>NC_091760.1:42164635-42789635 GCF_029378745.1 Bos indicus | reverse complement strand
ATTTTTAACCATAGGTCCCTTTGGGCCAGGCTAGGTTGTGTCTGCTTTGACACTTAGTAAAGAATTAAGCCACTTAGAAGTTTCCAGGTGACCTTCAGTTAAGGCTAAGCTTTCATTCAGCTGCTTTGGGGCAACAAAATGGCAATGCCATATCGTTCAATTAAATAGAATATGTTAAGACTTTTCATAGAGAACCCTAGAAACTTCTACACTTGCTTAGAAAACACTTTAGAAAACAGTAGAGAAAAGGATCTTAGTGAGTAGATATTCAAAACAAGAGTGACTAGGAAGTGTAAACAAGGGAAGATGAAATGCATCAGCTTCCTCAAAAAAGGATTACAGAATAAAGACTCAAATATTCAAACACAGTTGTTGCCTTTGAAATCAAGGTCATGCACACGTTTCTAAAATAAGTACTGAGTCAAATTCTAGAATAATTTTGAGGAAAATGAAACAACTTTTCTAATAATTCCTGAGAGTTAGCCCAGATCTAAGTTTTAACCAGGGCACCACTGCCACCTCCAACACCATACAATATTCTGTAAGGAGGAAGAGAAGGTATGAATTTGGATTCCTCCTTTATACTTAGAGAGTTTACACTTGCAGTTACACTATTTTTTTCTGATTGCAGTTGATTAGAGGATTATCTTAATAAATGCATATATATCAATATTAACTTATGCTTTCTGAAGAACAACTTGAAGCAAAGCTAAAGGAAAAGAGATGGAGAAAAACCTTGAGTTAACTGCATAATTTCAAGGTTTCCTTAGAAAAAGACACTCTTAGCATTTTGGTTTTTTATTTTCTTAGGAAGTGACCTTAGGATGTAGAAACTCTTCCTCAGTTTGCTTCTGGAAGGTAGGATACGTAAGACAGATATTTAAACAAATCTAATGGATCTATTAAGTTAAATGCAGAGTACTATAAAATGTTTACATGTAAATAAAGTCTTCTTTGTGGCGCTAGTAATTCTCTTACATTAATAGGAAATACAGACTTCCTTGTAGTCCAGTGCTAAGAATTTGCCTGCCAATGCAGGGGACATGGGTTCAATCCCTGGTCCAGGAAGATTCCACAAGTCACAGGGCAACTAAGACCATGCACCACAACTACTGAAGCCCATGCCCTCTAGAGTCCATGCTCCACAAGTGAAGCCAACAATGCGAAGCCCGCGCACCACAGAGCAGCCCCCGCTTGCTGCAGCTAGAGAGAGCCTGCATGCAACACTGAAGACCCAGCACAGCCAATAAATAGTGAATAAAAATAACTTAAAAAATACACTTGCAGACTTCTTAGACATAGTTGTTCCTTGAATCCTATTCTACTGTAGAGCAAACCCTATTCACAAAAAAGACTTAGTGCCTGCTTGCTATGGAGGGGATGCTTCAGAACTGTCCTGATTTCTTTTTAGAAAGAACTGCAGTCTATTTCTTAAGTTTATACCCACTTCCCACACAGACAAATTTTGTGATAACTATTGATAGCTCTGCTTATTATATTTGAAAGTCTGATTAGTAGAAAAATATTGCCTCTTACCATTATAGAGACAAACACAGGGTTTTAGTGAGCAAACATAGCATTAATATAAAACAAAATTCTGTGCTAAGATGTATTTCAAATTAGAAAAACAGATTTTAACATTAACAAGACACCATGTTGACACAGGGTCTTGAAAACTATTTTATTTATTCTCTAAAAATCTTGTCCTCCTATGCATAAATGAATAAAATTATTTACAGTATGAGGGTTTAAAAATGTAAAAAGGGATGATCAGTGATATTTTATGAATCTAGAAAAAAATTAAACTCACTGAATGAGTGGACAGTATTTAAGATACTTATAATCCAGTAACTAAAAAAATGCAGTAAAAGTTTCCAGAAATGGCAAGAGCTGATGTATCACATTTAACAGGCTCAAAAAACAACAAAGAAAAAAAAAAAAAAAACACAAACCTACAACACGGAAAGGATAACGTATCTGTAAGATATTAAACCTGCCCAAGAAAGCCTTGGGGAAAAAGTTAATGATCACTGCTGTGAGTGAACTGAGAGCTTCCTATGACCTTAAGATATGCATTCTGATACATACACATGCACACACACTACAATGAGCCTAAGAAAACAGAGCTTAAATGTGAAATTGGCTTTAACTCCAACATTAATGATTACCCTTAATTGGAAACATAACTCTATCTCATTAATATTTTAATACATGAAGTGAAAGTTGTTCAGTAGTGTCCAACTGTGTGACCCCACGGACTTGCCAGGTTCCACTAGTTATCATTTACCTCAAAATGTTGGTAAACTTGAGAAATCTAGAAGTCCAAATCAGACGCTTGGGGATAATCTGTGTGATTAAACTTTGCAACTTTAACATGCCTGATATTTCAGAATTTGCCCCATCTATTTGCCACCCTTTTAAAGAAAAGGAAGGAAAAAAGACTTCAGAGGATCAGGACATCAATATAACTGGTTGGGGGGCCACAGAGGGGTTTCAAAGAGCATCACTTTCAGGACTTCTCTGGTGGTCCAGTGGTAAAGAATCTGCTGGCTGATAAACAACAAACAATTAACTTAAAAATTTTAAAAGGGCATTACTTTTCAGCCATTTGAATCTAATTGTTCACCTCTAGTATAATTATTTAAGAAAGAAGTAGGACTTCCCTGGTGGTCCAGTGGTTGAGAATATGCTTACCAAGGCAGAGAACACATGGGGCAACTAAGCACAAGCCTCACAATCACTGAAGCCAGCAAGGTCTACAGCCCATGCTCTGCAACAAGTGAAGCCGTTGTAGTGAGAAGCCCACACACCACAACTAGAGAAAGCCCAAGCGCAGCACCCAGCACAGCCAAAACTCATTCTTTTAAAAAAGAAGTAATTTTAAGTTGCTTCATTTCACTTCAGAATGATTTTTAGCTTTCTGAGAGATTAAGAACACAAATTACGGGGACAATTTAGTTTAGACTCAAAATGTGGAGTCCTCTGTTTATTTGCAGTGGAATCACAGGCAAGCTACTTAACTTCCTCTGCCTCACCTTCGTCATCTACAATAGGGGTCGGCAAAAAAAACATAAAATTATTTACTGTCTGGGGCTTTGCATAAAGCCCCAGACAGTAAATAATTTTATGTTTTGTGGGTCACAAAACATAAAATTTTGCTTCTTAAATAAAAAATATGTTGCTCCTTAAATAAAAAACTCCTTAAAAATCTAAGTGTAAAATTTACATTTAAAAAATATGTAAAACCATTATTAGCTCAAGGGCCATACAAAAATAGAACAGTAGTTTGTTCATCTGTGATCTACATAATAGAAGTAAATGCATTTATCTTACAGAGTTGTTACTAGGATTAAATATGAATTAATATGTATATGTAAAGTGCTTAGTGCCTGGCACACAATAAAATATAAAAAAACATATAAAATGTTTATTATTACTACTATATTTCTAACCAAATTTTATTTTCAAAGTACCTACTGTTCCTCTATGACTTCTAGCATCACATGCTGAATTGAAATTTGGAGAAGAATTTAATTTGTTCTTTTTGGTTTATTCCAAATCACCAGAAAAAAAGCTTAATACTATGTGTCCATGAAGCAGCCATGTGTGGCATTAAAATCGAATGATCAAATGGAAGAGTCAGTAATGGTCCTGAGACAATTCCTTGAAAACCCCAGAAGGAACATGCTTAATGAGAAAGATTCACCATACAATGTAATAACTAAGTTACTTGAAACATTTAATCAAACACAATAATCATTTCTCAAAGTATTTCCTGCCAGTCATAGAAATGAACAAATCTATTTGAACATCCACTTAAGTGAACATTTAATATTTGGTTTAGTTTTTAACTAAGAGAAAGAATGAAATTAAAAGACACTTGCTCTTTGGAAGAAAATAAACCTAGACAGCATATTAAAAAGCAGAGACTACTTTGCTTGTCGGTCCGTAGAGTCAAACTATGGGTTTCCCTGTAGTCCTGTATGGATGTGAGAGGTGGACCATAAAGAAGGCTAAACACTGAAGAATCACTGCTTTCAAACTGTGGTGTTGGAGAAGACACCTGAGAGTCCTTTGGACAGTAAGATCAAACCAGTCAATCCTAAAGGAAATCAACCCTGAATATTCATTGGAAGGACTGATGCTGAAGATATGAAGCTCCAATACTTTGACCACCTGATGTGAGGAGCTGACTCATTAGAAAAGAACCCGATGCTAGGAAAAACTGAGGGCGAGAAAAGAAGGGGGCAGCAGAGGATGAGACAGTTAGATGGCCATCTCCAACTCAAAGGACATGAGTTGGAGCAAATTTCAGGAGACAGTGAAGGACAGGGAAGCCTGGCATGCTGCAGTCCATGGGGTCGAAAAGGGTCAGGCACCACTTAGCGACTAAACAACAACAAAGAAGGAATAATCAGAAAGCAGAAAATATGCACCAAGTCAGTTAAAATGCACAGTATTTTAATGTACCAGAGTTACATGCAGGATGTATTTGCCTTAAGTTTTCTCAAAGGTAACTGCATATATTTATAGAAATTACAACATGGTGGGCTGACAATTTCAAAGGAAAAAAATAAATAATCAGAAGATAATTCATAATTTTTAGCAGACAACCTACAAATGAAAAATATACACAACTCGGCTCTTTTGTGATTTATAAGGCATAGGCTGAATAGGGCCACAGTATAAACATTTAAATGCAAAATATACAATAGGCTAACTTTTCAACATTTTATGAGGTGTCATTGAAATGTAGAGCATAATGAATTAATTTTTGTAACACAATGATGTCTAAACATAAAAAAACCTTGCTTTAGCCTAAATACATTTTAATTGCATAATATGTTAAATACAAATGCAATACCCTCAGTGTATATACACTTATATGGCATGCTGTGACCACTAAAGCCCAACTTGCTTCTACATAATCTTTAAATGAAAATAGAGTATGAATGGATGCTTATAAACTAGATTTGGAGATTATGGAAACAAAGCAAACAGTCAGTACCCTCTTCTATATATTTGCATAGGTATGAACTACTGTAGTTTGTGGAATACTAATTAGCTCAGTATTAACATAGTTTTAAGAATTATTCTTATCATAGTCATTTCTGCCCAGTTTAAAATTTGAAGTGTTAAACAGACTTAAAACAAAAAGCAAAAATAAATAAATAAAGCAGTAGTCCCTTGTCCATGACCTCCTCCACACCCATCCTAGTCTCCCACCCCAGAGAAGATTTTTCTATCCTTTTAGCTATTTTTATGGCAGATATCTCTATATTTCTAAAATCAGTATTACTCTTAGCTCTTGAATCATCTATTTTAAACAGATTGTTTTGTTCTGAATCCCAGAACCACCATTTACTAGCTCTGTGACCTTAAACAAATAACATTTTTAGGTCCTTTCCTTGTCTATAAAACAAATACTAGAATCTACTACATAAGGTTATTGTCAGGATTATATGATGCAAAATACCATATGTGTAATAATATTTTGCTCAAAATACAATGACAGCTATTATTATTGTTACCTTATGGTAGCTTAAGGATTTGAATTCTCTTACACCACCACTTTTTCCATCCTCCTAAAATAGTTATAGCATAACAGTTTTTTTGTTGAATTGCAGTGTTTTCATCTTCACATCTTTTTTATATTTAAAGCAACTCTAGATTAATAAGACTCACCTTGTATCCTCATCAAAACCATTTATGAGAAGTTGGCAAACTAGCTAAAATGCTGGATCACTGGAATAGTCTGGGTAATTTTCAATTTGCCAAATTTCAAATTACTGGGACTTCTGGACTAAGAGAAACTGGATTATAGAATTTTTACTATAGTTTTAAAGTTATTATATTCAAATCTCTGTGAAACATGCCACTACTGTAGTCACTGTAATACACCTTTATTACTCACTTACCTTTTGCCTTCTGTTTCTTTCATTTTCACAGCTAAGGATATTTAAGATGCTATGTACTGTATATTACAGTTTTCCTTTATATGGAATATTTTTCAGGATTTACACCACTGCTTTATCCACAGTTCCCCAGTGATTGATTAAAAACAAATGCTTCTATTTAGTGTTTACAATTTCAAGTAGTCTCTAAGTTGTGAGAAGCAACACAATTTGCAAACAGTAGATGGCAGAAGTATGTTTAAAATTCTAAAGAACATTTTTGCAGCAGTTCATGCACAAGAAAATCATAGTTGATGAATCACAGTCTATTCTAACAAAGTACCACAGTAAACTGGACGCAATTTAAAGGAAGAAAGAAAAAAATCAACTGTAATAATTAATCTTAAAATGCAATATTTTCATTCAGCCAATGAAATAAATTAGACACTATGTAAGAAAAGATGCTCAAATTTTCCCTCATTATCTTTTAAGTTCTCTGAGGATAAGCAACATGTTTTATTTACCTTATATCACCATTGCCTAGGACAATGCCAAACTAGTATAGATACAGAGATATTTCATATGTATTCACTGAATAAATGAATTCTGTTTAACTTGGTCTCAGATAATTTGCAAATCTTTGACAGTAAAACACCAAATGCCATGTTAACACAGCATTATTCTTTTTGGCATACAAAGCACACTAGTTGGTACGTTACATTTTAGGTTATGTTGATGGTGACATATAGTAAAGCTTTAATATATATTAATTTACCCAGGAACCCTTATAAATATTTAAAGTTCTTTTTCACAAGCACATCATACCACAAAGTCATATCATAAACTATATTTTTTGACAATTAAAAAATAAAATGCATTAAAGATATCATTAATCATGATGGGGTACTGAGATAAATCTGACTTTATAAACATTCTAATTACAATCAAATGTAGACCTTTACCAAGAAGTTGATAAATCTAGGGAGGGAACTCTTTGGAGGGAAGATTTAGTTTTGATATAATTAATGGCCAGATTAGCATACCTGAAGTCCATTCTTCTTAAAACCTCTCATTAAAAGTCCATAAATGCAAGTAGAAGATTATAAAGTATTCTTACATGTAAAGACACCTTTAAAAAATGTAAAGTATTCAGTTTGCCTTAATATATATTTCTTCAATTGAAAACTGTTGAAGTTTCCAAATACTATTTTTTCATGTCTTCACAGACTGGATCTGATCTGATAACAAAAACCAAACAAAAAATTATTAGTCTCTACAGGGCAAAATCTACTTTCTAAAGTAATCAAAGACAAATCTGTAACAATAGGTAGAAACCCATGCATACAACTGCTTTTTTTTAAAAGCACAATTCGTATTATAGTTTTTCTTTTTATCACTGTACATGCACCCAATTAGTCAACTAGTTCTACGAGGCTTGTATTAAAAATTCAGTCCCTTGCCTCATCCCTTCTTTCTCCCTTCACAGGCAACTACTTCCAGCTCCTTTTTAGGTGATTACCTCTGTATCTCTAAATAATATGCTTTTCTCATTACTTCTTGAATGCAATGTAACATAGGGCTTCAGTTCTCACACATTTGTACACCATCTTCTGCCACCCTCAAGATGCTCCCAATACTCCCATTTTCCTAAAACAGTAATGTTTTATGTCAATGCTACTCACAGCTGGGACAAGGGATAAACTTCAGTTTTTTCCTTTCTTCTACTATATTTTGCTTTCCCTGCAGTGAATAATTGCTTTTCATCCCCAACCCTGCCTTTTTTTTAATGTAACTAACATTATACTTCAATCCACTACTCTCACACCGTTTCAGGCTTTACTAGTATGAGGCATAAAACTGGTCAATCTTCACCTTCTTGAAGAACTCTCCATCATAGTCTTGTGCAGACTCTTTAATCTGACCCAGCTGTTCTCCATGCTCGTCCACGTATTTTCATATGAGATCTTTCACTATTACTCTAGGATCTCTTATTATCATCCTAGGGGTTCCTTCACAACTTTCTTGTGCAGATTTCCCTTATTTCATGGTACCTTATTTTTTCTTCTTGCTTCATTCCTTTGTTTTTGACAAGTATACCTCTGTGGCTACTTTAGTATTAATAAACTGTATAGAAAGTGAACTCTTGAGACTTTACATGGCTGAAGATGTCTTAATTCTCTACAGTTACAATACACTGATACTGCCTGAGAATATTATTTTCTCCTTAGATTTTTCCAAGCACTGCTTCCAAGTGTTGCTGGTGAGAAGTCTGATGCTACTTTGTTTTCTTACCTAAGGAAATCTGCCAATGATATCTCTTATTTTCTTCTCAGGAAATATGGTGAATTTCCCACCATCTTCAGTGTCGATTTTAATGATGCACTTTGGCGTGAGAATATTTTCATTCACCGCCTTGGGCTCTAAAGGGATGTTATAACTAAAAACTCATCATTCAGTTCTGGAAAATAATGTTTTATGATTTGATGACTTTCCACTATTTTCTCTGTTCTCTTTCAGAAATTCTTACTAGGATTTTGGGCCTCATAAATGACTCCTTACTTTATCTTTTCTCCCCCCATTGTCGTTTTCATACTTTCTTAGAGAATGTCTCTATTTTATCTTCTTTTGATTAAGTTTTCCATTTCTACTTGTTGTTCAGTTGCTCAGTCGTGTTGATGTTTTGCGACCCCATGGACTGCAGCATGCCAGGTTTCCCTGTCCTTCACCATCTCCTAGAACTTGCTCAAACTCATGTCCATTGAGTTGGTGATGTCATCCAACCATTTCTACTATTCTATTATTATTTTCCAAGAATTCATATTTTTTTTCAATTAGTATTCTTGTCATATTCATGAAAGTAATACATTCTTTTATCTCTTTGAGGCTACTCGAATAGCGTTTTGAAACATTCTCCCTAAATAGTCTTTTTCTAAACTTTTTCTTTTTCTCCATAATTCGTAATGTTTTGTCTTCAAATACTTCGCAATACTTTGCTATCTTCTCATATGTATAAGTGAACACTATAAAGTTGACTGGAATTTCGTTACATGTGTGAGGCTTGTCAAAAGTAATCTTCATCCTAGTGTATAGCTAGGCCATTTCCTTGAGAATTTCTAATGTTTAACACCTTTAGATCTTTTCTCTTAGCTGGTCTGACTCCTCAAAGCTGGCTTTCTATCTTCTACCTATTGCCAGTGTCTTCTAGGAGAATCAGGAGAAAGCAGAACATGGTTATAATCTTCAATATGAAACTTTCATTTACTCCTCATTTTCAGTTTAGCATTCCAACACACAGTTGTGCTCAGTGCTCTCCACTCCAGAGATACTATGCGACTCTCTGCAAAGAATGAACCTTCAATCTTCTTCTCGGGCACGGATGTATATCTGTGCATTTCCTTTTGGTCTCACCTCGTCTTTGTTTCTAATTTCCATCAATTCCTGAGCCTTTGAAGAGATCTGCAATGTAAATTAGGATGGTTTCCAGCTTTTTCCAGTGCTAGCTTAGAATTTCACTCTTTCAAGTCTGTTAAGTTATTCAACATTCATCACATATTTGGCTTCAAAATCTGGTTACCATTTTTGTCACTCCTATTCTTTTTGTCCTCAGTCTCTTCACTCTTAGTGAGATTTGAAGAGGGGATGAAACTAAGTGTGTGTCCAATCCTTGGCTTTTCAATGGAATGTTCCTAGTTTATAAAATTCTTATATAAAAACTGGAAGCATTATAAACTTTTCCCATAAGATAAAGTGACTCAGTGAATAAGTTTCATGAGTCATGTGGGACGATGTTTTGTTTTCTCATAAATATTTAAGTTTCGGAGCTAGAAAACAACTTACACTTCTGTGATAGTTTCTATATATTCTCTGGTGGTTTTAAAAAATACTTAATAGTTTACTTATGGATTCTTGTCTTTGGGCCGTAATTGACAATCCCTCCAAAAGAGAATAGAATCAGGGCACAAAATGTGTCATTTAATACTTTATCCTCAGTTTTTCAACCTTAAATTTAAAATAATAAAGTTAAATTGATCCAAAATGAACCAGGGCCTTCCTGTTTATGATGTTCGGAAATTGCAGAATTTTGCAAGGAAAATGAAGAGATTTAAGTTCAGAACATCTTTCAAAGATTTACAGAAAAACTTCTTGATAGTAAGTTAGCAAGAAGAGGCACAGACTAGTCTCCTAAATTTACTGCTACTTATTTTGCAAGGTGGGTTTTCACCTGTTTTCAAATCCAAAGACAGGAGCATCAAAAATATAAACTATTTACTATAACATAGAAATTATGAACAAAGGATCTCCTACTCAAAACCAAACTGATATAGTTTTAAATCTGCATACTAAGTTTCCTCTTCTGTTAAACAGAGAAGTTACATAAAAGGATAGGTAAACTGAACATTTTTTGAGTGCTTTCTTAAGCTAGGCACTTTAGTAGAGAGCATTTCATTTAATCTGTATGGCAATTTTAGATATTTTATTTTTTAATTTTAAAGATGAGGAAAATTATCTGTATAATATAAAGACATTAGTTAATAATTAACAAGTAGTGGGAATATATCTGACAGACTCAGAAGTCCAAGTGTTTTTTACTTCTACATCATGCTGCCCACATAAAATGGGGATACTACTACTTACCTTGCAGAGAATTGTAAAGTTTACATAAAATAATATGGCGACACAAGGGCACAACTTTTTTTTTCAATAATGTATCCTTCTTATAGAGATTTGGGAGTTAAGATACAAAGATAATGGATCAGAAAAGTCAATGACAAAAATTAGAGTTGGCAAGTGGCGTTGTGATGTTGGATCACTCCTGACACCTAGTGGCCTTATTGTTACAGACAAAATAAAAAGATGTACAATTTAAAATCCAGATGACCATCACTTATTTTCAATTAAGTACTGTGCTTTGTATTTTTTATTATGGGTTTCCATTCACACTATATCTCTGCTGTGAGCAATAATAAGTACTTAAAATAAGAAATAAAGGTTGACAATATGTTTCTAGTGTCTTCTTTAGAATGTTCCTTTGTAATCTATTTGTTTTATGTGGAATCAGTCCCATAAAATGGTCACTTTGATCACTTCTTTACACAGTCTGAAAAACTAAATTGTTGTGTTCAAAGAAAAATCCCACTAGTGATTCTGAGAACTTTTAGAGGTTCTCAGTTAAGTTTCACTTAATTGTAAAACGTAACTAGAAGGTTCTTTGCAGTGTAATGGTAAATGGCATGATGACTATATAAACACAAAAGAGGGAAACCAAAATACAGCAGTCTGTGCAGTTAACTAGAACACATTTTACTAATAACACAAATATTTATTAGATATACATTTATAGTACTTTGAACTAAAGAAATATTATGTCTCTATGTATGTAAGTAGGCTACTCTTAAGATCCACCATGACATACAGTAGAGAAAAAAAAAATCACATATAGCTCGAATAAAAAGAATGTGTAGAAGAAATTAAATTTATAGCCACAAGACCACAGCTCATGGATTAACAAGTTAATCTCATTATTCACCCTTATTCAGGGCAGGGAGGTTCCTAAAAGAACTCATCCACTGTCCTGCTCAAAAATGGAAATTTTTTTGCCTGACCTTCAGGGTCCTATAAGAAGAAGGACTTATAGAACTTGGTTTCATGCACATTCACGTTTTATTTCTCTGTGTGGGTCACTGTGCTTCAAGCCTTTCCTGTGTCTTGTGGACAATGTAACCTTAGGGAAAATGATAGATCTTAATTTAATCCCTGGTATAGTAAGCTTGTACCGTGATAGCTATTTTGATGAATAACATATAGAACTGTGATATATAGAAACACTAATAGAATACCAGTATATAAAGTACTAAATATGAGTACTAAAATTTGTAGAAACATGCCATGTATAAATGGAGCTATATGTGGAGTACAGCATGACTCCTGAAAGACACATGCCACAAAGATTTTTATTGACAGCAGGTCTAAAATTTACCCCAAAATTCAAATGTGCTTCTATTACTAGATCTGACAGAAACTTATTGCTATAAATTAAAATTATATTCTAGAGTTGTCATGTATATTGATATAAGTAGTTTTTATTTAAATAAATCCTTTATAAAAATGTAATTGAAGTAAATGGAGCAAGGTATTGGATACTTACTGTATTGTATTTTCTGATAGCAGAAATAGATGGAAACAAGAGGGAAAAAGGCAGTGATATAATAAAAATAAAATGTAAAAAAGGACAGAAAATGTGACCGGAAAGAAAATAAAGGCTGAAGATGCAGTTTTTTATGATGTACCTTGAAGCCAGTCTACACCTTCTTGCAATCCTTCTCCTTTTATGGCATCACTAGCACTGAAATAAAACCAACAGAAAAATACACATTTCATCAAAAAACTGTAAGAATAAATAATTACAATTTTGCCATATGGCAAATTAATATATTTAATAACATATCTGAGCAAAACTGGTTAAGTACTGAAACTGAATATACATAGGATATAAAAGTCTGAGTGCTTAGGATCAAGACATGAGAAAACTATTTATTAATTTACATAGACATTTGTAAAAATATATCATTAAAATCTTACTATTTTAGGACTATTACTAGGACTGGCATTAACAAAACATATACTTTGAGTTATTCTCTCAGTAGTGGGATTATAGAGCACACCATCCTACTTTCCCCTACCAGCCCCAATGATTCAATAGCATTTATTTATTAGAAATGCTTTACTTGGGTTGTAATTTAGCCATAGGATGGAGTGACTTTATTTGAAATGAAAATTGATATCTAAAAGGCATAAATCTGTAACTGTAACTCTGGTAAACTGGTAAAATAAAAAAATCCCAGTAGAAGTCAATCATAGTTTTATATTTCTTGGTTTTACAAACCTCGATAGGTTGTTTAACTCTTTGGCCTTCAGTTTTTGCTTCTGTAAAATGGGGGAATATAACCACTGGCCTCATGTGATTATTATAAGAATTAAATATTTGAGATACGCATATAAAACATTGAATACAGAGTCTTTTCATTGTTGTTCCATTCTTGAAAGTAAGTAAGCCTAAATCCTTGTGACATTATTTTATAAATAATAAAAATTAAATTATATAAACTAAAACAATAAAATGTAGAGGATTTTTTGAGTATGAAATAATCTTTTTCTAAGACTCTGACAGTTTCTCATGTTACTGATATAATTATCTAATAACAATTAGTATACATAATTAGATTTTCTGTATGATTAAGATTGCTTTTAGTATGCTGAAGCATGATTTTAAAATGTACTAAATTATCTTAAAACAATTAATTTGATTCTAATAAAAAGAGAAATTACTTTCAAGGAATTATTTATTGCACCAAGAACATGACTTATAGAATTATTTTAAAATAGAAAGGCAGAAACAAATATCATGAGATAGGCAATTATTCAAAGCAAACTATGGATTACCTTTATTAACAGCAAAACATCACTAACTGAAATACTTATATCAAGAATGATCAACATATTGACTTTTATCACAAACTTCTAGTACCACATAAGAGAACAGTGCCATGAAGAAACCCTTATATCTTGCACTTTTCCTAATAATTCCCAAATATTTAAATTCTACCTTTCCTTTCAAATAAATTATAAGACTCATAACTGGAATAAAAGCCAGAGTCTTCACCATTTTCTGCAAGGCACTATGTGACATAGCCCCTCGTTATTTCTCAGGGGCCTCATCTACAATTTCCCCCTACCTCTCTGTTCCAGCCAGCAAGGACTTCTTGCTGTTTCCAGACAACATCAGGCACATTCTCATCCAAGAGCCTTTTCACTTACTGGCCTCTCTATCTGGAAAAGTTATTCCTCCAAACCTTTGTGTGAATTGCTTCTTGACTTCAATTATATCTCAGAGGGAGACCACATTCATTATTCTTTCTCTTACTATTCTACTTTTTTTTTCACCCTCCCAACTGATGTTTTTATTATCTGTCTCCCTCTCAAGATAGTAAAAATGCAAAAGCAAACATATATCACTCTAGGGACTTAGTCAAAGAACACATGGGAAGAATTAAAACAGAATCAGACTTGAAAATCAGAGTTGATTATATGTTTAGTAAAATGGTCAAAAATTAACCAAAAAAAAAAGTCCAGACTATACTTCTCTATAATCTCTCCTTTACTACCCAAATTTATTTGTACCTAAGGCAAGAGAGATGCAATATTTTATCTCTGCACCACTCAGCATTACTTTTTTTCTTCAAAATTAAAGGAGAAATTTATTTTTAGTTCAAATAAAAACCTTAACAAGTGAAACACTAATTGGAACTTAGATGTCCAGTTTGAATTAAGAAGTCAAAATTTTAGACAAACTTAAAAGAAAAACTTAACATTCTTCTACAAGATGTACAGAAAATGAAGAAACTGGCAATATGCTCTGTCCATATCCTTATAACATCAGATATTTTTTTCTCTTACTAAAATAAGTTAAGGTGTCACAAATAAATAAACCTAATAGAATTCAATAGCTAATTATTAAGGAGAAAGACATTTTCCATTTGCAAAATTAATTTCTACTTCAAAATTAATAGGAAAACTATATCTTTTACTAATTAAAATTGACCCGTATTTTGAATGTTGTACTTTCCATTAATGTAGTCAGCACACTTAGGGCAAAAATTAAATTATTCTACTTTAGATATTATCATTTTAAGCATGATTTACAAAACTAGAAAGGTTCTACCTTAAGATAGTTCTCTACACCAACTCCCTCCTTTCTTTACCAACAAAATACCACAGAACCTCAAATTCCAACTCAAGAATAATTTAGTAAACACTGACTTTTCCTCTGATTTCCAAAGTAAGGAGGGTTTTACTCATGATATGTGGCCTTAGGTACTGAAACATTTCAAAGGATTTCTCAAGTGCTATAGTATTACTCTTTCAGCACCATGGTTAGCTCTTAAAGTTTTCCTCTGAGTTCTATCACTTCCTTCTTTCCTAGATTTCTTTGCCTCTGTGTTCAGCCTTTCTCTATAGAGAAGTTTGGGGCCAGGGAGAGGTGGGGGCAGGGGTGAACAGAGGGAAGCTTAATGTAACATAAGGTGGTGGTGTAGTCACTAAGTCATGTCCGACTCTTGTGACCCCATGGACTGTAGCCTGCCAGGCTCCTCTGCCCATGGGATTCTCCAGGCAAGAATACTGGAGTGGGTTGCCATTTCCTTCTCCAGGGGATCTTTCCGACCCAGGACTTGAACCCGGGTCTTCTGCACTGCAGGCAGATTCTTTACCAACTGAGCTATGAGGGAAACCCTCATAGGGTAGCATAAGGTAGCAGTAGGCATTAAAATACTATCTAATATGTAACTTCTGGTTATCCTCATCAGAATATTTTGGCGGAAAAACATACTGGAATTAAAGATATTAGTAAGAAACTGCTTTCCAAAAAAAATGTATAATAATATCAGACTCTAATTATTTAAGAGTTCAGTTTTACAGTATGTCCAAATAAGAGATTTTTATATTCTGTTTATTCATATCAACATGTATTTATTGTGTATATCTCCTAAGTACCTATGAGTAGGTACCTACTAAACAGGCACTGTTACTATTCTGGGAGTTAGAGTGAAAAAAATCGATGAAATCCCAGGTCTCATGGTACTAATGGTCTAGTTTAGGAAGACAGACTATACAAGAGAAAAGAAAAAAAAGAAGAGGTCATATGGCAATAGACAAATAAAGCAAAGTAAGGAAAAAAAACACAAGAGATGGGGGTAATGTATAGTGATATTTCAGAGAATTATCAAGAGAGGTCTCTTTCTTAAAGAAAGTACAATAGTAAGCAGGAAAATAGTTTTAAAGAATGATTCAGACAAAGGGAAAGTGCAAATGCCTTGAGACGCAACTGTGGTTGGTTGATTCAATGTGCAGAAAGAAATTAGTGTGGTTGAAGCTGGGTAAGTAAGCAGATTGGTTAATTCTTTTAAAGAGTTGTTTTAGTTTTTCTATCCCTGAAAAGATTTGAAAAGGTTTTAACAATAATATATTACTGAATACCTGCAACACTACAATTTTATAAAACATAAAATCTTTACCTTTCATCCTACCATGTTAAGTCACTTATATAGTGAGCTTGTAAAAAAAACCCTGAAGTTGGAGATTTTTTCAGAATGATAAAATGAAATGTAAATAAAAGACTTTACCAAATATGCCATGGTTTATCTTTGATGTCCTCTAAACACAGCAACTGAGATACTTTTACAGATGTCAATGCATCTCTAAGATCCATTTTGTTTGCAAAGAATAAGATTGGTATTCGACGGTGCTTAATATCTAAAAGAGAAAATAAGACTATCATCACACTTCTAGCTTTTTATCTTCTCCAAAATCCTTAAAACTGAAATCCACTAAAATTGTCTTCCAATCACTTCTTCCCATATCACACATACATAAACATTTAAAGGCATATACTGTCAAGCATATATTTAAGTGATAATAGAATTTAAAATACACTTCTTCCTAAGGTTATCTGTGCAGTCCGTGGAATTCCACAGGCCAGAATACTGGAGTAGATAGCCCTTCCCTTCTCCAGGGTATCTTCCCAACCCAGGGATTGAGCCCAGGTTTCCCTCATTGCACGTGGAGTATTTACCAGCTGAGCTACAAGGGAAGTAAGATTATCTGCCCTCTTGTTGGAACTGTAAACCAAAGATGGATGAGGGTGGGAGTGGCGGGCTCATTAAACAGTTACTGAACAGCACCTAGCAAAGAGTCAAACATTTTGTTTCATTTTTACTGTCAACACAAAGGAAGAAAACTTCAAACAGAAATATTATAGAAGGAGGATAAGAATGTAAATGGACTAGTCAAAAGACATAGGGTGGCTGAATGGATTTTTTTAAAAAGACGGATACATAGTTTGCCTATAAGAGATTCACTTCAAATACAAAGTAACAAACCAAAAGTGAGAGGATAGAAAAAGATATTTCATGCAAATGGAATGAAAAAAATGGTGGGGCAGCAATGTATATATCAGACAAAAGAGACTTTAAAACAAAACTATAAAAAGAAGCAAAGAAGGACATTAAAGGACAGTGTTCATGGGATCAATTCAAGCAGAAAAAGACAGTTGTAAATATGTATGTACCCAACATAGGCGAGGTTAAATATATAAGGCAAATATTAACAGATGTAGAAATTGACAGCAACACAATAATAGTAAGGGGTCTTTAACTTCCCCCTTCCATCAATGGACAGATCATTCACATAAAAAGTCAATAAGGAAACAGTAGCCTTAAAAGACACATTCAGTTCAGTAGCTCAGTAGTGTCTGACTCTTTGCGACCCCATGAACAGCACGCCAGACCTCCCTGTCCATCACCAACTCCTGGAGTTTACCAAAACTCATATCCATTGAGTCGGTGATGCCATCCAGCCATCTCATCCTCTGTCGTCCCCTTCTCCTCCTGCCCTCAATCCCTCCCAGCATCAGGGTCTTTTCCAATGAGTCAACTCTTCTCATGAGGTGGCCAGAGTACTGGAGTTTCCGCTTCAGCATCAGTCCTTCCAATGAACACCCAGGACTGATCTCCTTTAGAATGGACTGGTTGGACTTTCTTACAGTCCAAGGGACTCTCAAGAGTCTTCTCCAACACCACAGTTCAAAAGCATCAATTCTTTGGCACTCAGCTATCTTCACAGTCCAAATCTCACATCCACACATGACCACTGGAAAAACCGTAGCCTTGACTAACGGACCTTTGTTGGCAAGTAATGTCTCTGCTTTTGAATATACTATCTAGGTTGGTCATAACTTTCCTTCCAAGGAGTAAGCGTCTTTTAATTTCATGGCTGCAGTCACCACATCTGCAGTGATTTTGGAGCCCAAAAAATAAAGTCTGACACTGTTTCCACTGTTTCCCCATCTATTTCCCATGAAGTGATGGAACCAGATGCCATGATCTTAGTTTTCTGAATGTTGAGCTTTAAGCCAAGTTTTTCACTCTCCTCTTTCACTTTCATCAGGAGGCTTTTTAGCTCCTTTTGACTTTCTGCTATAAGGGTGGTGTCATCTGGATATCTGAGGTTATTGACACTTCTCCCGGCAATCTTGATTCCAGCTTGTGCTTCTTCCAGCCCAGCGTTTCTCATGATGTACTCTGCATATAAGTTAAATAAGCAGAGTGACAATATACAGCCTTGACGTACTCCTTTTCCTATTTGGAACCAGTCTGTTGTTCCATGTCCAGTTCTAAGTGTTGCTTCCTGACCTGCATATAGGTTTCTCAAGAGGGAGGTCAGGTGGTCTGGTATTCCCATCTCTTTCAGAATTTTCCACAGTTTATTGTGATCCACACAGTTAGATCAATTTAATAGATATTTACTAAAAATGCAAATTAAAATTACCAAGAAATATCACCTTACATCTGTCTGTCAGAATGGCTATGGTCAAAAAGAACACAATAAATACTGGTGTGGATGCACAGAAAATTGAACTCTTGTACACTGTTAGGTCAAATGGAAATTGGTGCAGCTACTATGGAAAACAGAATTGAAGTTTCTGGAGAAGGCAATGGCACCCTACTCCAGTACTCTTGCCTGGAAAATCCCATGGACGGAGGAGCCTGGAAGGCTGCAGTCCATGAAGTCGCTAATAGTTAGACACGACTGAGTGACTTCACTTTCACTTTTCACTTTCATGCATTGGAGAAGGAAATGGCAACCCACTCCGGTGTTCTTGCCTGGAGAATCCCAGGGACGGGGGAGCCTGGTGGGCTGCCGTCTATGGGGTCGCACAGAGTTGGACACGACTGAAGCAACTTAGCAGCAGCAGCAGAAAACTAAAAATATAACTCATGGTAGTTATATGAGTCAGCACTTTTACTGTTAGGTATTTATAAAATAAAAAAATAATAATTTGAAATGATACAAGTACCCTAATGTTCACAGCAGCATTATTTAAAATTGCTAAGATATAAAAGCAACCTAAAAAAAAATAAATAAAAGCAACTTAAGTGTACTTAGCAGATGAATGGATAAAGATGTGGTACATACATACAATGGTATACTAATCATCCATAAATCATCCATAAAAAAGAATTAAATATTACCATTTGTAACAACATAGATGGACTTGGAGGGTGGTATGCTAGATGAAATAAGAGAAAGACAAATATTGTATGACATCACTTATATGTAAAACCTAAAAAAATACAACACCTTCTGAATGTTAAAAAAGGAAACAGACTCACAGATATAGGTAGCAAACTAGTGGTTACCACTGGGGAGAGGGAAGGGTGGAAGAGAAGTTAGGGGTAGAGGATTAAGAGAAACAAACTACTATGTATAAAACAAATAAGCTACAAGAATATGTTGTATAATACAGGCAATATTTCATATTTAGTATAAATGGAACACAACTTAAAAAACTGTGGATCATCATGTTGTACATGTGAAACTTATATGATACTGTACATCAACTCTACCACAACAAAAGGATATGGAAGATGTGTATAACACTATCAACTGATATTTACAGAATTCTTCACCCAAGTACAGCAAGATACACATTCTATGGAATTGCAGATGGAACATTCACCATGTTCAACCATATGTGAGTGACTGATCTGATCTAAGAATGAAAATCTTTGAAATAGGTTACTTGATCAAACAGAATTAAATTAGAAATCAATAACAAAAAGACATCTAAAAAATTCCAAATATTTGGGAAATTAAATAATAATACACTACTAAATAATCCAACCATCAAAGAAGAACTTAAAGGTAAGTTAGAAAATACTTTGAGCCAAATAATAAAGAAATATATCAGAATTTGTGAGATAGTTAAATCCTCAGAAAATATGTATTGCTTTAAATGCTTTTATTATAAAAGCTAGATATAAAATGCTTTATAAGAAAATAAATATATAAAGTCAACAATTTCTACTTCGATCTGAAAAAGATAAAGAGAAAATGAAATTCAATTTAAATACAGGAAGTTCAAAATAAAAACAAAAATTTGTTAAAAGAGAGCAGAAATTAATGAAATCTGAAAAAGATACATCTGCAGAGGAAACTGACAAAGTTAAAAGTTTTTCTTGGAAAATTAGTAAAACCGTATAAACTCTCTAAAAGATGGAGCAATAAAAAAGGGAGGAAACATAAATTACCAATATTAGAAATGAAAGAAGATATGTATATCATATGGGTCTTAAAGACATTAAAAGGATAATAAGAGGATGATACAATTTTATGCCAATAAATTCCACAACTTATATAAATTAACAAATTAACAGATTTGGTTATATATTACTAGAAGTGACCCAAGAAGAAATACAGAACTTTAATAGCCCTACCTCATTTAAAGAAATTGAATTTATAGTTCATGCTTCCAACATACACACAAAATCCTGAACCAGATGGCCTCATTAGATTTTATTTAATGCTTAAGAAATAATACCAATTCTTAACAAATCCAAAACATAAAAAAAATAAAGAGGAGGAGTAACTGCTCTTCAAGTCATTTTTTGAGGTCTCTACAGCCCTCCCACAAAATCAGAAGAGGCTATTACAAGATAGAAAATGACAAAATGAAATCCATTATGCTAAGTGAAATAAGTCAGAAAAAGACAAATACCATATGATCTCACATGTGAAAGCTAAAGAAGACAAACAATATCTACAGAAAACAAAATAATGGATGCAGAGAAGAAATTGGTTGCTGCTGGAGTGGAGAGAGCTTGAAATGGATGAAAGGGGTCAAAAAGTTCAAACTTCCAGTCATGAAATAATTTATGAGATGTAATGTACACCATGGTGACTACAGTTAGTAATACTGTATTGGGTATTTGAAGGTTGCTAAGAATATATCTTAAAAGTTCTCATCACATGAAAAAAAAATTTTCTAACTATGTATCCTGATGGATGTTAACTAGACTTGTGGTGATCATTTCACAGTACAGTTGACCTTTGCAAAATGTGGGGGTGGAGTTCTGACCTCTGCACATTCAAAAATCTGTGAATAACTTCATGGCTGGCCCCCTGTATCTGCAGTTTCACATTTGTGGATTCAGTCAACTTTGGATCATATAGTACTACTGTGGCATTATTTGAAAAAAACCACACACAAGTAGACCTGTGCAGTTCAAATCCCAGTTGTTCAAAGGCTAATTGTATATACAAATATCAAATCACTATGTTGAATACCTGAAACTGATGTAAAATTATATGTCAATTATATTTCAAAAAATGTTCACACCAACTTTATTCATAATTGCCCTAAACTAGGAACAGTTCAGGTATCAATTACTAAACACTGGATAAACAAACTGTTACAGTAATATAATAAAATATTACAAAGCAAATAAAGGGGTACACAAGTGATACATACATCAACATGGGCAATTCCCCAAAACATTACAATGAATATAAAAACCTAGGCACAAAAATGTATGTACCTTTTCCCACCATTAATATGAAATGGTAAAAAAGGCAAAATTTTGGAGACTGAAATCAGATTAGTAGCTCTTCTTGCCCCTTGTAGGGGTGCTGATTGGAAAGGGGCATGAAAGAACTTACAGGGTGATGAAAATGTTCTGTTTCTTGTCTGGGAGTGTATAGACAGGAACAGTTACATAAATATATGCATTTGTTAAAATTACAGAACTGTATATGATGGGCTCAATAAGGACAGAAATGGTATGGACCTAACAGAAGCAGAAGATATTAAGAAGAGGTGGCAAGAATACACAGAAGAACTGTACAAAAAAGATCTTCATGACTAAGATAATCACGATGGAGTGATCACTCACCTAGAGCCAGACATCCTGGAATGTGAAGTCAAATGGGCCTTAGAAAGCATCACTACGAACAAAGATAGTGGAGGTGATGGAATTCCAGTTGAGCTATTTCAAATCCTGAAAGATGATGCTGTGAAAGTGCTGCACTCAATATGCCAGCAAATGGAAAACTCAGCAGTGCCCACAGGACTGTTTTCATTCCAGTTTTCATTCCAGGAAAAGGTCAGTTTTCATTCCAATCCCAAAGAATGCTCAAACTACCACACAATTGCACTCATCTCACACACTAGTAAAGTAATGCTCAAAATTTTCCAAGCCAGGCTTCAGCAATACGTGAACGGTGAACTTCCAGATGTTCAAGCTGGTTTTAGAAAAGGCAGAGGAACCAGAGATCAAATTGCCAACATCCGCTGGATCATGGAAAAAGCAAAAGAGTTCCAGAAAAACATCTATTTCTGCTTTACTGACTATGCCAAAGCCTTTGATTGTGTGGATCACAATAAACTGTGGAAAATTCTGAAAGAGATGGGAATACCAGACCACCTGATCTGCCCCTTGAGAAACCTATATGCAGGTCAGGAAGCAACACTTAGAACTGGACATGGAACAACAGACTGGTTCCAAATAGGAAAAGTAGTACATCAACGCTGTATACTGTCACCCAGCTTATTTAACTTATATGCAGATTACATCATGAGAAACGCTGGGCTGGAAGAAACACAAGCTGGAATCAAGATTGCCGGGAGAAATATCAATAACCTCAGATATCTAGATGACACCACCCTTATGGCAGAAAGTGATGAGGAACTACAAAGCCTCCTGATGAAAGTGAAAGAGGAGAGTGAAAAACTTGGCTTAAAGCTCAACATTCAGAAAACTAATATCATGGCATCTGGTTCCATCACTTCATGGGAAATAGATGGGGAAACAGTGGAGGCGGTGTCAGACTTTTATTTTTTGGGGCTCCAAAATCACTGCAGATGTGGTGACTGCAGCCATGAAATTAAAAGACCCTTCCTCCTTGGAAGGAAAGTTATGACCAACCTAGATGGCATATTCAAAGACATTACTTTGTCAACAAAGGTCCATCTAGTCAAGGCTATGGTTTTTCCAGTAGTCATGTATGGATGTGAGAGTTGGACTGTGAGGAAAGCTGAGTGCCGAAGAATTGATGCTTTTGAACTGTGGTGTTGGAGAAGACTCTTGAGAGTCCCTTGGACTGCAAGGAGATCCAACCAGTCCATTCTGAAGGAGAACAGTCCTGGGTGTTCTTTGGAAGGAATTTTGCTAAAGCTGAAACTCTAGTACTTTGGCCACCTCATGCGAAAAGTTGACTCACTGGAAAAGACTCTGATGCTGGGAGGGATTGGGGGCAAGAGGAGAAGGGGACGACAGAGGATGAGATGGCTGGATGGCATCACTGACTTGATGGACGTGAGTTTGAGTGAACTCTGGGAGTTGGTGATGGACAGGGAGGCCTGGCGTGCTGCGGTTCATGGGGTTTCAAGGAGTCAGACATGACTGAGTGACTGAACTGAACTGATACAGTGTAAACAACATGTTTTGTTGAATCAAAGAACAAAACATCATAGATGACCCCAAAGCACAGACGTTACAGACTGAAAGACACAGACATGTACCTGGATGATTCAGAAGAGTACGAAGTTCTTCTTTGGCCACAACCATTCTCAATTTATCACTACTATCAATGACAAAAATAATGGCTTGTCCTTCTCTGTGTAATACAAAGAATGAGAAAAATTAATGATAAACAAACATTTTTCTATGTTAACTATTCATTTGCATATCTTAAACCATTTATTATGTCTTCATGTCCTATGATGATTTATCATTACAGGCGTTGGTGCTGTTCCTTATTAGTTTATATGAGGAATTAATACTGCTATATTTTGGTTAATATATTAACCAAATAAGTCACATTTTGTGCAAAGTAATTTTTATTCATTTGGTCATAACATGGTAAATTTAATGACTCATTTCATAATTTAAAAAAATAACAAGTTGGGCTTTTCTGGTGGTTAAGAATCCACCTGCCAATGCAAGGGACACGGGTTCGATGCCCAGATCCAGGAAGATCCCACATTATGCAGAGTAACTAAGCCCATGTGCTACAATTACCGAACCCACACTCTAGAGCCTGTGAATCACAACTACTGAGCCAAAGCGACTCAACTTCTGAAACCTAGAGCCCATGCTCTGCAATGAGAAGCCACCACAATGAGAAGCCTGCATACTGAAACTGGGAAGTAGCCCCAATCACTACAACTAGAGAAAGCCCATGTGCAGCAACGAACTCAGCATGGTCATAAATTAAATTGTTTTTAAAAAAGGTAAAAACATAATCCTATTACACAGGCACAATCATTAATATTTGCAAATAAATCATTTTTAGCATTTTCTTTGTAAATGTGTGTATGCATATTCACTCAGTCTTGTCCAACTCTTTGCAACCCCATGGACAGCAGCCTGCCAGGCTCCTCTGTACATGGAATTTTCCAAGCAAGAATATTCATATATGAATATCTACATCTGTATTTAAATGGAACCTTGCTGTTTTATTCTGCCTTTCTGATATATATGTACACTTCCTTGATCTTTTTTATAGTAGTTTGAACTACTTTTATATGAAACATTAAAGCATAAAGAAGCTTTCAATAAAGTTTTTTTTGAAAGACGTCTTTCAATAACATCTTTCATTATACTCTAAAGTATAATGAGTATGTCATTAAATATTGTATCAAACTTCTATTGTTGGGCTTCATAGCATACTTCCAATTTTCATTACTATGAAAAACTTTGGGATAAACAGCCTCCCAAATACATTTAAAAATTTTCTTGATACTTTAGGAACAGAATGCCTAGGAATACATACATAAAGTTTTAGATAAACACTGACAAATTAGAAATGCTATATCAATTTTATAATACTATCAGCACTTTTTCCACTCCCTGGCCAGCATGGCTCTTATTCTTTTCAATTTTTTACCATCCTAACACCATATTATTTTACTTTGCATTTTATTAATTTCTTGTTAAGTTCAATATATTTTCATATATTTACTAGACATTCATATATTTTTTGTGACTCACTTATTTCAGTCATAAATCAAGATTTTTAAAGTTCAATGTCATTAGTACTCACATGCATATAAAAAATAAAACAACTTTTTAATACCATTGTCTGCTATCATTTAAAAAGATGAATGCATTTTATTATAGACATACATTACCAGTGGATATAGAAACTGATACAACTGGAAATATATATCAAGAGCTTTAAAAACATTCAGTCACTTTGAGCCAATAATTTCATTTCTGAAATTTATACTAAGGAAACATGAAGTATGACAAAGATTTATACAGTAATATGTTAACTGAAGAATTGTTTATAATCTTCCAAAACTGAGAACAATCTTTATGTCCAAAAACAGAGAAATAATTAAGCAAATTTTGGCATAGGAAGGAATATAAGAAAATATTAGGTTGCCATGAGAGTTACATTCTTTTTATGTTTTCCTGACTTATCAGAGAATGTTAAATGAAAACTATACAGCACATGGTGCATGCTTTAGAAGGCTCCTTTCTCAGTTATGTTAAATGTTATTTCAAAACAGAAGAAACATACTTAAAAGATATATTTTCTAAACATTTACTCCTTTCCCAATATGCACTCTTTATATCTTAGGCTTTATTACTTTTTCAAAGAGAAATATGCAAAAGCTATACAATAATTAACATTACAGGATCAAATGAATGACAAAGTAAACTTCCTTTATAATCTCATTAGTACCCAAATGCTATTGATGATGCAGTACATATTACACTAAGAATTTTCTTCTCTCTCAATATATAGTAAGCCTACATTTTTATTAAGAATAATTTTCTTTATATAACTGAGATATGACAAAAATATCATTATAAATAATTCTCAACACACATTCTTTCATATACATGTTTGCCCAGCAGTCCCAGTCATCTGTACTTTTCTGAAAGCAAAAATTATGGCTGGAGGGTATGAACATTTTTCATTTTAACAGATATTGAAAAATTACCCTAAAAAGATGTTACATTATCTGTAAGAGTAGCTTGTTTTGCCAACAGTAGACTTAATTAATCTTTTTAACCTTTTTTCAGTCTAATAGATTAAAATGTACTTGTTCTTTCACAATCAGAAAAATATAGCTACAGAAAATTTACTATTACTATAGATTTCTGAACAGTAATCATATTCAGCATTCCACCTACAGTGTATCTAAAATATTCCTGAATTCATTAACTTCTTCCAAAAAGATTTTAAAGAAAAAGAATGTTAAAATTGGAAAAAAAAATTTCCTTTAAATACTATTTTTTATGTAGTTTTACATTTTCTGTAATAAAATTTTTTTTTAAGTATTAAATACATTTTTAAAAACAGTTGTTTACCAAATAATTGGAAGAGGAATTTAAAAAATCCTATACTGAAAACTCAAGTTGCCTTAAAAACAAAAATACCTCACATTTCCCTGAGAGAATTTAATGCAGAATACCACAAACATAGCATATTTGGATCCTAGCAACTTGATAGCTGTTAATCTGAAGTAACTGGTGAACACCTGATTTGCACATGCAGCAAAACATCTTGTTTAGAACTGCTTGTTGAACAAATGGATCAACTGTTGATGCTGCTATTTTAACTAAATTTATTCAGTAATTATATACTGATCTGTGTGCCCAGAATCATACTTGATCTTGAAGAAATAATCTGAATAAGAAAAAAATCCAACCCCCTTGATTATATGGTTATAAGATTAGAGAAAAATGAATGGTGAAGTACTGTGCCAACAATGGAGCCAGAATAATTGGGCATCTCCACAATAAATGGAATCTCCACAGAGGAGGTGACTTTTGAGCTAGTCCTTAAAGAATGAATATATCAACCTTAAGCTGCAGAGAAGTAGAGTAGAACGGGACATTAAAAACAGAGACAACAGAACATGCAAGGCCCAAGGTTATGAAGAATCTGAACCATTTGACAAATAATGTCAAGTATGATCATATATTTTTTAAAAACTTAGGATGTATACTTAAATTACATAAAAATAAACATTGCAACCTAGCCCACATAATCATTTGGATTTTTAATCACTACTTGTTGTTAAAATATAACCATCTGTTAACCAACATTTGCAAACATACTTACTTATAATAGTGTTCCCAGAGATTTCTGTATCTTCCTTGACCTGACATGTCAAACACTGTAAAAGACAAACTATAAGACAAAACAAACAACAACAAAAATTATTACATTATAAGCTACTAAAACTTTAAATTATTATCAATCAAAGAAACCACCCTTGAGTATACAGTGTTCAACTTGGGCCAGCTTTCAAGTGCCACAGAATACATTTTTTGAATATAAATATGATTTTATAATAGTAACATATAAAAAATATATTTTTCTTTGCTAGTAAAATTATAATAGTCAGAACAAGGAAGCAACCTAGATGTCCATCAGCAGATGAATGGATAAGAAAGCTGTGGTACATATACACAATGGAGTATTACTCAGCCATTAAAAATATTACATTTGAATCAGTTCTAATGAGGTGGATGAAACTGGAGCCTATTATACAGAGTGAAGTAAGCCAGAAAGAAAAACACCAATACAGTATAACACATATATATGGAATTTAAAAAGATGAAACTCCAATACTTTGGCCACCTCATGTGAAGAGTTGACTCATTGGAAAAGACTCTGATGCTGGGAGGGATTGGGGGCAGGAAGAGAAGGGGATGACAGAGGATGAGATGGCTGGATGGCATCACTGACTCGATGGACGTGAGTTTGGGTGAACTTTGGGAGTTGGTGATGGACAGGGAGGCCTGGCGTGCTGCAATTCAAGGGGTCGCAAAGAGTCGGACACGACTGAGCGATTGAACTGAACTGAACGATAACCCTGTATGTGAGACAGCAAAAGAGATACAGATGTATAGAACAGTCTTTTGGACTCTGTGGGAGAGGGCGAGGGTGGGATGATTTGGGAGAATGGCACTGAAACATGTGCATTATCATATATGATCGATGCATGATACAGGAAGCTCTGGGCTGGTGCACTGGGATGACCCAGAGGGATGGGATGGGATGAGGAGGGAGGTGGGAGGGGGGTTCAGTATGGGGAACACATGTACACCTGTGGTGGATTCATGTCAATGTATGGCAAAACGAATAAAATACTGTAAAGTAATTAGCCTCCAATTAAAATAAATAAATTTATATTAAAAAAATTTTTAAGAAGAGTTTATCTGAAGAATAATCCAGAGATAGTAGTACAAGTATTTTAACGTCAGTGGGCTTCTGAAACAACAGATTCCTTTTTCTAAGAGTAGCAGGAATAACTAGATAGATCTAATACCATTTTTCACCCACAACTTCTTAATCACAAGTTTAATAAAATGAATTACCTAGACGATTTGAATTTCTGTATGCTGAATCCTATTGTTGGAACTATATCTTGAGACTGAGCCTTTAAGAAAAGAGACAAAGTTTAGAAATTTGCAATTACCGAAAATGCATTTTTCCTCAGGTTAAAAGTACCCAGTTTTTCCAATTCTAAAATCTGCCACTAAGAAGATGAAAGGATTAAACAAAATCATAATTTTTGCAAGGAGATCATTGTGTGTGAATTCTTTATAGAAGTTTAAGGTTTACTAATTATAAATCTGCATAATGTGTTGTCTTAATTCACATTTTGAGGCTTGCTGAAAGTTACCAACAACTTAAAATAGTTTCACAAGTCTCTTTTAGCTCACATATAGGACTTCCTAATCTTCCATACTTACTGAGTTTGCAAATGCTACAGAGGGGCTTCCCAGGTGGCACTACTGGTAAAGAACCCATCTGCCAATGTAGGAGACATAAGAGAGGTGGGTTCGATCCCTGAGTCAGGAAGATCCCCTGGAGGCGGGCATGGCAACCCACTCCAGTATTCTTGCCTGGAGAATCCCATGGATAGAGGAGCCTGGCAGGATACTGTCCATGAGGTTGCAGAGAGTCAGACACGACTGAAACGACTTAGCAAGCAGGATGCGAGCTACAGAGGATTGTCTTCATGTCTAGATGGTGAATATATATGGTCTCTGCTTTCATGAATTTATAATCTAGAGAAGGTAAACAGCAATAAATAACTAAGATACCAATTGTGAACAGTGCTAAGTACAATGAAAGGTGATTGAGGTGGGAGGCAATGGGGTGGAGGAGGGTTAGTTTAGCAGCCTGTCTGAGAGAGGTGACATCTCACCCAGTAAATGTTAAGAAGGAAAAAAGCTATGACAAGATCTGGGCAAAGAACCACCCAGTCAAAGGAAATAGCCAGAGCAATGACTGCAAGGAAGGGAGGAACTCACCACTCAGGAAAAGTTGAAGGCCTGTATGTCTAAAATATATTTATTAAGGGAAAGACTGTATGTAACCAAGTGAGAGAGGTGGGGCCGTGGTGGAGATCGAGTGGAAAAGAGATTGCAAGAGGGCAAGAGTATAATGGGAGACCTGCTGACATGATCCACCGACAAGTAAAAGACCTTAAATTGGTAAGTTAACTTGTCAATTAAGTTAACTTAATTGTACCATCAAGACTTTCTCCTTTTGAATAGAAGTCCATTCACTTTCTGACCCAGATGCCTAGGAGTTATTCTTGACTCTTTCCTTTTTTTACATTCCCCTATACAACAATTCTCTAAGCTTTACTGATTCTGGCTCACTAACTTAGCTTAGGTCCTCATCATTTCTTGCTTCAAATTACTAAAACAGCTCCTGATTACTCCTAACTGCTAATACACCATCTAAACAAGTTACTTCTCTAAGCCTGCGTTTTCTTAAATGTAAAATATATCATTACTACCCTTAACTCTTAGTGTTTTCATGAGAATTAAGTAAGCTAATTGATGCAAAATACCAGTGTCTGGTCCATAGTAAACACTCAATAAATGGTTGTTATCATTAAGAATTACACTCTCACTGATTTCAGTTTCATACCCCAGTCTTCTTCATACTGCCAAAAGTGTAACCTAAAAAAAAAAAATTCCCTTTTGAGTTCATCACGTTGCTTTCATGTAAAAAGAGGAGTAGAGGGAAAATTGCTGCCTCACATCATTATGTTCACTTTGGTAGTTTACTCCTGAAAATTTAAAATTCAAATGGAAAGACATAAGGTGAAAGGTCCCTGGAGCTTGGTCACCTTAATAGTAATGTGCTAGTGAAAAGACTTCCCAGAGCTGCCTTGATTTTGGCTTTCTGGAATTTGTTTACTCAGCTTTCCCTTCTATTCTGTGAGCTGCCTAGTAGCATTCTTCCAAAAATCTCTCTCTTTATGTTAGACAGAATTTATTTCCTGTTACTCAGATTCTTACCTAATATCTTAGGGGTCCTTCACTGTACAACAAACTTTGGAATACAGAGTTTCCTAATTTTTGTTGTCCTAAAATACATACTGTTTTGATTTTATGAATTTTCATGTGCCAATGTGATAAAACCATCAGCTATTGCTATTAGGGAAAAAATAACAATAATAACAAAAAGTTAGTTGAACGTTTAAAGAAATCTCAGAAAACACAGCTCAAATGAGTAGCCTTGAACTATAATTCTAATCACTTAACTGTAATTAGAAATTGGCTAGCCTGTCCATAATCACCAGTTTCTTTACAAACTCTTTTGTTTCCAGAGAAGCTACCCTTTAATTTGCTGTTTTAACAGGGATAAAATTAATCAACTTTCTTTTCTTCACTTCTAAAGTTCTAGTGGAAGATAATTAGAAAGAAGAAACTACACTAATTAATTAGGACAGGACAAGATATGTGAGCTGGTACTTTCAGATTCAAGTGTGATTCATTTTCCTCTAAAGAATCTGAAATAGTCTTCACTGATTAATTTCCCTCTGCCCTATTCAGGAACAAATACATTTGATGATTCTCTAAATTGGACAGGGGATGCTTACAAACCAAGTGAAGAGTGCAGGAATTATTACCTAAGTGTCTCAGGCCATCTGAGATAACCCAGTAATAGATCAATATCAGTAAGACTAGAACAAGGTTTCTAAGAGAGACCCTATTTGATAAGTTTTACTAAATATGTTGAAAATGATATCCTTGGCACGATGAGTAATCATTCACTGCCAAAAAATGAAAATTAAAAAATCACTATCAGTCCATTTGTACAAAATTACATTTAACTACTAAGAAATATTCTAGGTATTTGGGAAATCCCATGGAGAGGAGCCTGGCAGTCTACAGTCCATAGGGCTGCAAAGAGTCAGACGTGTCTTAGCAACTAAAACAACATTATTGAACAATGTAAGATTTATGCTCTTATGAATTTAATTTTATGATGAAGAAAAATGTAATAAACAACTTATCAACTGAATATGTGAAGCAATTTCAGATTGTTTTAAATGTTAAGAATATAAAACTGGATATGATAGAATGAGAGCATTTCTGTTGGGGAATGGGGCAAAACTTAGAATTTTAGAAGATATTAATAGAGCACATCTCTTACTTTGACAGTAAGACCAGATTCTTGAAAAGTTATCAGGTTAAAATTACCTCTTTTCTCTCCTTATCAGTTTAGAAAGGATCAGCAACCTTAACATATTAACAACAAATGAACATTAAGAGAGCTTAATATTAAAAACTAGTTTGGGCTCAGGAAGTATCTAGTTATCTAGAAACTGACTTTATCCCTCTACAAAAACATATAAGAGACTATTTTACTATAAAATGAGACTTGCAATTTCTTTCAAGACATTTCCTAATAGAGGATCATAGATTTCTATTCAGTTCAGTTCAGTTCAGTCGCTCACTAGCGTCCAACTCTTTGCGACCCCATGGACCGCAGCACGCCAGGTCTCCCTGTCCATCACCAACTCCCAGAGTTTACCCAAACTCATGTCCATAGAGTCGGTGATGCCATCCAGCCATCTCATCCTCTGTCGTCCCCTTCTCCTCCTGCCTTCAATCCTTCCCAGCATCAGGGTCTTTTCCAATGAGTCAGTTCTTTGTATGATGTGGCCAAAGTATTGGAGTTTCAGCTTCAGCATCAGTCCTTCCAATGAACACTCAGGACTGATCTCTTTTAGGATGGACTGGTTGGATCTCCTTGCAGTCCAAGGGACTCTCAAGAGTCTTCTTCAACACCACAGTTCAAAAGCATCAATTCTTTGGTGCTATATTTTCTTTATAGTCCAACTCTCAAATCCATACGTGACTACTGGAAAAACCATAGCCTTGACTAGACGGACCTTTGTTGGCAAAGTTATGTCTCTGCTTTTTGATTTCTATTACTCACCTTAAATCATTAAAAATAATATTTCTCATAGTGGATATAAGCTCACAAGAGACTGTTTTTGGGTTCAAAGGTAGGGAGGAAGCAAGTGTTTTATCTGTGCCTGGGTGACAGGTTTTAGGGCTTTAAGAAGTCCCATTTCAAGTGTCTTCTTGGCCATAATCACGAAGTTGTTTTTTTAATTTTTTTTTTTTTTAAGTAAAACAACTTAATCTGCTCTCAGAAGGTAGAGGTCAATTGCTCTGAGGAGACAGGATAGTTGCCTAAAGATTAACGCTCAGAAAGTGGTGTCAGAAATTAGACGATCCCCTTAAAAATAGCCCTGGAGTTAGTCTAGGCTAGTTCCATAATTCACCAGTGGTAGCAGAGAGATGCATATGCTGGAAAACAAAAGATTAATTAAAAAGCCTCAGTAATTGGCTGCATGCCCAGATGTTCCTGAGGACTCTCCCTGACTAGTATAGTATGTTAGGCAGGGTCAGCAGGTCTTGCACAGGACTAGCCTGAAATTGGGATATTAGAATATTTTAAGATGATACACTGAGCTCAGGATGCCTCCTTCCCCTGCTGCCTCAAATGATCAATAATGTTTAGAGAAGAAAGCTGTTCCCATCCATATCAAAGAAGATTATTCCTAAGGTAATAACCATGTCTTGGGACAGGAGATCACTATACTGTTGGGGATGGTGGAAAGAGATAACGTAATTTCCATTTTGTTCTTTGAATGTCATTTCTGCCAATCTGAGTACAGTAGGCACCAGGGGGCTGGCATACTTTGATACTATTAACTGTGGCTCTGGTTTCAATCATTTTGTACTTATCTGACACAACTTTTACAAAAAAATTTCTTTTGAAGATATTCCTTGATGTAGAAAAAAATGGCAATATCTCCTATAGAATAGTACCTTACCTGAAGAGCTTCCTTATAATCTTGTTCCCTTATGCTACCAGGCTAACCTGCAGAAGTGCTGCACATCACCAGCCACTAAGTTTCTTAATATTAGCCCAGGTTGATCTACTGACAGCCAAACCATCCGTGGAACTAATTATAGACCCACAGCTGAGTATGGTTCTCTAAATTCAATTTGGAGCCCATTCAAGTGGGTAGGGGAGAAGGCAATGGCACCCTACTCCAGTACTCTTGCCTGGAAAATCCCATGGATGGAGGAGCCTGGTAGGCTGCAGTCCATGGGGTCACTAAGAGTTGGACACGACTGAGCGACTTCCCTTTCACTTTTCACTTTCATGCATTGGAGAAGGAAATGGCAACCCACTCCAGTGTTCTTGCCTGGAGAATCCCAGGGACGGGGGAGCCTGGTGGGCTGCCATCTATGGGGTCACACAGAGTCGGACACGACTGAAGTGACTTAGCAGCAAGTAGGTAGGTTGCTATATCTTCTTCTTAAAGACTGTTAAAGAAATTTATTACAATCACCTCAGTTAGGAGACAAACTTTTTATTTGTTCCTTTCCTTATTGGTGAAATCTCTTTTCCCTGCTTTCATATAGAGAAGACTCCATTAAAATGACACTTCTAGCTACTCTATTTCTCCTCTCTAAATTTATTCCTCTTCATGGGTGGGGAGGACTTCTTTGATGTCTCAGTTTGTGAAATTGAAACAACCTTCTTGGTTCTGCCTCTCTCTCATTGAGAGCCACATGTTTCTTTTTTTTTTTTTTTCCCCATATATTTACTTTGTATTGAATTTGTTAATGACACATAGTTTTTGCACTGCCAAACCATTACTGAGAATTCAAAGAAAGAAATGGTACAATGGACAGCCTCATCCACCCATCATTCAGCATATTAAAACTTGATTCACGTGCACTTCAATAATTCCACATATCTTTTAAAAAGTTGTAACAAGGGTTGGGATTCTTAAGTCTCCTTGCAGGTCTTTAGATTTCTATGCCATTAAATAACTTTTCCCATATATTTATCTCAGTTCCTCAATAACATAACCCCCAACAAAATTTTGCTGGGAAAAATGCACTTTTCAGGGGATTTATGTGGCTCAAGGTCCAAGAGATTATTTGTTAAAAGATTTTTGTTTCCCATATGATGTCTTCAGATTAACCAAGAATCTGTTTTTCAATCATCCAACCTCTCCTTGGCTGGCTCAGCTACTCACCCAAGCACATCAGAACACAGGCATCCTGCCTGCCACCTCAAGTAACTCCAACATTATTGCCCAGATACACTTTGCAGGTTCCATCAGGTGATTCTGTTCGCTTCCCAGGAGTGGGATTCCTGCATTGACACTTTTATCAAGACTCAACTCCTAGAGGAAAATGCTCCCACAACAGGATAGTTTTACTCACCCATTTGCTTCACTCTTGCCAGTAGCAAGTCTGCAACTCCTACATGTGGCAAAGGGATTTTATTATAGAGAAACCCAGACTCTGCATCAAGTGGTCACATGCCACTTTGAAATATTTCTACCGAAGATACAAAACTAGGAAATTCAGACTATCTCATTAGACAGAAAGACTTTTCAGTAATCCTGGGTAGCATCCTGGTGTCCCTTTTCAGGACTAAAAATTACTGGATGGTTTAAGCTGTAATTATTAAAAACAGAAGTGCTACATCACCTGTCTTTCGCCTCTGACTCTCCAAAATGATCAACTTAAAGACATACCAAAAGATTGATACCAAAGCTAGGCTGGGACAATCACTGCATCTACAGAATACCTAACACCTTAAATGTTTGGGCACAAGAGCATCTGGAATTCTTGTCAAAGATCATGCAAGATCTGTGAAACTTAAGTGTATTTCAGGTTGAGGTTCTGCTCTTACAGCTTTGAATTTGTAAGGACAGGACAGTGACTCCCTTGGCCTGAGTAGAAACTAAACAAAGTCTTTCCACCAGTTTACTATACAATTTAGACCTGATTAGAGGAGGCTTTAGCAGCACCTGAAGTAGAGCCCCCTGCATTTACTGCCCTTTACATTAAAGGCCATTTAGTTCCACTCTAGGGATTGGCAAATTCATGAGACATTTCACAATTCCAATGCATACTTCAGGTTACTAAGCTAAGCAATATGCTCTGTAAAAGAACTATTCCAAGTGATAGCAAAAAAAAAAAAAAAAAAAGCCTTAATATGGAACACAGAAAAAGCATTACCCAAATAAAAAATTACTAAAAGAAATAAGATTCTTCCCTCCTACCCCTTTCCCCACTTGGTGACCAAAGTTTGAATTTAATTTGTGGTTACCTCACAATACAACTCAAAGTTTTAAATTATAAATCAGAGCCCTATAGATTTTCCAAGCACATCAGTTCTTTTGAGAGCAGCATGTTCTAGGAAGTCTAATCCAGCCACAGTCCACCTCAGAGTGTTCCTTATAGATGGGGCACAGGACAGGTTAATTAAGGTCACTTAAATCTTCATCTTTTATTACAGCAGATCAGAACCCAGATGGCTGACTTTCTGCAGGATTTCTGATAGGAATCCAGTAGAGCTGGTTTCAAGTTTCACATCGATACTTAATAGCTGTAACCTTTTTATCCAGAAGTTGTGATCCACATGAAGTCCACAATGAGTGCAGCAAATCTGAGGTAGTCAACCCTTAGGAAGGCTCAGTATTTCCAGCTTTCTACATGCTTGGTAGTGGACTGCAGGGATGGGTGCGTGTCACTATAGATTTCTGGTGGTCCTTGTGGTGCTTTCCTTGTTGTGGTCAACCTGGCTCCAGGAGGCCTATACACGCCACTAGTCATTGTTGGTTCTGGGGTTTCTGTAACAACTACTGGAGCAGGAGGTACTTGTACTAGAGCAGTTTTATTCCAAGGGCCTGAAGATTTTTCTACACCACCACCACCACCTCCACCTTCTTCCCAATTATCACTTGGATCTTCTCTCTTTTCATCTTCTTCCTTTTCACTTATTTGCATTGCTTGAACTCTTAGGCCGCTGTAATCAACTTCTTTTTGCTCAAATTCTTTCTACTCATCTTCCTCCTTTGTCACAACCTTGGTGGCGGCCCCAGGGCCAGTGGCCCCCAGGCCTGTGGTCCCGCTATCGCCTGGCCGGGTCCCCACGCCTGCCCCACCGCCCGCTGCGTCCGTGGCTCCACTGCTCCCGCCAGCGCCTCCCGCCGCGCTCGCCGCCTGGTTGCTCCGCTCCTTCTTCTTTTTATCTCTCTTGGTGAAGAAGTTGTCTAGGCTCCGCTCCTCCGTCTCAGCCACGGCCCGGCCTCCTTGGCCCGGATGGGTGGGGCCGGCGGCGGGCCAGGCCCACTGGGGCTCCGAGCTCGGGGTAGAGGCCGGCTCGGGGCTCAAGCTCCCGGGCGCAGCGACCCACATGCTTCTTGAAACCATGCATTCTCATCTGTTCTTAACCATGCAGTAAACCTAGACAAGCAGGATCTCTCCCTGAGGAGCAAAGCTTGAATTCTGGGACATGAATCATAGCTCAAGAGAGTGTTAGCAAGTCCTCTGCTGCTGCTGCTGCTAAGTCACTTCAGTTGTGTCCGACTCTGTGTGACCCCATAGACGGCAGCCACCAGGCTCCCCCGTCCCTGGGATTCTCCAGGCAAGAACACTGGAGTGGTCTGCCATTTCCTTCTCCAATGCATGAAAGTGAAAAGTGAAAGTGAAGTCGCTCAGTCCTGTCTGACTCTTAGGGACCCCATGGACTGCAACCTACCAGGCTCCTCCATCCATGGGATTTTCCAGGCAAGAGTACTGGAGTGGGGTGCCATTGCCTTCTCCGAGCAAGTCCTCTGGCCAGACCTAAACCTTGCCCTCCAAAATTAATATTTCAATAAAACTGCTATGTTTTTTAAAATCTCTGACTTTAGCACATCTATTTCAGCTGATTCCCAACTTGATTGGAGAGCCCCTTAAAACTCCAAATTACCTTTGTTTTTTTTTTCAGTCCTGTGTCTTTATTAAAGAAAGTTAGAAAGAAACTAGATCTGACAAACAATGGGTGACGTGCTGGCTAGAAGGGAGGGTGCTGGGCTTAGGCCCGGGGGATTCAAGGGCAGACTGATGGCCTGGGAGGGACCAAGAAGATCAGGTCCTGGCAGCAGCTGAGGAAGTGCCCGAGGATGAGGATTCATGGGAGTGGGTGATCAGCTGGTTCTGCAGGGGGTCCAGGGTGGTCCTTGGACCCCCTTTCTTGAGACCACCCTTTCTTGTCTACCTAGATCATCCATTGGTCCTGATCCTGTTCGTTGCCTTCCATGTCCACCTCATTGACCTCTCCGTCATCAGGTGACTCATTGTAGTCATTCATCTCATCCATGTCCTGCATGTCCTCGTCATCCTCTGAGTCCTCTTCACTGTCCTCGTCGTCATCTTCATCTTCCTCTTCCTCGTCGTCATAGTGCTCTGAGGCCGGCTTGCCAATAGGTACCAGGTTGTTGTCTTTCTCTGCAATGCTCTGGAGCCAGGCCTGATGCTGCTGTTCTTGCTGCTGCAGCTCTGTCTCCTCCACACAGGGTCGATCCAGATTAAACCACAGTGTCTCAGTCACACGGGGGAACAGTGAGGGGAACAAGGTGGACATGGCTCTCTCGAGGAAGCGGCCAATGAGTTGGAGCGCTTTAATGTTAAGGGGAGTGTGAGCAGGCAGCTCCTGAGGAGGCGGATCAGGAGAATGGGGTTTCTCTGGGGTAGGGAGGGAAGGAGGGACGAGGAGTCCTAAATTACCTTCTAACTCTATTTTCAACTTCTTATCCCAGCTGTCTCAAACTAACTGCCATCTGAAAATACACCAGTAGTTAGTTGTTTCACATGGCAAACTCTCCCATGTAGAAGAAGGGAATGATGACCTCAAGAAAAGAAATGATGGCATTTTTGTAATTTGAGAGCAATCTCAAATTAAACAGAAGTGAAAATGAAGCTGTTGGGGAAAAGGCGGTGGGGGACAGTAGGAGTTCTCATTCTGCCCAACCTGAAGCACTATTTGGAGGCGATGAAGTCCACTTTCAATTACCATATTTAGGAGCAATGCTTCCTACTATTCAGCCTGTCAGTCATTAAGAGCACCAGTTTCCTAATTTTGAACCATCTGCTCGATTTATGGTGGGCTGCTGTCTATGGGGTCGCACAGAGTTGGACACGACTGAAGTGACTTAGCAGCAGTGGCAGCTCAATTTATATGCAGGCTATATATTTTTTCATCAACATTTTCCATTGATTGACTAATGGTTTTTATCTACATAAAAGTATTTACAACTGTCAATGTTAACTGTTTACCTCTATCCACTCTCCTAATCTTTCATACTTTGTTGTTGTTTAGTAACTAAGTCATGTCCGACTCTTTGCAACGCTATGAACTGTAGCCTGCAAGGCTCCTCTGTCCATGGGATTTCCTAGGCAAAAATACTGGAGTGGGTTGCCATTTCCTTCTCCATAGGACCTTAACAACCCAGGGATCAAGCTCACTTCTCCTGCACTGGCAGGTGGGTTCTTTACCACTGAGCCACCAGGGAAGCCCCTCTTTCGTACTTACAGGACCCCAATTACTAATGGAAGCAGCAATATGTCCTGCTTTAAAAAAAAATCCAGCCTCATTTACAGATAGGGTAGCCAGTGAGGTGAAAGAGTCATTAGTTGAGGCTTCTGAGTAAGCTCTTTAAAGAGGACTTATTTGGCAGGAAGACTTATTCTTTTGCCTTGTTCTTTTCTCATCTCTGCAACTTAGGATATAGACAGCATATTAAAAAGCAGAGACATTATTTTGCCAACAAAGATCCATCTAGTTAAGGCTATGGTTTTTCCAGTGGTCATGTATGGATGTGAGAGTTGGACTATAAAGAAAGATGAGTGCTGAAGAATTGATGCTTTTGAATTGTGGTGTTGGAGAAGACTCTTGAGAGTCCCTTGGACGGCAAGGAGATCCAACCAGTCCATTCTGAAGGAGATCAGTCCTGAGTGTTCACTGGAAGGACTGATGTTGAAGCTGAAACTCCAATACTTTGGCCACCTGATGCGAAGAACTGACTCACTGGAAAAGACCCTGATGCTGGGAAAGAGCGAAGGCGGGAGGAAAAGGGGACAACAGAGGATGAGATGGTTGGATTGCATCACCAACTTAATGGACATGAGTTTGGGTAGGCTCCAGGAGTTGGTGATGGACAGGGAGGCCTGGCGTCCAGCAGTACATGGGGTCGCAAAGAGTCAGACACAACTGAGCAACTGAACTGAACTGAGGATAGTTAACTAAGATGGCCATGTGGAGATTCTGAAGACCCTGAAGAAAACCAGGCACTAAGGATAGCAGAGAGGAAAGATGGAAGATGCCTGGACCATGCAGCTGCCACACCAGCTCTGGAATATTTATTCTGGACTCACTGAGATGACAGAAAAAGAAGCCTCCATCTTCAGTCCACTGTTATGTCGGTTTTCTTTATATACAGCAGAACCTAATTGTAGCTTATACTTCCCAGATGGAACAGTAGTAAAGAATAGGCTTTCCAATGCAGGAGGCACAAGAGGTTTGATCCCTGGGTGGGGAAGATCTCCTGGAGTAGGAAATGGCAACTAACTCCAGTATTCTTCCTTGGAAAATTCCATGGACAGAGGAGTCTGTCAGGCTATACTCCATGGGGTTTCAAAGAGTTGGACAAGACTGGGCACACAGCACAACTGGGTACACAGCACAACATAACTCATACATTATGTGGTGAATGTACTAGCTTATACATATATTTCACTTATTTAAATAATACATTCATGTATTGATGACTTACATGACTTAAAGTCATCTTGCTTGCTACTACCGATATGCATGTAACACTATTGGGAACGGCTAATTATCCATAGAATCTGTAAAAATGATCCACCTTTCCCTTTGTTTTGCTCCTCTTGTAAAGAGAAAGTCAAAACGAAGGCAATGCTACCTGCATGTAAACTCCACAAATTTTTGAAGAGCTTTTGTGAAGAAAAGGCATTTGGAAAATATTCCAGTTTAAATAGTCAAGATTTACCTACATATCAGCATAAAATACACTTCACGTTATGGCTGGCTGATACTTATTACTTTACTAAAGGTATCACAAATTTAATAAGATTTCATAATGTGACAATGAAGTTGCAATGACAGACAAAATAACCCTCCATTAGCTTTCTTTAGCAGAAAATATATAATGTATCTAACAAATATACTTACATTTGAAGGTTTAAGTTTATTAATGATTGTTGTTTTGCCACTATTATCCAGCCCAAGGCACAAAACATGAACCTCCTTCTTTTTGAGGCCAAGCAAGCCTGAAAGTCTGTCTAGCAATCCCATAATGTGAGGCAAGGATTCACAAATCAGCTGCAAGTCAAGGGAAAAAAAAATTAACACAGGCACCTTAAATATGGAGAATATAAGCATATGCATACCAAATTTTCAGAATTTAAAGTCAGTGATACTGTGAAAACCATGTCAATGTAGCTTTGCATTTAGTAAACAGAGTTTAAGCTGATTAACAGAAAGGAGTCTTAACTGAAATGCAGATTGGCAGCTAATAACCCCTAGCAACATAGAATAATGCCTTTGAAATAAATGTACATTTCTTATTGTAACTTATAATACTTAAGAACAAAATGTGGTTTACTTAATATCCTATGGAGTCTCCCATTTGTGATACTTGAGAACATCTGCAGCCTTTTCTGGAAATCTGGAAATGTATGGGTAGTGATGTTCACATGGAGCCTGCTGCTAAAATAGAAAGTAGAAGGCAGACCAGAATAACAAAAAAACTGAAATTTTAGGCTGCCTCATTTGAGTCCACTGGTTAAATCTTTTTCTAAAGCTAACCCCATTGTTGCATTTTGCAATAATATGAAGTAATAAATATTAAATTCACCATTTTTGTTTGCTGACTATATTCACTTTAGACAGAAACAAGAAATCCTAATTGATACATTCATCTTAACTTTTCCTTTGTCCTTACATATCTTGGTATTTTTGTAAGTCAACACAAATCCATTTGGGAAGGTTATGTATAAAACACACACATACACACAAACTGAACCTTAATACATTTTTGTTTCTTTGAAATTATAACTTATATGAAATATTCTGTTAAGTATTTTTTAAAAGAATTTTAACTAATGTACTAGTGAAGAATATGAGCGTAAATACCCATCTTACATTTTAATCTCCTTTTCTCAAATACTATAAAAATTTCCTTGTTAATCTGTTCTGAAGTTAATTTGTCCCTGAAGTCCCCGTTCAAAAATCCTTCAAATGCAAACTTTCAAAAAAACTCCATCAGCAATGCAAATGTGTAAGTATTTTGATGTCAAGTAAAATTACTGATGACATATGGCTGGCTATGTGATAACTTTATGGCTATTCATACCCTTCCAAGGTACTGTTAGATTTAGACTTCAAATCTCCCAAAGATACTTCCTTTGGGCAAACCACCATCCCAGTCCCTCAAAACATTAAAATGTGGTGGGAGAAGAGAGATACATACCCCTTTTGGCAGCCCTCAACTGTGGCAGGGACTGCTACAGCAGTAACCACTATATACCTGTATTCCAAACATTTCCTAATACTCTCCAAACCACCATTTTAAAAATTCTCTAAATACTAGTCTCATCTCTATCTAGAAACTTGCCATCTTACAGCTCCTTCAGTATTTTTTATTCCATACCAAAAAAGGCAAGACCATACCTTGAAGGATGTGAGGATGCAGCAACTTGAAGTAAGTTTCCAAGACAACTACATCTGAAAGGGGGCTGCATCATCAGTTTCGGTTAGGCCCCTTCAGGGATCATTATGGACAGAAATTTCAAAACTGAAATTGGAAAATGATGTGCAGAAGGGAGGGTGCAGGGCCCTAACCAAACACAGGGCCACAGTTGTCTTACCCAAGGGATGGGTTTCATTTGAGATATTCAGCTTGTGCTGCTTGAATTGACTTTTCTTGTGGTAGAGATTCAAATCTCACTCAATCCATTCCTTTAAATCTCAGCTTAAGCATAGGCATTTGTAGAATCTACTTTAAGTTAGCTTTTTGATATCATCAAACAATTCATACAGATCATTTTAATTTAATTTGCCATTACTCACTATGCTATTAATTATACTAAGCATATTGATATACTCTTGTATCTTGTTTTTCATTTCTGATAGGATTTTGAATACTTTAAAAATATGACCACTTCTTGTATCATCCCCCTCTGAACAGGGCATTGATTGTTAAAAGCCTGATATCTGAATATTTGTTTTTTCACAGAACTATGGATTTTGATTTTCCGTTCCCTTTTCCTGGATTATCAAACACCTGATGCTTGTCACTGAAATGCTTTGGGACACACAATTTAAAAAAGAAGTCAGCTGTTCTAAAAGATATAATTACATTTATTGAAGTTGCTTTGTAAACAAGTATCACATAGTCTTATATATGCTTCTATTTTTTAGTAATTATACATTTTTATAAATTTACTTTTTGCATGTATGAAATAAGGAAATAAAAGATAACAGTTTAAGTCACTCAATATTCATCAGCCATGTCCTGGGTGCACAGGAGGAAATGCAATTAGAGTCCTAGAGCCATGATTCTCAACCCTGGTTGCACACTGAAGCCAACTAATTGGATTAGTATTTCTGAAGACGGCATCAGGGCATCCGTATTTTAAAGAACCACACAGTGTTTCTGACGTAGAATCACTATTGAGAATGTGAGACTTTTAGAATAAAGTCTAAAATTTCATGCATAGCTTTTAAACTTGTACACAATTTGGCGCCAATCCACCTTTTCAGTTCCTTATCTTACTCTTTCCTCTCTATGCACACCAGACAATCAAATTCCCTTAGCTGTTATCCGAGAAACAGCTTTTTTTTTTTTTGGTCGCGCGCGGGGCATGACGATATTAGCTCCCCAACCAGGGATGGAAGCTGTGCCCCTGCAGTGGAAGCGCGGAGTCTCAACTACTGAACCGCCAGGCAAGTCACAGAAACTGCTTTCTAAAGGACTTTTAAAACTTGTTGCCAGAAAAATCCTAAAGAATTTGGATGCTATCGACAGTTAAGAGCTTGGAAGGTAGGCTATAGGGAGAGAGGAGTTGAGCAAAGGAAACACCGTGAGAGGTACTTTGTAACTCTATAAAAATGTTTTCAGGGAGAATTACAGAACACCCTTCCTACCCCCAATAAACATTTTCATTCAGCTTTCAGTTTTTGATGGTGAAATTTCAATTACACTTTCTACACAGCAAACAAAAAGGCCCCAATTGGGCAGTGTTAAAATCATCCAATAAAACAAAAATTCACCCAAAGCAGTTCAATGAGTTTTCTGAGCCACCAGCCCACTTTTTTTTTTTTAGTCCTCACACATTAGAAACAACTACACGGAGTGAAAAACATGAAGGAGCAATTCTAAAACTGGTGGGGGCGGGGACTGCAGGCGGCTCTGGACACAAACATCGGGGTTGAGGAGATACCTGCTCTTCGCGGTTAGTCTTGTGGGCCCGGGAGCTGCTGAAGAACAGGAATGAACGCACTCGCTCGTCTCCGTCTCGGGGAGGGGAATATGGTGCGGGGGTTCTGGGTACCTTTCTTTCTAGGCCTCCACAGAAAGGATGCCTGGACCAGAGCAAAGCCGCCTCCGCAAGTTGGGTAAAGGGGTAGTAGTCTCTTCCTCAGCCCAAGTGTCTGCGGCTGGGCAGGCGCCTAGGTGCGTGGCGTTCCCACGGCAACCGGAGGTTCTTCCGGTCCAGAGCCACGCCTCCTCAGAGGTCTTAGCGCGTCTGCCGCCTTGCTCCTGTTAAACGGATTGACGAGCTTCCCAAAATGCCTGAGGAACAGTGAGGAGTATTAAAGAACTGTGAGCAGGGTGACGGGTTGAACTGCCGCCTCCTTGCCAGGAACCGCGCAGCCCCGCTGTGGAGCATGATGGGAGTTGTAGGCGCGCGCATAGCCTGCTGGGAGGTGCTTGGCGTCCGCGTGGGCCAAGGGCTTTTCTCTCAGTGCGCTCTCCCCGCCCTTTCGGGAATGTCAGTCTCAGGGATCAGCGCTCCCTGCTGCGTCGGGGGTACAGAGGAGTGTGGATTTCCGTGGAGCACGGGCGCAGTGTGGTGGCGACAACTGCAGGACCCAACTGTGCGCTCTAGGGCGAGGAGTGCAGGGGAATTGCCTCGTTGCCTAACGCATCCACCCTCTTCCAGGCTCTGCGAGGCCTCAGGTCCAAGAATCCTGGGGAAGCAAAACTGTTCATGTGAGCAGGGAGAGGAGATAAACTCACAGGCATTTTTCGGCAAAGGAAGTCTGCCTGTAACCGGGCTACTAAACTGTCTGATCTCTAGAGATTTCCATGAGGCATAATCTCTTATGATTAGGTTACAATCCCCAGAAGCAAATCGGCAGCTGGTCCGGAAGGGCATCAGTAGCTTGAACGCTTAAAGTTAGCTACCCTCTTAAGATGCTCTGGAGTTTTACAGTAATGGACTTCCCTTGTGTCTCAACTGGTAAAGAATCTACCTGCAATGCGAGAGACCTGGGTTTGATCCCTGGGTAGGGAAGATACCTGGAGAAGGGAAAGGCTACCCACTCCAGTATTCTGGCCTGAAGAATTCCATGGATCCATTGGGGTCGCAAAGAGTCGGAAACGACTGAGAATCTTTCACTTTCATTTTAGCAAACGGATTCATCTTTGTTGGCCATGAATATGAGATTATTTCCCCCCTCCAACTACCTGGTGTTATGTTTACTACCCGACCTGTTCTTTGGCTTTTCAATTATTTTGGCCTATAAAGTGGATTGTGTGCGTGCGCACGTGCTAAGTCGCTTCAGTGTTGTCCCACTCTGTAACCTGCCAGGCTCCTCTGTCCATGGGATTCTCCAGGCAGGAATACTGGAGTGGGTTGCCATTTCCTTCTCCAATTAAGTGGATTAAGAGAGTGAAAAAGAGACTAGAAGGAATTATATATTAATAAAAGTGATAATGGGAGAAAGGTTGTATTTGCATGATCATGAGGTGCTTTTTCTTCCAAATTTTCAAATGTGACTCATTTTTTACAATGGAAAAAAAAAAATGTGCTTCTGGGCTAGCGACTCTGTTGAAAGACAAAAACTAGTAAAACACAACACCCCCAAAACCTATAGCTGCATATCCAAAAGAACTTATTGACCAAGTCTTTGGGAAAAAATGGAATATGGAAATATATTCTTCCTTATTGTGTGGCCTTAGGCCAAATAACCCTGCTCTGTTGTTCAGCTTCCTCACCTTCAAAAACATTATATAGTTCATTTGGTGGTTTTGAGGAATAAACAGGTAACAGAAGTATGTATGTTTGACACATAGTAGGTGTTCAATAAATAATTTCCTGTCCACCTTTTGTCCTGCAATTTTTATTATATGGATAAGATTTTTAAATGTGGTCCTTTAACTTCTGACTAAATTTTACAGTAAGGTGTTGATTATTTTTCTGTGTGTCTGGATTTTGCAACTCACTTTGATAAAAGTTGGAAGTGAAGTGCTTACAGCCAGATTTGGCCTTTTTTTTTTTTTTTTTTCTTAGAGCTAAGCAGAAATCTTATGTTTCAGGAAACTATAGTGGACAGACTTAATTTTCTTGTTTGGAATTGATATTTTCTGCCTCTGGATTGAGTTCTGTTTTTGATTAGTACAAACATTTCGTGAAAACTGGAAATAAAATGGAGAGATGGGATATCCAACTTTTCAGTCCATTTAAGCAGATGACATAATTCTTCTGAAAAATTAGCTAAGTGAATTTTTAGGGTACATAATTCTCTCACAAAAATTTAGCTAGGTAAATAGTTATCTTAGATATTTGTGGTTGCTGTGTTGTCTTCTTATTATTAGAGTTGAAATAGTGGTATGAAACCCACAGTCTAGTCAATAATCTGGAAAATGCCAGTTTTGAAACTAACAACCTTAAAAAAAGTAAATATTCCATATGGTAGAATCTGCTGTTTTGGTGCTTTGCCAACCCAAACAGATCTCAACAATAAACTCACAGTTCAGCATACAAATTGGTTTCACTTGATTTAAGAAGTTAGTTTGGCTCTCCTCATTATGAGAATGAGAAGCTTTAATAGTCATATTTAATTTTATGAGGGCTACTTAAGATACCTGTTTAAGGAAAGAAAATTTCAAGTACTCTATTACTAGATAAATTTCATACTGGCTTTTGGAACTGTATAGAAGAATTATAAATGAGAGAAGAGTGAGATATGAATATAGCTCTATTCTGATTAATTTATGATACTTTTAATGTCTTTTCTTACGAAGAATTTTGAAAAACTACAGAAAATCCATGATTTGTAATATACTGGAAGATTTTGGAATGAAATGTTGGTGGTCTAAAGCTGTTTGAACAATTGTACATTATTTGTATCTTTGGGTCATCTGCAATTTGTATACAATATTACCTATGCAATGAGCATTTAATTTATTTGAATCTCACAAAATATTTTGCTGATATAAAATCACTACAAAAATATGTACTAATTATTTATAGTGATTTATGTGACTTTCTTCCCTGGTGGCTCAGATGGTAAAGAATCCACCTGCAATGCATGAGACCCAGGTTAAGTCCCTGGGTTGGGAAGATAATCTGGAGAAGGGAAATGGCAACCCACTCCAGTATTCTTGCCTGGGAAATCCCAAGTCAGAGGAGCCTGGCAGGCTATATAGTCCATGGTGTCGCAAAGGGTAGACGCAACTGAGCAACTAACACACACATGTGAATTTATGTCTTGATCTTAATATTATTTTGAAAGATTACAGCTGTGATTTTGTCTTCAAAATTACTAATATATCTAAAGAGCATCTAGATTTAATAGACTAAAAGGTAAGTTATATTAAATAATGATCAATACAATAATACAAAAGCCACAAAGTCAACCACCAGAACTGTAACTTTTATTTGCTAATAGATATTTTAATAAACAGGCTTACTCCATCTGTAAGACCCTGATAATGCCTCTTAGGAAATCATAGAAAAATAAAATACAGTAATTAGTAACTTGTACTTTGTACAAAAATCTTATTATGTTGCTCAGCAGATAGGTTTGCTAAACACCATATTCTTTCAGCAAATAGATAGATGACATATGTAATGCAGCTCACCACAAACAATCCCTCATTGAGAGCTGAGCATTCTAAAACACTATAACTTGTAAGCATGCCAGCACATGAAAATTTACATGAAACATATTACAGTAGATTTTTGTAAGATGAAAACAATACCACCTTCAAGTAAGTTTGGATTACTTCACTGTCATAGTGAAGTAGATAATAGGTAGGATTGAAGTTCTATAGTTAACTCCCTCTTACTGTGTCTATCTTTCTACCATGTTGTGATGCAACCAGTAAAGAGAACCTGAGTGGAAGGCATATATTGAAGCTCTAAATAGTGATATAATACCAAGGAGAAAAAATGATGCAGTGGTGCTGCACTTCCTTATTCCCACAAACATATCTTTTCTCCTTTTTGCACGAGTAGATGGGTACAGTACTAAATCCACAATTAATGGTAGATAACTCTATGACAAGTTACAAAGAAATACATTTTAAAAATCATTCATGCTTACAGGAAGGAAAAATGTTTTCAGCTGCAGTTTTTCATTAGTCAAATATTACTCTATGAGGGATTAAATGTCTCAACCTAGACAGATGTTATCTAGGCATTTAATATAAATGTACTACTTAGTATTTAATAAACTTTTTAGGATTTGTGTTACAAAGATTTTTATAACTTAAAATTTTGAATACACCGCAACTATCAAATCTACCATTTAATATTGGACGTGGCCATTTAAATATTAAGTGTTTAATCAAATACATATTTGTAAGTACACATATATATTTTTGGCTATGCTAAAAGAGAAAAAAATAGATAATCTTATTCCATTATTCACAATCTAATTTTACATAAAATCCAAAGAATTATTATGCACGTATAAATTCCAACACACTGAATCACATCAGGTCTATCCAGAAATAAAGCTGCAAGCATAATGAAAAAAATCACTCCTGCTATAGGATCAGAGAGAGGGCACAATGAAAAAATAACCATATAGCCCATGTGTTTCTCCTAAATGATAGATGTTTTTATGTGAAAACAACAAAATAAAAGTATTGTTTCACCAAAAGATTAGAGCCTATCTTTTTTTTTTTTTTTTACAAAAATTCAGATGGTGTGGCAAACCCTCTCAAAACAGTGTTTTGAGAAAATTGACTGCATGAATGTACAGTACACATCGTTTAAGATTAAACTAATTTTTATAGACTTTAAATTAGAATAGCTACATGATGTTTCTGTCTTTTACTGTAATAAATATAAAACATGAAAAGTGTCTATGACATTGACAAGTCCTCAATTTCTACATTATGGAAAAAGGACTCTGTTATCAGCTTCTTTGGAAAACTCAGAATTCAGTTTCAAGTCTTCCAAGTAAGATGTCTCAAAAATATTAAGTAAAAATGGCTTTAAAATATTTTATTCAATAGGTCTTTTTCCTGTGGTCTATTATGTACAAATACCCATTGCCTATGTTTATATATGCATGTATATAGGTATATAAATGGGTGTGTGCATTTCCCCTTTAGAACTACTAACACATCTCTCCTTCAGCCTTTACTCCTTTCTCACTCCCCATATTGAATTTTATCTCCTCTTGGTAAAATGCAACTACTCACACAGTAACATACTTACCTTTCTATCACAAATCTACCAATCTATCTGCATATCACACACTCTTCCTTCCCTCCCATTTTAGTTCTTTGTGTCTCCTCATATCAAAAACTAACCTTCCTACTTATGCCATGAATCCTAATCTACCTCTCAAAGCCATTTCTAATAAAATTCTCTCTTGCATAATCAGTTTCCTCCTTTCTACCAGATCACTCTCATTAGTGTATAAATATGAATTCTTTCTCTAAACATACACACACACACACTACTCTTGACCCTACATCTACTTCCAGTTACTCAGCTACTGCCTATTTCTGTTGCTTTCTTATGGTAAAATTCCTTGAAAGAGTTGTTTATAGATTATTGACTCCACCTTCTTTCCTAAAGTATCTTCTAATCCACTTCAATCAGGCGTTAATTTCACTACTTCAAAGAGACTGTCCTTGTCAAAATCATTAGTAACTTCCATTTCTTTATTGTAAACTTGACTTCTTAAAGCATTTAATCCATATGGTCAACTGGATTTTTTGTTCTCTACCTTACCTTACACTCCTCAGGGTCCTCTGCTGGTTTCTAATTCTCCACTTAACTTTTACATTGATACCACCTGGATCTCAGTCAAGGCCTACTTGTCTATCTTACAGGCTTTTCTTAGGTGATTTAAAAACCTTAAATACTACGTATATACTGAAAGTGAAAGTGAAGTTGCTCAGTCGGTGTCCAACTCTTTGTGACCCCATGGACTGTAGCCTACCAGGCTCCTCAGTCCATGGAATTTTCCAGGCAAGAGTACTGGAATGGGTTGTCATTTCCTTCTCCAGGGGATCTTTCCAATCCAAGGATCGAACCCAGGTCTCCCACTGCAGGCAGATGCTTTACCATCTGAGCCACCAGGGAAGCCCATATATATACTGATGACTATTAAATCTTGATGTCGAGCCCTGATTGCTCCTTAGAACTCTTATGTACAACTGTCTGCTTCATATCTCCATTTGAATACTTAACAGGCATCTCAGGCATTACATGGCTAAAACTAAACTCCTGATTTTTTCCCTCCAAACCTGCTTCTCTTGTACCACCACTGACTATGTTTCTTATTTTTCCAAATGTAGAGTTTATCTTTGATTTTTCTCTCTTCATCTCTCAGCCCAATCTATTAGCATGCTCTGTCTTTAAAATACCAATATCCATTGCCTCTCTCCATCTTCACTACTTTAACTCTAACAAAGTTACCGTTTTTCTTTTTCATTTTTTGCTTAAACTATTTCAGTAGCCTCATAATGTTCTTTGACCTCTATCTTGTTTTCACCTCTCTTTGGCTCATAAACTGTGTACCAAGGACACCGTTATCTCTACCCTCAAACACTCCAAACTCACATATTAAATTGTTCCTTCTACTTGGAATTTCCCCAGATTTTTTCATGACTTGTTTCTTCATGATTTTCAGATATTGGTTTAAATATCACATCCACATTCAGAGAAGATTTCCCTTACCTCTTAATGGAAGAAGCCACAGTCATGCTATGTAACCATATTAATTTAATTTTCAGCACAGCACCTATCAGTACTTCTTCACTGTATATCTTTACCACTAGGTCAATCCCATGAGACAGGGGCTTTTGCTTGTCTTGGTCACTTTGTGTCCTCTGTGTTTAGAATAGGACACTGGTACAAGATAGCGTTGAATAAATGTTAGTTAATGAATGAATGGACTTATGGATAAATATATATTTAAAGTACATCAGTATATATACTATTTTTAAAATTAAGAATTATACAGTTTTGGACTAGCAAACAGACATGATTTACTTTAATTTTATTTGTTATATCTGTTCCCCATGGTATAAATAGCTCTAATTGGACAAATCATTATTTTTGCTATTTTTTATATTACACTGTTGCTGCTGCTGCTGCTAAGTCATTTCAGTCCTGTCTGACTGTGTGTGGCCCCACAGATGGCAGCCCACCAGGCTCCCCTGTCCCTGGGATTCTCCAGGCAAGAATACTGGAGTGGGTTGCCATTTCCTTCTCCAATGAATGAAAGTGAAAAGTGAAAGTGAAGTCGCTGAGTCGTGTCCGACTCTTAGGGACCCCATGGACTGCAGCCTACCAGGCTCCTCTGCCCATTGGATTTTCCAGGCAAGGGTATTGGAGTGAGTTGCCATTGCCTTCTCCTTATATTACACTACAGATATCTATTTCATTTAATGGTAGAGTGACCAAGATTGTAAGGTGAGGAAGGAAATGTTTTGCTTTCTTAAAGGAATTTTTGGAGGCTCTGAAGAAAATAAGCAATTGATGCAAAACTGGAAGGGTTTTACCTTTTTTTTTTTAAGTATTCCATTTAGTGAAATTTAAAAAATTGAATAAAAGTAAACAGTGGAAAATAACTATAAAAATATATGCTCACTATTTTGAATATACAAAGTCTAATGGAAGATTTTCTTTTTGTATTTCCATTCATGAGAAAATAAAAGTGTTTGCTTTCTTAAGCAGACTTAATGGAATATATGACCAAATTTATATAAAAGAAGAGTTGAACTTAAAAAATAATAACTTCTAGCCACTATGTTATGTTTTTTGACTTCAACTTCTCTGAGAATTGGGAAATTATAATCAATATTAGAGAGATTGAATGGAAATATACAAAGCAATTCTTTTTTTTTTTTTAATACTTAAAATAACCGAAAAGAGAAGGCAATCTCCTTGAAAGAATCTAAGCAGTTAGAGGTCATAAGATATAATGTACAACTAATACATAAGTATCATATTTTTTAAACATTTAAGACTATGTGTAAAAAGTACTTATTTACATTTTACACATTATCTTATACATTTATATGTATCTGTATAAAAGTATAAATTGATTCTAAAAGGCTACCCTTTCAACTCAGTTATTTTTACCTGCATCTTACATATTCTGTTTTACATTTAATAAAGCACAAGAAAAATCTCATTATTAATAGGAATGAATCATTAATAACTATAAAGTGTTTTGACAGTCTGATATTCAATTTTGCAGGGTAAATTCTTTAATTATATATGAAATAGTTCTTTAGAAATTGAAAGAGCTATTAATATAGAAATGCTAATAATTGTGATCATTTGTTCTGTTGATAAACATAAATTTAAATTTTTGATATTTTGGGGACGATTTCTAACTGTATATAGCAATACGTATTTTAACAATTATCAGTGAACATATTTATATTAGAATCTCATCCTCAAAAGGTATTTTAGTTTCAAAATTACCAGGAAGAGTAACATGACAATAATTTTCATTCACTGTTTTCTATTAATTTTTTGTTTGCTTTTAAAATGGGAATAATTAATAGGTATATCACAAACTCCTCTTTGTATTGCCTTTTTGTCTTTTCCTCAGTTTTTAATGGAATTTGGTCCATTTTCATATTCAGAATTCATGCTCTGTCTCTGATTTTTTTAAAAATTAAGGTTATTATAGAAGGTATAACTAACATTTTAGGAAACATGGACTGTTAATTAACAATTATTACATCAAAAGTAAAAATTAAGCTGTCAAAGCTTATACTGCATATAAAATTAAACCTAAGTATAGTTTGTTAAAAATGTACAAAGCTATTCAAGTTTCCAATAATATACTCTAAAGAAAAAGTATGATTAACAAAATGATTAATAATATATCATAAATAAAGCACATATAGTTATCTTTAAAATCTACTCTCACTCATATTCATGTTAGGAATGCTCAGGTATTGTGCCTTTCCAAAAAACAAATGCTCCCATTTCACATTTTGATTTTTTTCCCTTGGAGACCTAAAACACTTAAAATTATGTCAAAACTCCATTTCTGTAAGAATAAAATGAGATTTTTGCATTATATAAATATATTAATACAATTTCTTTAAATACATATATATGGCATAGGAAGAACAACGTCAAATTAAAGCAAATTAAACACTTCAATAACGAACATTTATGCATGTTAAACCTTATTTTCCAAGCAGTACATTTTAAAAAGCCTCAGTCTTTATTTTCATATTGTCCATGAAAATTCAGTGCTGTTTTAAAGATATTTTTGAATATACCACAATAGTAACTCTAGATAAAATACCAATGGATTTTCAAACAAATTGGTTTTTACAATGCTCACATCAGTCACACTGACAAAAAATAGCTTGTTAAGTTACAAGTCTGTTAGCAAGAGTGGTCATTGATTTTGTCATAGAGCTTCTAAAGACCACACGTTTAAGCAGATTTATTTGAGTAGTACAATGTGGCAATAAATAAAACATGTACAGTTAAATAAAAACTTCATTACAACTTTAATAATAATACTGAGTAAATAATTCTAAAGAGCGCAACAATTATACTTTATATGACAAATGAAGTGATGGTAATTAATTCCGTCTTCTCTCTGACTGAGTGAGGATGTGTTTAAGTGAAAATTTAAGAAAAGCAATTTCTATTTAAATGCGTATATTTCATTCTACAAATTACTAAATGTGGAAGAGAGACCTAAATTATTATAAAAGCAAAAGAAGATGACATTCTAAGTTAGGTAAAAGCCTTAAAAGTGTATTGTTTATTTTTTTTTATGATTTAGCACTATTCACTCCATCTATCATGATTTCAAAAAATTAAGTGATATTTGGTCTTTCTAGAACAAAGGTAAATTAAGACTGTTCCAAGGACAATGATCTATAAACGTAGAAAAACTAGTTTAGAAATGTTCACATCGATACTGCTTGTCATATTTAACTCATGAAAACAGTGACATCTATCTACAAAGTTAATAATGCTTAAACATAAAATTTGATTTAGATATATGAAAAAATGAAGATTCTCATGTCCTTGGAGTTTTCTTTATAATAATGTATTATTTTGGAATACGGACAGTTCTCTCTTCAGTGAGGGCCAATGACATGGAGATTCTGATGCTAACTAAATAAGAATCCCGAAGTAGGGTTGTCCTCCTTTTATTATTTTGTTGAACACCTTAAAGTCATATCTCAGTTGTTCTGATTTACAGTTTGAGTTATTATCTTAACCAAAAGTAAGTTTATCATGACAAATTAAAGATTAGCCTAAGGTTACAAATAATGAAGAAATATGGATGAAAACAAAGCTTTACTTGAGAGAAAATTTTCAATAATTCTGATACTTTTCTAATTTACAACTCCCAGGAAATTGTGTTAATTTGTATTTTATTTTCTAATTGAAAGTAGATACCACATCTTTATATATAATACATTTAAAAGCGATCTTTCATCCTCATCTGTCAGGTAATTTTCTTTTAATGCTTTTGTATTCTTAAGGATTAATTAGGTCTAAAAGATAGTCGAATTCTTCTTTGAGATTTTCCTCTTTAAAAGAAACAAATCAAAATTTCTTTTAAGAATATAGAGATTTGGTAATTCTAATAAACCAGTGTGGAAATTCAAGCAAAAACCTTCTTTATTTTGTTTAGAAAGAAACTTTGCTTTCAATGCACAAGTGCAAAAATATAACAAAATGGAGTGGACTTGGTACTATTAAGATAAACCCAACACTGTGTTTTTAAAAAATGAAATTTATTTTTCTTTTCTAAAAGATGAAATTTATTTTTTAGTAGTGCTTTGCTGCCTGTAGTAATTGTAGCTTACTTTTCATTTTTTGTTTCACTTTTAAAGTAATTTTGAATCAACATGTACTGTTAAATAAAAACTTCATTACAACTTAAAAAATATTACTGAGTAAATAATTTTAAAGAGAGCAACAATTATACTTTATATGAAAAGTGAAGTAATATAATTCTGGCTTCTAAGTTGCCAATTCCAACAGGATTTTGTTACCTCCTTTGAATTAAGAGTGAATAACCTAAGTCTTCCAGTATAAATGTCCTTTTTTAAACATTTTATATAAATCCATCATTAATTTGAAATTCTAATTATTAATCAGAAGAAAGAGGCTTCGTTAAAACTACATTCTGATGACCCGCATCTTCCTCTGGATCTTTTGTCTTTTCTCTCAGGATACAGGTATATCATGTCACATCCTCTTATAACATACAAAAAATATATTTTATCCTAAGAAATCTTTGAAACACTTGCCTAATACTTGTCTTTTTAAGGGAATAGTAAGAGAAAGATGGGGCATTTACTCTTCTGAAATGTAAGATTTTTCTTTTCCTTTATTTCATCTAGTAATATGTTAGCTCTGGTTGTGAGTAATCATTTCTTTCCTTTCTTAAATGTGCTGGGCCATGCTTAGTTGTTCAGTCAGGTCCGAATCTTTGAGACCCCATGGACTGCAGCCTGCCAGTTTCCTCTGTCCATGGAATTTCCCAGGCAAAAATACTGGAGTGGGTTGCCATTCCCTTCTCCACAGGGTCTTCCCAACCCAGGGATCAAACCCAGGTCTTCTGCATTGCAGGCAGATTCTTTACCAGCTGAGCCACTAGGGAAGCCCTTTGTTAAATATATCACGTTGGAAAGAATTTTATGCAACCATTGCAGTCATATACTTATTGTTACATTTCCTAGGGCCAGTGAATTGGCTTGCGCAGCAGAGTACCCCAGCATTGTTTTTGAAAAATGGTTGATGTTTTCTAACTGGAGGCACCTTTGAGGTAGTGAGTCTACACATGAACTGAGCAGTCTGCCACAGGACAGAGGCGGTATGTGACTCCTGAGGAGAGTCAAATGATAAGTAACAAGAGAGATTGTCTTAGAGAATCAAACAAGTGTGCTCCCTTCTATCAGAGGAAGTATGGAGGCGTCTATGAAAAAATTTGAGGTCCAAAATATTTCCTTTCATAGGGACTCAAATCCAATCGCAAATAAACAAGGTTTCATTTATTTAATGTATTTTTGTTCTATGGAAAGAACTAAGTGATGTGGAAATTACAGCAAACATGGCAGATAGGCTCTAAGTTTTAAGCTTAAGAGATACTTAGAGGTAAGGACAGTACAGTCAAACTCATCTTTGCCATAAAATTTTATGCATGTAAGGGACACCTTGTAGATATTTGTTAAACTGAACTACAGTTTACACTGCCTTTATTGAACATTATTATAAAAAGTGAAAATCTTTTGAAAATGCTGGTCATAAAAACAAAAAATTGGATGACTTCAGTGCCCTGTGTTCTAATGGAAGAATACAATCAGTCTACCTTTTGGAGTCAAAAGCCTCTTGATGAAAGTGAAAGTGGAGAGTGAAAAAGTTGGCTTAAAGCTCAACATTCAGAAAACGAAGATCATGGCATCCGGTCCCACCACTTCATGGGAAATAGATGGGGAAACAGTGGAAACAGTGTCAGACTTTATTTTGGGGGGCTCCAAAATCACTGCAGATGGTGACTGCAGCCATGAAATTAAAAGACGCTTACTCCTTGGAAGGAAAGTTATGACCAACCTAGATAGCATATTCAAAAGCAGAGACATTACTTTGCCAACAAAGGTTCGTCTAGTCAAGGCTATGGTTTTTCCTGTGGTCATGTATGGATGTGAGAGTTGGACTGTGAAGAAGGCTGAGCGCCGAAGAATTGATGGCTTTGAACTGTGGTGTTGGAGAAGACTCTTGAGAGTCCCTTGGACTGCAAGGAGATCCAACCAGTCCATTCTGAAGGAGATCAGCCCCGGGATTTCTTTGGAAGGAATGATGCTAAAGCTGAAACTCCAGTACTTTGGCCACCTCATGCGAAGAGTTGACTCACTGGAAAAGACTCTGATGCTGGGAGGGATTGGGGACAGGAGGAGAAGGGGACGACAGAGGATGAGATAGCTGGATGGCATCACTGACTCGATGGACGTGAGTCTGAGTGAACTCTGGGAGTTGGTGATGGACAGGGAGGCCTGGCGTGCTGCGATTCATGGGGTTGCAAAGAGTCGGACACGACTGAGCAACTGATCTGATCTGACCTGATCTGATACAAAATGAATTAAAATATTTTCAGATTGAATGTGAATATGAGTCTTTTCTACTTAAAGGAATTTGAGCTTGGAAAAGTTGAAGTGATGATACTAAAAGAAGTGATTACATCTGCTTCTAATATCTTTATTATATAAAGATGTATACCAACTGTGAGTTGATAACAGTTTCTAATTCTTAAAATACTTTCTTTTAAATTAATAATACATTTCCTTAGCTAAAGCAGTAGAAAAGGATCATCTTCATCTGTTTTGAAATAACTTTCCAAAGCACTTAATTTTCAGTTAATGAAAAGCCAGATCTCATACACTCTGTATGTGCAAATGCTCCCATTTACGCAGTAGGACCCAAAATATTAAAATATGACTTTTGCAACATTCCTGTTTTTCCTCCACTTCAGCCTCTTCTAGGGAGATCTGTAAGATATTTTTGGATTTCCTGTATTACTTTTCTTTTGTTGATAGGGATATGGGTTGGAGTGGCAGAAGCTGAGAAAAGAAAAAAAGATGGGTGAAAAAAGAGAAAAGAACCAAGGGGGTGGGGAAGAATGTTTAAAAAAGGAATAGAAAAATAAGACCTAGTATTGGTGAACATTTTGAAGTAAAAGATTTAACTTAAAGATTTAACTTTCTTTACAGAGTAGAAATTTGCTAGGAAAGATATAAAAATGGATTTTTAAGAAAATTGTGATTAGGAGATAGGTAATGCAATTCATTCTTTATCACATCAGAAGACCTATTACAGAAGACCTTCTGTAAAGACTGCTTTTCAAGGACTGAATTTGGATTTGTTTTCCATTCACGGGCTGAGATGGGCCTTAAAGCTGTTCAGGTGTTAGTTGGATAGATTTTAAGAGTAATTCAGGGTGAAAGAAATCTTTTTTTATTATGACATTCAAAACATTTATCAACAGTCATAATTCAGTGAAAAAGTGCTATAATTCTTGATTCATGTTAAGCCAAGAGCTTTGCAACTTCTGATGGCTTTTTTAGTGTAATGATTTATATACTTAATCTCTGCATTGTTTTTACATTTTTTTCTCAATTATGTCTTATCCTATGAGATAATGAGTGGACTACAGACTGGAAACTAACCCCATAGAAAATAAAATAGTAATGGTTCCTTCAACTAGTTTTCAAAATCTAAAAAGCCCCTCAATAACATAGACTAGGAAATTTAATATAAAGCAGGTATATGAGTATATATGCATATTTTAGTTATTAAAGATGATTTCTGAAGGTTTTGACTTATGGGAGTTACTCATTTTCTATTATTAAATTCTATGCTTATGAATATTAAACAGCTTTAATTAATGAATATGTGCACTAGTAAATATCAAAATATTTCAGGTAAAATTTTCAAATCTGTGATTGGTAGGCAATAAAGAAATATATATATATATTTTAATGTTTCTGTTTAATCTTGAATATCTTGTTCTGACCAAGATGAGGTTCAAATTTATGCTAAAGATCACCATGCTTACAGTTCTAAAAAATATAAATGTAACATAAACGTAAATTTTAAAGAGGATTTGGGGTTAGAGAGAAAGTGAGAAGGCAGTTTTATAATACCACAGAAAGATGTTTAGGGAGGGGAAAAAAAGCACAAATTAACCATACATAGAATAGGATCTTTGGAGTTTTAAAGAAAAACAATTCTTAACAGAGATCTTTAATCTTGCAAGCACTGAATGCCCACCCCATAGACATTTCAATACTTTATAGAATTTATTTAATCAAAGTATACAGATGTTGCTGACAGAGTCCTATGGAAGACCATAATTATTCTATTCCTTATCTTTCTAAATATGTTTTTGTTGCATTATAAAAATAAATATATATGATTAATAAATTTTATCTGTTTTACATCTGTTCTTATTCAATATATATTTGAAGATAGGTAAATATGGAAATTTTACATTTTCTCTAAATGTATCCAGATCTGTGTAAATATATCAAGCAAACCACAGAGAGCCTGCAAGTGATGCGTGGCTGTGCAGGTGACGGTTAGAAAATGTTGCTAGCTATTTCTGACGCACTTAAAAAGTGATGGATTTCCCATTTTTTTTCTTTTTCAGTGTACTATAATGGATACTTTAAAGACTCTTCCTTCTCTCTCTCTCTCTCTTTTTTTTTAAATGAGAAAAATTTAGGTGTGGTTGACAAAAATCAGAAGATAAATCAGCAAAAGAAGTATATGGAAGGGCCTAGTCTAATGGGACAATCCACAAATCTTAAAATAAGGAAAAACAGGGATTCCTTTATGGCAAGAAAACTATTATCACCAAAAAAAATGTAATTTAGGTAGGAATTTGAGAGTGTGGGTAGGGCACCTTTAGCTCCAAGATCAAATAAAACCTAATTTTTATATTAAACCAGTATCTTTAGACAACCTGCTCTTTTTTTTTCCCCTCTTAATACAGTCTCACTACTCTTCCACCTAGCACAGTAGTCTTTTTTTTTATTTTTTAGTTTCACAGGGAACAGCCGATTTTATAGTTGGATGTGTTCATAATACAGTACTGTTTTGATAAGCTGACTCAACTTAGTTCAATGAAAAGTATATTTGCCTGTTTTTGCAGCCTCCAGAAGATTGTGGCAACAACATACCTTAGCTGTATTTATATTTTTATGTTACTGTAGCAAGGATTCAGGTTGCACACAATTTATTTATGCTCTTTTTATACCTTCTTTGGTGTATGCAATGGCATACTTGTACCTTGGAAGGTTTGGAAAACAGCTCAGCATGTTCATGTAACTTATTTTCATGAACAAAACAAAAATTCTTAAACTTGCAAAATGTACCAGTATTAGACTAGCTCTATGTGTTTATTTTCTTAGGCCACCATGTAACTATCATAAAATTCTGTTTAAATTAAATCTTTTTACATTTTATCTAAGACTATACTCTTAGATCTTTTATTCAAAGCAATTCTGCTGAGAATAATTAATTTTCTCAATGCTTTATTACTCTTGCAAATTTATGAAGATAAACCAAGGGAACAGTCATGGATTTATTCCATGCTTCCCTCTATTTAAAGCCTCTAGAGCAATGGACTCACTCTTGGTTTTTCCAGGTGTGATCTCTATAATGTAGTAGAGAAACATATTGATAGTAAAAAAAAAAAAAGATGGGAAAGCCTCTAAACTACCACCTACTATGACATATGAAAGACACTATCAAGTTAATAAAAAAAAAAAGACAAACCAAGACTTAGAAGTTTTAGAAGCACAGTATGTTTCTCCCTCTTTCTCCCTTGATGACTCCCTTCTCACCATAGTCACACTTGAAAAGAATTCACTACATGAAATCATTGATCTTTTCCACAAATAATTCTATCAATATCAGGTATCAACAGGTAAAGAATTGTAGAATAAAGTAACAATATGACCCACAGAGTTGAATATAATTATCTAAAAAATAATTATTCATGTCAGTTTGGAAAATACTTGATCACAAAACATGAAAGAAAGGTTAACTATTTCTTTTTCATCTACCATCAAACTCTAAATACATCATTAACCCCAAATTCCTTTGGATTAAGTCCTTGAACACTTCTGAAATACAGTTATACAAAGTTACACATCCATGCTGAGTTATTTACCACGTGTAGAGATAATCTGCAGTGCGCCAGGGTTTTATTTGCAGGTTATCCAGAGAGGAGCTATGAAGAGTGATTTTTAAATCCAGGTTGGAAGTATAAACAAAAGGTATGTGTGCCTGTAGCCTGAAGAGGAGACTGCAGTTTATGAGGTGATGTTTGGAGAATCAGAAGAGAGGGTAGTAGAGAGGATATCTTTCATTTTAGAAATACTGAGGCACAAAACACAGGTGCTTGTAGTACTTTTATACATGAAATCCCTTCTCCTGTATATGCATCATGTGTAAACGTAAAGTCTGTATACTGCTGACTATTCGTCTCTGGTGTCCAATGAGTATGACTCCAATTCTTCTAATATCACTGTGAGAGAGTGAGAGACAGAGAGAATATGAACATTTAGATCTGGTAAGTATGGCAGAGAGGAAAGACACATTTAGATAATGGAAACGAACACATGTCATATTTGCCACAAATTTCATATCTGGTAAAATGAGTGTTGAAGCAGAGATATAAATGGACAACAGGAATTTGTCACTTTATTCTTTACACTGGTGCCAGAGAATGTGTCAGGTCAACCTCAAGTTTAAAGGTACAAAGAATTCAGGTACCGATGTCATGTTCAGACATTTCACAAGCCCAGGGGTTTTATGTAATTATATAAATTTTTAACAGTATTAGCAAAATAGTCAGCATGCAGGATAGAAAATATAATGCGAACTCCATTTGAATTGCCATGGTCTTGGTCTTTCAATAATCTGAAAAAATGCCATTGTATTATGTTGAATAGTATGAAACTGCTATTACTATTACTAGCAATTTCACATGGTCAACCTACTAGTCTTAGTTATCTGTCTTTTAAACATATGTTGAGTATTTTCACTGCACTCAGGAAATGATAGTCTTTGAGAAAGTGGAAAAATGCCAGACCATTGTAATATAGAGACAAAACTCTGAGAAAACATAATATTATATTATTACAATTCTAATATTTGATGAAAGTAATAGTAATCGATTTAGTGTATATGAATCGTAAATAATTTGCTGAGGTAAAACTATATTGATGCAAAGTCTATGATGTGAACAAGGGTAATATGCATTTTAGACAGCATTTAAAATCTTTAAATAATTATTTGAATTAAATATATTCTTTCAAAGGAATATAGTTAAAAGTGTAAGGCCCAACTTTAACTAGAATGATTATCAGAAATGGTGAGGAAAAATGTGGAAATGCCATACTAGTGTCAGGAAAGGTAGTTTAACTATGGTATTCTTGACATAGAAATAGTATTTGAATTTACAATCTCCTAAGTGGACAATAAAGGTCCGTCTAGTCAGGGCTATGGTTTTTCCAGTGGTCATGTATGGATGTGAGAGTTGGACTGTGAAGAAAGCTGAGCACCGAAGAACTGATGCTTTTGAACTGTGGTGTTGGAGAAGACTCTTGAGAGTCCCTTGGACTGCAAGGAGATCCAACCAGTCCATCCTAAAGGAGACCAGTCCTGGGTGTTCACTGGAAGGACTGATGCTGAGGCTGAAACTCCAATACTTTGGCCTCCTCATGCAAAGAGTTGACTCATTAGAAAAGACCCTGATGCTGGGAGGGATTGGGGGCAGGAAGAGAAGGGAACAACAGAGGATGAGATGGCTGGATGGCATCACCAACTCGATGGACATGGGTTTGGGTGAACTCCAGGAGTTGGTGATGGACAGGGAGACCTGGCGTGCTGCGATTCATGGGGTCGCAAAGAGTCAGACATGACTGAGTGACTGAACTGAACTGAACTGAAGTGGACAGCTGAATATAGTAACAAACCCAGCCCCACTTACTCAATGCTCATTCTTGAAATCAGGTCAAAAGTTGTAAACCCCGCTGCCATGAAGTTATTCTTATATTGCCCCATCTTTATAGAATCCAGCCAGTCACCGACTGTCACGAACAAAGGATATTCAGGAACTTCACCAGGGGAGTCTGGCATTCTATAAGGAAAAAAACAAACAAGCATGGAGACCATTTAAAAACCAGCTAAAGCAAAAAATACCCAACTTTATTTTTAATTTTTACAATATTCTTACTTCAAATGTTTCATCCTCCATAGAACTAGATTTAAAAATGTTCCATTATATTAAAATCAGCCACTTTTATCTGGTCAGTTTCGCTTGTCAGTTTCTTTTGTCTTTTCCTACTTTTTGCCACTACTACCTATTATACTTGAGGTGTCTTTAGAAAACTTGTATCTTGCTAAAATCTCTTTACTTTTTTCTCTTGTATGAAATTGTGCTTTCAAATTTGAAGAAAAGCCCCCCAAAAGCTAACTAGCCACAGGCTATTCACTTATACACTTTCTGACCTTCCATTGATTTCATGCCCTATTGCCTTTTTCACGTTTACTATGAGAGCCCCTTCTCTTTTTAATGGTGAATTTATAGGTTAAGGCCTCATTTATTCTCAACATTCAACAAGAATTTATTATTTATTAAAAAGTAATTTCTGTTGTCACAGAGCTCACTTTCATGAATAAGATTTACATATATCCAAGCACAGGGTAATACAGCCAAAAGCACAGACGTTAATAAAACACAAAACTAAAGAAAATCAATGAAATTTGGGGTTAGCAAGAAAAAAGAATCTGCCACTGATGGGTCTTATAGTAAATGATATGGAAATTTGTGGGGCTTCCCAGGTGGCACTAGTGGTAAAGAACCCGTCTGCCAATGCAGGAGTCTTAAGAGACTAAGGTTCAATCCCTGAGTTGGGAAGATCCCTTGCAAAAGAGCATGGCAACCCACTTCAGTATTCTTGCCTGGAGAATCCCACGGACAGAGGAACCTGGTGGGCTACAGTTCATAGGGTCCAAAGAGTCGGACATGACTCAAGTGACTTAGTTCACATGCATGGAAATCTGTATTTCTGTTCTTAAGATCTGATGCAAAGGGTATTTCAGTTGGGGATATTTTTGAAGTTTTAATATAAAAATAATATCAAAGTGTTATTTTGAAAAGGCTAGTGAATGTGTGTATATATAGATACATATGTCTATATACACAAAAGTAGTTTTATACAAGCTAAAGTGAGATAGAGAGAATAAAAGCAGAAATAACCTTAGAAATTATAGTAAAAAAAACTCAGAATTGTATATTTAAGACATTCTAATAATAAACTATATTGTTCACCTTACTGAAATACCTGAAAAATAATATTAAAAACATCTTGTATGGTGTTAAAAATAACTGATATGAATGCTTTTATAATAATAACAATAAATGTGCTTTAACATCCCTTTAGGATAATAAGTATATTATTTTGAAAATTATTAGGTCTAGAGTTTATATCAAATGATAAAGCAGTAAAATTTTTTTATGTTTGGTGTTTGAGTCAATCAGTATTTTCTAAGTAATAAAAAATTTCCCACCACAAGTAAATTACTGAATTATTTTTATATTGAATATTGAAGGATAATCCAATTCTCATTTACTTTGCTTTTAATTTTTTATAAAGTTTAAAGGATAACAGAATCCACAGAGACTTAACTAGAGCCATTTAAAAATATTTATATTGTGAATATTTTATTATAATAGTTTTCAAATATTATTCATATTTGAACTATTTCATCTTAAAATACAAACTAATAACACAGGAGCACATATGATAAAACCATATGAATAAGAATTCCTCCACTAAAGCAAAATGGCATATGCAAGTTATATAAGCCTAAAATTGATTTGTGCTGAGGTTTGACAGAAAACAACAAAATTCTGTTAAGTAATTATCTTTCAATTAAAAATAAATTAATTAAAAAACTGAGAGTTGGAATTAAATTCTAAGGTCAATATATAAGGTGAAAATGGAAACTCTTGAACAACCAAAATTACCCTTTAAATCCTTTAAAAAGGCAAAAAGGCAAAGCACTCGCTCAGTCGTGTCCGACTCTTTGCGACCCCGTGGACTGTAGCCTACCAGGCTCCTCCATCCGTGGGATTCTCCAGGCAAGAGTACTGGAGTGGGTTGCCATTTCCTTCTCCAGGAGATCTTCCCAACCCAGGGATCGAACCCGGGTCTCCCGCATTGCAGGCAGACGCTAAATGACCCTTAAATCACCAGAACCTGGATCTTTAAGGAGCACAAAAGCCAGAGATGTAATACATTGTCAAACAGCTTGTACACGGTATGACTCCTGAAGACCCTGAAAGTTGCCCCTTGGAATTATTTAGGACAAAGTTCCTACTAAAGACCTAAAATTCACTTCTGATTGTTCTTTGATTTTATATTGACTTCTATATTTCTGAACTGGATTCTAGCTGAAGATGGGCATGGGGTGAAGAAGGATGACAGGGAATTTCAGGGATTATTGCTCTTTCTATGTAACTAAAATCTGCATAAACTAAATGCACTTGTGATTTTGATTGTCCAGTGTTATTGTCCATTTGGAGTCTGGTGACACTTCATAGTGACTCCTTGTTACCAGTACTTAATTCTGTTACCATATTTCCTATTTTGGAGGCTGTTAAGTCACATTTTATTTTCCTGTACTAAAAATGGCAATGCTATTTGATTATGGACTGTTACATTCTAATCAATATCAGAATGATTCAAGACAAAGTTAGTTATGTTCAAAAGTTGAAAGATATCATGGCATCTACCAACAGGCACTTTAACTGTCGCTATATTTCTTAGTTTACTAGAGGTGTTTATATTAATAAGAATTATCAAATAAAAGTTTACATATAAATAAGAATAAAGGTATCCATGACAAATAGAGTTAAACAGGGTTTTAAATTGTGGCATTTCTTTGTTTTTAGTATCCTAATGTGCAGTATGGATCCAGAAGAGGATTCAGAATAGCTTTTGCACTATTTTCCTATATTTTCTAATCAGTTTCCTATGGAACATATTTCAGAGAATAGTGCTGTAGTAAGTTCACTGACCAAGTTTAATATAAAAATAACCAGGGTACACCTATTGCTAATTGTCATAAATAAAAACACGTACATTAGAAATCTGAATGTTCTATTTTATTTTTTTTTAATTTTTTTATTTTTTGAATCTTCTATTTTAAAACACTGTGGCTCTCATGTCTTTTAATTACTCATCTTAGAAATCTGTTGAAACTGAACAAAATTAAAAGCATGTGTTCAGGTGTTTCCATTCATACTCCTATGTACCATTCTTGATGCACAGACATAGTCAGATGATTTCCACTTCTCTCTCCCGAGAGAACTCGAGTTTTCACAATTCATATAATTGGTGAGTGGAAATATTATTTGCTAATTTTATGTCCTTAAAGGACATAAAATATAGAAAGGTCATAGAAGGACATTCTGTACACTAAATGACTTAAATGGCCAATTTGTCTGTTGAAAAGCAGCCACTGTTCGCTCTTAGACTGTTTAAATACTGTAATTCCTGTTCCCTCCACACATCTTTAGTAACCCAGTTACTCTTTGGCCTTTATACAACTGCATTGGCAGTTGATTTAGTAAGGTCAAGGTCCCCGCATTGTTCACAGCCACTGTGCAATAACTTTTCTTTCACCTTATCTTATAATGACGTTGAAAAAATGCTGTTATTTTCTGGCTTTGAGGGCTGGGTACCATCACCCTCACATGAATTCTCTGGAATATTACCTAATAAACAATAAATGCCCTTTCTTATCAACCATGTACAATGATAAATTCAGTCTGCTATTTGCTGAGCATGTAGAAATTTCTGCTATTTGGTGATTAGTGGGAGCTGTCCACCTGAGAAATGTCTTTACAGCAAAACCTGCAGCTACATAAAAAAACTACATATTGTAGAACAGAAGGTCAAAGGTCTACTACTTTCTTCAGAAAAATGAGGAGGGAGCAGAATTAGAGGAAATTCTACCAGGTATAAATTATGGTCAATTTAGATCAGAGAAAGGACTGGTGTATAGCTGGAAGAGGTAATGGTATAGTTTAAGGTACAATAAACATATTCTCAGTACATCTAAATATGTAAAAATTAATAGCACTGATAGAGCTGAAAAGTTTTTACTCTAAAAAGCCCTTTGAGTTTGTAATAGTACTGGTATTTTAATTTAGAAAGTTCTTAGGTTATCAGTAGGTATCAAACTACCATTAAAAAGCAGGGAGGTTTTTCTCCTCAAACCTTTTCCATATTTTACATTCATCATGTAAATATAAAAGTAATAAATCCATGGTTCAAGGAAAGTTATACTTTGAGAAACACTATTCCACGGCAGGATCTTATTTTAATATGAAACTACCACGTTCTTAAAGGCTTTTCTCCCTTTACCACTCTAACAAAACTTCTTCCTTTCTAGTTTTTACCTTTATATATTAGCAGAGGTCTACAGATAGTGTCCATTCTATTTGTATTGCTGTATTTCATATGTTGATGAATATTTTCCATGTTTCAGTGGTCTTCATAGCTCATTTTCAAGTGAGTATATAATATTCTATGTTTCGATGGTTAATAATTTGTTAATTCCCTGAGTTAGACTCTTAAATTGCTATCAATCTTATTAAATTTATTAGAGGTGATTATGTAATTATAAAGCATGTATCTTTATGCTTCAGTTGAATTATTTCCTTGGGGAAAGCCCCATAAGATGGAAGAATTTTAAGAGTCAATTAAAACTCCCTGAGGGCAGGAATCATATCTCATATCTCTTTCTATTTTCTGTAAGCCTTAGCATAATGCTGAAAGTACTAAAAGAGTTCATTAAATAAGTGATGATTAAGATTTGAATATCCTCTGCAGAAAGGTTTGGTCCATGACCTAATGTGATGTATGATGAAGAATCTATTTTCATTTAACTCATTAAATGGAATAGTAAGAATCTATTGCTAAAATGGTCATCCTATTAATGAATATGCTGTTTATTTAGATTACTCCTTGTATCGCAAAAATGTTTGTTTATGTCTGTCTTTATAGGTTTCAACCCTGAATATTCACTGGAAAGACTGATGCTGAAGCTGAAGCTCCAATACATTGGCTTCTTGATGTGAAGAGCCAACTCACTGGAAAAGTCTCTTATGCTGGGAAAGATTGAAGGCAGGAGGAGAAGGGGATGACAGAGGATGAGATGGTTGGATGGCATCATTGACTCAATGGACATGGGTTTGAGAAAACTCTGGGAGACAGTGAAGGACAGGGAAGCCTGGCATGCTGCATTCCATGGGGTTGCAAAGAGTCGGACACAACTTATCAACTAAACAACAATAGATTTCAGTAGAGTGAAGGATAGGAAATTAAAGGCGAGTGAGACAGCAAAGGGTTAGGGGACCTAGGATCACAACAACATTTACTTTATTCAGTGTCACTATTTTTACATGAGTTTTTCATCTCATGACCAAGGGACTACACTTCACATTATTTAGTGAATCCATAAAACAATCTGGCTTCCCTCATACTCAGTTGGTAAAGAATCTGCCTGCAATGCAGGAGACTCGGATTAGATTCCAGGGTTGGGAACGTCCCCTGGAGAAGGAAATGGCAATGACTCCAGTATTCTTGCCTGGAGAATCTTATGGACAGAGGCAGGCTACTGTCCATGGGTCGCAAGAGTCAGACACAACTTAGAGACTAAACCACCACCACATAAAGCAATCTACTACACACACTATCTACCTATCTTTTGAAGGAAGAATTTATCTAATTAGATAAAAAAGGAAAACACTGCCCTCCCTATAATTAGGCCTGTCAACTTGAAAACAAGTTCAATTAATGAAAACTTCTGATATTCTTTAAAAATTTTAGAGTGTGATTTTGCACAAGATGTTATAAAAATCCTAAGTGCATAGAACCATACCATAAATCTTGTGACTATTGCATGCTTGTGAGCAATATCTCTTTGTTCCAAATAATCTGACTCTCCACAGTGCTAAATTGGGAACATGATTTTTTTGGTCAGCCTTTTATTTTCAGTAAGTCATCAGGTTTTTTTATTGACATTATTTAATTCTCATAATAAGGCTAATAACTGGTAAAAAGTATGAAGGAATGAAATTCAAAGCAAATTTGAAAATTATGTTGTTCAGTTTAAAATTAGAGATATGTTTGAATATTAGAAAGGATAGATACAGGGTAAAAATAATATTGTTTAAATATTTCCCACATTCTGAATAGAGTTCTTAGCATATGGTCACTACACTCTGAGTAACATCACTAGACCTCAAGGAAAGTCCATTTTTTATATGTAAATAATTCCCCGATGGCTCAGTGAGTAAAGAATTGGTGTGCAATGCAGGAGACACAGGAAACTCGGGTTTGATTCCTGGGTTGGGAAGATCCTTTGGCGAAGGAAATGGCCACCCACTCCAGTATTCTCGCCTGGAAAATCCCATGGACAGAGGAGCCTGGCAGGCTACATTCCATGGGGTCGCAAAGAGTTAGACTTGACTGAACAACTAAGTACACACAGAGGGACAGAAATAGATTTCATTTCATATGTCAACAACAATTCATTGCCAGTGGTAATCAAAATCTGGTCTTAAAAAGGATACAGAGGCAGCATCTGGGCTCTGTGAGAAAGTAATGTTTGCCATAACAAGGAAAAGAAGCAGAGCAGATATTTGCCAACACTGGAAAAATTCAATCTACAAAAATGCCTGAGGATGTAATTCTGGAACTATGTTGCTGCTACATTTTCGTCATTTCTGTATTTTGTTGTAGTTACTATTTTCTTTTTTCAAGTAATGTTCTTCAAGTGGCTGAGCACTGCAAGAGGATGTTGAAGGAATATATAGACAATATGCTTCCTTCTTATTTCCATGAATGAGGGCATATTTATGTTCTATATCCTTGTATTTTCTTAGCAGAACATAAAATAACGGGTTGTGCACTGCTACAAATTCTTTTTGGAACTTTTATACACTTCACCTATGAAGTCTGAGAAGTCCAGGTAAAATTTATCTGGAGATGCAAAAATGTATCTGTTTTCCAATAAGCATATTTCTGAAACTGAAGTACTGGAAATAATCTTACAATTTAGGATGACTGTATACTCTGTAGTGGAAAGAACAGGCTTTGCAGTTGGTAGCTCTCACTCAAATTCCTGACTCAATAATTACCTGCTGTGTGTTGTTGTTGTTCAGTCACTCAGTTGTGTTTGACTCTTTGCAACTCCATGGACTGCAGCATGCCAGGCTTTCCTGTCTATCACCAACTCCTGGAGCTTGCTCAAACTCATCTCCAATGGGTCCATGATGCCATCCAACCACTCATCCTCTGTCATCCCCTTCTCCTCCTGCCTTCAGTCTTTCCCAGCATCAGGGTCTTTTCCAATGAGTCAGCTCTTTGCATCAGGTGGCCAAACCACTGGAGCTTCAGCTTCAGCATCAGTCCTTCCAGTGAATATTCAGGGTTGATTTCCTTTCAGATTGACTGGTTTAATCTCCTGGCAGTCTGAGAGACTCTCAAGAGCCTTCTCCCACATCACAGTTCAAAAGCATCAATTCTTTGGCACTCAGCCTTCTTTATGGTCCAACTCTTGCATCCATTTATGACTACTGGAAAAACCATAGCTCTGACTATATGGACCTTTGTTGGCAAAGTAATGTCTCTGCTCTGCTTTTCAATACGCTGTCTAGGTTTGTCATAGCTTTTCTTCCAAGGAGCAAGCATCTTTTAAATTCATGCCTGCAGTCACCATGTGCAGTGATTTTGGAGCCCAGGAAAATAAAGTCTGTCACTGTTTTCATTGTTTCCCCAGCTATTTGTCATGATCTTAGTTTTTTGAATGTTGAGTTTTAAGGCAGCTTTTTCACTCTTCTCTTTCACTTAGTTCCTCTTCGCTTTCTGCCATAAGGGTGGTGTCATCTGCATATCTGAGGTTATTGATATTTCTCCTGGCAAGCTTGATTCCAGCTTGTGCTTCATCCAGCCCAGCATTTTGCATGATGTACTCTGCATATAGGTTAAATAAGCAGGGTGACAATATACAGCCTTGACATACTCCTTTCCCGATTTGGAACCAGTCTGTCGTTCCATGTCCAGTTCTAACTGTTGTTTCTTGACCTGCATACAGGTTTCTCAGGAGGCAGGTTAGATGGTCTGGTATTCCCATCTCTTTAAGAATTTTCCACAGTTTTTTTTAATCCACACAGTCAAAGGCTTTGGTGTAGTCAATGAAGCACTGACTTCTCATTTCAATTCCAGAAATGAGAATTTCTGGAATTCTCTTGCTTTTATTATGATCCAACAGATGCTGGTAATTTGATCTCTGGTTCCTCTGCCTTTTCTAAATCCAGCTTGAAGATCTGGAAATTCTTGGTTCACGTACTGTTGAAGCCTGGCTTGTAGAATTTTGAGCACTACTTTGCTAGTGTGTGAAATGAATGCACTTGTGCAGTGGTTTGAACATTCTTTGGCATTGCCTTTCTTTGGGACTGGAATGAAAACTGACCTTTTCCAGTCCTATAGCCACTGCTGAGTTTTCCAAATTTGCTGTGTACCCTTGGGAAATTTAGCCTCTTTTGAGTCTCTGATTTCTCACATGAAGGATGGAGATAAAAACAGGATTAAATGACATGACAGATAAACATGCCTAGTACAACGACTGGCTCATAGTAGGTTCTCAACAAGCAGCAGTAATAATTACTGTTGATAATGATGATAGTAATTTCTATCAGTATTAGTACTGATATTAGCATCAGTATTATTATCATATTGTGTCAACAGTTCATGTGAGTTGAATTTAGATTTTCTAATGGGTAGAAGTTTCACATTTCCTGATTAATACTTAATAGTCTGTCTTTCATCCACAAAGCTTTGCTTATCACTCAATTGCATTGGTTTTGGCCAGCCTGTGATTTCTCTGTCATGAGAAACAACATTATAAGTACTAGTTATAAAAATTAAACAGAATAAGTTGTCCATTACTTGGTTTATAAACAATTTAACAAGTGGGAATTACGGACAGCCTAGGCAGCACTTAGCAAGATGTTTTAAAAAATGTATGGAAGCATTTATATCAAATTGTTGAAAGTTATTGCCCTCAGAAGATAGCATTATAGGTGCTTTATTAATCGGATGGAAGGAGGTAGTACCATTTAGCCTTATAATGTTTACTTGAAGTTCTCTAAAGCAGATAATATTGATTTGAGCTTTTCCCTACCTTCATCGTTCATACATCACTAGAAATCAAGTGCTTGAAAGTTCAACAGTTGACTTACATGTACCGAGGCAAGTGGTGGTTCCAGTTCCTAAGAACTTAAATATTATTAAATCCTTAACTATGGCCCAGCAGGTAATGAGAGTATTCCTTTCTGCATTGGCTTGGGTGAAATATGATCTCTGTCATGGACTGGTCCATCTGGTCAAATGCTGCCTTATTCTGAATGCTACCTTATAGCTGATGCTTTCAAGGAGCCCATAATCTGTAAAATTATCAGTGACATTCTGGTGATCTGGCACAGGGACTGGAAGAAAGCGCTATTTTCCTATTGCACTGCAGCATTGTCCAAAATGGCACTGGCCAGCTTGGTAGGTTCTGGTGTCTAGAGGAAACAGGGCTAGAGCTTGAAGAGGTTGGAGAGTGAGTGTGTAGGACAATGTGGGTGGTGTGAGTGACAGCCACTTTGTACTATTGAACTATTGGGCCCCAGATGTAATTCTGGATCCCATGGTAATATGCTTGCTTGGGGTTGAGAGTAACTTTAAGATTGATCCTAAGGATCAGGGGAAAGGGAATAGGGGTATTTCAAGGGGCCTGGCCAGGCACTGCTCCTATTGCCATTCTCTATGGAGCCTTGGCCTCAAGCTGGGTCTTTCTCCCAGGGGCTGGGGATCATGTGAAAGCTACAGATACTTTGAAAGGAAGTTATAAGGTATCATTGTACTGTGAATGAAAGTGAAGCTACCTTGAAATTCATTCATGAGAGGATGACTGCTTATATTACTAAGGGACTTTCTCAAATTATTTTTTACAATCAATTGGATTTAAGTCTATACTTATAATATCACTGCTGCTGCTGCTGCTGCTAAGTCGCTTCAGTCGTGTCCGACTCTGTGCGACCCCAGAGACGGCAGCCCACCAGGCTCTCCCGTCCCTGGGATTCTCCAGGCAAGAACATTGGAGTGGGTTGCCATTTCCTTCTCCAATGCATGAAAGTGAAAAGTGAAAGTGAAGTTGCTCAGTCGTGTCCGACTCCTAGCGACCCCATGGACTGCAGCCTCATCTATATATCCATATACTTTCTTGAGTAGGAGAGAAAGCAAGAAGACTGGGGATTTCACAGAGCTCTGAATACTCCCATGGGGGTGTGTCAGGCACAAAAAAGTCAGCATTATTTGGAATGGCTGTTTCAAATAATAAAAGCCTTCTCTGACCAATGATATTTTCTATTGGGTATACTGTCTTTTGAAAGAAAAATTAATGTTTATGAAATTTCCAGTATCACTCATATAAAATTATTAAGCTGTGGCTTTCAGCCTTCCTCCTCCCTTTTCATCACCTTAATTTTTTTCCCCTATTACTACACTGTCAAGAGAACAGATAAAAGCTTCTTGGGTGAATTCTTGAGGAAAAAAAGCAATTAGAGTGGAATAAAAACCATGGGGACGTAGTGGGTGAGAGAGTTATGTCAGTGCAGGAATGTGAGAGACACTTGGAAGGAGGGGGATCGTAGAGAAAGAGGTACAGGAGAGTTTAATAGGAGCTGTTGTGGATTATACTCTTAGACGCTTTCACCTTTGAGAGGTACATGGCAGGACAGACTGCAATTCTATGCTCTATCGCATCTCCTTAGTCCAACATCACTTGGCGAAGGGAGACTAGGCTTTGGAATTTTTGGGGTGGAGGGGCAATGTCACGGCTTTGTAAGCATAAAACAAACCAGGCATCCTGTTGCTAACACTGCCGTCCTTCAACCTACCACATCTCTTTTCCCCAGGCAGTCTCAGTGCTCTAGGATCAGGGTGGGTGGATGGCACTGGGAGTGAGGGGGTAGAAACTGGTAACTCACTCAGGCTGCTTTGAAAACAAGAATGCTGATAAAGGTTCAGGCGTGATACCTGTATAACTCTGCTTCCTTTTGTTTCCCAACAAAAGTACACTGAGAGCAAAGTCTGTAGCATATATATCTTTGTCAGAAACAAGGAGAGCAAATCAGTCAGAAAGACTTCCAATTGGATCCCCAAAGATTAGAGTTTAGAACTCAATTAAAACTGCTGCTGCTGCTGCTAAGTCGCTTCAGTCGTGTCCGACTCTGTGCGACCCCACAGACGGCAGCCCAACAGGCTCCGCCTTCCCTGGGATTCTCCAGGCAAGAATACGGGAGTAGGTTGCCATTTCCTTTTCCAATGCATGACAGTGAAAAGTGAAAGTGAAGTCGCTCAGTGTGTCCAACTCTCAGCGACCTCATGGACTGCAGCCCACCAGGCTTCTCCATCCATGGGATTTTCCAGGCAAGAGTACTGGAGTGGGGTGCCATAAACTGCTAACTTTCTATAAAGCCCAGTTCCTGGCCTGCCTGTGATGGGCCATCACGGAGCCTGCCTTTCTCTGGCCTTACTGCACACACCCCGTTAAACCACAATGCCTAACCCTCAGATACCAGCCCTCATATGGACTTTAGCTCTGGATCATTTGTACTTTGTGGTATCTTCTTATCTTAGATTCTTTATCATTATTTTCCAAATATTATGAACATTTATTATCTTGGAAAAGCAGAGAAGAATTCTTTTTTTCAGTCTGCTTTTCTTCAAAAAGAAAGCTCTTACCTGCCTGCTTCTACAGTCATAGAACAGTCAGAGAGTTCCACTGGCGGGCACTGGCTGTGGAGTCCATTCACCCTGTAGCGCAAGATGCCCAGATTAAATCATTTCAGACTCAATCCACATCCTAGCAGCGCTTTCTCCCCAACATTAAAGCATACTTGTCTCTTCAATAAAACATATAAAAACAAAGCCCATGAAACACTTTCTCCAACTACTTCTCTTTCTCTTCAGAGACAGATTTTCTGAGAAACCAGTACTGGACGTGGTACTTTGTATTGTTCGTCTCTCTGACCTCACGTTCATTCCTCCCCCATTGAGTCTGTCTTACACAACGTTACTGAAAATGCACTTGCAAAGGCCACCCGTGCATTCCTAAGTGCATAGTTGTTAAATCCAATGGACACACTTTGTTTTTATCTTACTGGTGCTTTGTGGAGGCTGGGACACTAAACTCCTTGGAACTGTTTCCCTTTCTGGCTTCTACGGATACTGCTCCTTCCTACTTTCCTCATTACCTGTCTGATTGTTTTTTCTCTGTCTCCTTTGCATACTTTTCTCCAGGTCAGTTCTTAACTCTTGGTGTTCCAGAGGGTGACATTCTTCCTGTTTCTTTGCCCTGACCTTTCCTAGTTGGGCTTGCTGCAAACATTTGACAGCCCCTGCTTCCAGTCTTGTTCCTTGTTTTACACTTTCAGTTTAAATCAGCCCTGGAGTGATGTTTCAGAAATGCAAATGTGATCAGGCTGTTCTCTTGCTTAAAATCCTTCAAGGGCTGCCCATTGCTTTTATGATAAAATCCAAAGTGGCACCCCCACCCTACCCTCACCACTCCAGCTTCCTGTGCTGGACTGCTTGAGGGAAGACGGCTAGAGTAATAGTTTAATCTCTAGCTATTTCATGCTTGGCTTCACTTTACTGAGGCTGCCAATTAATGATTTAGAGGTGAACTCTTCTGCGCTCTGCTGTGAACTGAGGCTTGTTTTGAGGAGTCCTTGAAGAGCCTTTGGCCTCATTGTCACTCAAACTGGCATTGACTTGAACTTCTGACCTAAAGCTGAACATCTGCATAGCCCATTGGCCATCTCCTGAGTCAGGAAAGTAAGCTTTGAACGTGCTTTGGTTATGTTTAAGTCCAATTTGGTCTAAATTCAGAAATGTATTTTCAACTTGATAGTGTTTTAAATGTAGTACGTTCAGACATAGATGGTAGTGTGTTTTTTTTTTTTTCCCCTTCTACTCGCCCTCTTATAATTGCTTTTCAGAGAGAAGTGAGTAGATCTTCTCAAGTCTACTGACTTTTATAAAATGGGAGATGAACTCTTTCATTTTCTTGTCTTGTCATCTGTCTTTTTCTGGTTTTAGCAATGGAAAGTAACAACAGCTGGATGTGATCATATCAGCAGGAAGCATCCTTGCTCCTGACTGATTCACAAATTGCCCCTGTCTTGCTTGCCATTTCAAATAGAGGGACAGAATACTGAATGGACATGAAAATTAAAGAGGCTGCACACACACACACACACACACACACGCACACACACGCACACACACATTCTACTTATAAGGAAAAATCAGTAAATCAAGAAAGGAATTATAAATACTATAGACCCACACAGGGAAAAGTATTTAAAAAGGGATTCATAAAGATTAGATATAGAGAAACAGAAAGGGGGAAACTGCTTTCTTGTGGAAAAAAATCATTTAAAAAATGTTAATAAATTGCTTTTTCAGCTGATAAATATGGCTTACATAAAATATCCTAAAAAGTAGACAACCAAGACAGTTATCAAGGCAAACTTTCTCCTCTTTACCTGTTAGTCTTGTCTGCAGCCTGAAAGAAATCATGATTGTCAAGGGAAAAAATCAACATTATGCGTCTTACACAAGGATGTCCTCTACCAGGGTGTGAAGGGCACTGGGATTGCGGATCAGTTTGTCAAGGAAGCTGACAATGTCAGTAAATTTTGGTCTGTGATTTCTCTCCTTCTGCCAGCAGTGGAGCATCAGCTGGTGTAGAGATGCCGGACAGCCCATGGGAGCTGGTAGTCTGTAACCTTCTTCAATGGACAGGATGACCTAAATGCAAACATACACAGTTATCCTCTTACTTCTGGGGACAAACAATACATACACTAAGTTATAATTCCCTTTATACAGGAAGTGGAAACCAAAACATTGGTAAGCATGAAAACTACTTGTGAGTGCATGTAGTCTAGACAAGAATAAATACAAAAAATGTGATCAAGAATTACAAGTATCTTCATAGCATCTGCTGACTCCTCTTGAGAGGAAAAATATGTTTTTTAAACTTGTGGTATAGAGATGAGAGGTTAAATTTCATCACAATGTCCAGAAATAGTTTTTGTGTGATTTAGCTGGAATGTCTCAAAACCCAATTAGGACATCAGAAAGTCAGCCTAATATGGATGCATTTAGTAAAAACCGTATGTGACAAATGTTATAAGTAAAATTGTACTTCCTAAATTCCTGAATCACTTTTTATTCTTTTATAATAATGTCAGTGCATATTCTTGTTGCAGCCATCCTTCCTTCTTTCTTCTTTATTTGCCATTTAATTCCTCTTCACTTACTTCTGGCTTTCCCCTAGTCTCACACTGACATGATTATGAAGTCCTTCCAGAATTTCTAAGGTAATTTAATCTTCAAAATGCTATCAGTGTTCAGTTTAAGACCACAGAGCAACAGGACATTTAGCCTGAGTATCCTCTGGGCTAGCACTGTCTAACAGAACTTTCCATGATGACAGAAATACTCCCTCTCTTCAGTGTGATAGCAAGTGGTCATGTGGCTGTTGAACACTTTGAAATGTGGCTAGTAAGACTGAGGAGCTGAATTTTACTTCCACTTAATTTTAATTAATTGACCTCACATTTTAAACAGCCACAGGGGCAAGTGGTTACTATATAGGACAATGCAGCTCTAGGGAAAGGAATCTCTTAAGAAGCCAAAGTTAAGAGTAACAACAAGATGACAGTAATTTTATTTTATTTTTTTCGTACTTAAGAAATCACATCAAGATAAGGTAAGATATTTACTATTTATCTTTTTAATATATAATCCACTGGAATTTCCTAATCATGCAGTAAAATTGACCTGGAATTTATGTAGTTTATTTTTAAATGAAGAGTTCAAAAGTATTCATGTAACTATTCTTACATTATCTCTGGGGGAAAGACATAAGTAATGGTTTATCTTCTGTATTTTTGACATGGGAAAATTGAGGGACAGCCTGATATTTACAGAGAAGCAATCGCATCTCTTCCCCATGCCAACAACAAAAATACAAAAATGCAAATGTAAATATTGTTATCAATGCTCTCTTTATTGTAGCACCCTCTATGCATTTTCACTTTCTATAATTAAAAAAAAACTCATTTTCTTTTTTATGTGACACCATTTGACATGACTCTAAGATATCAATAATTTATGCTAGAAGTAGTCTGTAAAAAGAAGCAATAATAGGCTGCAGGAACCTCCTCTTAATTGTTAAGCTTAGCTTTTTAGTAATAGGTAATTTTTCATAATCCCATCAGTGTCTGTGACCAGAACACTTTAACGTATCAGAATATTAGCTTTTTTTCCTGTTCGTTGTATATCTATTATTAAATATGATGCTTTTTCTTATCTGTTTTCTATTTTTGCTACTGACTAGGCCTGAATTTTAACACATTTTGCAACACATTTTAGTAAAACAGGATATGTATAAAAATGCTTATAGTGCATCAAAACTACTGTGGATAGCTTTAAAAAGTAACTAAGAAAAACAGGATAGAATTCCATTATAGAAAGACTTTAAAATCCCACCCCAAGAGACCTCTCTATGTAATTTCAGAGTTACCTAATTATAAGTGCATAGAATAGATGACAAGTGAAGTTATAGTCTGAGAAAAAAATTAGCTGCCTTTATTAAGTATCATGTGCTAAATGCTTTGCATGTTTTTTTCATTTACTGCTTAAAATAACTCAATATGGTAGTTATTATTATCCTTATTCTTAAATGAGGAAATTTAGACTCAGATAAGTTAGGAAACTTGCCTAAATTCACACAGCATAGGCAGCAGAGCTGAAATCTGAACTTAGTTCCTTATAGCTTCCAAACGTGTCCTCTGGCTAGTCCGCAGGAATGCTTTTCAATTCTCATGAAAATGTCTTCCTCTCCTGTTTTATACCTATTGTTTTATATCAATTTTAGGAGTGATGATTACCATTTTATCTTTTGTTGTATATCTGCTAACTGGACAAATCCAATCCTAAGTTTTGTAATAAGGATAAATCAAAAACATATTTACTTCATAGTTTGCAAAATGTAATCTCTGGCTGAACAGAGTAGTTTCTGACTGCTTCTGAGTCCTGTACACATTTCTATTATTGCATCTATTACACTGTATTATAATTTTTCACCTGCTTCTTCTCAGGTGAAATATACTTGAAAGCAGAAATTTCATGTCTATATTTTGTATATTTATCCCTATTTATGGTACCTGATGCATTAATTAATGTTATTGACCAAAACAAAAGCTATTTGAGGAAATTTTGGGGTTTGTCTTGATATAGGAGCAGACTCTTAGAAAATCTGGAGTTTCAACTACCCAAGAGGGAGTCAAAGCAGAAGCAAGCCAGCATTTGAAGTGCCTCAGAAAGAAATATTCGTAAAAAATTGGGACATCAAGCATTATTGTTCAAAATGATCTCCTGATTTCTCTCTGGTTTGGCTGGACAATGAGCGAGACTGGGTCATGTTCTTCTCTAAGACGAAGGCATTGGACCCCAAGTCAGATTCCTATAAAGACTGGTGGCTTTTTCCTCCTGTCCTTAAGGTTTACTGTTTCCCATGACCCAAACATCCTTAGCTGCTGGAGAGCTGACTTTTCCAGACAACTCCTATAAACAGTTGACACCCAAATCCAGATTGCTTGGTGCCAAGCAAGCTGTCTATTCTCTTTTGACAAAGTTGTTCTCATGAGTATCCTGTAGGAAGAGACAGTGACAAGAAAGTGGGGTCCTTCACCTGGAACCTTTATCTACAATGTGTTAAGCAAGTGTCTAGTCCCACCATGCCTTTCCGTGGGGATACTGGGAGACTTGGGGACTCATGACATTTCTCCTTGCTGACCTCTAGGTTTAAAGTTTTCCCTGTTCTTTAACTTGTGACTTTGTGAAATTTGTCCTGAGCCCTGGTTCATGACAGATGTCAGTCATGAAGGTCCCACCTTAGAGGAAATGCTAATAACAACAACAGTGACAATAATAATTACTAACAATTATTGAGAGCTCTTGACTACTTCCAGGTGCTATTTCTAAATGATTTACATGTGTCAACTCTTTTAATCCTCACAGTAATATTATGTGGTAGGTACTATTTTTACCCCCACTTTACAAACAAGGAAAGTAAACATAGAGAAGTTCAACTGGCAAACACTACACACCTAAAAGTTTTGAATTAGAAGGGAGCTAGAGAAGAAACTTGAGCAATATGATTCAAAAAATGGTTTAAAGATACAACATATTTCTAATGTATTTTTTATTTATCCAAAGAGATAAATATTCATCATTTAAAATGTACTATTAACATACCATGTATAAGGGATAGCATATTGAGTAAGAAACATCTCTGTCTTTAGGAAATATATAATCTAATGAAGGTGACCAAGGCGCTAGAGAAGAAACTTGAGCAATATGATTCAAAAAATGGTTAAAAGATACAACATATTTCTAATGGATTTTTTATTTATCCAAAGAGATAAATATTCATCACTTAAAATGTACTATTAAACATACCATGTATAAGGGATAGCATAATGAGTAAGAAACATCTCTGTCTTTAGGAAACATATAATCTAATGAAGGTGATCAAATATAGAATCTAATGAATATGGAACATGCCATGTAGAACAGGGAGTCATGGAAATTTGTCAGAAGAGAACCTATCTGAGCCTTTGGGAGACTTCTCAGAGGAGGTGAACTGAATGTAGAAGGTAGCAGGATCCATGAGATTAGATGGGTCTAAGAGAAGAGATGTGATCTAATTAGGGAATTGAAGTAGATTTCTGTAACTAGACCAGATTCCTCAAAGAGAAGAATGGTGAGATTTGAGGCTGGAAAGTTAAGTAAAAACTACGTTTCTTGAGATCATGAATGATTTTTCATGCTATAAATACAGACTTTATGCAAAGGGGAGAAGGGTTTTGGCAAGTAGATGGCATTAGATTTGCCTTTTGGAAGCTCACTCTGGCTGCACTATAAGAGTGGGAGGACAGGGAAGGCCAGGAAGGAGGCTTGCAGTGATCCAGGCAAGAAGTCAAGATAGCCTTAGTTGAAGCAGAGGCCATAGGGTACAAGCTGTAGATTGACTTGACAGGAATGTAGGACTCAGGTGAGATTAGACAGGGAAGTAGAGGGAGAAGAGAAGATTGACTTCTAGGGTTTTGGCTTGGTCAAGGAAACAAAGGAGGAGGAGCCATTTTGGGGCTGGAGTGATCATGAGTTAAATTTTCTATGAGCTTTCTGGTTTCTGATTCAAGTTAAAATATGAAACTTTGAGAGCTTATTATATGTCAATTTCTGGGCTAGGTATTTTAACATAGCTTACCTTCTATGTGAGTGTGGTTATACATATTTTGCAGGTAAGAAATCTGAAGCTCTAACTGATGAACAGATTGTGTCAGATTCACATAGCTAGTAATTTCCTGAAGACTGGACCAATATTATCACCTTGGTAGCCTCTGAATCACAACAGTGGTAGAAAAAAACCTGTCCTGAGTCTTGTGCTGCATTCCAGACTCATCCCCTAGAATTAACTCTTGAGCTTCTCGTAGACATTTACACACTCCATGCTCTCACTCTCACCCACTGCTGATGACTTTCATTCTTGTAGCTCTGGTTCGGCTTTCTCTCAAGATTTCTACATCTACTGTCTCTGGGATATCCCACTTCATAAAGTTGTCATGCAGGTGACATGATTTTTTTTTTTTTCTTTTGCTGTTGTTCAAAACTAACCTTGTTCCTAAGTTTGGCATTTCTGTCCTCTGAAAAGGGTAGCATTCTTTTTTCAGTGATTTAAGTTAGAGATCAGTGGGTCCTCTAAGCTTCTGTCTTTCCTGGTGCTCAAAACTAACTTAGATGTTGATTTAAAGTTCATATACTTTAAATACAGCCCATTTTCAAATCCTCTTTTCAAATGATTTATTTTTCATTTTGATCACTGCAACAGACACTTAACTAGTCTTTCTGTCTCCCCTCTAATTCCCTCAATAACTCCTGCAGTGCACCTGAAGCAATCCTGCTGATGTGAAACTGTGATCACACTCCTTCCATATCTGGAATTCTGCAGCGGCTCACTATGACCCAGGTTTTCAATCCTCACCTCTGGCATGGTCCTGCTTCTCCTCTGCTTTGGCCACAAAATACTTGCACTCTCTGAGCTGGGCAAGCCGAATTCAAGAGCAGGAACTATTTCTTTTTTCCATGAGTTCCCGGCATCTAAAACAATGCCTTGTCAAACCAAAGAGTGAACTTCACTTGTCATATATGTGATCTATGGCAGCTGTCTATTAACCTTTATCCTCATAAACATGTCTTTTGTGGGAAGTTTTGTTTTATAGGCATTTCTGGTTCCCTACTTAAGAACTGACAGGCAGCCAGCAGCATATGGAGTGCTTTGTCTAAAAGACTAAATGAGATTTGTTTTAGGATATGAAGGGGTGATAATTACTAGAGAGAATTTTGTTAGTAGTATGGTTTTATGATAGTTGTAGGCTGTCATCCTTTGGAGAAGAATTATGCAAGGTTATACCCTTATTTTAAAGTGTAAGAAGAAAATTAAAGTGAAGTGAAAAAATATGAAAATGACTGCAGTGATAACTTCTGTGCAGAGGTAGAAGGAATTAGATTTTGTCAGAAGTTATTATCTAAAACCTGGTGGGTTATTCTAAATAGATCATACTGGTTTCTCATCATTGACACTACAATTTTTAGCATCCTAGAATCAACACTAGGCTCAGTTGGGGCACGTAGCAGACTGTTCTGCTCTTGTTGAATCTGATGAGTTTTCCAGTTGCGCTGAAGGTTTCTGAATCAAAGAAGACAATGTGAACCTTTTATTAAACGAGGCAAACAAGGAGCAGACAGTCAATAGGAAGACACTGAGATATCCCTGAACAATGCCATTGAACAAGAAATGTTTGGGCTGTGCAGGTAATCCCATTTTTATGTTATAACACTGCTCAATATCTCTCAAAGAGAAGCACAGTGAATTTAGTTATTCATACTTCCTTTTAAAACAAACTGTCTCAAAATTTTAGCAAGGGCTTAAATGTACAATAGTAAATGGAATGTGAAATGGTTCTATTTTTGTCTTCTCTCTAAATATTCATCATGACTTTGTGGAAAATTTGTAATTTCAAGTTGAATGTGGATGGTGAAGCAGAGTCCCAGTATATCCTTACTTTTCGTGAGATGATTACTTATAGATATGAAGACATTCAGATTTATAGAACAGTAAAACTGAAAGCCCTGGCAATGTAGTTTTCTGATATGCAATTTAAAGGTTGTGACTGCACAGGGAAAAGAAGGAAAGAAAAAAGAAGGGAAAGAAGTGGTTATAAGTAAATCACATTTAAAATCTTATCCCTACTCTCTTAGTCAATATTTTTCAACATACAGAAATTATAATTCAGTGGAAAGCAATCAAAACTCAAATGAAAATCAGTGTACACTGAAAAAAACAAAGGGGGATAGAGTGGTGAACATGCCGCTTGATGGCTTATCAGGTAAAGAATCTGCCTGCAATGCAGGAGACACAGGAGATGTGGGTTCGATCCCTGGGTTGGGAAGATCCCTTGGAGGAGGAAATGACAACCCACTCCAGTATTCTTGCCTGGAGAATCCCATGGACAGAGGAGCCTGGTGGGCTACAGTCCACAGGGTCGCAAAGAGTTGGACACAATTGAGAGACTAAGCACATAAGAGTGGTGAAAGAATAAGATACAGACAGAAAACACTTCTTCTGAGGCTAATTTATAATTTGTAAATCACTAGGGCATGGAAACATAACATTTCCTTTCTAACTTTAAGATAAACAATTTTTTAAAACCCTATACTTCAGACAGTTCTCCAATCTTATTTTACGGAAGTCTCGATAGAATGTCAAGGACCTATAAAAATGGAGAATGTTCATCCTCAGTAAGACACCGGTCAGATTGCTGAATGAGTGGACAAAATGGGGGACTATAGAAAGTGTAGCCCTCTTATAGATTAAAAGGTTGCTGATGATATGTTTTATGGTTTGGAAAATCTTCCGCCCTAACAGTTGAAAGTCATACTTCTTGAGACTGAGATAATTAAAACTTTCTATGCAACTATGCTTCAGTGTGTAAGTAGTGGAATGAGCATTAGTGAAGGAGTCACATGAACTGCCCTGGAGTCTGAAATGTCACTAACAAGCTCTGTGCTTGGGCAATTCTCTGTCTCCTCATTAAGAGAGAGAGAGAAAAAAAAAGAAAAAAAAAAGAGCCTGGATTCAGTGCTTGTGACAGTGCCTTTCAGCTCAAAAAGCTATATTTCTAGGGTCAGTGAAACTGAAGGCTTAATCTACAGGATCTCTGGTAACATCTCTTGATTTCAAAGTTCTTTGACTGCCAAATCTAGACTTGGCATACCTTGAAAGGACTGTTTCCCACAGAGCTCCAAGTGTAGGGAGACAAAAATCCAGATGGGCCAAAGTATATCATTGTAAACTAAGATTAGGAAGATTTGGCAGGCCAAGATATTCTTTACTAGGAAGGTTCACACCAACAAAGTATATTTTTTGAAATATAAAAACAATGTAAAGACATATTCCAAATCAACATTTTTGAAATGAGAAGACAACATTCTTAAAACTCAGGCCCATATTTCCAAGTCCTCTCTGGGGAAAAAAAAAAAAAAAAACAACTCAAAACAAACATTTCTTCACTGGTGCACCATTTCAATTTTAGAAAGATAACAGGCAACTTTAAGGGCCCATAAAAAATACCCAACCTGAACAGGGAAATGGCAGCCCACTCCAGTATTCTGGCCTGGGAAATCCCATGGACGGAGGAGCCTGGAGGGCTACAGTTCACGGATTCGCAAAGATCTGGACATGACCAAACACACACGCATGCAAAAATACCTAAAATCTTTGGAAACATAGTTTATGAGTACACAGTAAAAGAGTATTTTAAGATGCCCTCTTTATAAATATGCTTTAAAAGAGAACAAAGAATTATAAAAAATCAGAAGAGCAAAAGATTGTAAATTTCTTCCAAACAGAAATGGAAGGTATAGTTAATTTTTTTATGAAAATGTTTCTGGTATGTATATACTTTCAGCAAAAAAAAAAAGAATTCCCTTGAAAATTACACTGTGGTAGTAGCATACTGGTTATTGGTTTCCTCTACTTGGAACTTTATTATTTGAATTATTTGCAATGGTGACAGATTGAATCTCACAATATCCCCTATTACTCTTCTTTCTGTATCAGACATGCATTATGCTAGTGTAATTAGTGTATATTTAATTAAAATGTTGCTCCTGCCTATGTACCAATATGAGGAATTATTTAAAAAAATGAGAAAAAGGTCATTTTGAAAATTGCTTTGGTAGAAACATATTCAAATAAGTACAAAAATTCCCTCTGTAATATGGAAGCTTGAAATAATGGGAATGGGCCTTTAGCAGTTTACTGTATCTTATACAGATCATTACACAAGGACCATTACATAATAAAGCAGAGTTTCGAAAATCTAATCAGAAACAAAAATTGAAAATGATTGGACTCTCTGAATCACAAAATCATACTGCATTTGAAGGTAAGTGGATTCTATATATCCACCATTCTTGGCTAAAATACTGACCTATAATTGAGAAAGGTTTTAGAATTATGAAGACAAACAAGAAATATGGTAAAAGGTAATTTTCTTCCTTCTCAACTTTTGAAAAGAGGAACCAATTCAGATAAGGTCAAAGGTTATTTCCAACCACATCATCTATTAAAAATCCTAAAGTTGAATTGTATTGTTTTTCTTCAGGTAAGCTTCAGAAAGCAATCTAAAGCAAAACTCACTATTATATAAAACCTTTTGAAAAGTAAGGAGAAGAAAAAATACAAAAACACTGAGGCAGCATTATGTTTCCTAGTAAACCTCAAACGAGATGTTCTCTGATAGCGGTTCTCTTTTTGGGAAATTGAACAGGCTTAGTAGCATATGCCTAAATGATACCATACCCAGGAGGCATTTGGGCTTCAAACTGCTTCCAGGCGAATTTTTTCTTTCTTAAAAAAACAAACAAACAAACAAAAAAAACATGCTAGGGAAAAACAAAACAGACAAAACCCAAGTCTCTAGTCTTGCATTCAGATCATTTGTTTGAGCAAAGTCGCCCCTCATTTACGTGGTGCAAGTTTTTCCCCGACATATTAGCTCTGTGGGGATTTGGTTACTTAATGTTGCCTGCTGTTCATGTTTTGCTTGCATTTTCTTTAGCTAAGCATATTCCATAATATAAGTGTTGGAAGAACTGCAATGCCCCTGGTGTCATCTTTGGAGCCAGTATAGCTCCTAGCATTACAATGTACTCCTATTATGTAGTAAACAACAGTTATTTTGAACTCGGATGAAAATAACATAAAACATTATACTGTGATACATTAAAAAAAAGTTAAAAATCTTAGAAAATAGTGAGGAAATTTGTGCCTTCAGTGTGCCTGTGGCATGTTTTTGGTAATAGGCTAAATATGTGGACCATTAGAATTTTATTTTAAGCTACTGCCTTAAACATTTTTAAGAAATATAATACAGTACATTTTATAAATTTTTAACATCAAGACAAAAAGTACTGCTGAAAAGATTTATACTTTCAAACAACAGTGAGTCAATCCACATTCTTGCTGATAGGAAATAATAGAAACACTTCTACTGTGACACAGAGGCATACATAATTAAAGATGCTTTGATCTCATTTCATAGAGCTTGTGTGGTATAGAGACTCCTTTGAAAATTAAGACTTCTACAGTATAGCTCAGGGGTAAAAGCACACACTTTGGGGAAAACAGGGGTCTCCAACTTCAGTTCTATCAGGGGTTGGGGCTTCTCTGGTGGCACTAGTGGTAAAAAACCCACCTGCCAATGCAAGAGACGTAAGAGAAGTAGGTTCGATCCCTGGGTCAGGAAAATCCCCTGGAGGAGGGCACGGCAACCTACTCTGGTATTTTTGCCTGGAGAATCTCATGGACAGAGGAGACTGGTGGGCTACAATCCACAGGGTCTCAAAGAGTCAGGCACAACTGAAGTGACTTAACATACAACCTTGGGCAAGTTGCTTAAATTTTCTAGAAAGCCTTTTATCTATAAATGGGAATAAAAATAGTATCAACCTTAGAGAATTATTTTGAAGATTAAATGAGTCAATAATCTAAAATAATTGACTCACAGTAAATTCAGAAATTGCAAGCTATGATTATTACCACCAATTAATTAAATACCTTCTATGTATCAGGTGCTTTTTATAATTGCTTGTGCTTAGTTGCTCAGTAGTGTCCAACTCTTTGTGACCCTTTGGACTGCAGCCCTCGAGTTTCTCTGTCCAAGGGACTTTTCAGGCAAGAATACTGTGGTGGGTTGCCATTTTGTTCTCCAGGGGAATCTTCCTGACTGAGGAATCAAACCGATGTCTCCTATGTCTCCTGCTTTGCAGGCAGATTCTTTACCTGTGGAACCACTGGGAAAGCTTATATAATCAAAAATACCTTAAATAATAGGGCATGCATGCTTTTTTGGGCATATGTTAAAAAATAACTATGTTGCATTCACACAATGTTGTTTATATTAAAAAAAAAAAAAAGAAGGCCTGAGTCTATCCTTGAGGAGTATACATTCTACTTGGGGGCAGGAGCATGACTTAGAAATGCCAGAACTTCATCTTCTCACCTACACAGAGGGCTTCTTGAGAGTGAGGGCTGGATTTTCAAGTTCTCCAGAACTACCCACATGCCCAGTGACTGGCATGAGTTTAGTCAGTAACTGCTGAATGGCTAAGCAGATGGCATCTACTGTTATGCTTGGTAGGCCATACATGAATTAGTCTTCTGCACTGCTTTTTCTCATTTCCTTATGTATATTCCTTAATGTACATTACTACTGACCTTTGGGAAACTCATTATATTATTCACTAAAATAGACTATGCAAACTCAGAATTGTTCATTGCAATAAAATATGCCACAGTCTGCAGAATGAAGGGACTACCTCATAAAAACTACCTGAAATTTCCTAAACTCATTTAAAATCCTAAACCATGTTAACATTCCATATTTAGCTAAGCCCTTAAATTAAACTCCACAAAATGTAATAAAAATATAAAATATTCAAACAGAAAATAGTTGAACTTTTATTGTCTAAAAACGACTTTTCTTATTTAAAACACACCGTGGTTACAGAAAGTCAAATACAAGACTGAACTTTGACCAAACATGAGAAATTCAGGACAAATAGGAAATAACCAGTATTTGGAGAGAGCAGCTCAGAAAGTTTTGATTAAGCTATTTCTGCTTTCAAACAGAAATTCTGGTTACAGGATCTGTCACAGATACACTGACTTCCAATATGTTAAGCTAAACAGAATTTCAACTCTCTTCACTGCAGCAGGAAATATATTCACAAAATACATAAAAGATTTTAGCTCTTAGTACTTTCCTCTCTTATATTGATCTGAGGACCTCAAGGGTTTGGCATTTTTCCCTCCCCTCAGAAATTTCTGTTCTCCTCCTTGTTTCCAATTCTTGCTTACATATTCTTTGGTAGCCACTCAAAGGCCATGAAAAGAACTAGCTTAGCTCTTATCTAGTCCTTGAAAAACAACAAAGCACTGGGTGGAGGGAGCCTTCAGCCTTGCACTGTGGACACTGACAACACAGAATGAATGAAGATGGGCTTAATGTCAGGAGTCTATTCCTGGCTGCAGCAACTTCTTCTGATTCCAGAAATGGTCTTTATGGCCATATGAGGTTTAACAGACAGAATGGCTCTCTAAATGCTCATCCTGGACACAGATCATCAACACACATGGCCAGAATGACTGGGTAAACTGTTGGACATGATCCAGGAAGGGAGGAACTGACACCAGATTTTGGACTGCTCTAGGCAGCAACTAAGGACCGTTTACAAGGGGGTCTGTGATGGAAATTACGCCTTTGGGCCTTTTCTCTCAGAAGTTGCTCTCCTAGAAAATTTGTCTTGTCATCTGGATCTACACTTGTACACGCTCTGTTCTGTGGAGGTTCTATCGGATTCTTGTACCCTCACAGAAATTCCTAAACTGAAGAAAAGAATGATGTGAACTATTTCTTTGCTGAGAAAAATATGATAATTATTTCTTCAGAGATTATAAAGACATAGCATGTTACTGTTAAAAGGATATTAAATATCATTTAACCTCATCCTTTTATTATATTTGTTGGTCATGAAACTGAGGCACTTTTCATGGCTGAATTATAGTCTACCTAATGGTGGCTGTGGTTACCAAACTGGTGGTACAAAGTACCCCATGTGGTAAAATGATAATCCAGGAGACATAAAAAAATAATAGAACTTCTCTTTATGTTTATCTGTCTTATACAAGAGTGTGTGTGTGTGTGTGTGTGTGTGTGTGTGTGCGCGCGCATGCACGCACACATGCATGAGCTCAGTTGCATTCAACTTTTTGCGACATCATGGTCTGAAGCCCACCAGGCTGCTCTGTCCATGGAATTTTCTAGGCAAGAATAATGGAGTGGGTTGTCATTTCCTTTTCCAGAAAATCTTTCTGACCCAGGGATTGAACTCAAGTCTCTTGCATCCCTCATATTGGCAGGCATAATTTTTACCACTGTGCAACCTGGGAAGCCCCGTCTTACTGTAAGAAAGACTATTTATGCATGTCTAATAAGAATGACTCTGACTTCTATGATCAAAATGAAATGACTTTTACAACTGTATTTGGTAATGTATTTATATATTTAAAATCAAATTCCTAACATTTCTTATCCTTTCTCACTTTTCTCTCCCCACACACTAATGATCATGTTACATATTACATATTTTACTGATTTACTTTGTGTAAAGTCTGTTTCCCTCTTGCTAGAATATAAACTCAATGAGGGCAAGAAATCACTGGCCTACGGACATAAACTAAACCACCATGAAAGAGGCAGTTATTTCCTCTTTCCTCCTCCTTGCCCATGACTTCTAGAAGGTTATTAGAATTGTTTTTTTTAGTATCACTGTCAAAGAACTTACTATGTGATTCTAGGGAAATCATGTCACCTCCCTAAACCTCAGTTTCATAAAAGGTCCATCCAGTTTGTTTTCCTTTGTATCTCTACTTCCTGAGAAGATACTCAACAAATTACTTTTTAAACAAAAAATGAATGTATTAGTACAGTAGGACTTGTATATAATGTGCAGATAAATACACATATGTCAGTTGTGAATGCTCAAGAAATTTTTACCGGCAAGGGTATATTATTAGTAAAGTTTGGAGTCCTCTGAGATAGGTAATTTTTTATTTTAGGTCTGACAGAGAACTGATTAAGATAAGGACTATATGGAACACCAGTTAAGGAAGGTACTTGAACTGATGGCTCTTCTGTGCAGTGAGGATTTTCATTCATCTGGAGGAGGACTTTTTATTTTAGAGATTTGCTTGAATGGCCTATACTTCACTTTCACTTTTCACTTTCATGCATTGGAGAAGGAAATGGCAAACCACTCCAGTGTTCTTGCCTGGAGAATCCCAGGGATGGCGGAGCCTGGTGGGCTGCCATCTATGGGGTTGTATTTTACAGAGTCGGACACAAATGAAGTGACTTAGCAGCAGCAGCAGCAGTCATGTCATAGTAGGACAAGCAGGCAAGCCTTATCTTGGGTTAAGAGTAGAGTAGGAACTATGGTGACTAAATCCAGGGTGTCTGTTACCTTGGATAGCTGGTTAAAAAAAGATGAGTTCTTCCTGGGAGTGAAGGGATGAATTTCTGCTCTTGAGATTCAATTTTAAGAAGCAGAGATGGACACAAGTTGCTCCAAACAAGGCCCAGAGGCAGGAAAGAGCAACAAGGTCCTTCAAATAAAATTCCTTTAGGGACAGTAAATGGCCTGGATCTAAAAAAGTTTAAATATTGGGAGTGTATCAAAGTTTGCTGGTCATGCCACACTCTGTACTTAAGGGAAAATGCTCTGCAGGACTAAGCCACCTGGCTTTGTGTTTTTATGAAGGGCTTTAAGGAGCATGGTTGCACAGCGTTTGATGATCTTGAACCTGCTACATGTAGGTTCTGGACCTGGCATTCTCCAGAGTCAGTAGGCACAAGAGCAGGCACTCGGCTTTGGAATTAACACTTCAAGTCAGGGAGAAATAAAAGTCATGGTGAGCTAACCAAAACCCAGTCTTATGGGTGTCCAGCATTTAAAAAGATTAACCTTTCTCTGTCACTGAACAAACCTTTAAGATGTTTGGACCACTTGAGGTTGGGATGGGATAATGAGTATGAGGTGTGGAGGTGAGGCTCAAGCAGTTGAATGGAAAAAACAGAAGAGATGTGACAAGAGTTGACTATGTCTATGGATTTTCTAAAGAATCCATACCCACACAGTCTTTGTTTCCATCTGAGAACATTCAGAATCCCATCAGAGTTGACTTCCCATTACCACTGTCTCAGAAACTGTTAAATACTTCGAAGAAGGCAGGTGAGTGGACAGCGTCTGGATTCTGGGCTGAGGGAATGGGGTAGGAAAATGCATCTGCAGATCTGACAGCACATTCACTTGCATTGTCAGGATTCTAGCATATTTTGACTACTGTCTCTACCACGTCCAACAGTCCATAGAGGTCAAATGTGTGCAAACTACCCTCTTCTATAATATTATTAGCCACCAAGGCAACTTTTGGAGAAAGCAATGGCACCCCACTCCAGTACTCTTGCCTGGAAAATCCCATGGATGGAGGAGCCTGGTGGGCTGCAGTCCATGGGGTCGCTAGGAGTCAGACACGACTGAGCGATTTCACTTTCACTTTTCACTTTCATGCATTGGAGAAGGAAATGGCAACCCACTCCAGTGTTCTTGCCTGGAGAATCCCAGGGATGGAGGAGCCTGGTGGGCTGCAGTCCGTGGGGTCGCTAGGAGTTGGACACGACCGAGCGACTTCACTTTCACTTTTCACTTTCATGCATTGGAGAAGGAAATGGCAACCCACTCCAGTGTTCTTGCCTGAAGAAACCCAGGGATGGGGAGCCTGGTGGGCTGCCATCTATGGGGTCGCACAGAGTTGGACATGACTGACGCGACTTAGCAGCAGTAGCAGCAGCAAGGTAACTTTTACAGGTAAAATAGATTGCAAAAAGGGTCATGTATCTCCAAAGAACCATAGTATTAGATGATGTATTGATAACGCATTGCCTGAAAGCATTTAATATTTTTCTGCTAAATTTTCTCCTAAATTAATTTGCTCTTCACAGTGCTACATTAAATTGCCCTAAGGAAGAAATGAAAGGTAAACATTATTCTTTGTTTTTTGATACTTGTAGGGCAAGGCTGTTGCATAGCACAGTCAGACTTCCTTAGAACCACATGTGTGTTCAGTATTAGATGTAAGACATGGATAGGTACTTACATGACAAAGCCCATCAGCCGGCCCTTACCACATCAAACACAGCTCAGAGTGAAAGGTTAGTCAACTTCAGCCACAAACCCTGGACAACTCTCAGGAAGATAAGGACTAATCTGAGTGAGGACAAATGGTGTTTCTTCATCATTGATAATGTGTCTGTACTCACAAAGTGGCGGTTAACTACGGATGGCACTTACATCTTGGTTAGACATTTCCCAATAAGGTCTCTCTCCATAGGACATGACCTCCCACATGACAATGCCATAGCTCCATGCATCACTTGCTGAGGAGAATTTTCTGTAGGCGATAGCTTCTGGGGCTGTCCACCTTATGGGAATTTTCCCACCCTGGAAAACAAATTGGAGATTTTTACAGCTGGGTCACAAGTGTATTAAAGGTTGAAGTGGCACTGCAATTAAATACATTTTTATTAGAAAAACCTAAACACTGCATGATAGCATTGGCATTTTAAATAAAAAGAAAACTAAAACCAGAATAATGTTAAAATGTCAGAAATAAAAGGTTTAATTGGGATATAAGTCACACTTCAGAAATATTTTATTTCATTCATTAGAGAAATTTATTCTCACTTTTCTGAATCACACAATTAAATTCACTATCATGCCATCTGAAGAAAGTTCTACATTAAAGAACATTAAAACTGAATTCAACATTCATTAAACATTGTATTGCATGTATAAATAATAATGATAATAAGTTCTAACTTAATTGAAGTCAAATGGTTAAATAAAGAGCTGAGATTTCTCTCTCTAAACAATTTAATGTCTATCAGAACTTTATTTCCTTTTCCTTTCATTTTTTTAACCTGCTTCGATCAGTTTTATTTGAAATTTAAAAATCCATGAACATTATACAGAAGCCCGTGAGAAAGATAATCTTTCCTTAGAACTCCTTAGCTTAGTTTATATTTTGTACTTTGTCTTTAAGTTAACATTGGAACATATTAAAGAGATTAAATTACATGAATTTAATCTATACTGTGCAGGTATTAAAGTCTTCTATTGTGTTATACTTATTTTTTTATCAATACATTACATTTTTATCTCTCAAAACACGCTATAAGCCCTTTTTACTGTAATGACAAGAATAAAACAATTCATCCGTTTGATTTACAATCTTTGAAATCTTTGCAGCTCTGAACAGCAAGTTGAGCGAGGAGAGCAAGCCTGGTGCCACTAGATGGCGGAAGAGAACAAGGAGCGGCTCCCAGACGGCGGTCTCCGACCCGGTGGAGAGGACTTCAATTCCCAAGAAAGGAATGATAGTCAGAAAACCCGCCCTGACAGAATTGTTTCATCATTATCAGCACTTTCATGATCACATCATCTGGTCACCTGGTGTGCTCAAAGTCTTAGGGTGAGTGGGCTGGAGGGAAATAAAAGGTGGATTCTCTGGCTCTTGAGAAATTTAGGGCGAGCAACTTTAAAGAGGAAGACCTTAATGGAGTAATCGCAACACTACTTATTTAAGTAATCTAAACACTACTTAGCAAGGAGAGATAAGAAAGCCTTCCTCCGTGATCAGTGCAAAGAAACAGAGGAAAAAAATAGAATGGGAAAGACTAGGGATCTTTTCAAGAAAATTAGAGATGCCAAGGGAACGTTTCATGCAAAGATGGGCACAATAAAGGACAGAAATGGTATGAACCTAACAGAAGCAGAAGATATTAAGAGGTGCCAACAATACACAGAAGAACTACATAAAAAAGATCTTAAGGACCCAGATAATCATGATGGTGTGATCACTCACCTACAGCCAGACATACTGGAATGCAAAGTCAGGTGGGCCTTAGAAAGCACCACAAGGAACAAAGCTAGTGGAGGTGATGGAATTCCATTTGAGTTATTTCAAATCCTGGAAGATGATGCTGTGAAAGTACTGCACTCAATATGTCAGCAAATTTGGAAAACTCAGCAGTGGCCACAGGACTGGAAAAGGTCAGTTTTCATTAAAATCCCAAAGAAAGGCAATGCCAAAGAATGCTCAAACTACTGCACAATTGCACTCATCTCACATGCTAGCAAAGTAATGCTTAAAATTCTCCAAGCCAGGCTTCAACAACACGTGAACCATGAACTTCCAGTTGTTTAAGTTGGATTTAGAAAAGGCAGAAGAACCAGAGATCAAACTGTCAACATCTGTTGGATCATCGAAATAGCAAGAGAGTTCCAGAAAAACATCTATTTCTGCTTTATTGACTATGTCAAAGCTTTTGACTGTGTGGATCACAACAAACTGTGGAAAATTCTGAAAGACATGGGAATATCAGACTACCTTATCTACCTCCTGAGAAATCTGTATGCAGGTCAAGAAGCAACAGTTAGATCTGTACATGGAATAACAGACTGGTTCCAGATAGGGAAAGAATTACGTCAAGGCTGTATATTGTCACTCTGCTTATTCAACTTATATGCAGAGCACATCATGTGAAATGCTGGGCTGGATGAAGCATAAGCTAGAATCGATTGCCAGAAGAGATATCAATAACCTCGGATATGCAGATGACACCACCCTTATGGCAGAAAGTGGAGAAGAACTAAAAAGCCTCTTGATGAAAGTGAAAGACGAGAGTGAAAAAGTTGGCTTAAAACTCAACATTCAGAAAACTAAGATCATGGCATCCAGTCCCATCACTTCATGGCAAATAGATGGGGAAACAATGGAAACAGTGACAGACTTTATTTTTGGGGGCTCCAAAATCACTGTAGATGGTGACCACAGCCATGAAATTAAAACATGCTTGCTGCTTGGAAGAAAACCTATGACCAATCTAGAGAGCATATTAAAAAGCAGAGAATTACTTTGCCAACAAAGGTCCATCTAGTCAAGGGTATGGTTTTTCCAGTAGTTATGTATGGATGTGAGAGTTGGACCAAAAAGAAAGCTGAGCACTGAAGAATTGATGCTTTTGAACTGTGGTGTTGGAGAAGACTCTTGAGAGTCCCTTGGACTGCAAGGAGATCCAACCAGTCCATCCTAAAGGAAATCAGTCCTTAATAGTCCTTGGAAGAACTGATGCTGAAGATACGAAGCTCCAGTACTTTGGCCACCTGATGTGAAGAACTGACTCATTGGAAAAGACCCTGATGCTGGGAAAGATTGAAAGCGGGAGGAGAAGGGGACAACAGAGGATGAGATGGTTGGATGGCATCACCGACTCAATGGACATGAGTTTGAATAAGCGCTGGGAGTTGGTGATGGACAAGGAGGCCTGGTGTACTGCAGTCCATGGCATTGCCAAGAGTTGGACATGACTGAATGACTTAACTGATTGAAACACTACTTACTTGAAGGGAAGAGAAGTTCACTCAAAATAGTAATAATTAGGTTTCACAAGGCAAATGAGAACATTAACAGAATCCGCATTTTAAAGACCTGTGGCAAGGAACTGTTTAAAGGTGCCTTGGGGGAAAATACCTTGATTCGGTCCCTTTATTTTACAGGTGAGTTAACTGAGCCCAGGGTTTAGAAATTTAGAGGCTTAGAGATTCTTTCCCATGTTATTGCTGCTGCTAAGTTGCTTCAATCGTGTCCGACTCTGTGCGACCCCATGGACGGCAGCCCACCAGGCTCCCCATCCCTGGGATTCTTCAGGCAAGAACACTGGAGTGGGTTGCCATTTCCTTCTCCAATGCATGAAAGTGAAAAGTGAAAGTGAAGTCGCTCAGTCGTGTCTGACTCTTTGTGACCCCATGGACTGCAGCCCACCCAGCTCCTCCGTCCATGGGATTTTCCAGGCAAGAGTACTGGAGTGGGGTGCCATTGCCTTCTCCCATGTTATTAAGCACACAATATTAGCTAATGTGATCAAAGTAGTATTATGGGGCATTGATATAAAGATGTAAATATTTCAGCATGGGGGAAAAGGTAGATCAAGCCAACTTTAATGTTTTAACTCTGAGTGCCAATGTAGGAGACCTGAGTTTCATCCTTGGGTCAAGAAGATCCCATGGAGATGGAAATGGCAACCTGCTCCAGTATTCTTGCCTGGAGAATCCCATGGACAGAGCCTGGTACAGTCCATGCTGTGCTGTGCTTAGTCGCTAAGTTGTGTCCAACTCTTTATGACCCCATGGACTGTAGCCCATAGGGTCTCAGATGAATTGGACAACAATGAAACAACAACAATCTATAACCATGTATCACATTAGTATAATGCAAGGGAGCCTGAAATAGGGTTTTCACCCTTGGGGGCAGTGCCAAATTAAGAGCAGGAAATTAAATATACAAAGTTGGTGATAGAAGTTTAAGAGGGTGGTGAGTCCAGGAAGGGAGATGCAAGAGGAGGATTCATTCTTGTTAAGTAGAGTTGCCAGATAAAATAGAGGACCCACAGTTAAACTTGAATTTCAGATAACAAATACTTTTGTTTAATATTAGTGTGTCCCATGAAGGAATTTTTTTTTTGTACAAGTATGTCCCAAATATCAGATGAGACATATTTATACTAAAAATATATCCATTGTTTGGGCTTCCCTGGTGGCTCAGCAGTAAAGAATCCGCCTGCAATGCAGGAACCACAGGAGATGCTGGTTTGATCCCTGGGCTGGCTTCCTAGGAAGCTGGAAGAGGACATGGTAACCTACTCCAGTATTCTTGCCTGGAGAATTCCATGGACAGAGGAGCCTGGCGGGCTACAGTCCATAGGATCACAAAGAGCTGGACATGAATGAAGTGACTGAGCATGCATGCACATATTCATTGTTTACCTGCAATTCAAATTTAACTGGGCATCTTATATTTTTGTTAGTGTTAGTTGCTCAGTTGTGTCTAACTCTTTGTGACCCCATGGACTGTAGCCTGCCAGGCTTCCTCTATTCATGGAGATTCTCCAAACAAGAATACTGGAGTGGGTAGCCATTCCTTTCTTCAAGAGATCTTTCTTACCCAGGGATGGAACCCAGGTTTCCTGCATTGCAGACATATTCTTTGCCTTCTGAGCCACCGTTTATTCACTACATGTGACAACCCTTAACCAAAGGGAATTAAAAAAATTAAAAAATGGGAACATTGTAAATGATCTGACAGAACACGGTGTTCTAAAAAAACTAGGTGGTCTACACCTTAGGAAGGGACAAGCTTACTCAACTTGTATTCATGTACTAACACTGCAACAGCCTTTGTTTTATTGTGCTGTGGCTGAAGCTCCTCAGGCTTGTGGCTGTGCTTTTTGAAGCCACTTAAGTCAGGCTCAGGTTGCTTTCAAATAAAGAATCCACACTTCCCAGAGAATAAGTTAACAATCTGTAGATCTGACCTCAGAACAGAGGCATGAGCAGCAGCCTCACCTAGAATTTCTGATTCTGGTTATTTCTTGGTCTCTCCTGGCAAATAGTATGTGGAAGTGTGACTTGCTAGTCTGCTGGGTTGTTTCTTCACTAAATCTTTGTGAGTTCTATTGAGACAGGCTGAAAAATGGAGTTAAGGGTTATTTTATGTGCTTTCACTTATAAATGACATCTCATATAAAGGAGTCACATATAAATTTATACTTCCTATAACTTGATAACACATATAAATGATAATTTTAGCACTTTCCTTCCTAAGATTTTATTTTTTTCCTCAAGGGGAAGATATTACAGAATATTTGATTAATAAGCATTTCTACACATTTACGGACTGAATTGTGTTCCTCCAGAATTCATATGTGGAAACACTAACCCTCAATGTGACTGTAATCTGGAACTAGGGCCTCTGAAGAGGTAATAAATGCAAATGAGATCAGGAAGGTGGGCCCTAATCCAACATGACTGGTGTCCTTATTACAAGAGGAAGATACTGCAGTGGTGTGCAGGCACAGGAGATAGGCCATGTGAGGACACAGCAAGAAGCTGACCCCCTGCAAGCCAAGGAGAGAGGTCTCAGGAGAAGCCAAAACTGCCAATACCTTGAATTTGGATGTCCAACCAACGCAACTATGAAAAATTAATTTCTATTATTTGAGCTGCCCAGTCTGTGGTATTTGCTATGGTAGCCTTAACAGACAAATACACTGAAAAATTATACTAATATACTAAAATATTTAAAATAACCAATTTTCCCCCTAAGATGAGCAACAATGCAGAGGACAGTACATCTTCATTTCAAGTTTTATTCCAGGTGTCATACTGCAATAGAAAGGGTGAGCTAGCATAAACCTTAAAATAAGATGTATTAAAAAGAATTGGTAAAGAATTTTTAATGTAGGAGATACCATTCTCGTTAACAAAAAAATGCATGGTAACATGAACCTGAGCGTATACACAAACTGCACTGTCTGTTTGTCAATAATTCTGAGCATATACGGGATGGTGATAAGAAAACATTCAAATCTTTCTTTTTCTAATGAGAGGACCTACACTAGATATACTCTTTCTATAAAGTACAAGATGAAGCAGAAAGGAAGAGGTCCTTAAGATTATTGCACCATCTCTACTGCCTTTCCTACTTTAGAGGAAATTAAGTTTAGTTCTTAAAAACTTTAAAAAAAAATTGAATGGAAAAAAAAAAAAAACTGAATGGCCCAACAAACTCCTGTGGCTTAATCTCATCTACTTATAATATTTTTGCTCATGGTCTTGAATCATAGACAGAGATAATGCACTAAGGTGCTTTTTTTTCTCAAAGCATTAAGCACCAGATGTTTGTTTCAGGTTTCAAGAATAAACAAATACTACCTTAGACTTGAAATCATAATTATTGGAACAGTGCATGTTGCTTTGCCATATGTTTATGAGAAAAAAAGAAGTTACCAAAGATGCTAATCAAAATGACTGAAAAGGCTCAAAAGCCTTCTAATTTACTAATACCTCTCTTTTGCAGCAAACTTAATCACTAGAGAACAAAGGAGAAACAGGAAGTAAACAAACTGGATATCACTACTGAAAAGTTTGTTGGCAAACCTTTTTTTTTTCTGTTTTTCAAGTCATATCCAGAGCTTGATTTGTAATTAGGTAGAGAGACTGTAGCAGGAAAAAGCGCTAAAGGTGGCACCCGGAGCCCTGTGTATCTGTACACTCTATACCCCTCATGGAGTTGCACTGATATTATAGCTGTATTTAACTCACATCTGAGTTTTAAAACCTAATCCTCTAATCTTCAGCAGAGAGAACAATCAATTGAAATATAGTAACATAATGTTATAGAGGCTTAATACTAAAACCAAATGGAAAAATTCCGTTGAGAAAGAAGAACACAATAAAAATCTCTCATTTCTCATTCACTGGATTTGATGGTTATCTTAAAAGCAAATGGCTTGAATAGACACCAATTTGCCTGCAGACTTTCCTTTTCTTATTTCCTCAGTCTGTCTCTGTAGTACCCAAACTCCAAGGAGTATAAAAATTATAGTACAGAAAACATAGATACCATGCTTAAAAGATTAGTTTAAGGAATTTTTAATCACAATTTTGACTAATTTTTTCCATATGAACTGCAGATTCTAAGTGAGATTCAGCTCTACCATAACCCATTGTGTGACCATGGGCAAATCTTAACTCCTAGTCTTTTATTTTTGATATGCAAAATGAGAGGACTCGATTTAATGATCACAAAACAGTAAAATATGATGATTTTAATATTTGCCTACAGTGTCTCAGCTCAGAATAAATTGTAAGGAGATGGGCCATATGAGTTGATACATAAACTGTGTGAACAGAGAGCCTGATGACAGATAGCAAAGAAGATAAGGACACTCTTATTATATTTCTCAGGTCAATGGTTACAGGGATCATCTCGAGTAGTAAGGAAGAGTTAAAATAACTACTTTTTAAGAAAGTAAAAGCATGATGAATACATTTTAGGAAAGCATAGGCTAGATACATTGCCTTTTTTCTCTTTATTTTTAAATCTTTATAGGTTAAAATACTGAAAATGAGTAACCATTAGTTATTTATCTTAAGAGGTTGCTGCTGCTGCTGCTGCTAAGTCACTTCAGTTGTGTCCGACTCTGTGCGACCCCATAAGACGGCGGCGCACCAGGCTCCCCCGTCCCTGGGATTCTCCAGGCAAGAACACTGGAGTGGGTTGCCATTTCCTTCTCCAATGCATGAAAGTGAAAAGTGAAAGTGAAGTTGCTCAGTCATGTCTGACTCTTCACGACCCCATGGACTGCAGCCGACCAGACTCCTCTGCCCATGGGATTTCCCAGGCAAGAGTACTGGAGTGGGGTGCCATTGCCTTCTCCGATCTTAATAAGTTAAAACACTGTTAATCTGTTAATGAGTAACCATTAGTTATTTAGAAAACTCATTATAAGAAAATTTACTGACGAAGGCATTAATGTGTTTCCTGAAAGATCACTTTACAATTTCTTGTCAGTGGGATTATCTGTGGCAGAATGGTCTGGTTTGGAGAGCCCTGGTGGGAAATCAGCATTTTGGGCCTTCTGCCTTAATCTGTTATGTTGTCCTGGGAAGTTGTAGCAAATCACAGAGGGATGTCACAACAGAGTATTTATATAAACAACTTTCACTAAGGGGATATTCTTTCTCTAGAGAATTATTGATTTTGAGACATAAACCCATCTCTGAGCATCTCTTTGTTGTTTGTATCCCCAAATCAACAAATTAAAATATTATGGTGCACAAATATTATCTGGTGCAAGTCTTTTAAAATGACATCCCCACTCCCTCTCAAAGGGGTATGTTCTTTCCTCCATTGAAATTTATTGATCTTGGGCAACTTTGGTACTTTGTGAAGTTTTATGCTCTTCTAAGACATGGGTTTAGTATCTGTCCTTCCTTGAAAAAATACTGAGGACTGCAATGTTGTGAATTCTTTTGTAAAGGAGAAAACCTTTCCAGTTTTGGCTTCTAGGTATCATTTATTAAGGGAATTAAATGTGACAGTACACATGAGCATCTCTTAGCTGTCAACACATGATAGGCACTCAGCAAATGTTATCTGTCTCCTTAATTTATGTATTTAAAATCTGTCTTATTTTGGATCTGTTTGGCTTCCAGTGTAGATTAGCATCCCAGTTTACTCATATGAGGTAACTGAGCTCACCCAATACAGTACCCAGGGTGATCTTCTCAAACCAGAGGCACAAATTCTATTGATGGACAGGCTCTGACTCAGTTCTTATAATTTAGACCTTGTCCTGTCCACTTTGAGGAAATCTGTGCATCTTGGTCCAGTGGGTTTGGTCCTATGTCTATGTTCCTGCTGTTGCCCCACTAGTGCCCTTCCAAGACTGAAGACATGTCTTATCCTCTCATTCTTTCATAGGTAGAATTCTGTCATCGAAGAACATTATCTATGACTGAATGTTGGCAGTCAGATTTCTGCCTACAGACAGACCTACCTGATAATGATTGTGGATTTCTTTCCTTTTTTTGGGTGTCTGTCTTCTCCCTGTAGGGTTGTGGCCCACTGGATGAGTTACAAACCTTTTCCCTAAAAAATGCGCATGTAGATACAGCCACACAAGACTTTGCATAAGTATCATGGGATTCACAGATGTCAGACTGAGATACTTTAGCTATAAGCAAAAGACTCTTTTTGGCATAGTATTTTAAAAATGTAAGTCATTGATTAATAATAACCAATTTTTATAGGATAATAATTACTGTAGAAATATATGGTAATGAGCAGTGTTTTAGGTCACAAATAGATGAAATAAACCATTTTTATATTTTTATATAAAACAAAGATTAAAAACATTTAACTTATTTTTAATTGGTTGATTATTGCATTACAATTTTGTGTTGGCTTCTCCCATACAACAATATGTGGCTGCTGCTGCTAAGTCGCTTCAGTCGTGTCTGACTCTGTGCAACCTCATAGACGGCAGCCCACCAGGCTCCACCATTCCTGGGATTCTTCAGGCAAGAACACTGGAGTGGGTTGCCATTTCCTTCTCCAATGCATGAAAGTGAAAAGTGAAAGTGAAGTCGCTCAGTCGTGTCCGACTCTTTGCGACCCCATGGACTGCAGCCCACCAGGCTCCTCCACCCATGGGATTTTCCAGGCAAGAGTACTGGAGTGGGTTGCTGCTGGGAGCCAGTGTGAGGAACTCCGCCTGTGGCAAAGGTCATGAGGAAGGAGGCTCAGCATATGCAAAGGTGGGATCGAGCCTCAGGAGTCTCCCTGGAAATTCTTGAGCACCTACCCCCAAAACCAGAGTCTGCCTACTTTACTGCTTTGTGCTCTCACCTACACCTCTGACTTTATGGGGGGCTGTCCCCCACCACCTCTCTCTGAAAAAGAGTTAACTTACAGCTCCAGTTGATAAAGTTCCTGGGTGTGACAAGAGTGTTTCAACCTACAAACTCCTTTGGAAGTCCTCTGGCCTGCCTGAACAGGTTCTTCCGGCCACATGTGATTGTTCACAGCCTCCCAACCGTGAGAGGCATAAGATGTTCTAAACTGTCTAAATACAGATTCCTTTGAGCAGTTAAAAGATTGATTAGAAATTGTATTGGTGAAGGGTTTTTCACCTGTTGGGCCAATGTTTGCTGCTAAGTTTCCATATCCCTTACCTACTGTGTCCCTGGCAGTGTATTGATGAATATAATTGGTGTATAGGAATGTAAGTAGTAGCTTTAATGTTTGTAACCTTGGATGCTTGAGTTAATACTTTTCTTGTTATAGCCCACCATACCTTTGCCCTATAGGAATGCAACTTTATCTAATGTTTTTGGAGGGTGGCACCTGACTTTAGAATAATCACCTTTAGAGAAAAATAAGTTTTCTGAAGAAAGGGTCATAAAATGTTAACAGGCTTCTTGGCCAGAAGATGATGTAAATCACCTAAACTTTTGCATATGATAAGTTTGCAGGAAGAAATCCTGGCTTATTGCTGACTCTACCCCTTTCCCCATTATACTCTATGCACAACTTAAGGTATAAAAACTACTTTGGAAAATAAAGTGCAGGCCTTGTTCACCGAAACTTGGTCTCCCCATGTCGTTCTTTCTCTCACCTTCTGGCTGAATTTCCATCTGGGGCGTGGAGGCTCATCAAGCCTACTAATTATGCCTGGGCTTCTAAGATCTGACCAGGGAGGCCTTAGTGTTTCCTCTCCTTCGGGAGAATGGGAGGACGCCTGTGGCCTACGTGGGTGACGCAAATTCCTTGTCTGGAATTTTATTGGCTTTCCACATAAACCAAGTTATTCAGCCTCTTTTCTCCACTGAATTTTCCTACTGAGCTATCCTTATTCTATTACTTTTTATGTCTCTAATTAATATTTAATTAAAGCTATTGTATCCAGTTCGCCGACGCCGTGCCGGCTTCGAATTCCCTGGATCCACCGGGGCTGGACCCCAGCAGGTTGCCATTGCCTTCTCTGACAACAATATGAATCAGCTATAAATATACATATGTCCGCTCCATGTTGAACCTCTCCTCCACCCTACCTCATCCCACCCCACTAGGTCACCGAGTACCGCATTGAGCTCCCTGTGTTATCTAGCAACTTCCCATAAGCTATCTGTTTTACATATGGTAATGTGTATGTTTAACCACTATTCTCTCAATTTGTTCCAACCTCTCCTTCCCCTGCTGTGTCCAAAGTCTGTTCTCTATGTCTGTGTCTCTATTCCCACCATGCAAATAGGTTCATCGATAGCATTTTCCTAGATTACATAAATGTGTGCTATGATATTAAACAATGACTTCTTAACAGTTCTTGTTTCTGTGTGGGTATCCCTGAGGTCTCAGGCTCATGGGTTTTAAGAATCTAGAACTCACCAACTGTTTGACCTTGGACTGAAAAGGCCTGCAATTAGGTTTTCCATGGATATGTGATTTTTTTTTTTTTTTAAGTGAATCTAAATGCCTTTAGACAGACCATGGACTCTGCCGAGCACCCCCAATCCACCCTGCTTCCAGTGCAGGGTGCCTGGGTTCCATCCCTGGTCAGGGAACTAGATCTTACATGCCACAACTAAGAAGGTCCCGCGTGCCACAACAAAGACAGAAGATCCTTCCTGCTGCAAGTAAGAACTGGGAGAGTCAAAATAAATAAATAAATATTTTAAAAAATCCTATGCTGACTCTTCTCTGGACAGTAACACTCTTCATGATGTCACTTCTCTCTCTCTTTTCATTTTAATCCAGTTCTTCAAAAGACTACCTACCTACCTACCTGTCTAATTTTTTCCCCAGTATACTTTAATGAAGTTTCCTTAAAGTTTTCATCTATAATTTTTATGGCAAAGACCTATGGAAATTAGCACAGAAGTAATAGTTTTTTTTTTTTTAAACATACCATATAAATCATAAAGGGGAATAAAGGATTAATTATTTGGGGTCATTAATATTGAGAAATTTAATACATTAAACACTAACATAATATATAAAGTGATAATATGCATGTAAAACTTGAGCATGTTAAAACATTTTTATCTGAATAGCCTAAAACTGATGTATACTGTTAAAGAGTGAATACTTTCCTTTCTTATCAAGTTGTCTTGTGAGAATGATAATAATAAAAAACAGTGATTAATACTTACAGTATCCATCTCCATCCACAGTTGGATGCTATTTATTTGGGGGGAAAAATTCAGACCCTGTCTTTAGGAAAAGAGATTGCATAAAATGAGGTATGTCTGTGTTTATACTAGTATTATTTGTAAACCCTGTTTTGGCAACAAATATTCAGAAAGGATGGAGAAAGTGTACAGGAATCCAGGGCACACCCAGTGGGGATTCTCATGAACCCAGGGGTGCCTACTTTGGAGAGAAAGTACATGATATGGAGTGAGAGAGCAACCGTGACGCAAGCCCCTGGCTTCTAGTCCCTTTTTTTTTTTTTTTTTCCCTGATTGGTTGTGTGATCTTGGGCAAGTTGTAGATTCTCTGTAAATTGAGGGGTTGGACTGTGTGATCTTGCAGTTCATGGTGAAGTTTAACACTCTCTGATTTGTTAATACACATAGTAAACCCCATGAGTTAAAACAGAAGTGACCACCTCCACTTCTGTTTGAAAAAATGTAGCAGAAAGGGTTAGTGCCAAGCTCAGTTGCTCCCTGTGTCACTGTTATGCCCACAGGCACTTTACACATTAAATCAGACTCTTCCTGACAGATCCACAGCGCTCTGACTGAGCACATCTGAGAGGCAGGTCCTCTCTTGCAGCTGCTGCATGCAGTGTTATGTTGTATTAGTTCAGAGCAGAACACTGACCTCAAATTACCCATTATGGGAAAGTCTATTTCTGAGCACAACCTGAGGAGGAGAGACAAGATGACATAATGACACCTTTAGGGACAGTCTGTTTGAGACCAGCTACTCAGACCAATGAAAACTCATCAGAGGAGAGGGCAGTCTTCTGAAAGACTGACAGAGAATTGCTCTGAGAGAGGGACAAGGCTGAGGGGCTCACACCCAAAGGCTGGTAAGGACTTGAGAAAAGCCTGGAAGTACCTGGTACTGAAAATACCAAAACAGTGTTTGCTACAAATAAATTATATTTTAAAGGTAGACTTTGGCTGAGAGAATGATTAAAATGCTAGTATTCTCAGTCAGTTTTAAAGTTGGGATAAAATGATTAAAATATGGAGAATGGATTTCTTATATCCTCAGATTCTTAGTAGGGAAAATTTACACAAACCTTTGTTCATTCCATTATTCCAACATGGTATCTGTCTTGTAAGTTTTTCCTCAGGTGCTATTTTGTTCATGACTAAAGTGATTGCTCCTCTTCTGCCTGCCTATAACAGCCATTGTCTGCCTCTCTCATTTGGCACTTGGCAATACATATCTTCTAGGTACTACTATTTGGCTTTTAAAAACATGGATGAATTGTCTTCCTAGAAAGGTTATGAAAATCCTGGAAGAGCCTTTATTCTTCTTTGCAACCTACTTTACAGTATTTAGTGTGGTGCTATGATTATAATATGAATTTAATGATTATTTGCTGAGGGGATGACTGGAAGGGATAAATTAGGCAAAAGATATAAAATGAAAAGCACAGTTTCAGAACCATACTTATAAGTAGAATTCACATTTCCATTCTTAGTTCCTTCTGAGTCATCATTATGAACTTGGTTAATGATAAAAATATAAGGAAAATTTCCGACTCTAAATTTCATAAAGGACATCACCCAGAGAGGCGCTGGGGGTGGCACACATTCATTCATTCTTGTATCCTTTTTTTTCTTTTTGGCACAACTTGCGGTATCTTTGTTCCCCTACCAGGGATTGAACCCAGGCCCTAGGCAGTGAAAGTCCACAGTCCTAACCACTGGACCACCAAGGAATTCTCTCTTATTCTTTTTTGGATCAAACACTTTTAAAAAACACATCTCACATGCAAGGCTTGAGTCACAAATGGGGAACACATGTATACCTATGGCGGATTCATTTTGATATTTGGCAAAACTAATACAAGTATGTAAAATTTAAAAATAATATAAAATTAAAGAAAAACAAAACAAAACAAAAAAAACAAAGACATCCTCCTTGTCCTCAGGGAGATCATGCTACAGGAGGAAAGAGATCAACATAAACAAATAACGGCAGTACAGAGGGTAAGGGCTCTAACAGAATTCTGTACAAGATTCACTTGGCAGCAAAAAAGGAAGGTCATCTGTTTGGAATGGCTACGGGGAGAAGCAGAACGTGTCATAATAAAGGTAGTGTTTTAGGCAGAGTTAAAAGAAAAGTAGGAGTTTGATGAGTAAGACAAATAGGCCAGGGCCTCCTTTCAGAGCGAACAGTGAATTACACAGCACTGAGGATTGAACAGCATAATGTGTTCAGGAAATTGCAAGTTGCCTAAAATTGCTGCCCATAAGAGTCTAAGGAGGAACCAGTGGCCAAGAAATTGGAAACATCAATAGCCATGCCAATGAAGTCCTGGCTGGACATTTAAAGTGGCAAGCAATAGGGCTTCATAATGTCACTATAATTTGAAATGTATTCCTAGCAAACAGATTTCTACAATTTAGGATGCATCTCTCATGATTTTTGTATAAAAATTATACACAACTTTGTTTGCTTTCACCCTAATATTGTTGTGGCTTAAAGATCTACACCATATGGTAAAAAAGGTGCTGTGGGTAAGTTACAAAATTTTTTTAAGTGTAAGGCTCTGTGACAACCTAGAGGGGTGGGGTGGGGTGGGAGGTTTGACAGAAAGGGAACATAGGTATACCTATGACTGATTCATGTTGATGTATGGCAGAAACCAACACAACATGGTAAAGCAATTATCCTCCAATTAAAAATAAATGAATAAAAATTAAGTATAAGGGATGACAGGGATCTTAAATGTCTTTTTTGATCTTTTGCACTAGATGTCTAATAAAAAAATTACTTTTAATTTTGGCTGAATCACTTGCGATAAGTGTGTGCAATCATGCATCATACCAAGCAGGCTGAAAGGTCTAATTTTAGTTGCATAAAATATTCACTGTTTTATAGCAGATCTTCCTAGTGAATGCATTTTGGAAAAGCAATGATTTTAAAATAAGCTGGAAGCTTATTTTTCTCAGGTTAAGTATATAGTTTGGGTTCTGAAGTCCTGTTCATTACGGACAGCAGATGGCTCTGGAGGATACTGATGGAATCTTGAGTGGCATAACCACAGATTCCGGATATATCTGCTACATGTAGAATGAAGGACTCTTAAGAAGGCCTTCTTATCTCTCCTTGCTACTTTCTGGAACTCCACATTCAGTTGGGTATATCTTTCCCTTTCTCCTTTGCCTTTCACTTCTCTCCTTTTCTCAGCTATTTGTGAGGCCTCTGCAGATCACCATTTTGCCTTCTTGCATTTAATTTTCTTTGGGATGGTTTTGATCAACACCTTCTGTACAATGTTATGAACCTCTGTCCTTAGGTTTCAGACACTCTGTCTACCAGATCTAATCCCTTGAATCTATTTGTCACTTCCACTGTATAATCATAAGGGATTTGATTTAGGTCAGACCTGAGCTAGAGTTTTCCCTACATTCTTCAATTTAAGCCTGAATTTTGCAATAAGGAGTCCATGATCTGAGCCACAGTCAGCTCCTGCTCTTGTTTGGCTGACTGTATAGAGCTTCTCCATCTTTGGCTGCAAAGAATATGATCAATCTTATTTTTGTATAGACCATCTGGTGATGTCCAGGTGTAGACTCTTCTCTTATGTTGTTGGAAACAGGGGTTTGCTATGACCAGTGTGTTCTCTTGGAAAAACTCTTGTTAGCCTTTGTCCTGCTTCATTTTGTACTCTAAGGCCAAACTTGTCTGTTACTCCAGGTATCTCTTGACTTCCTACTTTTGCATTTCAGTCACATATGATGAAAAGGACATCTTTTATTGGTGTTAATTCTAGAAGGTCAATATAGAAATGTTAGACTTCAGCTTCTTCAGCATTAGTGGTTGGAGTATAGACTTGGATTACTGTGATACTGAATGGTTTGCCGTGAAAATGAACTGAGATCATTCTGTCATTTTTGAGATTGCATCCAAGTACTACATTTCAGACTCTTCTGTTGACTATGAGGGCTACTCCATTTCTTCTAAGGGATTCTTGCCCACAGTAGTAGATATAATGGTCATCTGAATTAAATTCGCTGTTCTGGTCCATTTTAGTTCACTGATACCTAAAATGTCGATGTTCACTCTTACCATCTCCTGCTTGTCACCTTCAATTTACCTTAATTAATGGACCTAACATTCCAGGTTCCTATGCAATATTATTCTTTACAGCATCGGACTTTATTTTACTACCAGACACATCCACAACTGAGTGTTATTTCTGCTTTAGCCCAGCATTTTCAATATTTCTGGAGCTATTTTTCCACTCTTCCCCATTAACATATTGGAACTCTACCGACTTGGGGGGTTCATCTTCTTGTGTGATATCTTTTTGCCTTTTTATACTCTTCATGGGGTTCTCAAGGCAAGAACAGCAAGGAGAGATCAGAAAGTCTTCCTAAGTGAACTATGCAAAGAAGGAGAGGAAAACAACAGAAATGGGAAAGACTAGAAATCTCTTCAAGAAAATTGGAGATACCAAGGGAAAATTTCATGCAAACATGGATACAATAAAAGGACAGAAATGGCAAGGACCTAACAGAAGCAGATGAGATTAAGAAGAGGTGGCAAGAATACACAGAAGAACTACACAAAAAAAGTTTTAATGACCTGGAAAACTATGTGGTGTGGTCACTCACCTGGAGCCAGACATCCTAGAGTATGAAGTCAAGTGCACCTTAGGCAGCACTACTATGAACAAAGCTAATGGAGGTGATGGAATTCCAGCTGAACTAATTAAAATCCTAAAAGATGATGCTGTTAAAGTGTACTCAATATGTCAGCAAATTTGGAAAACTCAGCAGTGGCCACGGGATTTGAAAAGGTCAGTTTTCACTCCAACTCCAAAGAAAGGTAATGCCAAAGAATGTTGAAACTACTGTACAACTGTGCTCATTTCATTCTGAGCAAGGTAATGCTCAGAATCTTTCAAGCTAGGCTTCATCAGTACAAGCTTGTCCCAATTTACAAGCTTTAGAACAAGCTTTAGAAGTAAAGCTTGTCCCAATGTACAAGCTTTAGAAATGCTCAGAATCTTTCAAGCTAGGCTTCATCAGTACAAGCTTGTCCCAATGTACAAGCTTTAGAACAAGCTTTAGAAGTAAAGCTTGTCCCAATGTACAAGCTTTAGAAAACGCAGAGGAACTAGACATCAAATGCTCAGAATCTTTCAAGCTAAGCTTCATCAGTACATGAACCGAGGAACTAGACATCAAATGCTCAGAATCTTTCAAGCTAGGCTTCATCAGTACATGAACCGAAAATTTCCCAATGTACAAGCTTTAGAAAAGGCAGAGGAACTAGACATCAAATTGCCAACATCCATTGTATCATAGAAAAAGCAAGTGAATGCCAGAAGAAAAAACATCTACTTCTGCTTCATTGACTAGACTAAAGCCTTTGTCTGTGTGGGTCATAACACCTTGGAAATGGAACTGTGGAAAATTCTTCAAAAGATGGGCATAGCAGATCACCTTATCTGCTTCCTGAGAAACCCACATGAAGGTCACAAAGTGACAGAACTGGACATGAACAGTGAACTGTTTCAAAATTGGGGAAGGCATACATCAAGGCTGTATGTTGTCACCCTGCTTATTTAACTTATATGCAGAATACATCATGTGAAACGCCAGGCTGGGTGAATCACAAACTGGAATCAAGATTGTCTGCAGAAATATCATCACCCTCAGATATGCAGATGATACAGTCTATTGGCAGAAAGCAAAGAGGAACTAAAGATCCTCTTCGTGAGGATGAAAGAGGAGAGTGAAAAAGCTGGCTTAAACCTCAGAGATCAAAAAAACTAATATCATGGCATCCAGTCCCATCACTTCTTGGCAAATAGATGGGGGAAAAGTGAAAACAGTGCCAGATTTTATTTTCTTGGACTCCAAAGTCACTGTGAGCAGTGACTACAGTCTTAAAATCAGTCTTATGGACTCTGTGGGAGAGGGAGAGGGTGGGGAGATTTGGGAGAATGGCATTGAAACATGTATAATATCATGTATGGAACAAATCGCCAGTCCAGGTTCCATGCACGATACTGGATGCTTGGGGCTGGTGCACTGGGACGACCCAGAGGGAGGGTATGGGGAGGGAGGAGGGAGGAGGATTCAGGATGGGGAACACAGGTATACCTGTGGCGGATTCATTTCGATATTTGGCAAAACTAATACAATATTGTAAAGTTTAAAAATAAAATAAAATTAAAAAAAAATAAAAGAAACTCACTCATTGGATGGAAAGCTGTAACAAATCTATACCACCTATATATAAAAAAAAAATCAAAGCAGAGACATCACTTTGCCAACAAAGTTCCATATAGTCAAAGTCATGGTTTTTCCAGGAATCACATATGGATGTGAAAGTTGGACCATAAAGAAGGCTGAGTGCTCTTGAGAATCCCTTGGAATGAAAGGAGATCAAACCAGTCAATCCTAAAGGAAATCAACCCTCAGTATTCATTGGAAGGACTCATGCTGAAGCTGAAGCTCCGATACTTTGGCTGCTTGATGTGAAGAGCCACCTCATTGGAAAAGACCTTGATGCTGGGAAAGATTGAGGGCAGGAGGAGAAGGGGGCAACAGAGGATGAGATGATTGGATGCATCATTGACTCAATGGACATGAGTTTGAGCAAACTCAAGGAGATAGTGACGAGAGGGAAGCTTGGTGTGCTGCCGTCCATGGGGTTGCAAAGAGTGGGGCGTGACTTAGTGACTGAACTACAACAGACTTTAGCAAGGAACTATCTTTACATCTTCAAATGTTATCACAAGCCAATGGGAAAGTTTTAAATGGAAGAGAGCCTATCTAGTTGTTCATAGGGTCTTTGAAGACATCAGCTTAAACTTTTATGAGCTCTTTACATTTTACCTTGAATATCTTGTGGTTCTTTCACTCTGTATACTCTTCATGACCTGCTTTTTGTTTTCTTTTGTTCTCTATTGTCTTGTTTTCTGTTACTGTTCTTGCCAACAAATATTTGTTGTGTGTATAGAATTTAATTTCCCTGAGGCAGAGGATTTGAGTCTGAGCATATTAGACACTCTATTGTTAGTTTAAGGAGTTGGATATATAACATAAGATCATGATAGTTCTTATCATCTGGTGGGTGACAATGACACATAACAAAGGATGCTATGGAATGTTACAGATGCGATGATGGGGGGAGTCAGGTAAGGCTTTCAAGAGAAAATGAAGTCTACACTTAGACCTTATGGAAGACTGGAGTTAGATGACTAAAAGAAAGCAGATCAGGGTTGGGGGAGCAAAGGGTCATTCAGGCTGGGGGAAAAAGTAGGTACACAAGACAGAGTATAACAGATTTATGGGCACTGAGAGAATTTGAGTGCAATTGGAGAGGAGAGTGTGAGATGAGGAAGTGGGGAAAGATAGAAGCTAGAGAAGTAAAGCAAGGTTGTGATCATGAAGGGCTAAAAAAGATCACAAAAGCTTTTTAAGGCATTTAAAGGATCTGGATCTTTTCTTTTGGAGATGGACAGCCATTGAAAGACTTTAAGTAATGGGGTGATAAAAAATAGGGGTTTTGTTTTGTTATGTTTAGATCACTTTGGCTGCATTGTGTATTATTGATGGGGGAGTAGGGGACAGATAGAGGCAAGAGCAAAAACAAGAAAATCTTGCCATGTCTAGGAAGTTAGTTGCACTACTCAATAATCCTATAATAGTTGCATATGCCACCAAATTTTTATACGTGAAAGACATTTATTTCAATTTCTCTGATTAGGTACTTGCCATATTCCAGAGAATGACGGGATAATATTTACTCTGCTTAATATACCTAAATAGAGAGTCCATATTAATTACATAAACAAAAGCTGAGGGAAGAATATTAAAAAAAACCTAATTTTGGAAAATTCTCAAGGACCATCCTGAGGCATCATTTACATGTGCTTTAAATTTATGTATTAGGGAAAATCCTCTAAGGACCTGCTAAGTAGACTAGAAAGATTTCTTATAATATTTAAGTAATGCCATGTTTAAAAATATTCTACCTAATCACTTTTTCCTATTTAATTTATATGATTTATTAATTTCATAGCTTAAGCAGTTTACCTGAAGGGAAGAAGGACAAATGTCCATCTTTTTGTTTTGTTTTCTCTCACTCACACACAAATGTGCTTGTGTTTGTGTGTACTCAGTAGAAGAAAATCCACTCAGAAAGGTTGTTTTCTAGTCTTGTCATTTATGAAATTCTATAGGATCAATTTTTAGTTGTTTTTGCCCCTCTGACAACAAATTTGCTCAGGGGAAAGGACTTCACATGGACTCAATGTTATACTCCAGAGAAATAAACTGAAAGAAATAAACTCAAGGTCAAGTTTCTTGAAGCAATTCAAGGCATCAAAAACAGCAGTTATGGTTACCATCAGCTTCACCCATATTTAAGCACAAAGAAGATGATTTATTTGATTTTGCTTTTGACATGGTGGTTTTCATCTGTACCTTTGGTTTTATTTTTTCTTTTTGTTTTGTGTTTTAGTTCACTGGTGATTTTAAAGCCAATATTGGTTGGAAAGCTTTATGTGATGTGCAAGTTGCTATGTATTCCGTTCTGCTTGTCATATTATTGCTCTTAGTAAACATCTTTCACAGCATTAAACTTGTTCTTATGTCTTTCTGGTAAACAAAACTGAACTTAAAGCAGAGCCCTGAGAATTCAGGAGGGAAAAAAATTTACTTGCAGAAAAATACCCGAGATGTTAAACCCAATATACTGTTAAAAAATGACATCTTATTTTGCAGGAAATCTTTCATTTGAGGATGGCTATGCTCATATTTTTCATTTGAAACATGGTCTCGATCATTTCTCATTAGTCTTGGATAGACTTGTGCTAGCAGCCCACAACCATTTGGTCCAGTTTTACATTATTGACAGACTCTTTCCCAATGTTTTTTTTCTGGAATCTAGAGGAAGTTTCATGTCAGTGTTGTAGTGCATTAGTGTGGCTGTCAGCAGTGCTTTCCCAGAGCTGCCTGCTTTCTGCCTGACTTCAGCCAGGGCTGTCAGTCTTTCTCTTTCACGAGACCTAAAATGATCTCACTCTCTCTCTCCTAAGTATCTCTCAGAAAGGAAAGATTAACTTTTAAAATTCAAGGAAAAGACAGACATCTTGCATTTAGTACCATGAATGCTCATGTAGATGATAAAATGGGGAAGATAGATGAACTGTGTTAAACTTGTATTTTTTTATTTAGGGTTTTTTGTTTGGAGAGAAAGTCCTAAAGGTTTTAGTAGTTCATTTTGTTAAAGGATGGAATTTGTGATCTGACTGGTAAAAAAGAAAACAAACAAACAAAAAACATGATTCAATCAATCCATGGGTGTCAAGGCCAGAATGACTTGTATTGATACCCAATAGAATGACACTAATAAGAGAAAGAGTGATTAGGTTGCTGCAACCATTATGTGACAGAAAATTACTAAAATCTCATCATTTTTAGGAATTATAATAAGAACTATATTACATTTAAAATAAATGAAAAAATCTCCTTTTGAAAGTTTTTCTCTCTGCTTAGATTTATAAATCAGGGTTCTTAGGGTTTAAATTTTTGCTGAAACATGCTGCAACTCTTCTTGGAAGCATTATGTTTCTAAGAAGATGCAAAACTCCACACTTTTATCCCTTTTCTAAATACTCATCTATTTTGAACAGATGCTTAGTTTCCAAAAGTATTACGGAATTTAAATATTGCATCCATCTTTTTTAAAAATAAAACTTTCTCATTTTGCCCAATGGAAAATTTTAGTAAGTAATAAAAAAAAATCCTCATTAGTGTTTCCCTTGTACCAAATCACTTCAGCAGTAAAGGAGAAAAAGTTCTTCCTCTATTTTAATACATTGATCTTCACGAAGGTTGAAAGATAATAAAATATCTGATAAAAATGCATAGCTTTGACCCTCAAAATCTGTGTAAGTGAAAGGGGAGTGAATATTTCTGAATGTTAAAATCTGTACTACAATCATATTTTCTTGGCAGGCTGATTTAAGGAGCTCTGTGTGACAGTCAAGTTATACTATCCTTGACTGATGAAAGAGATTCAGATTTGTTTTTATATTTAATTGGAGTGTGAGGGTCAGACTGTCAGAGCAGGTACTCTTGCCAGCTGTCAGGAAGGGCTACTTTTGAGAACACCAAACTAGGAACGCAGATACTTTACATTATTTTCAACTTAGCACTCAATTTATATATTTGGGGAAATGGCTAGGTATCTCTATAGCATATTTCTACTGCTCATCATTTAAGGAGTTGATGGCATTACACTTGATGGGGGATGGGAAAGGAGGAAGAAGGGATTAGAGATAAATGTGAATGTCAAATATATTATACTGTACAACATTCAAGAAGGTAGGTAATCATTATTAGACAAATTGAAATAATCATATTAAATTTTAGTATTTAAAATGAAATTATATATATGCATATAGTCTATGATTTGCCTGGAAAAATCACATGGATGGAGGAGCCAGGTGGGCTGCAGTCCATGGGATCGCTAAGACTCAGACACGACTGAGCGACTTCACTTTCACTTTTCACTTTCATGCATTGGAGAAGGAAATGGCAACCCACTCCAGTGTTCTCGCCTGGAGAATCCCAGGGACGGGGCAGCCTGGTGGGCTGCCGTCTATGGGGTTGCACAGAGTCGGACACGACTGAAGTGACTTAGCAGTAGCAGCAGTCTATGATTATGAGAAATATGTTAAAGTAGAAATATGTTAGTCTATCAAAGTACACAATAAATTATAGATTTTTTTTGTATTTGTTGCCAGTACAAAACATGTATCAAATAACAATATAATAAGTGCTTAATACATTTTTGCTAAAAAATATTAACTGCCAGTGTTACTTTAATTCAGGAAAGTTAGTAATTAAATGACTTGTCTAGGCCTTTAATCTGACTTCCTGTCCTCCCACCCTCTGATCTCCTCAAGAAGGAATACTCAGCCATCACTGGCATACTGAGCTCTTTCATAAGCTCTTGGGCCACTACTACCCCTGTACAAGGAATTCTTGAACCTAAAGTCCATAAACCATGTGTAGGGCACATTGCTTATCTTCCTGGACCACCATTCCTGACCTGTTGTCAGAAGCTCTGTATACTCTGCTCTGCTTACCGACAGGAAAACCCTTTTCTTTGCTCTCTGTCACAACCCACTTGCCTCCTGGCCTTTGGCTTGTGATGTGACCTGCTTATGCCAAGTTTCCTAACATTCTTTTACTTCCCAATACCTTTCCCATACTCTCTGCTGTGTCGGGTCTGGCTTGCCTGTTCTACCATTGATGCGATACTGGATCTGAATACCCACATCTTTTCAGAATTGTATTTTTTAAGATCCACTGGTTGTGGTTGGATAATAATAAGCAGTACTAAATATTTTGTGATATAGAAGGAAATTATGCATATATATAATACATGAAAAGTGAAAGTGTTAGTTGCTCAGTTGTGTTTGAGTCTTTGCAACCCCATGGACTGTAGCCTGCCAGGCTCCTCTGTCCATGGAATTTTCAGGTAAGAATAATGGAGTGGGTAGCCATTCCTTTCTCTAGAGTATCTTCCTGGCCCAGGGATCAAACTCAGGTCTCCTGCATTGCAGGGAGACTCTTTACCATCTGATCCACCAGGGACACCCATGTAATACACATAATGTGTGCATATATGTATGCATGGATACATATATGTATCCATATCTTGTATTTGCATATTGTACATATGTACGTATATATTTATTTTTCCTTTACACCCCACACTTAGATGTTGTCATACCTTAAAGGAGATAGTTCTTTGTTAGTGGCCTTGATTTTCAATATTCTGTTCAGCTGAGTTGAAGAAGTTATTTCCTAAAAATGTGTCAGCTTCTGTCAGCCTCATCTGCCTCATGGACCATGCTGCCACCCCTGACAGCTGACTGGGCCCTTGCCTTGGGAATGCCAACTCTACCTCCACTCATTTAGGTCCATCAGTGATAGGTTCAGAATTTGTGACTTTCATTACTCTGGACTTGAATGATATACCACAGTGAATAATGTGAAACCATGTAGCCTTTGAAGGTGCCAGTTCACCCAACTTGGAAGCACGGGGGAATTAACTTAGAATGTGGTGGACAATGGGCTTCCCTGGTGGCTCAGAGTGTAAAGTGTCTGCCTGCAATGTGGGAGACCTGGGTTCAAACCCTGGGTGGGGAAGATCCCTTGGAGAAGGAAGTGGCAACACACTCCAGCACTCTTGCCTGGAAAATCCCAGGGATGGAAAAGCCTGGTAGGCTACAGTCCATGGGGTTGAAAAAAGTTGGACACGACTGAGTGATTTCACTTTCAACTTTTCACCTTTCCACCTTTCACATGGTGAACAATGGAAATGGGAGTCAGGAAGGAGTTGCACAGAGAAATTCCTCCTCTTCCTTTTTTCAATGAATGATTTTGAGCATGGTTTCTCCATTCAACCCATCTGGAGAAGTTCTGAGTGGTTAGCAGCTGCTAAGTTGCTTCAGTCGTGTCCGACTCTGTGCGACCCCATAGATGGCAGCCCACCAGGCTCCTGAGTCCCTGGGATTCTCCAGGCAAGAACACTGGAGTGGGTTGCCATTTCCTTCTCCAATGCATGAAAGTGAAAAGTGAAAGTGAAGTCGCTCAGTTGTGTCCAACTCTTACCGACCCCATGGACTGCAGCCCACCAGGCTCTTCCATCCATGGGATTTTCCAGGCAAGAGTACTGGAGTGGGGTGCCATTGCCTTAGCAGACACATCTCTAAATCGCTGTGTGTTTTCATGGTCCGTGTGAAGAAGCAGCAAGCACAGTGGTTGGTTGTGGCATCGTTCCACATACTTCCTTGTCTTACCTCTTGTTTTATTGTTCAGTCACTCAGTCATGTCTGACTCTTTGCAACTCCATGTTCTGCAGCACGCCAGGCTTCCATGTCCTTCACTATCTCCTGGAGTTTGCTCAAACTCATGTCCATTGAGTTGATAATGCCATCCAATCATCTCATTCTCTGTTGCTCCCTTCTCCTCCTGTCCTCAATCTTTCCCAGCATCAGTGTCTTTTCCAATAAGTTGTCTCTTGGCATCAGGTGGCCAAAATATTGGAGCTTCAGAATCAGTCCTTCCAATGAAGTCTCACCTCTGGTCTCTATGTAGAGGCCCTGGTTCGTACCTCCCCAATAAAACCTTATAATTTTCAATTCTTTTCTGAGAATCTGTTTTCTTGGGAACTTTGGCTATGCTAGTTGCTATAAAATCAGTGTTTTTGTCATCCCTTGAAAATTGAGGGTATTTGTTCTAGTCAAATGAGAGTTCAGACACAATATATTTAGTTAAATGCTTATCTGAACATGTGTTATAGAAAACTGTAATATAAGAGAAATAGCTGCAAAAGCAATTCATTTTCCTGTTTACAAGACATTCCTTAGGTTTTTGTTAAGGCATAGTATATTCTTCCCAGCCTTATGTTCTTCCTAAGTTTCAATTTCAATGTTGCATTTGGGAACTGCATATCAAGATCTGTTTTGTGTGTCCTACACTTTGGCTCCTTACTATCCGTGACAGAAGTTAAGAGGTTAAGAGCAGAGGTTAAGAGCTCAGGCTCTCAGGTCGTACTGCTTAGATCCAAATACTGCCTTGTACTATTTAGGAATTGTGTGCTTAGTCAGTCAGTCATGTCCGACTCTTTGTGACCCTATGAACAGTAGCCCACCAGGCTCCTTTGTTCATGGGATTCTCCAGGCAAGAATGCTGGAGTGGGTTGCCATTTCCTTCTACAAAAAGGAGAAGGAATTGTGTACTCTTTGGCAAATTTCCTTACTTCTCGATACCTCAATTTTCTCAGTTGTAAAAAGAAGCTAATGGCAATAGCTTATGGGGCTGTTTTGTGGATTAAATAAGAAAATGTAACTAAAATGCTACGGCAGTGCTTAGCTCATGTTAGAGTAATTATCAATATTATTTCTTTTCATATTTAGTTGCTGTGCTAAATACTGTGCAGAATACACTCAAGAAAAATGTCTGTCATTTCAAAAGAGGAAACAACATGCTATACCTGTTATATATTCTTTATCTCCACCAAGAGGGAATGCATCATAGTATTTGTTGCTAATTTTAAGTATCTGCAGGGAGTGAGGGGGAATAAACTGGTTCTCCAGTGGAATGCCCTACAGTATATACCTCTGAAATCTACATGTCTCTATATAGTGGGGCATTCTTTTCTAGTGTGACAAAGAGAACTCCACATGTATCAGAATGCCCAGAATTTAATCCTGCTCTCACAACCACCACAGAATTTTCCTCACTGGTTGTATAACACTAGGTCACTGAAACTTTTGGGGACTCAAAAGTTTTGAGTCCAGATGAGCAGTTTTCCCACTCTGCTCATCTGTAAATGGAAGATAAATTCTTCATGGATTTTATTTACTAATCATGAAACATTTATTGTTAGACACTGGGCTAGAACCTGTGGACACAAAGATAAACAAGGCCTGGGTCCTGTACTCAGTTTACTTATTGCTAGTAAAAACAGTTGCCACAACTTTCAGACAAATAAAATAATCAAAAAATGCAGGAAAACTATTCAGGGCAATGTGGCTGGCAAATCTAAGACTTGAATGCAGGGCTCTGCTTTCAAACAGCACTTTTTTCCATTACATAATTCTGCTCTCCATTTGTCAATATTCAATAAAGTATTACAAATGAAATATTCTATAAATGTAAAGAGCTTTATATGTTAACTTTACTGTCTTATTATCTTGAAATTTATTATTTTGTCTTTTTAAGCACTAATGTTTCTTATTTCAAACTTTGGAAACAAAAGTAAATTTCTCATGAGGAAGAGAAATTTTTTAGGTGGCAAAATAATTTTACATAAAAACGTTTATGTCAAAAATTAGGTTGTGGGGGAGGAGCCAAGATGGTGGAGGAGTAGGACGGGGAGAACACTTTCTCCCCCACAAATTCATCAAAAGAGCATTTAAACGTTGAGTAAATTCCACAAAACAACTTCTGAATGCTGGCAGAGGACATCAGGCACCCAGAAAAGCAACCCAACTCTTTGGAAGGAGGTAGGAAAAAATATAAAAGACAAAAAAAGAGACGAAAGAGGGAGGGACGGAGTTCTGTCCCGGGAAGGGAGTCTTAAAAAGAGAGAAGTTTCCAAACACCAGAAAACCTTCTCACTGTCCAATCTGTGCCGAGCTTTGGAAGCACAGAGGGCAACATAACAGGGAGAAAAAATAAATAAACAATTAAAACTCGCAGATTGCGAGCCCTACGGCAACTCCCCCGCGGAGAAGCAGCAAAGACGCCTGCACACGCCATTAGCAAGCGGGGGCTGGGCAGGGAGGCGCGGCGCGAGCTGCATCGCTTAGAGTAAGAATCTGGCCTGAATACCCTGAGCGCTATCTGAGCGAAATAATTTGGGCTAGCAAACCAGACTGTGGGATATCTACCACGCGAAAAGCCAGCCCTAGCCTAAGACACCGCCAGGCCCGTGCACGGAACAAAGGACTGAACAGAGATAGCCGGCTGCAGACCTTCCCCCTCCGGTGACAGGCAGCCAGAGCCAGAGGGGAAAAATCGCAGCCCCAGAGAGACATTATCTATAAAACTGTAAGCAGGCTTCTTTGCTAACTAAAACTTCTTGGGGGTCTGGACGGTCAACATCTGCCTGAGAAGGTGCGCCGGTTGTACACCCAGATAACCGAGTGGCGGGGAGGTGATAAGTCGCAGAAATGGCGCTCGCCAAACACCTCATCACCTGAGCTGCTCGGACCTGGGAAGAGCACAAAATGCAGGCCCAACCGAGTCTGCGCCTCTGAGGACTACCCGAGTGCCTGAACCTGAGCGGCTTGGACCTGGGAGGTGCATGCAGCTCAGTGCTGGCCTCGGATTGTTCCCGGCGGAACAACCTAGAGCCCGAGCAGTGTGGGCAGGGAGGCTACGCGCTGTGAGCGGGGGCAGACCCAGTGTGGCTGAGGCACTGCGAGCGCACACCAGTGTTATTTGTTTGCAGCATCCCTCCCTCCCTCCCCACAGCGCGACTGAACAAGTGAGCCTAAAAAAAAAAAAAAAAAGTGTCCTCCACCGTCCCCTTTGTGTCAGGGCGGAAACCAGACACTGAAGAGACCAGCAAACAGAAGAAGCTATAACAGAGGGAAATGCCTTTGAAGCTACAGGCAATAGATTAAAACCCTGTGGTTACTATGGACTACATAGGAAGGGGCCTATAGATCTTGAGAAATGTAAGTCGGACCAAGGAACTAGCCAAAAATGAACTGAACCCACAATACAACAAAACCAGAGAAAGTCCTAGATATATTTTTACTATTTTTACGATCATTCTTTCTTTTTTTTAATTAAAAAAAACTTTTTAAGTCCTCTATTGTTCCTCTAATTTCCACTTTTATAAACTATTACTTTGCAAAAAAAAAAAAAAGACCTTATCTTTTTCTTCTTCAGCAAACTTCATATATATATATTTTATAATTTTTTGACCTTTTTTTTTCTTTTCTTTTCTTTAACATTGTATTTTTGAAATTCAAAACTCTACTCTAGATTTTTAATTTTAGCTTTTTGGTATATGTTATCAATTTTATACCTATAGTTTTTTTATAATTTCTGTGACTTTTCTTTTTTTTTTCTTCTTTTCTTTCTCTTCTTCTTTTATATAACATTGTATATCTGAAATTCCAAACTCTACTCTAGATTTTTAATTTATGCTTTTTGGTATTTGATATCAATTTTGTACCTGTATTTTCTTTATAATTTTTGCAACATTGTTTGTTTTTGTTTGTTTGTTTGTTTTCTCTCTTTATTTTTCTTCTTCTTTAACATTGTATTTTTGAAATTCCAAACTCTACTCTAGATTTTTAACTTTTGCTTTTTGGTATTAGTTATCAATTTTGTACCTATATTTTCTTTATAATTTTTGTGACCTTGTTTGTTTTTGTTTGTTCATTTTTTCTCTCTTTCTTTTCCTTCTTCTTTTCTTTAACATCATATTTTTGAAATTCCAAACTCTACTCTAGATTTTTAATTTTTGCTTTTATGTATTTGTTACCAATTTTGTACCTTTAAGAACCCAATCTTCAGGACCCATTTTTCACTAGGGAGCGAGATTACTGGCTTGACTGTCTCTCTCTTTGGACTTTCCTTTTTCTCCACCAGGTCGCCTGTTTCTCCTCCCTAACCCCTCTCTACTCTACCCAACTCTGTGAATGTCTGTGTGTTCCAGACGGTGGAGAACACTTAGGGAACTGATAACTGGCTGGATCTGTCTCCCTCCTTTTCATTCCCCCCTTTTATTCTTCTGGCCACCTCTGTCTCCTTCCTCTTTCTTCTCTTCTCTGTATAACTCCGTGAACATCTCTGAGCGGTCCAGTTGTGGAGTGCACATAAGGAAGTGATTACTGACTAGCCCACTCTCCCCACTATTGATTCCACCTCATCTCATTTGGCTCACCTCTAACTCCCTCTTCCCTCTTCTCTTCTCCATGTAACGCTGTGAACCTCTCTGAGTGACCCTCATGGTAGAGAAACTTTTCATCTTTAACGTAGATGTTTTATCAATGGTGCAGTATAGAAGGAGAAGTTTTGAAACTACTGTAAAAATAAGACCAATAACTGGAAGCAGGAGGCTTAAGTCCAAACCCCGATTCCAGGGAACTCCTGACTCCAAGGAACATTAATTGACAGGAGCTCATCAAACGCCTCCATACCGACACTGAAACCAAGCACCACAGAAGGGCCAACAAGTTCCAGGGCAAGACATACCAAGCAAATTCTCCAGCAACAAAGGAATACAGCCCTGAGCTTCAAGATACAGGCTGCCCAAAGTCACCCCAAAACCATAGACATCTCATTACTCATTACTGGACATTTCATTGCACTCCAGAGAGAAGAAATACAGCTCCACCCACCAGAACACCGACACAAGATTCCCTAACCAGGAAACCTTGACAAGCCACCTGTACAAACCCACACACAGCGAGGAAACGCCACAATATAGAGAACTCCACAAACTGCCAGAATACAGAAGGGACACCCCAAACTCAGCAATTTAAACAAGATGAAGAGACAGAGGAATACCCAGCAGATAAAGGAACAGGATAAATGCCCACCAAACCAAACCAAAGAGGAAGAGATAGGGAATCTACCTGATAAAGAATTCCGAATAATGATAGTGAAATTGATCCAAAATCTTGAAATTAAAATGGAATCACAGATAAATAGCCTGGAGACAAGGATTGAGAAGATGTAAGAAAGGTTTAACAAGGACCTAGAAGAAATAAAAAAGAGTCAATATATAATGAATAATGCAATAAATGAAATTAAAAACACTCTGGAGGCAACAAATAGTAGAATAACAGAGGCAGAAGATAGGATTAGTGAATTAGAAGATAGAATGGTAGAAATAAATGAATCAGAGAGGATAAAAGAAAAACGAATTAAAAGAAATGAGGACAATCTCAGAGACCTCCAGGACAATATTAAATGCTACAACATTCGAATCATAGGGGTCCTAGAAGAAGAAGACAAAAAGAAAGACCATGAGAAAATACTTGAGGAGATAATAGTTGAAAACTTCCCTAAAATGGGGAAGGAAATAATCACCCAAGTCCAAGAAACCCAGAGAGTCCCAAACAGGATAAACCCAAGGCGAAACACCCCAAGACACATATTAATCAAATTAACAAAGATCAAACACAAAGAACAAATATTAAAAGCAGCATGGGAAAAACAACAAATAACACACAAGGGAATTCCCATAAGGATAACAGCTGATCTTTCAATAGAAACTCTTCAAGCCAGGAGGGAATGGCAAGACATACTTAAAGTGGTGAAAGAAAATAACCTACAGCCCAGATTATTGTACCCAGCAAGGATCTCATTCAAGTATGAAGGAGAAATCAAAAGCTTTTCAGACAAGCAAAAGCTGAGAGAATTCTGCACCACCAAACCAGCTCTCCAACAAATACTAAAGGACATTCTCTAGACAGGAAACACAAAAACGGTGTATAAATTCAAACCCAAAACAATAAAGTAAATGGCAACGGGATCATACTTATCAGTAATTACCTTAAATGTAAATGGGTTGAATGCCCCAACCAAAAGACAAAGACTGGCTGAATGGATACAAAAACAAGACCCCTACATATGTTGTCTACAAGAGACCCACTTCAAAACAGGGGACACATACAGACTGAAAGTGAAGGGCTGGAAAAAGATTTTCCATGCAAATAGGGACTAAAAGAAAGCAGGAGTAGCAATACTCATATCAGATAAAATAGACTTTAAAACAAAGGCTGTGAAAAGAGACAAAGAAGGTCAGTAGATAATGATCAAAGGATCAATCCAAGAAGAAGATATAACAATTATAAATATATATGCACCCAACACCAGAGCACCGCAGTATGTAAGACAAATGCTAACAAGTATGAAAGGAGAAATTAACAATAACACAATAATAGTGGGAGACTTTAATACCCCACTCACACCTATGGATAGATCAACTAAACAGAAAATTAACAAGGAAACACAAACTTTAAATGATACAATAGACCAGTTAGACCTAATTGATATCTATAGGACATTTCATCCCAAAACAATGAATTTTACCTTTTTCTCAAGCACGCATGGAACCTTCTCCAGGATAGATCACATCCTGGGCCATGAAGCTAGCCTTGGTAAATTCAAAAAAATAGAAATCATTCCAAGCATCTTTTCTGACCACAATGCAGTAAGATTAGATCTTAATTACAGGTGAAAAACTATTAAAAATTCCAACATATGGAGGCTGAACAACATGCTGCTGAATAACCAACAAATCACAGAAGAAATCAAAATTTGCATAGAAATGAATGAAAATGAAAACACAACAACCCAAAACCTGTGGGACACTGTAAAAGCAGTCCTAAGGGGAAAGTTCATAGCAATACAGGCATACCTCAAGAAACAAGAAAAAAGTCAAATAAATAACCTAACTCTACACCTAAAGCAACTAGAAAAGGAAGAAATGAAGAACCTCAGGGTTAGTAGAAGGAAAGAAATCTTAAAAATTAGAGCAGAAATAAATGCAAAAGAAACAAAAGAGACCATAGCAAAAATCAACAAAGCCAAAAGCTGGTTCTTTGAAAGGATAAATAAAATTGACAAACCATTAGCCAGACTCATCAAGAAACAAAGGGAGAAAAATCAAATCAATAAAATTAGAAATGAAAATGGAGAGATCACAACAGACAACACAGAAATACAAAGGGTCATAAGAGACTACTATCAACAATTATATGCCAATAAAATGGACAACGTGGAAGAAATGGACAAATTCTTAGAAAAGTACAACTTTCCAAAACTGGACCAGGAAGAAATAGAAAATCTTAACAGACCCATCACAAGCATGGAAATTGAAACTATAATCAAAAACCTTCCAGCAAACAAAAGCCCAGGTCCAGATGGCTTCACAGCTGAATTCTACCAAAAATTTAGAGAAGAGCTAACACCTATCCTGCTCAAACTCTTCCAGAAAATTGCAGAGGAAGGTAAACTTCCAAACTCATTTTATGAGGCCACCATCACCCTAATACCAAAACCTGACAGAGATGCCTCAAAAAAAGAAAACTACAGGCCAATATCACTGATGAACATAGATGCAAAAATCCTTAACAAAATTCTAGCAATCAGAATCCAGCAACACATTAAAAAGATCATACACCATGACCAAGTGGGCTTTATCCCAGGGATGCAAGGATTCTTCAATATCCGCAAATCAATGTAATACACCACATTAACAAATTGAAAAATAAAACCCATATGATTATCTCAATAGATGCAGAAAAAGCCTTTGACAAAATTCAACATCCATTTATGATAAAAAACTCTCCAGAATGCAGGAATAGAAGGAACATACCTCAACATAATAAAAGCTATATATGACAAACCCACCGCAAACATTATCCTCAATGGAGAAAAATTGAAAGCATTTCCTCTAAAGTCAGGAACAAGACAAGGGTGCCCACTTTCACCATTACTATTCAACATAGTTTTGGAAGTTTTGGCCACAGCAATCAGAGCAGAAAAAGAAATAAAAGGAATCCAAATTGGAAAAGAAGAAGTAAAACTCTCACTGTTTGCAAATAACATGATCCTCTACATAGAAAACCCTAAAGACTCCACCAGAAAATTACTAGAACTAGTCAATGACTATAGTAAAGTTGCAGGATATAAAATCAACACACAGAAATCCCTTGCATTCCTATACACTAATAATGAGAAAACGGAAAGAGAAATTAAGGAAACAATTCCATTCACCATTGCAACGGAAAGAATAAAATACTTAGGAATATATCTACCTAAAGAAACTAAAGACCTATATATAGAAAACTATAAAACACTGGTGAAAGAAATCAAAGAGGACACTAATAGATGGAGAAATATACCATGTTCATGGATTGGAAGAATCAATATAGTGAAAATGAGTATACTACCCAAAGCAATTTATAGATTCAACGCAATCCCTATCAAGCTACCAACAGTATTCTTCACAGAGCTAGAACAAATAATTTCACAATTTGTATGGAAAAACAAAAAACCTCGAATAGCCAAAGCGATCTTGAGAAAGAAGAATGGAACTGGAGGAATCAACCTACCTGACTTCAGGCTCTACTACAAAGCCACAGTTATCAAGACAGTATGGTACTGGCACAAAGACAGAAATATAGATCAATGGAACAAAATAGAAAGCCCAGAGATAAATCCACGCACATATGGACACCTTATCTTTGACAAAGGAGGCAAGAATATACAATGGATTAAAGACAATCTCTTTAACAAGTGGTGCTGGGAAATCTGGTCAACCACTTGTAAAAGAATGAAACTAGAACACTTTCTAACACCATACACAAAAATAAACTCAAAATGGATTAAAGATCTCAACGTAAGACCAGAAACTATAAAACTCCTAGAGGAGAACATAGGCAAAACACTCTCTGACATACATCACAGCAGGGTCCTCTATGACCCACCTCCCAGAATATTGGAAATAAAAGCAAAAATAAACAAATGGGACCTAATTAACCTTAAAAGCTTCTGCACATCAAAGGAAACTATTAGCAAGGTGAAAAGACAGCCTTCAGAATGGGAGAAAATAATAGCAAATGAAGCAACTGACAAACAACTAATCTCAAAAATACACAAGCAACTCCTACAGCTCAACTCCAGAAAAATAAATGACCCAATCAAAAAATGGGCCAAAGAACTAAATAGACATTTCTCCAAAGAAGACATACAGATGGCTAACAAACACATGAAAAGATGCTCAACATCACTCATTATCAGAGAAATGCAAATCAAAACCACTATGAGGTACCATTTCATGCCAGTCAGAATGGCTGCAATCCAAAAGTCTACAAGTAATAAATGCTTGAGAGGGTGTGGAGAAAAGGGAACCCTCTTACACTGTTGGTGGGAATGCAAACTAGTACAGCCACTATGGAGAACAGTGTGGAGATTCCTTAAAAAACTGGAAATAGAACTGCCTTATGATCCAGCAATCCCACTGCTGGGCATACACACTGAGGAAACCAGAAGGGAAAGAGACACGTGTACCCCAATGTTCATCGCAGCACTGTTTATAATAGCCAGGACATGGAAACAACCTAGATGTCCATCAGCAGATGAATGGATAAGAAAGCAGTGGTACATATACACAATCGAGTATTACTCAGCCATTAAAAAGAATACATTTGAAGCAGTTCTAATGAGGTGGATGAAACTGGAGCCTATTATACAGAGTGAAGTAAGCCAGAAAGAAAAACACCAATACAGTCTACTAACGCATATATATGGAATTTAGAAAGATGATAACAATAACCCTGTGTACATGACAGCAAAAGAGACACTGATGTATAGAACAGTCTTATGGACTCTGTGGGAGAGGGAGAGGGTGGGAAGATTTGGGAGAATGGCATTGAAACATATAAAATATCATGTATGAAACAAATTGCCAGTCCAGGTTCAACGCATGATACTGGATGCTTGGGGCTAATGCACTGGGACGACCCAGAGGGATGGTATGGGGAGGGAGGAGGGAGGAGGGTTCAGGATGGGGAACACATGTATACCTGTGATGGATTCATTTTGATATTTGGCAAAACTAATACAATTTTGTAAAGTTTAAAAATAAAAAAAATTTAAAAAAATTAGGTTGCAAAATAGCTTACCACTAATTTTTTCTTAAGACAATTATTTCTTTAGTAAATAAATAAAAGAAACATACACTGGTTATTTTAGTGATTTCTTTTTCTCTTAAAATTTCCATAAATAATTTGACACGTTTAAATGAAATAAAAATAATTCAATAATTCATTCAACATGCCAATAAGGTAAAGGACAGCTACAGTGTATAAAAGAGGTCAGAATACTCATTCAGTATGAGTATGAGTATGAGTATTCATGGAGTGTTCTTGGGAAGTTTCCAATGGAAGCAGTCTGGGGAGGAAGGCTGGAGGCACTCTAATGTGAGTGGCAGACTGACACAATGATTGCTGGGATGCAGAGCACCCCACATCCCATTGGTTCAGTCGGGTATATTAGATGTTCTGGAAATTGCTAACACACCTCCAAGCCAAATTGCACACTGACATGTTGATACCAACTTCATCATGATCTAACCAGTGGATCCCTGGAAGCAGTCTGGGACAGGCTGCCCTATTGAAATTGCACATATAAATCAGCTGAAGTAAAAACTCCTTGCATGACCCTGAAACATTTCTTGAGGTCTGGAATGCATTCACCTTTTAAGGTTTTTACTACTGATGAAGAGATATACCCATTCGTTCCTGGAAGCTGGACACCCTTGTATCTTTTTATTTCAGGTTACAGAAAATGGCCCTTATTTTTGTAGAAGAATATTAAAGTAAGGCTCTTTCTATTTCAATTATAGCCAAGGCCCAAAAGGCCAAGGAGAAAAAAAATAATACAAAGTAAGTATCTTACATTACAAAACTCTCCTCCATTACAGCAAGGCTTTATAAGGGAGATTCAAAAACAAAGGAACAAAATTGCTGGTTTTGTCACCTGTTGCTTAGTACCCAGATCACTGAAGAGACCTGGATGGAAGTAACTATTTTGGGAGAATGTATCATAGTTGGAGTGTTGGGGCACCCCCTCATGTCAAATCTAGTGAGGAACCTTGCTAAGAATGCCGGGAGAATTTTTCTTTGCCGTTGGAGTTTGGGGGAATACAAGGCACTTGTTTTGGATCCATTCCTGGAAAAGCTTAAGGTGAGATACCGGCTGGTTGGTACTTGTTCTAGGGAGAGAACACCAGAATGTGGTTCTAAAACTGAATTTAGTATTTAGCGCAAATAGAAAACACACAATATAGTATTATAATTAGAAGCATGCACAGTAGATCTCTGACAACCCAGGCTTGAATCTTAGCTCTCTCTCGTCTCCAGATACTGTAACTTTGGTTAAATCAACATCTCTATGGTTCAGTGTTTTCATCTGTAAAAATGTGGATAATAATATCACTCTTCTTTTCTTAGGAAAGTTGAATAAGCTAATACATGTGAATAATGCCAGGATCATAGGATGCCCTGGTGGCTCAGATGGTAAAGAATCTGCCTGCAATGCTGGAGATCCAGGTTCGATCCCTGGGTTTGGAAGATCCCCCCGGAGAAGGAAATAGTAACCCACTCCAGTATTCTTCCTGAAAAATACCATGGACAGAGGAGCCTGGTGGGCTGCAGTCCATGTAGGTGCAAAGAGTTGGACACGACTCAGTGACTAAACACACACACACACGCTTTCACTAACAGCAGAGCTTGTCTTTGAATCACATATGTGCCTTATGGGATGGGGCCTGCTTGGGTATTTTTCCAAAGGCACTTTGTCTAAAATTTTAAGATGTCAACAGAAGGGTGAATAGCTGGAAACAGAGACTAATGAAATGATCATGAACTCTAAAAGGTACAGACTTTGTTAGAAAATTTTCAGGAAAGAGATGTGTACTAACTGGGAGGGGTCCCAAAAGAAGCTAGGAAAGCAATGAAAGAGTTAGTTTTAATTACCCAGGAAGTTCAAATCATCAATGACAGATCAAGGGAGTACTGAGTGAGATCTATCTTTCTGCTTTCCTAGCCTTCTTTGCATAACCTATCTGACTCTAAATGGGTCAGAGACCTTTTATGGACAGTGGTGACGAGGAAGTTCTAGCTTATATGATCATGATAGAAGAAGCAGAGTCAAGAAAAATGAAGTGTTTTTTTCTATTTGAAATCCATGGTGTCTGGCTCTTTTAATCTAATAGTTTGGCGTTAGACATTAACTTGAGGTTTTGAATATAATATCGAAAGTTGTAAGAGAATCACTGACAATTTTGCAAGTCTCTTTTGAATGCCTAATGTGTGCAAGATTCTGTGAAGAAGAAGATGCTGAAACAAAAGGGATCAATTTACATCCTGAATAAATTAGTTGCTACTCAACAAAAGTTTTATGATATGTCTGTTTGGTTCAGTGACTTGGGGCATAATGCATATATCATCACAAAATGTCACCTGTAGACTGTGGATATAAAAAATAACCAGTGGTCTTAGGACAGACAGCTTCTTATGAGATGTTCTCAAGGCTTTCCAAAGATAATTAAGTGGGGCTAATCTTTGTCAGATGTTTGAAGAAAGGACAAAGGATGATTTTTGGTTTATACTAAAATATCCACTCTGTCTACAGGAAGAGTATTTAAATTGACAGTGCTTTTATAACCTCACCTCGTGGACTCATCTTTCTTTAACTTGTTTTCAGTTTCAAAGGACATTTTAATATACCACTATACATGAATTCTGGCACTAGAATATCATCAACCCTATTAATCAACTGACTCTCCTTATGGTTTTCCATGATGGTGTCATTTTTTGAGTAATATGAAATCAGATAAGCTCTCACTGATGATGTATCTCACTAAATCACTCTCTGAGTGCTGATAATATAATGACAATAACATATTAGCATAATTCATCATCACATGTACCTTTGCTCTGGGGATGTTTTATTGTAATGTGTAATATACTGGCTGTCACTCTGATGATGTATTATAGCAAGACTTCCTCAGGAAAAAAATGCATTTTGATGGAATACTATTCATATCAGATGGTACTGCCCAGGGATAAACAGTTGAAAAAAGTTTGACTTCATTTGCTACAAAATTCACAAGAAGGTCAAAGGCACTACAGATAGTAAAGGAAGTTTGAAGACAATGGATACTTATCTCTCTGTTATAGAATAGCTTCTAAAAGTTCAGTTTTTGGTTTCAAGCAGGTTAAGACAAGTTTTTATCCCTAGTAAATATTTGATATCCACTGTGCACTGCGATGGGAGTTTCTGCAGCCCGCAGTACTACTTAATGAAATGACACTTTTAAACCAGATGTGGAACTTGCTTGGGGCTGAAGTGAGGTGACTTTCAAGGACGGATTAAAGTAGATGCAATATATTATAAAACTTTTGCTGCAATTCTGCCCCCTGAGCTACCCCTTAGAATATTAGATAAGAAAGGTATTCATAAATATCATTGATTTTACTTGTGGCCTAGAGAAAATAAGACTCATTCTAGATTACACAGTAGTGAGTGGTACTAGGAACTAGCTGTTTTTGGTAATTATTTCAGTGGTTGATATAAAGTAACCAAAGTTAATTGTGAGTCATTTGCAACTGAAGTACAAAAACAAGATACAAAAATGGGGATAATATGTTGAATAGCAAGATATTATTTCTACTGAAGACCTTCATGCACATTAGTATCTCCTTGACTGAGCACAACTGTAACCATGTGATAGAAGAAAACTAATAATACTGATGATGTTAATGATAATTATGATGATAATAGTAGATAACACTTATTAAGTGCTTACTGGATACTGTGACAGACATTTGGCAAACATGACCTTATTTTCCCTTTTCAATTTGCCAAAACAGTTGTTCTAAGACATGGATTTCAGAAAACAATGGGTCTTAAACTTGCATACACAATCTTAACATCATTTTTTCTTCTATACAAAATCCTTGTTCAACACTTTAACACACAAACAAGGTTTTCATATTTTTGAAGCAATAACTTTTGCTGATAATTACATTCTTGTGATCATCTTGATTACATTTTCCAAATAGTAAAAACAATTGCTCCTCAGCAGAAGACTAGGCATGGCTTTGTTTTATTTATTTACATCTCCTGCATTGGCAGGCTGGTTCTTTACTACTAGTGCAACCTGGGAAGCCCCTCTGATAAGAAAACACTTTATTTAAACATATATTGGTGCTATTGACCCAGACATCTGAATTTCTCTGCCAACAATTTATGTGCCTCTCCTTTTTGGTTGATGCTTTTCAATATTTTCCAGGGATATCTAATTTAAATGACGAGGCACCCACACTGGCAGGTCCTCTGAATCTCCTTATGTTCTATGTAGGGTAGAGCACTTCATAAGTGATCAATCTTCTTTACAAATGGCTATCTCACTGAACCAGATGGTATTTTCCTCATTTACCTTCTTTATTATTATCAGGTCATCATGAAGCCTTGATAAAAGGCCACCTACCAGCCACACATGTCACTCTCTGCATCACCATCATAGCTACAATGTAAACATTCCAGCTGACCCTAAGAATCATTAGTAATATGACAGTTTTTAATACCTCAGTAGATGCTTATAATGTTCTTCTTATTTCCAAAGGTCAGGTAACCATCAGTAATGGCAGAGTGCACACAGAATAATGATCTATTGGGTAGTGCTATTTAATGTGTGACTTTGTGAAGAGATTGCTCACATGTATCTTTTAATTTGAAAAACAACAGGGCAGAAAATTGAGGTCACTGATAACTGAGCCACCATCATCTGAGTATGAACGGAAAAATACAATGTTTCAGAAAAAGTTTTTCAGCAACTTTACACTACAATGAAAAGATGTCACTGTAAATCAAAAGCAAACAAGTCACACACAGAGATGTTTCAGTGCTTTTTACAAGGCGCTGTAAATCACATAAATTATTCAGAGATGGCAGTGAGGTCCAGTAGAACGCCTGAGCTAGCTGAGGATTCAGCACTGAAGGGTCAATCGGTTTAGGACAAGAATAGCCTTTTTGAGATTTATGGTCTTTCTAGCAACTCTACAATAAAAAGACCTTGGTCAGAGAAAATAACAACAAAATCTTGTTTTTGAAATTCCATCAAAGCATCTTATTTAAAATTCTGATCAAATACTGATTATCTGCCAAAGGTTTACTACATATGCCTGGAGTACTTCTTAATAATCTATCATCGAAAAAGACTTACATAAGGGATAAGAGAGTGAATTATATTCAGCTAGAAAAGTTTTGCATAACTTTTAAGAAGAGGGAAGACAGATGAAAATAACATGGTGTAGGACACAATTTAAATAAAAAGAAAGCCCTATGGAATAAAGAAGGAGTTGACAATAGAGTCCAAGTTCTATAGTATAAATGCTTTAAATTTGAGAATGGAGAGCTGAGGCTATTAATATCTTAGGACTATTACAAAAGCCTCTCTCTAGTACCTTTGTTACTTAAACAAACTCAGATCCAAGGAAAGACTGTGATTATTGGCAAAACATGAAACCAGAAACCATTTTCCCAGTTCTATGTATTATTTATATGAGTACTCTTCTCTGGTTTTAAGGAAATAATCATGATTCTTCACAAGACAAGTTTGCATAGCTAAAAGTTCAAAGAAAGAAGAACAGAAGTGGTTAGAAGTGGATTTGCTCCTTTGGTAAACTCTTGATGGCATGTGGTGTGTGTCCTTCCAAACCTAATCATGTTCAGTTCAGTCACTGCTCAGTTATGTTGGACTCTTTGTGACCCCATGGACTGCAGCATGCCAGGCTTCCCTGTCTATCACCATCTCTTGGAGCTTGCTCAAACTCATGTCCATTGAGTCAGTGATGCCATCCAAACATATCCTCTGTCATCCCCTTCTCCTCTTGCCTTCAGTCTTTCCCAGCATCAGGGTCTTTTCCAAGGAATCGGTTCTTCACATCAGGTGGCCTAAATATTGGAGCTTCAGCTTCAGGATCCAGTGAATATTCAGGATTGATTTCTTTTAGGATTCACTGGTTTGATCTCCTTGCTGTCCAAGGGACTTGCAAGAGTTTTCTCCAACAACATAGTTCAAAAACATCAATTCTTCGGTGTTCAGCTTCCTTTATGGTCCAACTTTTACATCCATACACAACTTCTGGAAAAACCATGGCTTTGAATATACAGACCTTTGTCAGCAAAGTAATGTCTCTGTTTTTTAATATGCTGTCTAGGTTGGTCATACCTTTTCTTCCAAGGAGCAAATGTCTTTTAATTTCATGGCTGCAGTCACCATCTGCAGTGATTTTGGAGCCCAAGAAAATGAAGTCTGTCACTGTTTCCATTGTTTCCTCTTCTATTTGCCACGAAGTGATGGGACTGGATGCCATGATCTTTGTTTTTTGAACGTTGAGTTTATAGCCAACTTTTTCACTCTCATCTTTCATTTTTATCAAGAGACTCTTTAGTTCCTCTTTCCTTTCTGCCATAAGGGTGGTGTCACCTGCCTATCTGAGGTTATTGATATTTCTCCCAGAAATCTTGATTTCAGCTTATGCTTCCTCCAGCCCCACACTTCTCATGATGTACTCTGCATATAAGTTAAATAAGCAGGGTGACAATATACAGCCTTGACATACTCGTTTCCCAATCTGGAACCAGTCTATTGTTCAATGTCTGGTTCTAACTATTGCTTCTTGACCTGCATACTGATTTCTCAGGAGGCAGATCAGGTGATCTGGTATTCCCATCTCTTTAAGAATTTTCCACAGTTTGTTGTGATCCACACTGTCAAAGGCTTTGGCATAGTCAATAAAGCAGAAGTATATTTTTTCTGGAACTATCTTGCTTTTACGATGATCCAGTGGATGCTGGCAATTTGATTTCTGGTTCTTCTGCCTTTTCTAAATTCAGCTTGAACATCTGGAAGTTGTTGGTTCATGTACTGTTGAAGCCTTGGTTGGAGAATTTTGAGCATTACTTTGCTAGCATGTAAAATGAGTACAATTGAGTGGTAGTTTGAACAATCTTTGGCATTGCCTTTCTTTTGGGATTACCTTTTCCAGTAATCATGTTCACATGGATGTTAGTTTACAACCACTGATCAGTGAAATTTAGTTCAAGGAGATAAATAAGCTGCCACACGAACTGGCTGTTAGGGTTACTAGAGCATGAAATTCAATATATATTTTTCCTTAACAAAGAATTTTATGACAATATATAAAATTTTGGAGATATTTTAGTATGTGAATATATGTGTGTGTGTATATACATATACATACGTATAACTTTTTACATTTATAAAAGTCAACAATTTTTCCCTGAGCCACACCCATGTCATTTCTTTTAATGAGATAATTTACTAGGCTTTCTATGTGTGATTCAGGCAAAAAGCAAACAAACAAAAAACCAAATGAACTAAGTAGAGCCTTCCATTTTGCCTTTAAGAATCAGGCTCAGAAGAGACACATATAAAGTTCTTTAAACAGACTTTTGGACTCTGTGGGAGAAGGCGAGGGGGGCATGATTTAAGAGAATAGCATTGAGACATGTATATTACCATATGTGAAATACATCACCAGTCCAAGTTCAATGCATGAAACAGGGCACTCAAAGCCAGTACACTGGGACAACCCTGAGGGATGGGATGGGGAGGGAGGCAGAAGGGGGGTTCAGGATGGAGGACACATGTACACCCATGGCTGATTCATGTTAATATACAGCAAAAACCACTACAATATTGTAAAGTAGTTAGCCTCCAATTAAAATAAATCAATTAAAAAAAAAGAATCAGGCTGAGTTGTAAGGTATCCACAAGAGCAAAAACAATCTTGAAAAGAAGAACTAAGTTAGTGGACTCATGCTACTGAATTTTAAGACTCATTACAAAGCTGTAATAATCAAAGCAGTGCAGTACTGTTGTAAGAACATACAAACAGGTCAGTGGAATAGGACTGAGAGTTCAAAAACAAATGGTCATAAATAAATATTTATGGCCAGATAATTTTAGACAAAGGGACAATTCAGTGGAATAGTCTCTCAACAAATGGTGTGTGACAACCAAGTGAAGTTAGACATTTACCTTAACCTCATAAACAAAAACTAACTCAAACTGGATCACAGATCTAACTGTGAGTCAAATATGATAAATATTTTAGAGGAAAACAAATAGTAAATCTTTGTGAACTTGGGTTATGCAATGATTTTATAAACATGACACTGAAAGCACAAATAATGAAATAAAAAAATAAATTTGACTTTATAATAAACTTTCTATATTTCAAATGACATCATCAAGGAAGTGATAAGATAACCAAAAGAATGTAAGACAATATTTACAAATCCTATATCTGATAAGCAACTTATATCCAGACTATATTAGGAGCCATTATAATAATAAAAAAATCTCAATTTTAAAAATGGGAAAAGGAGTAGATGTTTAAAAGAAAATAAATGAATAGCTAATAAGAACATGAAAAGATGCTCAATATCATTAGTAATTCAGTTCAGTTCAGTCACTCAGTTGTGTCTGACTCTTTGCGATCCTATGAATTGCAGCACGCCAGGCCTCTCTGTCCATCACCAACTCCCGGAGTTCACTCAGACTCACATCCATCGAGTCAGTGATGCCATCCAGCCATCTCATCCTCCATCGTCCCCTTCTCCTCCTGCCCCCAATCCCTCCCAGTATCAGAGTCTTTTCCAATGAGTCAACTCTTCGCGTGAGGTGGCCGAAGTACTGGAGTTTCAGCTTCAGCATCATTCCCTCCAAAGAAATCCCAGGGCTGATCTCCTTCAGAATGGACTGGTTGGATCTCCTTGCAGTCCAAGGGACTCTCAAGAGTCTTCTCCAACACCACAGTTCAAAAGCATCAATTCTTCGGCGCTCAGCCTTCTTCACAGTCCAACTCTCACATCCATACATTAGTAATTAGGGAAATGTAAATCAAACTCATACTGGGATACCCCTCGACACCTACTGCTGCTAAGCCACTTCAGTCGTGTCCGACTCTGTGTGACTCCATTGACAGCAGCCCACCAGCTCCGCTGTCCCTGGGATTCTCCAGGCAAGAACACTGGAGTGGGTTGCCATTTCCTTCTCCAATGCAGGAAAGTGAAAAGTGAAAGTGAAGTCGCTCAGTCATGTCCGATTCTTAGGGACCCCATGGACTGCAGCCCACCAGGCTCCTCCATCCACGGAATTTTCCAGGCAAGAGTACTGGAGTGGGGTGCCATTGCCTTCTCCTGACACCTACTAGAATGGCTAAAATCAAAAAGACCACCAATAACAATGTTGGCAAGGATGCATTTAAATTAGAACCCTCATTCATTGCTGGTGGAGTCATAAAATGTTACACCCATTTTAGAAAACAATTTTGTAGCTCCTCAAAAATTTAAACATAGAGTTACAATGTTTAGGTCTACCATGGCCCGGTAATTTCACTTCTAAGTATATAGTCATGAGAACTGTAAAGACACGTGTACACAAAAACTTGTACATGAAAGATCATAGCAGTGTTATCCATAATAGTCAAAAAGTGGAAACAACTCAAACATCCATCACTGATGAATGGGTAAACAAAACACAGTATCCCATACTACAGATATTAGTTGGCAATAGAAAGGGACAAAGTACTGATTCATGCTACAACATAGATAAACTTTGAAAATACTATGCTCAGTGAAAGAAGCCAGTCAGAAAAGACCACCTGCTATATGATGTGTTCAGAACTGGCAAATATATAAAGACAGAAAGTAGATTTGCGGTACCCTGAATCTCATGGACAGAAGAGCCTGGTGGGCTACAGTTTGTAGGGTTGCAAAGAGTGGGACATGACTGAAGAGACTGAGCCCACATGCACAGGACTGTGGATGAGTGAGGACAGGATGAGGTGTGACTGCTAATGAGTAGGGGGTTTCTTTTGGGGATGGTGAAAATGTTTTACAATTAGATTATGGTGATAGATGTACGATTCTGAAGATTAATGAAAAAACCATTGACTCATAAACTTTAAATGAGTCTTATGGAATATAATTATAAAAATATAAATATAAAATAATATACATCTCATGGAATATAAAAACTGCATCTCATTAAAGTTGTTGGTAACAATAACCCTACATAGGAGACAGAAAAGAGACACAGATGTATAGAACAGTCTTTTGGACTCTGTGGGATAAGGTGAGGGTGGGGTGATTTGAGACAATAGCATTGAAACATGTATATTATCATATGTGAAACAGATCTCCAGTCCAGGTTCAATGCATGAGACCGGGTGCTCAGGGCTGGTGCACTGGGATGACCCAGAGGGATGGTACAGGGAGGGAAGTGGGAGGGGCATTCAGGATGGGGAACACATGTACACCCGTGGCGGATTCATGTCAAGGTACAGCAAAAACCACCACAATATTGTAAAGTAATTAGCCTCCAATTAAAATAAATAAATTAAAAAAAAGAAGATTGCAAAAGAGAAAATGATGTGGAAAAAACTGACTGCTAGAATCCAAAGTCAACTATGAAAGCTAAATCCTTCTCTGTATAACTCTAATGAGATGAGGTTTAAGGTAGACCAGTTAAGGTAAGTCAGACACGACTGAAGCGACTTAGTAGCAGCAGCAGCAGTTGTATTTAAGAAATAAAAAGAAGTCAAATCAAGAGAAAAAAAAAGAAAATGAAACACAGCAATATGAAGACTGGCCCACTCAACTTCTGAAATAACACTGTGTAGTTGCAGCCAGAGCAGGCTGTCAGGAGGGGCTAAAGAGGTTTCACCTTAGCCTGAAGTCATAGGTATAGAGTTCCTGTTCATACCCCTCATAGGTGCCATCTCTCAAAACGGGCACACAAAAAAACAAAACAAAAACTAGCTTCTTGACAAAACTAATTTTTGAACCTCTGCTGCTGCTAAGTCGCTTCAGTCATGTCTTGTCTGACTCTGTGCAACCCCATAGACGGCAGCCTGCCAGGCTCCCCCATCCTTGGAATTCTCCAGGCAAGAACACTGGAGTGGGTTGCCATTTCCTTCTCCAACGCATGAAAGTGAAAAGTGAAAGTGAAGTTGCTCAGTCGTGTCCGACTCTTATCGAGCCCATGGACTGCAGCCCACCAGGCTCCTCCATCCATGGGATTTTCCAGGCAAGAGTACTGGAGTGGGGTGCCACTGCCTTCTCCAACTAGCCAAATTCAAACAGCATGTTTTTCAGCATATCATCAATTTTAATGGAATTGAACATACATCTTACTATAACACTAGAAGGACAAATTGTTGGCTGTACCATATTTATTGGGACGTGTAAACAGAGGAATCTCACAGATGTTTGAATAAACATAAGCCATTTGGCCAATCTCTAATACAAACATCAAAGCTTATATTGTATTCTGTGAACTTTCAAGTGAATTTGTAAGTCCCCATTATGTGCAGATGGTATTATTTGGCAAAATGCATTTACTGAACATGATATCTATTATTACAAGTTTAATGTGCATAAAACTAAACCAAAGATTTTTAAATCTTTTGATTATTTCAAGTTATGAAATGTTATAGGGCATGTCAGTTTTCACAGGAAAGAGAACCTTGAGGAAATAAAAGTAAAACTATATTAAGCATTTAAAATACTAGTATAATCTATACTTTTGGTTTATTCAATAAATAATGACAAATTTAAATATACAAAATATTTTAAAAATCTTCATTTAGGAAAGAGAGAATGGCTGGTGTTATGGATAAAAGGAGCTTTACTGTTCTAATGAAATAATTATTTCATTCTTATATTTAGAAGTGGGCCAAACCTCAAGTTAGTTTTTAAAAGTTATAATCTTATTTAGAAAAAAAGTGGATAGAAGTACATACTACTTAAAAAAGTGGTAATCTCATATGAGAAAGAACCTTATTACTAGGTGGTTTTATATCAATTCTAATACATTATGGTAGAAACATATGTCATTTTTTTCCCCTAAATTGAAGCCACGAAAGACACGTGGAAGGAGAAACCTACATATCAAATGAGAGAAGAAATATACCCCAAGAAATCTCGAAGTACACTGACAAACATGATTAAGAATTTCCCCTGGAAATTACTATATTTCATATGAGGAAAACAGAGAGCCATAAGTGAGATTTATGGCATTTGTATGACTTGGTCACAAGTATTCCTTTCCTCTCTGCACTGGCCATTGTTCACTGCATGTGAAGAATACTTCCCTACCTCACTGACAGAACTTGTGTAGGAGACTCACTCCAATATAACATGCAGTAAAATGTGTCAGTCATGTCCAACTCTTTGTGACCCCATGGAACCAGGCTCCACTGTCCATGAAATTTTCCAGGCAAGAATATTGAAGCAGGTTGCCATATCCTACTCCAGGGTAGGAAAGTTATGATCAACCTAGAAAGCATATTACAAAGCAGAGACATTACTTTGCCAACAAAGGTCCATCTAGTCAAGGCTATGGTTTTTCCAGTGGTCATGTACGGATGTGAGAGTTGGACTGTGAAGAAAGCTGAGTGCCGAAGAACTGATGTTTTGAACTGTGGTGTTGGAGAAGACTCTTTTTTTGCGGGGGGGGGGGGGGGGGTGGTTATTCTCACTTTATTTCTTTTTTTTAATATAAATTTATTTATTTTAATTGTAGGCTAATTATTTTACAATATTGTATTGCCATACATCAACATGCATCCGCCATGGGTGTACACGTGTTCCCCATCCTGAACACCCCCTCCCACCTCCCTCCCCGTACCATCCCTCTGGGTCATCCCAGTGCACCAGCCCCAAGCATCCTCTACCATGCATCAAACCTGGACTGGCTATTTGTTTCATATATGATATTATACATGATTCAATGCCATTCTCCCAAATCATCCCACCCTCTCCCTCTCCCACAGAGTGCAAAAGACCATTCTATATATCTATGTCTCTTTTGCTGTCTCGCATACAGGGTTATCATCACCATCTTTCTAAATTCCATATATATGCGTTAGTATACTGTATGGGTGTTTTTCTTTCTGGTTTACTTCACTCTGTATAATAGGCTCCAGTTTCACCCACCTCATTAGAACTGATTCAAATGTATTGTTTTTAATGGCTGAGTAATACTCCATTGTGTATATGTACCACAGCTTTCTTATCCATTCATCTGCTGATGGACATCTAGGTTGCTTCCATGTCCTGGCTATTATAAACAGTGCTGTGATGAACATTGGGGTACACGTGTCTTTTTCAATTCTGGTTTCCTTGGTGTGTATGCTTAGTAGTGGGATTGCTGGGTCATAAGGCAGAAGACTCTTGAGAGTCCCTTGGACTGCAAGGAGATCCAACCAGTCCATCCTAAAGGAGATCAGTCCTGAGTGTTCATTGGAAGGACTGATGTTGAAGCTGAAACTCCAGTACTTTGGCTACCTCATGTGAAGAATTGACTCATTGGGAAAGACCCTGATGCTGGGAGGGACTGGGGACAGGAGGATAGGGGACGACAGAGGATGAGATGATTGGATGGCATCACCGACTCGATGGACATGGATTTGGTTGAACTCCGGGAGTTGGTGATAGACAGGGAGGCCTGGCGTGCTGTGATTCATGAGGTCACAAAGAGTCAGACACAACTGAGCGACTGAACTGAGCTGAACTCCAGGGTATCTTCGTGATCTAGGGATTGGACCTGCATCTCTTGTATCTCCCTCTTCGGCAGGTGGATTCCTTATCATTGCTCCACCTGGCAAGTTCATATGGGGTCAGATACATCATATCAAGCCAGGGCTTTAATGTACTTGGCCGTCACTTTGGCAGTCCTGCCCTGTACCCCATGAGAGGGCATGCTTTACAGAGATGCTGTTCCTCAACTTGGGTTCCAGAATGAGAAATATGAAACAAACCTGAACTTAACTAGCACTGTAAGTAGAGTTGGTACAGCTGACCCGGTGACTCATGAGTAAGAAATAAAGGCTAGTTATAAGCCATGGAGACTTTTGGGGGAAGTGGGGGAGGGCACTGCTTATTATGCAGTCTTTCTACATCAATAACTTTCTTTTTTGTTTTCTTTTCCCATACTTTCTATAACAGCAAAATTGTTAATGGTTTCAACAAAATTGTATAACATCTCTAGTTAAAAAAAAAAAAGCTATGTGGACAGGTGTACTTCCTGCCCAGAAAGGAAAATACAGTACAAAATAACTTAATTTGGGATCCTTTCTCACTCTCAGTCTGAAATAGCAAATAAGCTTATTGTACATCATTATATTAGAATCTCTGACAACTAAAAATGAAACAAAATTCTTGCTTCCAGTTTGAATGTCAGCATTTTTTGAATACATTATAGCTACCATGTTCAATGAGACTTTAACCACATGTATTACAAAAATGAAGATACAGATTGAGAAAAGACACTAGGCATCTGTAGCACAGCACAAAAGTTATCTTTGTTCCTTACACCAAAGGAACTATGGCAGACTAAAATACATGAAGCGCTTGAAGACGATGTAATTGGAAAAGAAAGCAAAGTAAGACCTCTGACACTAAGAACAGAGACAGGATATCATGCCAGTAATTAAAGTATGGAAAAGTAACTTTTATGAGGAGAGACATTACAGTGGAAAGGACTTTTATTTGTCCTTTTCATGCACCATAAGAGACAAAAAGCGTGACACACAAATCACTGCAGGTGAAGTACAAGTAAGCCTTTCCGCCAGATGGCTGTAAACAACTCTCAGAACCATGAGAGTCAAACACAGAATCTCACCCCGCAAAATATGGGAGCTTTCTTTTGTTTTTTTTTTTGTTGCTGTGCCACAGGTAAACAATGTATACCCTAAAGTCACTGAAGGTAGTAAGATACTTACTAACAGATGTCAAGGAACATGGAATCCAAGATCCAGTGTTCCCTAATGTTTATAAATGCATCTCTTTACTATAATTCTGGGCGATTTTCAGGGAAAACACTTGAAATCTTATCTAGGCAAATGCTGTAGCACCATGTGTCAGTGTAAACAAATGTGGGCACAAAAGCTAGGAAAGATAGTGCATGTCAGCTATAAACACATCAGCGAATGAAACCAAAAGGTCTTATGCATTAGAGAGCATCTTAATAAATTCACAAGAAAAGAGCTGTAATAAACATATCCTGGAAAATTATAGTCCTGTTCTGAGCCTATAAAGTCAGGCATATGTGTAGAGTTTGAGTTTCTGAGACTTTCAGTTTGTCTCACTGAATCTTACTTTGCATTTATGCATCTCATTTGTGGATGTGTCTGTGAGTGCCATGAGGGCTGAGAGTAGATTAGACCTTATTCCTGTTTCTCTATGAAGTTCCTAATATCTGCCATATAAAATGAAATATACTTTCGCAAAAGAAAAGGTGGAAGGAAGTATGGGAAGAGTAAGGGAGGGAAGGAAGTAAAGATGGAAGGAGGGAAGAGAGGGAGTGAGGGAGGGAGGGAAAAAGGAAGGGAAGGAGGAAGAGAGGGAGAAAAGGCAGACATTGATCACTGGTAATGAGTCACTACAGCTGCTGGACCTTCATAGGTGGCCCTTTAATCTCCAGATAATCCCTTCCAGTTCAGTTGCTCAGTTGTGTCTGACTCTTTGCGACCCCATGGACTGCAGCATGCCAGACTTCCCTGTGTCCATCACCAACTCCTGGAGCTTGCTCAAACTCATGTCCATCGAGTCGGTGAAGCCATCAAACCATCTCATCCTCTTTGGTCCCCGTGTCCTCCTGCCTTCAGTCTTTCTCAGCATCAGGGTCTTTTCTAATGAAAATGAGAATCCTTTCCTCCAGTGTAGAAATGTTTCCTCCCCTTATTTTTCTCAATGGAACTGATGTGATAACATATCATAAAATAATAACTATATTCATTTATAACTTCTGAATGTGTTTTTAAAATGTTCCTTGAATGACTATAATGACTGGGAGTTTAAACTATGTTGCTTATTAAACTAGAACATGTGTGGATCTTAATTTTGTATTACTTGTAATTGTCAGTAAGAATATCATACTTGGGGTAACACCATTCCATTCCAGGGCTTAGGGATTTGCCAAAGAATGTATGTCAAAGAAGGTAGAAGGATAGCAGAAGAAATTAAGGTAGAAGTAAGTTAAGCTTGTGGACTCTGGACTCTGCTCTTGAAGCTTAGCCTTATATTTTATTATATGTATAATATTTGGCAAATTACATATTTTTTTAATGCTTCAGTTTCCCTATATTTCAACTAGTGATAACAGTACTTGTAGAAATTATTATTGGCTGTTTACAAATATTTGTTCTTCTCATTCTAGGAGAGATTGTTTTGAAGAAGTTCGGCATGGCCAGGTGACCAGCTTTGGTCAACAAAATATAAGTAGAAATGATGGCTGTCATTTCCAGTCAAAGCTTTTAAGAGTCAATGTGCTATTTGTCACTCCCTTTCTCCTTGTTACAGGGACCGAAGATATTCCAGACGGTAGAAGTGCTGTCATACTAAGTCTTTATGTGACAACCATATAAAGCACAATTTCTAGCTACAGGATATAAAGAATGAGCAAGAAATAAACCTTTACTGTATTAAGCACTGATGTTAGGGGGGCTACAGCTGTGTAACATAGCCCTGCCTGCTGACGTGCTAACTTTCGTGAGTTGTATCAGTAAGCGAACTTAAAGAAGTAAACACACACAATGTCCTTAGAAAGCCTTCAAGCAGAGAGTTATCTATTATTCTTATTTTAGACTGTTGCTACAGTGTAATGGTAAAACCATTGACTGTACTTTTGGCTTCATAACTTTGTTCACCTCCTCATTTGATGACAGTTTTATAGCATAATTTTCTATAGAGAGAATACAAAGGGAATTCAGTCTTGTCCTTGCCATGGTTGGTCAAGATTTGGTTTTATTATTAGTTTACAAAAAATTATTTCAGCTTCATAACTTTTTATAGGTTATATCATGTAAATTTTTATGATGGTTGCTAAATTTGGGAAAACCTATCAAGTTCAAAATATTAGCTGTTATAGGCAAACATGCTGTTTTCAGTACTATTCCAGATCTGTTTCCTACAAATAGGGATCCTGTTACATTCTGTTTCATGTAATACCCATTAAATGTGAGAAAAGTTGTGATGCTTTCAAAATTGTATACACTGCATTATCAAATATCTTTTTGACAGGAGAGATATTCTGTTTTGATTGGACCTTGATAAGAACTGGATCTTCTACTTATAATCTTATGTATCTGCCTTAAAAAAGGTAAACAGACCAGTTCCTGGCTCCCTCCCTTTCAAACCTTTTTTCTCCTTCACTGCTGACATTCTTTCAGGGTTGGGTACCTTAGGGCATGTTCAATCACCTTAATGTTTCTAGGCCTGCACCTTTGTATCATGCAGCGATTCAGCATGGTGGGTGGAGGGGTATTTCTGGAAACCATGCCTATAACATGTGGCTAGCAGTAACATTACTACACATGGAAACGACTCAGAAACACATGAATATATCCCTCTGAACTAAAAATAAATGTATCTCCAACTCAACTTTGTGGTAACTGAATTCTCAAAACGCTAGTGGTCACTCCAGCCCTGGGAGAAACATGACGGAGGACAAGTCCGTCAGAGTGGAGTCAGCAAACTGAACCAACTGCTATTAAAATATATTACCCCTGCAAAGCTTATAACAGATGATCATAATAACATGTTTCTGCAACTTTCCTTAGATTCTCACAAGAAGCCTTTAAATATTAAGCATTAACTTCATAGTAAATTTTCTTATCTTCTTATGGATTAAATATTTGTTCTTATACTCGCTCATTCATTAACTGAGAAGTACTGAACCTTTAACATGCTTTGACCATATGAACACACATATAAAGCAGCACCCACTCTGAGAGAGCATACATTTTCACAGAGAGGTGGACATGTATATAAAAATCAGTAAATCCAGGGAGTACCAGATACTCTTTGATATCAGTCCAATAAACATTCACTGAACGATTTCTGGTCTTCCCTGACAGCTCAGTTAGTAAAGAATCCTCCTGCAATGCAGGAGACCCCAGTTTGATTCCTGGGTTGGGAAGATCTGGTGGAGAAGGGATAGGCTACCCACTTCAGTATTCTGCCTGGATAATTCCATGAACTGTATAGTTCCATGGGGTAGCAAAGAGTCAGACATGAATGAGTAACTTTCACTCAGAGTATATCTTTTTTTTTTCCCTCCTGAGCAGAAGTAGGATTATGTTGGGCTTCCCTGGTGGCTCAGCGGTAAAGGGTCTGCCTGCAGTGCAGGAAACCTGGGTTCAATCCCTGGGTCAGGAATATCCCCTGGGGAGGGCATGACAGCCCAATCCAGTATTCTTGCCTGGAAAATCCCACGGACAGAGGAGCCTGGCAGGCTATAGTCCATGGGGTCGCAAAAAGTCAGACATGACTGAGTTGACTAAGCAGCAGCAGCAGGATTATGATGGGCAACTCACCCTATTCTACAAAATCATATTCATAAAAGCATTGATGGTAGTCCTGTTTGCTTTGCCTGTGATTGACTCAGGAAGAGGCTTTGGCCAATGTAATGTGAGGGGAAGTCAGCTGAGGTGCTTCTGGGAATGCTTAGTGAACAACTCCTCTTCCTCCTCTATAAAGAAGCTGCAATGGGATGACTGGAACTGTGGCAGCTATACTGCAACCAGACAGAAAGCTACACTGACCATAGACGGGCAAAGCAGTAATATGGCAAGACATATGAGGCATTTTGTGGGGTTGGTGGGCAGCAAAATTAATCAACCCTAGGGCTAACTTATGCCTGGACTGAAAGTGCTTTAGGAAACTTAGAACTCAAAAAGAAAATTTTTAATAAATTAGAAGCTTCATATTAAATTGTCACAGGTTATTCTTTTGCCAGCTACTCTCCTCTCTGTAAAATTGCAGTTTTATTTCTCATTACTTGAATTCTGGTCCACGTATGAAAAGCAAATGAATACCTCAGAGGGTGATTTGATTATCCTTTTATAGTTACTACATCTGCACTAATGTATTGAGGGTTATTATGCTGTTTATTTTCTATAATTTTTCCCAATTAACAGTTATTACCAGGAGCTATCTTTGTTAAGTGAATGTTGCTGCATACATCAGAGAAAGTGTAGTGATATAATGTAGACAACTGCAGAAAAGGGCTTTTTATACAATGGTCGGGAACTAAAACATCACCTTAATGCAATTAAAACTGTACATGTTCACAAGAGCATGGTGTCAATAAAGGCCGAATTAACTGACATTAGGAGAATTACTCTTGCCTGGCAAATCCCATGGACGGAGGAGCCTGGTAGGCTGCAGTCCATGGGGTCGCTGGAGTCGGACATGACTGATCGACTTCGCTTTCACTTTTCACTTTCATGCATTGGAGAAGGACATGGCAAACCACTTCAGTGTTCTTGCCTGGAGAATCCCAGGGACGGGGGAACCTGGTGGGCTGCTGTCTCTGGGGTCGCACAGAGTCGGACACGACTGAAGTGACTTAGCAGCAGCAGCGGCGGCAGCAGCAGCAGGAGAATTTAGCTTAATTAAAAATTATAATTCAGAAGTATTCTAAGGCATCTTTTTTTCTTAAAGGAGAAACATTCTTCTAATGGTTTCTGACTAAAAATGTAGATACAGAATAGAAATGATATCTGGGAAAATACTATAGAAGCTTCTATAAAATTTATAAGAATGCACTCAACATAGAAGGGAAGATTTTGCTGTTATTAAGATGTAGTCAGGTTACAGCCAGCTGCTGACATTTGTTCCATCTGAGCTGAAGCTAGGTGGAACATCACCGTGTTTATAAATTCTTACAGTCCAATATGAGAGAACACATTTTGTTTTGAACAAGTGAGTAGTGACAGACAAGCTGTCCATAGAGTATACAGATGACAGATCAAGAGGAAAATGAGCTCTGAGATAGTTTTACAGCATCCTTCACTGGAAAAATGGCCATGTGACATGCGTGCTGTGCACAGTGGGCTTCGGTATTAGTGTTCATGCTGCTGGAAAATGTATTGCTTGAACTAAATGCACCCTCTATTGAGCACAAATGATTCAACCACAATTTAATAGGGAGATCATTACTTCTGCAAAAGGATTTTCAAGATTAGCTGTGAGGAATCGAATCATTGTCTACAGAGGAAATGGAGATGTTACTTGCTCAGCATTGTAAAATTGTATGGCAACATAGACAGACATGGTCTATTATTTATGTCAATAAGTAGAAGGATAAATTTTTTAAAAAAGTGCATGCTTCAGTTGAGTTGTAAATACTAATACTTCTACTTAGCCTTATTAATCCCCGAGGATTACTTATTTTCCTTAAGACATCTTATTTTCAGCTTCCAATGGTACTCTGAAAAGCAATCTGTTGAGGGAATGGAGTTGAGATATTTCGCCATCATGTACTCCTTTCACCTGTTTAAAGTGATGGTTTTCATCACGTTGTTCCCCTTCCACTGACTGATCAGAGTTGTATAGGAGGACTGGCTAAGTGCCTTGTAGCCTACCAGGTGATCTAAGTAGTCTATATAAGAAGAGAAAGAATAGATTTAATTTAAATTATTGAATTAGATGGGCTGCCCAATATTAAGGAATGGGTATTGTGGCTGCTGCCAGTGTCTAATAGTCAGTGTGTGATGCTGCTCATGTCACATAATCAGTAATTCTAAACTTTCAACTTCTTGGCATATAAGTATTAAGCTGGACAGGCTTTCCATGATAGCTATGACAAACTTTATGGTTATTAGAGGCCAAATACATTTTAAAAGTTACATGTATCATACATTTTTGTTACAAAGGATTCAAATTATATAGAACTACACAGAATAAAACATATTAGCTCTTCTTCAGCTCTGTCCTAGTCAGTAACAAGGTTGAGCTTGGTATTACACCAACCTGCTTTAGCACATTTTTCTTTGTTTATAATGTAGTATTTAATTACAAACATACCAGTGCATCAGATGTTTGAGTAGCTTAAAGAGCCTGTACAAGTAACAGATTTATTAACTGAATAAACATACATAAATATATATAAAAATATTATGCTCAAAATTTATATCCCCAATATGCTTTTAATTTTTTCCCTTAACACTATGCTTTATAGATCTTTCCAAGTCAATCCATGAAAGTCAGCTTCACTATTTTTAATGTCTGTATAATATTTTATTGTGCAAATGTATAATTATTGATTCATTATTACTGTATTGGAGGATACTTCATTTGCATTCAATTTTCTCTATCATAAATAATGGTGCTTTCAGTATCCTGTGCATAAGTTTGTTCTCATGTGAAAGTATTTCTGTGGAAAAGAGTTCTAGTTGGCTAAAAGTTACAAATTGAAATTTTGCAATACTGCCAAATGCGCTTCAAAATAGGCTTATTAATTTATACTCCCACCAACAGTGTATGAGAGTACTTATTTGTACTTATCACTGCCAGCTCTGGATATCATAAATCTTTTTAATTTCTGCTAGTCCTATGCTTGAAAATACAATCTTATTTAGTTTTATTTTGCATTTTTCCAATTATTAGTGAGGTTGGGCAGCTTTTTATATGTTCACTGTCATTCGCATTTCATCTTCAGTGAATTGATTTTTCTCATTTTTTTCCCTATCTGACTATTTTTTTATTATTGATCCATGAATCTGATGTCTTATCATTCTTGTCTTGACCTACTGACCTTTATTTTTTGTTAATCCTGATGTTGATTCTGTGTATTTCTTCTATGCATGTGTGTGATACAGCAGTTACAAAAAAAATACTTAATAGTTTTTCATTGTAAAAGTAAAAATACAAAGATTTTTAAAATTCCTTCTTGTCTTCTATTATTTAAAACACCTCAGAAAGCCAAATATTTGGAAACCGATAATAGACAAACAAACTATGATGCTATTAGCTCATGTCCTGGCATTTTTGTTCAAATGCTTACATCTGAAATAATTGAGAAGCTGGGGAACCCACCCATTTTTCACTTTTCACTTTATTAGGTGACTCATGAATTCAGTAACACTTAAGTACCTATACTGCACACACAGATATAAAAATAAATATGTTCTTTGATGCCTCCTTCAAGGAATTGAGAGTCTAACTAGAGAGAGATACACATACACAGTTGTTGAGAGATCCTAGGGTGTGTGATCCGTGGCTGGGTGTGTCTACCTGGTACACTGTGGGCCTGGCGCTCCAGAAGTCTCCTTCTACAGGGCAAGTCTCTCAGAGAAAGCACAGTAAGAGAGAACAGAGTGAGCACTGTGAGCCAGACATGTTACTGAATCCTTAGATTGCAGAGAACAGATGTGGGTTGGAGTACATGTGCTTATGGCTGCAATTTCTTGGTTTCTTCCCACCATCGGGTTTATATTTGTCTGCAGATTTGAGCAGGGAGGGAGGAAGGGGAGCTGAAAGTCAAAACTGACAGAGGTATTTCATTAAAACCCTAAAAGACATAAAAAATATAAGACGTACTTTGGGAGCTCTGTGTAATCAAGTGTTGTTCTAAGAAAGTAAAAGCGACTTCTCTAACCATTTCATGACAGAACATCATGCAACAACACTTACTGAAACAGGTTCCCTGAAAATAAATTGCCAGTGTAAGGCAAGCAAAACATTTAGGGTCAAATACTTTGGGTCACAAAGGGTTAAACAAATGTTTTAATGTTGAGCCTTCTAAGAAACTTTTATAAGCTGATGTCCCTTGGTGAATTAATAACACAGAAATGCAAACTCAAAATAACTTAAGAACAGGCCACCTTTGGGGTTATCCCAGGAAAACATTTCTCAAAGAAAGATGCTTTGTCATATTGAGGGGTCTGGTACCTCTATGTACATCCACAGATGCCCCTCTATTCACGTTCTAGATAAGATCAAGGTAAAATCCAAAATAGCTAAGGTTATTTACTCTTAGGTATATTTAAAAGCAAATGATTGACTGGGGACTGAATTAAACATTTAATTATATTCCAGTTAATGACTCTTTCATTAAGCATGTGCCGTATTATAGTACATTAATCAGGCATGAGATACTTAGAGTTACTTTTAACAGCTTCCTGCAACCTTGTTTACCATGCCCACTAGTACCACAGAATGCATTTCGCATATTAGAAGTCATGATTTATTGGTTTAGGCACTTTGTATACTACTACACACAGAATTCCATGATTATCTTGTAGTTCATAGAAAAGACCTGACAGTGTGTTACTAAGCCTTGCACATTCCAAATTGCCACTGAAATGAAGAAAAAGGCTAAATAATAGATTAATTGCTAAAAATCTTAGAAGTAGTGGGGGCAAGAGATGTAAGAGCTAGGCAAATTCCTTTCTGAGAGTTGATAGGGTAAAGGATACAAAATATGTGTTAAAAGCATATTAAGGTAACTATCAGTAGAAAACCTCTAACTCACCAATGAATTACAAATAAACAGAGTTATTTGACTAATGCAGAAAAACTATGAAAATAGGAAAAGGTAGATTGGAAAAATAAGATGACAGAAGTAACACTAAGCATATCAGTTATAATAAATGAAGATGTGTTAAATTATTTATTAAAAGATACAGACTCTCAGATTGAGTCTCATGCATACATGTATGTACACACTCACCTAACTGGCTATTTGCAAGACAATAATCCAAAATAAAATGACCCATTAAGATTAAATACAAAAAGTACAAAAATATTCCACATCAATCAAAACAGAAGTGTAATCAGGATCTGTACTATTCATATTAACAAGAATGAAAGTAATAGTTATAAAATTTTGTGTATAAAATAGCCAACATCAAAATACATAAAGCAAAATGATTAGAATGCTGGGAGAAACAGAACAAAGTTATATGGAAGATTTTACTTCTTTCAGTTTAAATGCTAAGCTTTTAGGTCAAATACTAGTAAAGGGGCAATTGAATCACCATCCTGGATTCTTTACCTCCCTAGCAGGAGAGAAGCATGTTCCCTTTTCCTTGGCCCTCATTTTCCAACAGAAATGTAATGTGACCCATTTGTATAATTTGACGTTTTCTAACAGGCACATTAAAAACAGAGTAAAAAGGTTAAATTAAAATGTTTTACTTAATCCAATATATTTAAATATTATTTCAACATATAATCGATATAAAATATTAATGAGAGATTTCACTTTTTTCATTCTATGGAATCTGGTTTGTATCTTACACATACAACACTTCTCAATTTGGATGCTAAATTTTCATAAAAATGCTTGATCTCCATTTAAATTCTATAAAATATATGACTGAAACCACAGAATTACATACTCAAGCTTTTCAAAACCTTCTGAGATTTTTCAGAAGACTAGAACGAGCATCAATTTTTAAATCAAAATTAATTAAAATCAAATATAATAAAAAATCAGTTTCTCAATCACACAAGTCACATTTCAGTGTTCAGTAGATACATATGTCAAGTGGCTACCACTTCAGATGGCAAAACGCTAGGTAACGTTTCTGTTCTCCTGATGATTATTCCATATCATATCCTTCTTAAACCACTAACATTTCCTACCTCATCCTCAGTTATAACTGATTATATTTCTAACATGCTTGAGAAAATAGTTATCCTGAAGAGAACTTCAATAAACTGGCATGATCACATCCGGACCCATGTACTCTATTTTCTTTCCAGTACTCGAGATGAACAGTTCTTACTCCTAATCTAAAATCAGTCCTTCCTCTTGTGCATTATATTCTATTCTCAAGGACATAATTTCAGGAAATCTGACTGCCCTGTTTCTCTAGAGAGAAAAGTCATACCATACTATGATCTTAAAAATGTTCTACTGTCTTAATTTCTTTTTCCAGCTTGTGTCCCATTTCTCTGCTTCTTTCTATAGAACTTCTCAAAAATTATCTATACATCCTGGCCTCAATGTTTCTCCCCTCATTTTCCTTTATATTCATTCCAGTCAAACCTTTACCTTCACTGTTAACACTGAAACTACTATTTCAAAGACATCAGTGGCCTCCTTTTTGTTAAATCAAATGGTCAACTCTCACATCCTCTCCCTTGATATTAATATATCCTTTCTCCTTAAAATACCCTTCACTTTTATCCCTGGACATCATGTATTCTTCACTTTTCTTCTACCTTGATGATTATTTCCTCTCATTATTCTCCTCATCCTCTTCCCAACGTCTTAGCTCAGACTGACCCAGGACTCTTCTCATATTTGGCAATTTCATCCAGTCTCATGGCTTTAAATATCACTGATATGCCAGTGACTTGCAAATGTGTATCCCCAGCCTGAATTTCTTCCCTCACTTCTAGCCTTATATACATCTTGCACTCAACATCTTTCCTTGGTTATATCAGTTCAGTTCAGTTCAGTTCAGTCGCTCAGTCGTGTCCGACTCTTTGCAACCCCATGAGTCGCAGCACGCCAGGCCTCCCTGTCCATCACCAACTCCCAGAGTTCACTCAAACTCACGTCCATTGAGTCCGTGATGCCATCCAGCCATCTCATCCTCTGTTGTCCCCTTTTCCTCTTGCCCCCAATCCCTCTCAGCATCAGAGTCTTTTCCAATGAGTCAACTCTTCGCATGAGGTGGCCAAAGTACTGGAGTTTCAGCTTTAGCATCATTCCTTCCAAAGAACACCCAGGGCTGATCTACTTTAGAATGGACTGGTTGGATCTCCTTGCAGTCCAAGGGACTCTCAAGAGTCTTCTCCAACACCACAGTTCAAAATCATCAATTCTTTGGAGCTCAGCTTTCTTCACAGTCCAACTCTCACATCCATACATGACTACTGGAAAAACCATAGCCTTGACTAGATGGACCTTTGTTGGCAAAGTAATGTCTCTGCTTTTTAATATGCTATCTAGGTTGGTTATATAACTGGCACATAAAACTTAACATATCTAAAATCAAGTATTTTTTTCCCCTAAGTGCTTTTCCATGTATTCTTCCCTTCTGGGTAGCCTAGGAAACCTTAGAATTTTCCTTTTACCTTTAAATTAAAAAAATAAAATCATGTCTAGAGCAACAAGAATGCTGTTAGCTGTGTCTTAAGAATACACCCAGAATCACCCAGAATTGGATCACTTCTAATCACTTCCGTTTTTTTCTTTTTACTCTTGCATACATTTTAGAATTTTGTAAGGTGGCCATTCTTTTACCTTTTAAGTCAAAAGATGACAGGATGACATCCAGTACAGTAGTTTACTTCTGATTTAAGATTTAATTTATCTATGTAAGCATTCCTGAAGTTCAATGAAAAAATTTGATGTAATATATCAGGGTTTGTTCTTTAATAAGGTATATAGATACATATTCAGAAATTAGAGAACAAATGTTTTGGATAAGGTTATCACTCTATTGTATCATAAAGTGAATTTCAAAGTTATGCTAATAAAGTTATAATTTGGTTTTCTAGGTTCCAAAACAAGAGTTATGCTATGTAGATTCTTTGGGTTGTCACTTTCCACTGGGTCTTTGTTACTCTTTAAACTTCCCATTCAAGGCCTGTGCAGTTTGTTTAACCATAAAACTGGAATTGAAGCAGGTCTCTGATTGCTTTCTGCTGTTCTCCTTGTGAATTAAATGTATAACAGTGTATTGCTATTTCTTTTGCAGTTTGTCTGCTGCAAAGCACAGGCCCCAGAGATGTGATTTTCATCAGAATGGGAGAGAGAATCCCCATTTGGCTATATATATTGATATATTGGAATCCTGCAAGGTTTTACTTATTTATTTATTTTTTAAATTTTATCTTATTTTTAAACTTTACAATATTGTATTAGTTTTGCCAAATATCGAAATGAATCCACCACAGGTATACCTGCATTCTCCATCCTGAACCCTCCACCCTCCTCCCTCCCCTACCCTCCCTCTGGGTCATCCCAGTGCACCAGCCCCAAGCATCCAGTACCATGCATCGAACCTGGACTGGCGACTCGTTTCATACATGATATTATACATGTTTCAATGCTATTCTCCCAAATCTCCCCACCCTCTCCCTCTCCCACAGAGTCCATAAGACTGATCTATACATCGGTGTCTCTTTTGCTATCTTGTACACAGGGTTATTGTTACCATCTTTCTAAATTCCATATATATGCGTTAGTATACTGTATTGGTGTTTTTCTTTCTGGCTTACTTCACTCTGTATAATAGGTTCCAGTTTCATCCATCTCATTAGAACTAATTCAAATGTATTCTTTTTAATGGCTGAGTAATACTCCATTGTGTATATGTACCACAGCTTTCTTATCCATTCATCTGCTGATGGGCATCTAGGTTGCTTCCATGTCCTGGCTATTAAAAATATGGAACGCTTCACGAATTTGCATGTCATCCTTGCGCAGGGGCCATGCTAATCTTCTCTGTGTTGTTCCAACTTTAGTATATGTGCTGCCGAAGCGAGCACTCCTGCAAGGTTTTAATTGCTCGTGTAATCTCACCCTGAATTCCTAATCACACCCCGAATTCCTAATCACACGCCACTTCCTAGCTGAGAATACCTGGTGAAGTGAGTAAAAAACGGGTTTGTGTCATAGCCTTCAAATAGAGAAGGATGGGGAAGGATGGAGAACCACAGCGCAAGGTTGTGGTTAAGAAATGTGCTTTAGATGACAGCAGTGAATAATAAACAGAGTGCCTGCTTCAGCAAATGGTTTTCCTGTCTCCTTTTAATTGAATCAGTCAGTTATTAGACTCAAATAACCATTTCCTAAAGTGGCTTCAATAAGTGGCTGCAGTACAGAGGCCATTGTACTGTACTTTTCAAGGACTTGATTCAAACTCTGTAATTAAATTTTCCTGATTCCTCTAAGTCACAGGGCTACCACATGTGCAGAGCAGAAGCTGGTCCTGTCTAGAGAAAATGTGTTTTCATCCTCTTTAGGAGAAAGGCAGAATATGGGTTTATTAATTAATAAAATGAGTAGATAAATTATTTTATTGTCTAAAAGGAAAATTATTTTGTATAGCCAGAAGTACCCAAATATTCTTGAAAACTGCAGGCTCAAATGGATAAAAATGAACTGCTGAAAAGAAGTACATTGCAACCATTCTTGGCTGAGTGTGTTATGAAGCATTAGCAAGCAAGCTGGAGTGGATCAATACAGCCTTATTAAAATCCTTAGGTGGGTAGTAGAATCAAGACAATATGTTCACTTGGTTGGAATGCAGTTTCAGATACTTAGAAAAGAAACACAGTGCTGTTAATATGCTTCCATTACCACTCACATAGGCATTATTTCTTGGGCGATGAATCACTACCTAATCATCTAGTTTTTTTTTTTTTTTTTCCGGTCGAGTGTTACAGTTAGCTTTTAGTGTTATAAGTTAGCTTCTCTCTGTTTTTCTACCTTCACATCATTTTAAGTATAGGTCTTTCTTACAAAATGTCACTCTTTTCTTTGGAATGTTTAAGACTTTTGGAAAGCTATTCCACACTACTACTACATAAGTTATATTATTTAAGTCAAGGGTAAAATATATGCTTAATACTAGACAGAGTTATAATTAAAAATTATTGCAGAAAGCAAGATGCAGTTTTTGTTAGAGACATGGTATTCATGGTACTCATACTTCCCCATGTGCTCAGAAGTACAAGTCTGGAGCAAAGAGATTCTTAAGGAGATGGACTTGGTCAATGGCCCAGCCTATAGAGGCCTGCGGAATAAGGTTTATCCTGATTTGGGGGCTTTCTGTTTGGAAAACTTGTTCTGAAGTCCTCATATTGTGGTAAACCCACCCTTACATGTAACCTAGAGTGGAACTAATAGTCTTAACCTGATCCTAACCTGTTTTCTGCCAAATTAGGTTAGGCTGCTAGCAAGACATCCCAAAACTCAACTGGAGAAACACAGAAAAGGCTCATATTTCAATAACTACTAATTCAGTTCATCTTCCATCAGTACAAAGTGAATGGGGATGTTATCCCTTCAAAGTAATGGTTTCATCTCCTCTCCTCCCCTGCTATGTCTGCAATTGGTTGGACTATTCATGCCACTCTCCTTCCTAGGTCTCTTCCTTCTCTTTCACCCTCTTCCTGTCTCTGTTCTTCCTTTCTACCCTCCAGCTTTTTTTCATATTGAGGCTACTGAAATAATACCTCAGAAATGAGTCTTTACAAACCTAATGCTTGCAACTCTGACTTTAAAGAGAAGAAAAACTAGAGATAAGGAAGTAGTGTGAAGATAATTGATGTTTAAAGATTTTTCATAATTTAAAAAGAGAATTATCCACAGAATTCTGTTAATAGCTAGTCTCCTTCAGGACTTTTTTTTAATGGTCAGATGTGCAGACATTTGGTTTAGAGAGTCAGCTCCACACACTTCTACTATAAGTTCAGGGAAATTTTAGCTGGTGAAGTTTCCATTTCCTTTTCACTACTCAGATCATTTTCACTTTGGAATGCAAATGAATCAAAGCTGAGGTTCCAATATGAAAAATCCATTTCAGCAAAATCAATTTAAAGGAAAAATATTTAGTTTAGTTTTTTAGAGTAAGGAATAAGTTTCTGCTCTCACGTGACCCTGAGAGAAGTCGCTTATATAAAATGGTAACAAAAACAATCTTAGCAGGATTTAAGGAGAACTCACTTTGACATGTTCAAAGGTATCTTTCCCCTCCTCTTTCATCATCCTTCCTATCAGGGGTTCCTTCTTCTCCCTTCCTCCTTCTTCCTAATTTCTTTTGATTCTTTCCTTTCTCCTTTCTTCTTTCCTGTCTTTTAAAAGCAAACAAACAAACAAACAAACAAAAACAGTAGGCTAGGGATGCAGCAGTACGTTTACACTCTCCTCCACGCATGTGTCTGTTTTGCCTCCTTGTGACCTTCACTATTTTCAGTGACTATGCAATTCTTCTTTTCTACCTAAACTTCCTCTAATCATTCCCCTACTCCTCTCAACAGGTAAAAAGAATTATAGTAAATAAAGTGCTGGTCTTGAAAGCCAAAAACTCACCTAATTTGTAGAAATAAGAATAGTTTGGAACAAGGACTGCTAATAGCAAAACACTATTCAGAGCGAAGTTGCAGGGAGTAAAGTATGGGATTATCATTATAAAGGCAAAAACTATTCAGCAGAAAGTAGCACAGAGTCAGACACGACTGAAGTGACTTAGCAGCAGCAGCAGCAGCAGCAGCATTCTTTAGAGTTGGAAGTTGGAGTATTATTCGGTAGACCCACAAAAGCACTCTGGGTGATTTAAGAGGTAAGAATCAGAACTTTAAATTGGAATTGAAAAAGACTTATTATATAATTAATCCCTTTGACTAGGAAAGGAACAATACAATTTTGGAGCTAAATTTAATTGAGATTTAAGTAGATTCTTTGAAACTCTTCCATTTTTCCTCTGGAAAGCACTAAGAGCTCATCCTTTCAGGAGTAACGATGGACTGTATAATCCACTAGTGCATGGTATATCCTAAATCAAGTTCTCAGCAGCCACAGTGGGGCAGTCAAAGGTATTCTGACTGAAATGAGAATCTAAACAGCTTTGCAGTGTGCATAAGGAAGGAGGTTAAACCTTTTGGAAAGAAAATGATCAAAATTATAGCTTCTATTTCTACTCTTTTTAATTTTTGACATTGAAAATTTATTCTAGGATTTCATCTTTTAACCCAAGACTCCTGCAGCAATTTCTTAACAGTTCCTGCGCACAGTTTTAAAAAAGGATTAAATCATTTTGGCCTGAGTCTAAGGTATTTTAAAGTACTATCCTCCCTGCAAACAGTATCAAGATTATAGCAAGGAGACTAGATATTAAAGAATAATAAGGCAATGTGCAAATTAAGCATTTTACATTTGACTTCCATTGAGGACTTTGCCACCTAGGTAATCCAACTGAATAGGCTCTATAAATCCACACTTTCCAACACGTAGTTCTCATACACCAGTCAAGTAACAGCAGACTGAAGCAGGCTTTTTAAAAAAGGATTCCAGGGACTGAAAAAGAATTTATCTTACCAGCTTTTTCCTTAAGAAAGGAGGTCCACATGTCACCTGTCATTATTTCCTTTCTCTCCCCCTCCCACCTTGCCCCAGTCTTCAGGGACTGAATTGAAAGAGAGGGACAGACAATGACTGAATGGTGTGGCTACTTGAGAACTTGTTCCTAAACCCCATGTCTCCTGTTCTTAGCTGGCTTTCTGTTCACAGGAAGTTATTTATGCTATAGGTGGGCCAAGTTTACAATAAACCACATAGGTGGTATCATGTTTTTACAGAAGGGAGAACTGACTCTCAGTGATATTTTAAAAAATGTATGGTCAGTGACTGAGTTGACACCTCACAGGGGCCACCAAAGATTGTGAAAGGAACTAATACAGCCCACCCAGAAGATCTACAGTAATTTAAACTTAGGTGTTCTTAGAGGTCATCTAGGGGGCCATCCCACACCTCCTAGATCCGATGAGTGAAACCCTTGTTTGTGTAAGAGTTAGGAATCCTGAGCAGATGAACAGCAGAGTCTAGTAAAAAAACTCCGGGAAGCCTTCATGACATCTGTTTTGAAGAAGGAGATGGAAGTGTGTGTGGTGGTGGTATTTGGGATTGACAAAGGACCTCTGTGGATAGTGAGTATACTAGGGTGAAGTGAGTATGCTATGTGCTAAAATTCATAAAGCCATTAGGCTTTGCTGAAATCAAAGCGTATTTTTTTTCAAAGGTGTGAATCACCATGTTAAGCTGCTCATAAATTACTTGAAAGTGAGTGATCCAGGCTCTGTATGTTAGATGACCAGACAGCTGCTTACATGTAAGAATTTGCCATTGTGTAAGAAAGGTCTTAAAACTTGATATGCCTATAATCACATAGCAGTAATATCCCAGGAAACCAGAGTAAACCCCATGGAAAGAAATGTGCATAAGTGAAATACACATGAGAGATGGAAAGTAGACAAATCTCATTAGAGATGGCTAAATATTCTGTTTTCTATAGAAAACAGATATATCTGAGAAGAAAGATTGCCTTTGTCCCTTTTTAACTTTTCCCAATTTTGTCTAAGGATACCATCGATGGTATTTTGAAACCCTTATGGGAAGCAATTTTTTACCCTCCACTTAATTACCTGATGTTGCAGCTATATTTTGATATTTTGTGTGGCTATTTAGCAATATATATTGTAATTTGTAATGATAAGTATGAAGAATTTTATTTCCCAGCAAATGAGTTGGGCTAGTGCTTTTGGTCCTTATTTGACTGGTAGATATTACAGCTAGTTTTTCATTATCTTTAGAAGGAATGGTCCTTCTGGGTAGGATATTTATTACACAGAAAACCCCAACTTCATTTCAATATGCCTAGAAACTCAGCCTTTTATCAAACTTGCTAACAAGTTGCAACAAATGAGTGATTTGTTCCCCAGAGAAATAGCCACAACACATTAAGAAGAAGGTGGAAGAAGCTAAAAGCTTGGATAATCCATCAGCTAGTTAATTCACACCTGAATAATTGAGAGTTTGCTTTACAGTTACTGAATATTTATGAAGATTCCACAATATGTTGAAAAGTAGATGCACCAAGTAAAAATAACCTAAATAAAACCAATATGCACATAGTTTATGTTTAATACAAATCTTGCTACCTGACTGGAACAGGAGAAATAGGATGTGCTTTCAAAGCTTAGTGTGTATAAGAACCATGAAGAGGGTGTGTCTGCTAAAACTGCAGATCTCTAGAGAAAGCGCAGTGATGCTCTTTGGGAATATGCATTTCTCTCATTTTATCCCAGATGATTCTGAAAGTGGGTGGTCTAGAGATCTCTTTTGGAGAAAATATCAATGTAGGTAGTGACAGGAAAATCTTATTTCCTAGGAGTCATAAGATAAGAAATCAGAGAGACATGGACCAACAAACTGAAGAAAGAGAAGAAGCCAAAGAGGAATGCCTATTAGCATAAAGGAGAGCATAGCCAAAAAGAGACAAAAAAAAGATAAAGGCAGATAATAGAATAATGGTACCATAAAAGATCTTAGTATCTTAGAGATTTGCTGTAATGCTGTGATGTCTGTGATTTAGTGTAAATTACTTAGTGTACCTTACACTGTAGATGTGATGACCAGTTGGAATTGGTCACTCACAGCTTTTTGGAATCTCACAGCTCAGTGATGGCTCACTAGCATTCTAAAAGGAAACCAGGACTCCGGAGGAGGTTGATACAACTAATTAAGCTATTTATGCTGGATCAAAAATAGAAGCTTTAATAATTAGCATGATAAACATCAGAAAAGGAATTCCATTCATTAAATTAGTGAATGGTTGATTAGCATAATGGGTTTAGAAGCATATCCTCATTGATGAGACTAATGGCATTCAAGATATGTGTATTAGTTAAAATATTTTGGCAGTAACTTTCTTCTCTTAAATAATCAGAATATAGGAATGCAGAAAGGCCTATAGCTGGGCTGTCACATAAGGGATGGATTTAATCTCTTAATGCTCCATAAATTGTTGTGACACTTAATCTGAACATGTCTGACTGCCTGGGTTGTAAGGCTGTAGAATCCTGGCCCTCTGGATGTTGTTTTAGGCTTCTTCAAATTATATATATATATACATATATATATATATATACACACACACACATATATTCCGCCCCCCCCCCCCCAGGTGAGATGTTTAGGGATCCCTTATAAGAATGGAGAATTGGGACTTCATCATCTCACAGAACAAATTGTATGAATGTCTCATTCCTGTTTGTTAATAAATATTGATATGTGAGGCAGAATTGTTCTGATTTGCTCTAATTTTAACTTGAAGCAAGTCTGTGGGGGTGGTTGCTCATTCTCATCACCTCAAATGTTTTGGTTGGTACAGCTATCTGCTAAAAGTGGTTATGCGTTGTCATGACCTAATTGACAGAGACCAGTTCTCAAGACAAACATTAAAAAAAAAAAAAAAACTTTCTTGGGAGAGAAATTTGGTGAACCTGCTTTTGATTTTTCTCTTGTGAGAAAAATTTGATAAAGCAGCCAACAGTTTGTATGCTCTCCTCTGCAAGGCAAGTATATTTATTGTTCTGCTGTTTCTGTCCCAAGAAAATATGAAAGGGTCAACAGAAACTTGAATAGAAGTAATTTCCAAAGGCATATAACTTCTATGGTGTCACTCACTTCTCTAATTTGCTCCATAAAGAGCAAATAGGAGAAACTGGGAATAGCAGAATTTTGACCTTTCAGACATTGGTCTACTGTGCTCTCCAAAGAGCCATGATCTTCATGTTATTTAAGATCTTGCCTAGGCTATTCTCTACAAAAGATACCTAAAAAATTTTTGACTGTCTCAGTCCCTTCAATCTCCAAGTAATTGCTGGTAAAAAAAAAAAAAAAAAAGAATTAAAAGCTAATCATAAAACTCTAGTTGTGTGTTCCTTAATTTTTTTTGCTTAAGTATTTTAAAATGACCAGATGCTTTCAGCAGATATGCCTAGAAAAAAGTTATATCAGTTAATACCTTTCATATTTATTTATATACAGGCACTCTGACATGAAAATATTCAAATGTATTACATGAGAATTTATTTTGTTTCCTTATGGTATAAGTGAAACTGTAAATGAGAAAATGGAAATGTTGTATCTATATCTATGTGTCTATAGCAATATCATTCCCAATATGATACTGTATGAATTAAATTCAGAACATGTAACCCAACAGACTTCCATGTTGAATGGTAAATGTATCTATGAGGTCATTTCAAAATATTAGAGTCAAATTATGGAGAAGCAGATTAATTAAGCCATAGACGCTGTGAATGTTTAAGAATGGTATTCTAAAATCTCACACTTTCAATAAAAGTAAATGATTTAATTTGGGTATTCTGCCACTTTTACTGTTACATGATTTATTAGATAATGTTAACATGCAAAGTGCGAGATATCTATAAATAACTTTGTATACATTTGCCACAACTTGCCAGTTAATTATCATTTTGATATATGATAGTTCTGATTAATAAATCAGAAGGGAAACTCGATTATGAATGCATGCAATCAAACTTCATATGCAAGCCAAAATAAACCCGGCATTTGTAAGTCAGAAGAACCCATTAGGGAAACCAATATAGTAGTGTTCCAAGGCTACATTGTGTGGAAAATAATGCTCTCCTGTTTAATGGAAGAGAATGCTTAAGAGACAGACTACCTGGAGTAGTGCTTAAGACGACAGGACACTGAAGTAAAGGGCTCAAGTCAAAACAGAAATGACAATGTCTCCTACTCTTCACAGTTGAATTCAAGGAATATTTATTGAGTAACAAACTAAAGCCTCTTCTACAGAGGCCTGTTTTTAGATCAAGAAAAGACAATGAATAAATGCTTCTGACTTCAAATATAGGGGGCTTTTATGAGTTTAACTGTGTCTCTCCACAATTCCTTTGTTGCGGTTTTAACCCCAGTACTTTAACTTACCTGGGAATAGGGTTACTGCAGATGTATCTAGTTAAGATGAGGTCATACAGGACTAGGGTGAATCCCTAATTCAATATAGCTGACATTCGTACAGAAAAGAGAAGATGTGGACCCAGAGACATGCACACAAGGATAATGCATGTAAACGTGAAGGCTGAGATGGCATAATTCTTCTACAAGTCAAGGAACATCAAAGATGGCCAGCAAATCACCAGAAGCAAGGAGAGAGGCATGAAGCAGATTCTGTCTCAGCTCTCAGAAGTAACCAATCCTGCAGAGTCCCTGCTCTCAGATTTCAAGACTTCAGAACTGTGAAATAATAAATCCTGTTGTTCAAGTCACAAGGCTTGTGATATTTTGTTATGGCAGCCCTAGCTAACTAACACAGGGATAGACACTGCAAGGGAAAATACAGTCTCTATCTTCAAAGTGCCTACAAACAGCTGTTCTCATGGAAAAGTCTGTAGAGAAGTCTGTTGGCAGAGTTTTTTCACTTAAGTGGTAAAAGTCAGGAGCCGCAAAACAGAAGTAGGTAAAAGGGAAAACATATGTTACCCAGAGCTGAATTTTGATGAGGCTGAAGATGAAGGGGACAGATGATTCAAGGCATGAATGTGCCTTCTTAAAATAGTTGACCAAGAGCTCAGGGTTGGGAAGATCAGGGAACGAAAACCATGTGTAAATGTGTGTTGATGAGCTATGCCAAGAATAGGAAAAGTGGCATCAGTAGGAGAAGTGGAAGATTAAGTGGTTACAGAATTCTGTTTTAAGGACTTCTCTTTTAGCTCTAATTTGGGTGGACATACACTCTTTGAAGGACAAATGTGAGGATGCTGGACGTTTTTAACATGAAAATATATGTTTTACTATTAAAAAAGCATGTAGCATTTTCTTGTCAATCTTTAAAAAACTCTTTAAATTATTATAAAATATTTCAGACAAAAAATGTCACATAAAAACTAATACAAAGATTACTCACATATCCACTACCTGACTTTAAAAATGCAGTATTTCTGATACAGCTGAGCTCTTCCAGATCTCATTTGTTCCCCTAACTAGCATAGCCAATGGCTCGTACTCTGAACTTGCTGTTTATCATTCTCAAGCATTTCTTTTTGTATTTCTCCTGCAGAGTCATCCAGGTCAGAAGCAAGAATGCTGGAGTCTTTATACCTCTGCCTCCTTCAGTGGCCATTATTGGTCCAAGGCTGTCCCTGGTGGGATGTAAATCCCAAGTTGCTTCTCAGGTCTTTTTGCTGCAGGCAAAGTAGATGCCAGCAGTCTTTAGGACAGTCTTCTGACAAAGCCCCAGATGCTGACTGTTGGAGCAAAGGTGTAACTGAGCAGGACTCTATGGGGTTTTCCTGTGGGTAGATTGCTCCATGTCTTCTGCCTGACTCTTTTTTGTAGAAAAACTTTACCCTCCTTGGCCTTCCCTGAGTTCCAAAGAATACATTTAATCACAGAAGTGAGAAAATGAAGAAACAAACAAACAAAAAAGACAAGAAAAATATACTTCAGCCATTAAATAAAATTAAACACCTTTAGTTATTCTTCAAGGGTCTTAATGACCTTGCTAACCACAATGGTGTGGTCACTCACTTAGAGCCAGACATCCAGGAGTGTGAAGTCAAGCAGGCCTTAGGAAGCAGCTATTATGAAGAAAGCTAGTGGAGGTGACTAAATTTCAGCTGAGCTAATTAAAATCCTAAAAGATGATGAGGTTAAAGTACTGCACTCAATATGCCAGAAAATTTGGAAAACTCAGCAGTGGCCACAGGATTGGAAAAAGTCAGTTTTCATTCTAATCCCAAAGAAGAGCAATGCCAAAGAATGTTCAAACTATCGCACAATTGCATTTATTTCACATGCTAGCAAGGTAATGCTCAAAATCCTTCAAGCTAGGCTTCAACAGTACATGAACTGAGAACTTGCACATGTACAAGCTGGATTTTGAAAAGGCAGAGGACCCAGAGATCAAATTGCCAACATCCATTGGATCATAGAAAAAGCAAGAAAATCCCAGAAGAAAACATCTACTTCTGCTTCACTGACTATGGTAAAGACTTTGATTGTGTGGATCACTACAAAGTGTGGAAAATTGTTACAGAGATGGGAATATCAGACCACCTTCCCTGTCTCCTGAGAAATCTGTATGCAGGTCAAGAAGCAACAGTTAGAACTGGACATGGAACAATGGACTGGTTCAAAGTTGGGAAAGGAGTACATCAAGGCTGTATATTGTCACCTTGTTTATTTAACTTACAAGCAGACTACATCAAGTGAAATGCTGGGTTGGAAGAAGCACAAGCTGGAATCAAGATTGCCTGGAGAAATACGAACAACCTCAGATATGCAGATGACATCATCCTTATGGCAGAAACCCAAGAGGAACTAAAGAGCTTCTTAATGAAGGTGAAAGAGGAGAGTGAAAAAGCTGGCTTAAAACTTAACATTTAAAAAACAAACATCATGATATCCGGCCCCATCACTTTGTGGCAAATAGATGGGGAAACAATAGAAACAGTGACAGACTTTATTTTGGGGGGCTCCAAAATCACTGCAGATGGTGATTGCAGCCATGAAATTAAAAGAAACTTGTTTCTTGGAAGAAAAGCTATGACACACCTAGACAGCATATTAAAAAGCAGAGATATTACTTTGCTGACAAAGGTCTGTCTAGTCAAAGTTATGGTGTTTTCAGTAGTCATAGACAGATGTGAGAGTTGGACTCTAAAGAAGGCTGAGCACCAAAGAATTGATGCTTTTGAACTGTGGTGTTGTAGGAGACTCTTGTCCCTTGGATAGCAAAGAGATCAAGCCAGTTGATCCTAAAGTAAATCAACCCCAAATATTTATTAGAAGACCTGATGCTAAAGCTGAAGCTCCAATACTTTGACCATCTGATGCAAAGAGCTGACTCACAATACTTTGACCATCTGATGCAAAGAGCTGACTCACTAGAAAAGACCCTGATGCTGGGGAAAATTGAGGGAATGAGAAGGGGGAGATAGAGGATGAGATGGTTGAATGGTATCATTGACTCAATGGGCATGAATTTAAGCAAACTCTTGGAGACAGTGAATGACAGGGAAGTCTAGCATGCTGCAGTCCATATGATCATGAAGAGTTGGCTGACAACTGAATAACAACAAGGGCTATAGATAGTACTTTGAGCCATAACTTTTGGGTTGTTTTGCTGAAACCCCCACCAGATGGAAGAAGTTTACTGAATGCTGACCAAAAGCACAAAGACCCCACATGTATTGGAATCAGAGAGAGGATTGATGATATTGACTCCTGACTACCTTACTACCAACCAATCAGAAGAATGTCTATGAGCTGATCATACACCTCACAACACTCTCCCTTATTCTGACTTTAAAAACCATTCCCTAAAGCCACTGGCAGGTCTGAGTATGTTTTAGCATTAGCTTCCTGTACTCTTTGTTTGGCACCTGCAATAAACTCTGCATTTTCCTTCACCACAATCTGTGTCAGTATATCAACTTTACTGTAAGCAGGCAAATGGACCCAAGTTTGGTATGGTAACAAATGTATATTAGGAGCCTGGGTACATAACAGTGGTAAAAGGAATAAGAAATACAGGAAGCACACTGTCAATATATACTACCTGTCCTATCACATAGATACATCATGATTTATTTTCTTGTTGGTGGATATTTAATTCAAGTGACTATTACAGTTTTTAAGAGTAGATGCTAAGAATGACATTAAAATAGACATTTTAAAGGCATCTTTAAGCATTCCCTAAAGACTTATTTTGTTTTTGAATTTAAGAAGTTAGTCTTTCATAAAGTTCTTCTCTATGAGAAATCAGCTGAAGAGGTAGAAGACTGTTTATTCAGTACTGTCAGAGATGAAGTGATCTGGGAAATGAACTAGAACTCTTTCTCATAGTGGGAAACTTGTCTTGATGCCTTAGGTCCAGATGTTCCAGGTGAGGGCTCTTTGCTGAAGTTTGGGGCAGGGACTGTGTCCTGGCCTCATAAGATACCCTCATGAAAGAAGATCTTCCATTTTCCAGGGCAATTTCAAGTCCTTTAAAAATCCAGTTTATACCTTGCTTAATCTTCAGTTATTTTGTTTAATGTTTTAAAACATATGTTTCATCTTTAGTGTCTTTTTTCATTACTTGTTCAATTAATATTTGATTTTTTTTTTCTTTTCTTTAGTGGAAATCAGGAGATATTTGCAAAAGGGGAAATCAGGATATATTTGCAAAAGGGGACAGGCTGATTGCTCAAACTCAAGACAAAGAGGATTGGTATTTGTTTTTCCTTCCTCATCTCCCACCTCTTCCCACACGCTTAGTTCTTAAATTTTGAGAAACTAAAAAGATCTCTGTCTCCTATTTGAGCTCTGGATGGTCTGCAGGACATAAAAGGAAGTCCTGTGAGACAGGATAGTCGCCTGAATCATACATACAAAAACAATGGTTTTGACATCTTGACAATACAGCAGAGTTTTCCACCCAAAGAGCACATTACTTTTCACTAATTTGCCAAAGAGCACTCAAAGCAGTACTGATTTGTCCATGCAATCCACAAACTATGTATACAAAGACTACAAGGACATCCAGGAGAGGAAATCCACCTGTGTAAATCTCCAACTTGAACACATTTGTTTAAGTCCCAAAGATAAACTGTGAAAGATGTGATGGGGGTAATGTTGCTTAAGGAGGACCCCTTAAATGAAGGCAAATCTTGTTGCAATTTAAATTTTTGGATCTATTCATTCATGTATTAGAATTTCCATTTTAATGGCCTGGCTTAAGGATAAACAACTAACATACAACCACAGAAAATAACCAAACTAATATTTTGGGGAACATTTAACATATCTCCCTGTTTTCAGCTCTTTAGGAGATGATTAGTGTGATGGATTGAATGTTTGTGTTGCTCAAAACTTGTATGTTGAAGCCCTAACCACCTCATGTAATGGTATTCAGAAGTGGAGGCTTTGGGGGGTTATTAGGATTGGATGAGGTCATGAGGGTGGAATCCCAATAATGGCATTTGTGTCCTGATAAGAAGCAGAGAGCTTGCTCTCTTTTAATCATGTAAGAGCACAGTGAAAGGGTGGTTTTCTACAGGCCAGGAAGGGACCTCTCACCAGGGAATTGAATAAGCCAAAGCCTTGATGCTGGACTTTTCGCCTTCGGAACTTGGAGAAATAAATTCCTATTGCTTAAGCCAGTCAGTCTATGGCATTTTGTCATGGCAGCCCAAACTGATTAACAGAGTCAGGTGAAGAAAATTTCTAATAGGTATTTTAGTTTGGATGTCTGAAAATCTGATTATATGCTTAAAAATTAGAATTTGCGGCTTGAAAATAAAAGTTTTATAAACTATATCTCAGTAATAGGTCTTCATCCATCATAAACTCCATGTTCTATGAAGTTTCTTTAGTGTTAGAATCCACTGGAGGAGCTCTTAAATTATGTTAACATCTTTCTTAAGATGAACATGAGGGCTTGAGATACCTCCAAGTAAGCTGACCAACATCAGGGAGCTCTGTCTTTACAATTCTTTTTGCTCTGAATTTCTTTTGATAACATTGTACCAAAAAAATCTTTATCAATATTTTCCATCTATATGAAAAATGCAGCTCATAGTATGAGGGCTCAGAAATACTGTCAGTGCTATGGCACTACAAAAGAGATGTTATTTTTGGATTTACAAAGATGGCAGGGAACCAATATTTTCCACTTTCTTATAGGAAGTAACTCATCTTAGAAATTCAGTGAAAAAGGCTGCATCTGACATGAACTTTGAGCAAGTATATTGATAGAAATGACAAGATATAGAAAGGAGTCACTGAAATCTGGAAAAGGAACTCAGATTAGACCAAAACAGACAATTATCTTAGATATTTTTTATGAATTCTTTACTGAGAAGAAATTAGAATTTAATATTAGAATACTATTTTCTTGTATTGAGTAGACTTACGATTAATGTAATGTCTGATAAAATGTATTTTATTTTCATAATGTAGGTTCAGGGCATTTTAAGTAATCCTTTTGTCATCCCCAAAGATCTAGAATTGAAGAGTCTCCAGACATTGTCATCTATTGATATCTTTACTGGCAGAGTCTCTGTGACTATGATAGCTTAGATTCTTGGTCAGTACAGATAAGATCAGGTAAGAAGTCACCCTATAGAATGCTGTTTTTTTTTTTTTTCCTAACTCTTCTCAGCATATTTTATTTTATTCTTTTTTTTTTTTTTTTTACTTTACAATACTGTATTGGTTTTGAAGTATGACAGAATGCTGTTTCAATGGGGCATATTTCTGTTACATTGTGCCACATCCATGTTTCATTTTTGTCTTCCTTATTCTTGTTTATTTCTTGTAAATTGCGGCATAACATCCCTTATCCTCTTGTGTATCTTGCATTTTTCTGGGAAAGTTATATTCAAGCGACGTACATTGAAGGATAGGAGTTTACAGTGTGGTCCCAATACCTTTCAAATCACAATGTTCATTTCCATCTGTACTGTGCTTCCTGTCAATGTGAATGGCAAGATGGCTCCAATTTAGACGGTAAAGGGACATGAGGAGTTTTAAAAAACTTCTATTAGAAATGTGACCCAGATTAACCTAAAATATTCAAAGCTATAAAACTAGTAAAAATGAATATATAGCAACATTTCAAAAATAAAGAGAACAGTACAAAACAGTAAAAAGGAAGTATAATGAATATTTTAAGATTATTATTAGAACCTTTTTTCCAGCAATGTTTTATAAGTTTTCAAGAGTAGGAATTTAAAAATAATATTTAGCCAGGAACAGAATTCAAAATAACAGAGAATACGTCCTGCTTTGTTCTTGAGAGTTCCTTATATTTTTTTGTTTCAGGATGAGGAATAAAAATTCAAATAGTTTTCCACATGATCTTACTAGGTGCTAGATTGGCTTATATTTTTTTCTGGACTATTTCTAACACTTGAATAAATCTGTAATAGTGTTGGTGGGATGGAGGAAATTCTTACTTGAGCAAATGTTTAAATTCTGGGATTATATAACCTGTGTATAATCTGTGGTAAAACAGGACAATGTTTTATTCAAAGGTAACTTATGTATTACTACCCTCATGTCCAAAATAAATGTGGGAAAACATATCCACAAACTTTATATCATTTATTTTTCTAAAACAGAGTACTAGTAATAGAATACTAGCGCTTGTAGTTGCTATTATTTTTTCTGGTAATTTTCCTTATATAATGGAAAATCCACTTGAGTAGTTTATATTTCAATCTTTTTTTCTGGTTTAACCCTTGACCATTTATCTCTTTATTAATAGGGTTTAATCAAGTTGCTGTTTTTTAATCTACCCTTTCTCCCCTTCTATGTATCAATTATATATAGGCTACTGTGCCCCCATCTGCAGAATCTGTCATTGCTTTGAGTCTTCCAAGAATCATGGTTGCCCTCTTGCCCTTTGAAATATCTTCTATTTCTCTGAAGTGTCCTCAAAACCATGACTTTCATTTATATGCAAGAAAACTTAGCATTGGCATTTAAAAATGTCAATGAAAAGTCTGCATGTTTTATTTTCTTTTCCACTAAGTTTCTTTCTGCTTCTTTGTCTTCCACCCAATTTGTTTTAAACTTGCTGTTTTCACTTACTTTAACAATCCTTCTTCTGACTTTACATTTAATCTTTTCACTGGGATTATTTTTCCACTAAAAACACCGACTGAATCATTTTAAAGTACAGTATTGGAATCCTAATGTAAATGTGGGTGACTTCTCAGTTAAATACTAGAACTCAGTTTTCTCTTATCCTTCCTTCTTTCTTATGGGTAAATAGTTCAGAGTTATTAAGCTTTAGTAAACAACACATAAGTCAAATCTCGTAAACTAGGACTTATTAAAATGTACATTTTCTATCTCACACAATACTAAACTAAGAAAAATATTCTTTGATTTATGAAAAGCTTTTAAAATGTCCTGTGTCCCATGCATTCACCACAAGGGGGCATATGTATACAAGTGTTTCATGACACTTTGGTAGTATCATTTATGATGATTATATGCAAGTATTATTTTGTTTTATCATGCTTTTATGTCTTTTTTTCTAGTATGTGTACTTTTTATAAAGTGATCCTAAGACTACTTTTTAATGTTGAGTATGGAGGATGAATTTCACTGTAGAACCAGAAGATATATTCTGGGCTAAAGCTCTAGAAACTGCAATTCCAGCAGTTTCTTCTATTTCCCATAAATCATATTGGAGTTCAAGCAAAATCTAATCATGTCCAAGTACAGTGAAACCTCATAAACTTTAGAGATATTAAACATTCAATGGTATATTCTGAAATATACATAACTGTTTTAAAACTCTGAGATAGAATTCAGCACCAGGTCAACTACATGGCTATTGAGGAGTTATCTGAGTTTTGGCCACAGGTTACAGTTGTTTCAGGATTTATTTTCACAGAATTTACAGGCCTTGCATAAGTTCCCAAAGAGGGGCATACATTTCTACATCAGTCAATAAATGACTGTTTATTGGGAAAAAATTACCATCACAGATAACCTAAAGAGAAGAAGCTACATGAAGGTAGCAAAGTGGAGACTACTGAGGCCAGTAAAACAAAGGTTAACAGAGGAATAAAAAATTAACATCAGGGATAACAATTTTTCTCTTTACTATTAAGCATATTTTATACCATAAACCATCTCCTATAAGAAACTGAAACAAAATGCTTGGGCTACACGGAATATATATTAAAAGAATAAGGTCTCTTAGGGTGAACACTGTCCATGGCTCTCATCTTCCCTCTATCCCACCCTTTTCCCATTGTATGGACAAATTTTTTACCTGCTTGTGACTTTTGTCTTATTTAACGACATGTAAGGCTGGAGGAGGAATAATTGGATATGTGTCTAGATTATATTAGGGCAGTTAAGCAAAATGGACTTTCAGATAGCCTGTTTCACATCTGGGTGTTTATTAAAAACACAGATTTCCAGATCCTGCCTTGCTACTTCTCCCCCAGACTTACGGAATGAAAATGATTCTCTGGGGCTGGAAACTGGGAATTAGCATTTCAAATAAGTGCCTTAGGTGATTTTTTATGCTGCTCATCTTAATAGCAGCTATAATCCATATTTTAACTTATTATCTTATTGATTTTTATTTATCTGTAGAGAGGAGACAGTTTTAACAAGTCTATTGAAGATGTGGGTATAAATTCCAAGTTTATCACCCACTGTGAATTCTACCATATTATATCTATAGTGTTTTCTTCATTATTTAATGATTCCATTTACATACTAGCCTATTGTAATGTCTTGATTATGAAATTCTATGGAGGGTGGGGTATATATGAGGGCCTAATAGCTTACCCCTTGCTTTTATTAGTTATTTTCTATTAATAATACAACTTGGTTCTATTGAATTTATATTTTTCTTAGAAGCAATTTTTTTAAAATTTTATTTTATTTTTAAACTTTACAATATTGTATTAGTTTTGCCCAACGTCGAAATGAATCCACCACAGGTATACCTGTGCTCCCCATTCTGAACCCTCCTCCCTCCTCCCTCCCCATACCATCCCTCTGGGCCATCCCAGTGCACCAGCCCCAAGCATCCAGCATCGTGCATCGAACCTGGACTTGCGACTTGTCTCATACATGATATTACACATGTTTCAATGCCATTCTCCCAAATCTCCCCACCCTCTCACTCTCCCACAGAGTCCACAAGACTGATCTATACATCAGTGTCTCTTTTGCTGTCTCGTACACAGGGTTATTGTTACCATCTTTCTAAATTCCATATATATGCGTTAATATACTGTATTGGTGTTTTCTTTCTGGCTTACTTCACTCTGTATAATAGGCTCCAGTTTCATCCACCTCACTAGAACTGATTCAAATGTATTGTTTTTAATGGCTGAGTAATACTCCATTGTGTATCTGTACCACAGCTTTCTTATCCATTCATCTGCTGATGGGCATCTAGGTTGCTTCCATGTCCTGGCTATTATAAACAGTGCTGCGATGAACACTGGGGTACACGTGTCTCTTTCCCTTCTGGTTTCCTCAGTGTGTATGCCCAGCAGTGGGATTGCTGGATCATAAGGCAGTTCTATTTCCAGTTTTTTAAGGAATCTCCACACTGTTCTCCATAGTCGCTGTACTAGTTTGCATTCCCACCAACAGTGTAAGAGGGTTCCCTTTTCTCCACAAAGTAGCAGTTATTTTTAAAGGCAAATATATTTGCAACTTAACCAGGAAATGTGAGAAAGAGATTTTGGCGGTCAGAAAATTATATGCTATAAACACTAAAATTAAAAATGTTATCTTCCCTTTACTTTTATAGCATATATGAAAAACAAAGTTTTGAACAACTAAAAAGAACAAGGTAATGATTTAGTTTCTATTAAAAAAAGGGAATTAAGGATCAGAATGTATTAGGACCCAAATTATGCAAAATATCCAGGCAAGAGTAATCTAGAAAACATTATCTTTATGTATAATTCATTTAGCAGCCGCCTATTTGTGACACATATTACACACTGATTAAGAGCATGGTTAAACAGTTGAATGATGTGCATGCTTCATATAATAACACTCTGTTCTTACTGCAAGTTTAAAGAAGCAAAACTGGGAATAGTGAAACTTGGTGTGTTCATGTTAATTAGAACAGTCATGATCTGAATAATGCTAATAATTATGGAACGTGAATGCATTCAGAGCTGTTCCTTGCAGAGCAAGAGGTCCGAGGGAGAATTTGGGGGAAGTTCTTTGCAGTGGCCTGTAAGTAAACCATGGTTGTAAGTGTTTCCCTAAGAAAACATGATGAGTAAGTAGCTAGCATAAAGCAACCAAGGGGTAGTCAGGCGATAAACAGAGAAAAAGGGAAAAAATATTTGTTTCTTAACAAGGATGCTGATAGATTTTTCAATGTTTGAAATTCAATTCTGTTTCTTCAAAGTACACTTCAAAATTCAATAGCACTTTCTCTGGCTTTTGATTTCCTAAGGACTGCTTATAGGCTTGGAAAAGTTGATGATTGTGGGGAGTAATGGTAAGCCCTGGGGTGACAATTAAGGGACAGGTATTGAATTTGAAACTCTGTGGAAGAATTTGAGGCTTCTTGGAATATTGCCCAGAATTCCATTTAAAAAATCAGTAATGGTAATGTTCATTTCCTTAATCTCTTCATCTTTCGTTTAAAATTGTTGCCCAGTGAAATGACCTACAGCCATCTTTTTGTTTAGAAAAGTTACATGAAAACAATTAAGCAAACATGTTGCCTATTCACTGACTAATACCAGGGAGAAAAATTTTAAATATACTAAGCAGAAGGATGTCCTGGCACTCTCCCAGGAGGTATTTCTCTATTTCTATAACATACATTGTTTTCTTTCTCTTGGCATGAATGTAAAATATTCATTGCAGAATAATTTTAACAGTTCAGTAAACAAAAGGATAAACATTTTGAAATATCTGTGCATTTGTAATATATATTACCAGAGACCAAGAGATCATTGTCCTTATTTCTCAGTCTTCAGAGACTTTCAACTACTGCTATCCATTACCTTCTGCATGGGCTTCAGAGATGAGAAACAGAAGGAAGTTTGTATATGACAAGAGAGAATTTGTGGTGGGAAGTTTTGTAAAAGAAGGAGGATTCAATTGTGGAACAGATTCTCTCCTTTAACAATGTCATTATGGCAATAATTAATTGACTTTGTTTCCAACATAATAGCCATATGACTTGAGCACATCACAATTTCTTTGGCCTCAATTTCTTTACTTGTTAATAAATAAAAATACATACACACATGGACACACACACACTCACATATATTGGTAGAGCTATTGATACAAGATATCCAACTATCTTCGCCACTCTGTTTTCTATTCCAGCTTACACCAAGATTCCATCATTTCCTGTCTAAGGGTGCAAATGCATCTTTTGCTCTCTCTCTCTTTTTTCTCTACAATTCATTCCCAACATATCAGGCAGAATGAGCTCTTGAAAAATAAAATTTCTGTTGTGTCAACAGGTGCTTAAAATTTTCCAGTGGATTCCTTTCATAGTCAGTCTCCTCCTTTCCATGACCTTCACGCTTTAATTTCCTACCCTTTCCCTGATCTCTTAGTGGGTCAACCATCCTGGCCTTTCTCCTACTTCTGAACTATGCCAAACTTGTTCCCTAAGGTTTAGGATCTGTATTTCTTCCCTTTCACCTTAGAACATCTGGCTTCAGATCTTTTCATGGCTGGTACCTTTATAATTTTCAGGTCTCATTTCAAATGACACTTCATTAAAGAAGTATTTTCTGACTGTGCTTCCAAGGTAGCTTCTCAAGTTTATTTTTTACAATTTTATAATATATCCAGCATCTGTCACTAAGATTGAGATTTGTCTTTCTCTTACTTTTAAAACTTCATTTATTATCTTTTTTTAAAAAATTGTTTATTGTCTTTATAATAAAGATTATCAAGGCTGTAAGCTCCATAAGAAAAGCTTGTTTATTGCAATATCTTCAATTCCCAGAACAGTACCTGGCACACAGTAGGCACTCAACAAAGGGGTTGTATAAAGTCTCTCAGACTGTAATTACACATGATTGTTTAATGTCTGTCTTCTCCACAGACCAGGTTAGCATCCAATTATATTAAGAAATACATGTTAAATGAATAAATTATGATTACTGAATTACCAAACTAATTGTATATTTATAGTCTGCTTAGATAATCTAGTCCGTTTGTATGACTGAGGTGACATTTTAATCCCTCATGTTTTCATTTTCTTATTTACATTATCTATCAATCTGGAGGTTTTCTTATGTGTTGATTACTGTATCAGAACGTCTTCAGGTACAGGTCACAGAGTCATAGAAGGTCCATTTCTCAGGAGCTTAAGTAAATAAAATATTTAACTAAATTATAAACAAATAACTAGAACAAGTGGATTCTGTATTGACACAGATACTTAACATTTTCATTAGAGAGTTAGGTTCTTTTGCACTCCTACCTGGCCATCTTGAGCACTGGGTTTGTCTCCTTAGGCTTCTTGCCTCATGACTGAAACATGGCTGTCACAATCCCAAGCCCATGTCCTGCCAAAGCTATATTCGAGGCAACAAAGAAAAGAAAGGGCCAACACTACAAAGCTCTCCCTGTAAGCCTATCTACAGTAGACCTCAACCCCCAAATTTTCTCCAAAGTTGCCAAACTCACTTCCCTTTACATTTAAATGACTTTTCAAAGAATAAAATTTAAGTGTTAAAGGAGAATAGTATAAATATGTATGAATTATGATTTATTTTCTGGGTATGAGTTCATTATCAACATCCAAATAAAGATTTTATTAGCAAGGAGAAGATGATTAGAGAGGCTGAGTAGGCAGCTAACAGGGCCTGCCATAAACAGCATAAATAACTGATAATCTTTTTCAATTTATTTGCCATTGATGTGAAGCTCCTTATACTGGGAATAAGTAAGCTTTTCACAGAGCTTTCATGTGATTTATACTATATTTATAATGTTTTTCTTTCCAGTTTTCTATTGTCAGAGGGGGAAAAAAGGCCTTTTTTTTGACATCAGAGATGAAACTGGCAATTAAGCATTAGAATGACTTCATTTCTTAAGATGGTATCTCTGAAACTCAAGGGCTAAAGTCAGCAGCTTTGTGTACACTGTCTTATTTTGTCTTTTTTCTGCACAAGCAAGACGGGCCAATGAACATGGTGCTTTCTGCTCGCTGAACAGCTGCTGATTGATCTTCCTCAGTAAATCAATTTAGTCTGGGTTTGTTCTAAAATCACTAGGAGCAGGGAGAATAACTCTGAATTAGACAGTGTTGGATGTTGCTAAAACAAAAAACAAGCAGTACTTGGTATTTCATACAATTTATGGTTAATCATCAAGATGTAGGCCAAACGTCTTCAGATTTGTCACTGGCCTTCGTTTATTCCTCAATGATTAGCATTTACACTAGAAGGGCTGGATATATTTCAGATGTTTGTAGGTATTAAAATATTATGTACTATGTACTTTTACAAACAATTTGTCTTGGGTCTTGTAGAATTTTCCTTTCTGTTAATACCCTGACCCATTGTAATAACTGCTTCAATGTCTGTAACATTTTCTGCTTTCTATTGTAATTTTTTCCTCTTCTTATGATACATTAAGGGTTGTTTTAGGCTTACTCATTTGGTGGGTTGTGATTAACAGTCATATCAGAGAAGAAATTAATGTAATTTTACTGAAAACAATGTGCTTATAGTTTCAATCACTTTCTTCCTGCCATTTTCTTATTAGTGTAATTATCAGCAATTAACAAAGCAGACACTAAGTAGTGTATTAATCTTGCTGTTGAAAGCATTAAAACATGTAAAAGATAAATATCCTGCTCTCTAGGGTTTTATAAAAAGCTAAAGGGATTCATTACTACTTGAAATTACTACTTCTAAGTCACCCCAAACCTGAGAACTGATCAGCAATATTAGTTTCTCAGTGGTCTCTTGTCTTCAATAATGCCTTCCAAGGTCTAAGGCCTTCGAGTCCTTTCTTTAAAAAGCATATTGGAGAGACACAGGGCTGACATCTACAAAGGGTTTGCTTTTGTGCATGCTTTGCACCAATGACAGACAGAGGTCTTCCCACAGTGTGGCTTGGCTTCTGAATGGTATGCATGAATGAACAAGATGGTCCTCTCTAGCTTCAGGATTTCTTATCGAGGTCTTTTCTATTCTGTGTATGATAATCTTCAAACCTTTTTCATGTGTTTCATTACCAAGACCTCTGTAATCATCACAAATCTTTATTTCCTAAGCTCCAAAGATAAGACTTTTTAGGAAATAATTCTTTCGATATCATCTGTGCTACTGTTGATTCCTATTTCCATCTAATGCTTTGCTGTTCAGTCGCTAAGTCGTGTCTGACTCTTTAAGACCCCATGGACTGTAGTACTCCAGGCTCCTCTGTCCTCCACTATCTCCCAGAGTTTGCTCAAATTCATATCCACTGAGTTGGTGATGCTGTCTAACCATCTCATTCTCTGCTGCTCTCCTCTTCTTTTGCCCTCAATCTTTCCCAGCATCAGGATCTTTTCCAATGAGTTGGCTTTTCACATCAGGTGGCCCAAGTACTGGAGCTTCAGCTTCAGCATCAGTCCTTCCAATGAATATTCAGGACTGATTTCCTTTAAGATGGATTGATTTGATCTCCTTGCAGCCCAAGGAACTCTCAAGAGTCTTCTTCAGCATCATAATTTGAAAGCATCAATTAATGCTTAAGTCTGACATTGTCAGTTCACCCAAAGAAGTGTACACCTCCTGGCAGAACTGTACCAGAAAACTACCATTAAGATTTTTGGTCTCTCAGCCTTGATCCAAGCCTGTATGTATGATGTTCACTTCTTCAACAGTTATTGGGTATTATTGGATATTGTGGCTCTGCACTTAACACATTTTCTCTCTGGTTTAGTGTAAAGCTTCGTTGCCCTTTCATCTCCATTGTTGTTGATTTGATTTCTGGCATTTGGACTCAAAGTCTGGATACACTAATCCTGAAGAATATAGTTTTTAAATATTAGATCATTAGAGTACCCTTTACAAAAGCTTATACTGACAAAAATTAATAAAAACTGTCAGAATTTCTGACTATGAATTCAGTTCAGTTCAGTTCAGTTCAGTCGTTCAGTTGTGTCCGACTCTTTGCGATCCCATGAATGGCAGCACGCCAGGCCTCCCTGTCCATCACCAACTCCCGGAGTTCACTCAGACTCACGTCCATCGAGTCAGTGATGCCATCCAGCCATCTCATCCTCTGTCGTCCCCTTCTCCTCCTGCCTCCAATCCCTCCCAGCATCAGAGTCTTTTCCAATCAGTCAACTTTTTGCATGAGGTGGCCAAAGTACTAGAGTTTCAGCTTTAGCATCAGTCCTTCCAAAGAAATCCCAGGGCTGATCTCCTTCAGAATGGACTGGTTGGATCTCCTTGCAGTCCAAGGGACTCTCAAGAGTCTTCTCCAACACCACAGTTCAAAAGCATCAATTCTTCATCGCTCAGCTTTCTTCACAGTCCAACTCTCACATCCATACATGACCACTGGAAAAACCATAGCCTTGACTAGACGGACCTTTGTTGGCAAAGTAATGTCTCTGCTTTTCAATATGAATTAGTCCATCAAATAAACATTGGTTGGCTCAAGGGCACTTTTCTCCCTTTGAATTAAGGAAATCTAAAATTGGCATATTGATTTCTTTCTCTCCTGCTAATTACAATGGTCTGCATATTTGACTGATTTCCACTGACTTCTATCATAATATCCTTATCCATCAGAGGGCAGACAGAATGAAAGCCACAATCACAAAAAACTATCCAAACTGACCACATGGATCACAGCTTTGTCTAAGTCAGAGAAACTATGACCCATGCTATGTAGTGTGACCCAAGAGGGACAGGTCATCATGGAGAGTTCTGACAGAATGTGGCCCACTGGAGAAGGGAATGGCAAACCACTTCAGTATTCTTGCCTTGAGAATCCCATGAACAGTATGAAAAGGCAAAAAGATATGACACTGAAAGATGAACTCCCCAGGTCAGTAGCCACCCAATATACTACTGGAGAAGAGTGGAGAAATAGCTCCAGAAAGAATGATGGAGCCAAAGCAAAAACAGTGCACAGCTGTGGATGTGACTGGTGATGGAAGTAAAGTCTGATGCTGTAAAGAACAGTATTGCATAGGAACCTGGATTGTTAGGTTCATGAATCAAGGCAAACTGGGAGAGTTCAAACAGGAGATGGCAAGAGTGAACATTGCCATTTTAGGAAACAGTGAACTAAAATGGACTGGAATGGGCAAATTTAATTCAGATGACCATTACATCTACTACCGTGGGCCAGAATCCCTTAGAAGAAATGGAGTAGCCCTCATGATCAACAAAAGTGTCCAAAATTCAGTACTTGGGTGCAATCTCAAAAACAACAGAATAATCTCTGTTCATTTCCAGTCAGTATCACAGCAATCCTAGTCTATGTCCCAGCCAGTAATACAGAAGAAGCTGAAGTCGAATGGTTCTAAGACCTACAAGACCTTTTAGAACTAACATCAAAAAAAGATGTCCTTTTCATCATAGGGGACTAGAATGAAAAAGTAGGACTCAAGAGATAACTTGAGTAGCAGGCAAATTTGGCCTTGGAGTACAAAATGAAGCAGGGTAAAGGCTAACAGAGTTTTGCCAAGAGAATGCACTGGTCGTAGCAAACACCTTCTTCCAACAATACAAGAGATGATTCTACATATGGACATCACCAGATAGTCAACAGTGAAATCAGATTGATTATATGGATTGATTATAATATATATATTCAATATATATTGATTATATTATTTGCAGCCAAAGATGGAGAAGCTCTATACAATCAGCAGAAGCAAAACAGGAGCTGACTGTGGCTCAGATCATGAATTCCTTTTGCAAAATTCAGACTTAAATTGAAGAAAGTAGGGAAAACCACTGGACCATTCAGGTTTGACCAGGGTTATAAACAAATCATATATGAACTATAAATCACATGCCTTAGATTATACAGTGGAAGTGACAACAGATTGAAAGGATTAGATCTGATAGATAGAGTACCTGAAGAACTACGGATGGAGGTTCATATCATTGTATAGGAGGCAGTGATCAAAAACCAACCCCAAGAAGAGAATGCCAAAAGGCAAAATGGTTGTCTGAAGAGGCCTTACAAATAACTGAGAAAAGAAGAAAAATGAAAGCCAAGGAGAAAAGGAAAGATATATCCATCTGAATGTAGAGTTCCAAAGAATAGCAGGAGAGATAAGAAAACCTTCTTCTTGATCAATGCAAAGAAATAGAGGAAAACAATAGAATGGGAAAGACTAGAGAACTCTTCAAGAAAATTAGAAATACCAAGGGAACTTTTCATGCAAAGATGGGCTCAATAAAGGACAGAAATGGTATGGACCTAACAGAAGCAGAAGATCGTAAGAAGAGGTGGCAAGAATACACAGAAGAACTGTACAGAAAAGATCTTAAGGACCAGGGTAACATGATGGTGTGATCACTGACCTAGAGCCAGACATCCTGGAATGTGAAGTCAAGTGGGCATTTGGAAGCAACACTATGAACAAAGCTAGTGGAGGTGATGGAATTTCATTTAAGCTATTTCGAATCCTAAAGATAATGCTGTGAAAGTGCTGTACTCAACATGCCAGCAAATTTGGAAAACTCAGCAGTGGCCACAGGACTGGAAAACATCAGGTTTCATTCCAATCCCAAAGAAAGGCAATGCCAAAGAATGCTCAAACGACCATACAATTGGACTCACTTCACATGCTAGCAAAGTAATGTTCAAAATTCTCCAAGCTAGGCTTCAATAGTATGTGAACTGAGAAATTCCAGATGTTTAAGCTGGATTTAGAAAAGGCAGAGGAACCAGATCAAATTGCCAATATCCGTTGGATTATTGAAAATACAAGAGTTCCAGAAAAACATCCACTTCTGCTTTATTGATTATATCAAATCCTTTCATTGTGTGGATCACAACAAACTGGAAAATTCTTCAGGAGATGTTAATACCAGACCACCTTACCTGCCTCCTGAGAAATCTGTGTGCAGGTCAAGAAGCAACAGTTAGAACTGCACATGGAAAAATGGACTAATTTCAAACTGGGAAAGGATTATATATTGTCCTTTACAAGGATATACCAGGCTATATATTGTCACCCAGCTTATTTAACTTATATGCAGAGTACAACATGCGAAATGCCAAGCTGGATGAATCACAAGTTGAAATCGAGTTTCCTAGGAGATATATCAATAACCTCAGATATGCAGATGACACCACTCTTATGGTAGAAAGCAAAGAGGAATTAAAGAACCTCTTGATGAAAGTGAAAGAGGAGAGTGAAAAATTTGGCCTAAAACCCAACATTCATGGGAAGGGAGGTGGGAGGGGGCTCAGGATGGGGAGCACATGTACACCCATGGCGGATGCATGTTGATGTATGGCAAAACCAATACAATATTATAAAGTAAACAAACAAACAAACAAACAAACAAAAAACCAACATTCAAAAAACTAAGATTATGGCATCTGGTCCCATCACTTCATGGCAAACAGATAGGGAAACAATGGAAACAGTGACAGACTATTTATTTTCTTGAGCTCCAAAATCACTGAGGATGGTGACTGCAGCCATGAAAGTAAAAGACACTTGCTCCTTGGAAGAAAAGCTATGACAAACCTAGATAGCGTATTAAAAAGCAGAGGCATTACTTTCTGACAAAAGTCTGTCTAGTCAAAGCAATGGTTTTTCTAATAATTACGTATCAGATGTGAGAGTTGGAGCATAAAGAAAGCTGAGTGTCAAAGAATTGATGCTTTTGAACTGTGTTGTTGGAGAAGACTCTTGAGAGTCCCTTGGACTTCAAGGAGATCCAACCAGTTAATCCTAAAGGTAATCAGTCCTGAATATTCATTGGAAGGACTGATGCTGAAGCTGAAGTTCCAATACTTTGGCTACCTGAGGTGAAGAAAAGACCCTGATGCTGGGAAAAATTGATGTCAGGAGGAGAAGTGGATGACACAGGATGATATTGTGGTGTCTATCACTGACTCTATGGACATGAGTTTGTGCATGCTCCAGGATTTGATGATGGACAGAGAAGCCTGGCATGCTGCAGTCTATGGGGTCGCAGAGTCAGACAGGACTGAGTGATTGAACTGAACTGAGTTACAAAGGTCTGTATATTTGACTGATTACAACTGACTGCTATCATAATATCTGTTGAGTAAGAATTGTTTTTCTGGAAGAGTCAGTTTATTATTTGTCCCAAATGGCAAAGCTCCTTTCTTAGTGATGAATTTGGCTTATCAAGCCAGGATTTTATTGTTTTGCATTCTTCCAAGGTTTATTTGTTCACCACCTTTTTGCTGAAAAAGTTATTTAAATCTTCACATTATAGTCTTCTGATAACATAGCTATTTTTCTCCTGTTTTTCTTTATATTTAGGCTGCTGAATTACATTTACCTAGAGGAAACTGTCATTTTCTTTTCTTGAATTTTTCATTAAAATTCTGTGCAGAAACCTGTCCTTATTTCTATTTATGCTAATGATATGTAGCTTGGTGGGAGCTAGTAGATTTCACGGTCCTGTACCCAAGACTGACTTTGTGCCTGAAGCTGTCATATCACTTCCATTCTTTGCTTCGTTAAATCTTAAGGAACAATTGAAGTACAAGTTATTCTTCAGGTTGGCCTGGTTCACCTACACAGACTTAGTGTAAGATGCATTTTACCACATGGTATTAATATCTTAGCACAGTCTCATTTCTACCATTGATGACTTGATGGACAGAGAATCTTGTGATAGGCTCTCAAAGAATAACACTTTATTTTTCAAAATAAAAAAATCAAAAATATTTCTCACCACAGGTCCTTTTATTTAGTGCATTGGATATCATATGATTTTAAGTGAAAGTGTTTAAAAGATTTTACTGCATTACTTTTAACAGTAACTCTTTTATTTAAAAAAGATAGAAGTGAGTGAAAATTCATATTATGTTTTACTAGCAGGTAAGCATCATTGGACACAACTGAGCAACTTCACTTTCACTTTTCACTTTCATGCATTGGAGAAGGAAATGGCAATCCACTCTGGTGTTCTTGCCTGGAGAATCCCAGGGACGGGGGAGCCTGGTGGCCTGCCGTCTATGGGGTCGCACAGAGTCGGACACGACTGAAGTGACTTAACAGCTTAGCAGCAAGCATCATCTCCAGAAAAATCTCAATTATTTATGCTAAAGTGCTTAAAGGCAGAATAGAGAATGATCTAAAATACTTTTATCTCATTTTCATTAAAAATATCCACTCTTAAAGCTGGGCATGTCTTACGATTTAAAAATTCACATCAGAAAGTCAACTTAGAAACACATGAATGAGGTAAAGAAGGAAGGAGTCTTAGATCTCCCCCCAGCTATATGAAACAACTATATGAAATACATGCTCCTCATGCTCCTCCATTATTTGCTTTAAATATCTCCATGCTGGGTATAGAGCATGTCTTCTTTAACTAACTCCATGTTGGCATAGAGTGACTTTTTTCACATATTATGCAGAATAGGGGAGGTTAAGAGTTGGAGCTTAGAGAGATCTTACTAATGCAAAGTAAATAGAATTAAGATATTAAAAGAACTGTGATTATGCAGGTTATGCATTGTCAATAGTGAGACTCAATAGTTCAACTAGGAAAGTCCTTATTAGGAAATACCACTATCAAGGAGAAAAGCAAAGTTTGTCTTGGATGATACAAAGTGAACACAATTGAAAGTCAGAATCAGGGAATTTTATAAGTTTTACAGATACTGTGATAAAATGATTTTTACATTTCGTTTTGGTCTTTAAAATATAAGAAATGCAGCTACTCATTTTAATTAAAAGAAAAAAATAAAACATCTGAATAGTAGCTGCCATTATTGTCATTGTCGTTGTTTAGTTGATAAGTTGTGTTTGACTCTTTGCAATCTCATGGACTGGGCAAGAATACTGGAGTAGGTTGCCATTTACTTCTCCAGGGGATCTTCCCTACCCAGGGATTGAACCCACATCTCCTGTAATGGCACACAGATTCTTTATTACTGAGCAATCTGGGAAGACCAACTGCCATTATTCCATATCTTAAATAAAACATATCTCTTAAAACAGACAAGTGTGAGCCATAATGTATCTTTATTTTATTTTTTTAAATTTTATTTTATTTTCAAACTGTACAATATTGTATTAGTTTTGCCAAATATCGAAATGAATTCACCACAGGTATACATGTGTTCCCCATCCTGAACCCTCCTCCCTCCTCCCTCCCCATACCATCCCTCTGGGTCGTCCCAGTGCACCAGCCCCAAGCATCCAGTATCGTGCATCGAACCTGGACTGGCGACTCATTTCATACATGATATTATACATGTTTCAGTGCCGTTCTCCCAAATCTCCCCACCCTCTCCCTCTCCCACAGAGTCCATAAGACTGTTCTATACATCAGTGTCTCTTAATATATCTTTTAATGTTCTTTTTAGGTAAATATGACCTCATTTCCATAATTGAGAGCAAAGAGGCATAACATTTTCTATGTAAGTTTAAGATGGGTTGCTTAGCAATATTCAAATGAGAGAGAGTCCCTCCTCTAGAAGTGGGTATAAAACAGTTGTCCATGTAAATGTGTGTCAGATTCAGTGAAGGAAGAGATTTCTTAGCACTTAAGTATAACCAGATATGAGACCATGTAGTCAAATGAGAGCAATCTAAACTCAGTAAACTTTGTGCAGATTAAATTATCTACAAATCGCTAATTGTATATGTATCATTAGGTATGTTCCATAATCATCCCTGCCAACCTCTCCTCATGAAGTGCCTGGTAGGCTCTTTATAGAATTGGCATGGAAAACCAATGTCTCTCAGTCCTTGTCTAGATCCTATTTTGGGGCAATCTTTCCTTCTGTCTTTAGACCATAATACAAACTGGAATTACTCTAATAATATTGCAAACAATAAAAGTAAACAAACTATATTTGAAAAGGATGGATAAACTTACAGTTGTTGTATAAGCAGCTTCTGGATCATCTTCCAGCACTCGGGAGAGACCGAAATCAGAAACTTTGCATACTAAGTTGCTGTTGACCAATATATTCCTAGCTGCTAGATCTCGGTGAACATAACCCATATCAGAAAGATACTTCATTCCTGATGCAATGCCTCGGAGCATACCGACCAACTGGATGACTGTGAAGTGACCATCATGTTTCTGAAAGAGAATCACAGTTATTTATGTTAGTTTATTTTATTATAGTGTGGGTGCATGCACACATTCCTGTGTGCCTGTTGGTGTAGAGGTGTGTGTGTGTGGTGTATTAAATGAAACCCTTGATTTTATTTTACTGGATCCAATTTAATGTAAGCACCAAGTCTGCTGATCATTTTGTTCATAACAAAAGTAAAAATCTGTTTGAGATTTAAAGGAAAGGAAAATCTAGGTTGAAGTGATAAAGGGGGAAAAACAAAGGAGAGAAGAAAACCATCCAAATTAACTTCCAGAAAAGATGATTTCAAAAACTCTAAGTAACAAAAGGGAACTAAATTTAAATAAGATAATAGCAATGACTTATAAGAAAAAAGAATTCACTTTCCATAGTAGTTAGCTCCAAACCAGCTGTGTATGTGTGTATGTGTGTGTGTGTGTGTGTGTGTGCCCAATCATGTCTGACTCTGGGTGACCCTATGGACTGTGCAGGGCAGCAAAATCTGGGATTGGATGAAAGTTGCGTGATTGCTGGAAATTGTGAGAAATGATCAAAGAAAAATAAAAATTGACTGCATAAACAAGTTTAGGAAAGTTGTAGGAGAATGAAAACCACATGCATACAGAAAATAACTTGATTTTCCTAATCTTTCCTTACAGAGTTGACCCTTAAACAAAGGTGTGGACTGCACAGTTCCACTTACACCTGTACTTTTCTCAGCAAATACCTAGTTGGGCCTCTGCATCTGCAAGTTCCGCTGCCTTGCAGATTGTGTACAGTACTATGTTTACGGTTCTGGGTTGATTGTATCGGAAGATATAGAATTCTCAGATACAAAGGGCTGACCATGGAACTTCAGCATCTGTATATTTTTGTATCTGCAATGGGTCTTGGAACCAGTTCCCTGTGGATATCCAGGGACAACTGTACAGAGCAAATGGAAAGAAAAGTTGGCAGTTGACTGAAAACAGGACTATTTTAGTTCTCAGGAAAATTAAAAGAAATATGAATAACAAGCCAAGCACAGCAGTGGTATATAGTAATCAATCCTCTGACTAACTATGCCTCTCACCTTGATTTAAAACTATATTTTAACTGAAGTGTAATTGATTTACAATATTGTGTTCATCTCAGTAGTATAGCATAGTGATCTAGTATTTTTGCAAATTATACTCCACTAAGGAAAGTTATGACCAACCTAGATAGCATATTCAAAAGCAGAGACATTACTTTGCCAACAAAGGTTCGTCTAGTCAAGGCTATGGTTTTTCCTGTGGTCATGTATGGATGTGAGAGTTGGACTGTGAAGAAGGCTGAGCACCGAAAAATTGATGCTTTTGAACTGTGGTGTTGGAGAAGACTCTTGAGAGTCCCTTGGACTGCAAGGAGATCCAACCAGTCCATTCTGAAGGAGATCAGCCCTGGGATTTCTTTGGAAGGAATGATGCTAAAGCTGAAACTCCAGTACTTTGGCCGCCTCATGCGAAGAGTTGACTGATTGGAAAAGACTCTGATGCTGGGAGGGACTGGGGGCAAGAGGAGAAGGGGACGACAGAGGATGAGATGGCTGGATGGCATCACTGACTCGATGGACGTGAGTCTGAGTGAACTCCGGGAGTTGGTGATGGACAGGGAGGCCTGGAGTGCTGCAATTCATGGGGTCGCAAAGAGTCGGACACGACTGAGCGACTGAACTGAACTGAACTGATGGGCTTTCCTTGTGGCTCAGCTGGAAAAGAATCTGCCTGCATTGCAGGACACCTTGTTCGATCCCTGGTCTGAGAAGATCCCCTGGAGAAGGAAAAGGCTACCTACTCCAGTATTCTGGCCTGGGGAATTGCATGGACCGTATAGCCTATAGGGTTGCAAAGAGTCAGACACAACTGGCTGATTTTTACTTTCTTTCACTTTTATACTTCACTCCAGGTTATTGCAAGATGAAGGGTATAGAGTATATTCTTGTTCCTTATGTATTTTATAAATAGTAGTTTGTATATATTAATCCCATACCTCTAATTTGTCCCTTTGCCCCTGCACTAACTCTTCCCTTTGATAACCACAAGCTAGTTTTTGAAATAATTTTTTTTAATAAACAAAATTCAACTGTCATTCATGTAAGCTGTGTACACCAGTTAGACCTGATACAAATACTATAGTACAAATGTAGAGAAAATGAATATAAAAATATTTTAAGTTTGAAAATTAATGCATGCTGTTCTAATTAATTATTTGGAGATTGTTGTCATTAATGGGGTTATAGAGAAGTGAGATTCTCAAATTGGTTTTATATATCAGATAACATTTATTTATGAATGATAATAAAATTAATATTTATTAAGAGACCAGAGGACTATATTACGTTATACAAGGTGGTAGAGGCATACATATCAGTATCTCAAAATTTGCAAAGCTAAAGTTTTCATGGATATGTGATTTAAACTGTAGAGTAGGTTAAACGTTGGGATGAATTGACCATATCACAGTGATGTGGTCTCTGCTACAATGATGATTCACTGGCCAGTTAAGTGAATAAACTTATACAACAAATAAAATAAACTTCACCTTACTTCAACAACTTACATCCCTGATATTTCTATCATAATATCTCCCAAATCAAGTGGAGAGTAAGGAAAAGAACTCTTTCATAATAGAAACAGTCTACAGCAAGTGTATCCCATTTAAGCAGGAGCTTCTGTATAATTAATGTATAAAAGATAACCTAACAAAGAAAGTCTTTGCTGTTATTAGGTCTTTATGTTTCTGATCCATCTTCTTAGACAGTGCACAGTTAGATGAAATCTGCCTCTTCTATCATGTACCTTACTTACCTCTCCTCTATTAGGAATCTCAAAGCCTTTGAAAGCATTCATCCTTTTGGCCTAGAAAGGATTACACTAATTTTAAAGAGACGGTTCTTTTACATATCAGTCAATTGCCTGGTATCACAGTTCTTATTGAGGCAGAATTTCTGTATAGTAGGAAATGTTAATAATAGATGATCTGAAGACTAGAGTGTGTGTTAATTTCCTTATTTGTATAATAAAAATGCACGCACGCTTAATTGCTCAGTTGTATCCAACTCTTTGTGACTCCATGGACTGTAGCCCACCAGGCTCCTCTGTCCGTGGTGTTCTCTAGGCAAGAATACTGGAGGGGGTTGCCATTTCCTATGCCAGGGGATCTTCCCAACCCAGGGATCATACCCAAGTCTTCTGCATTGCAGGCAAATTCTTTACTGTTTGAGCCACCAGTGAAGCCCTACAATGAGAATACTATAATCTAATTAAGAGTTGTAGTGAGAATCACATACAAAACAAGCAACACAGCTCATCACTTATTTCAATAATACCTGGTATTAAAAAAACATAAATCATATGTAGTTTTTGTGATTTTAATAAAATTCAGAAAACTCTCCACTCACTCTCCTGAAAAATCAAGGCAAAAGAAACTCCTACATCATAAGGAGAGAGAGCTACTCAATGCTAGGTTGAAATTTAATTTCTTATCTTGTTCTGAGGGTGGCACAAAGTATCAAGTTATTTCTTTTAAAAAAAGACTTTTTTAGAGCACTTTTAAGTTCAAAGCAAAATTAAGAGGACGATACAGAGATTTCCCATATACCTTCTCCTTCAACACACACATGATCTTCCCACACATGATTATCAATATCCTTTACCAGAATGGTACATTTGTTACAATTAATGAACCTCCAACAACAAATCATAATCACTCGAAGTCCGTGGTTTGAACATTAGGATTCATTCTTGGTGTTGCACATTCTATAGGTTTGGACAAAGTTATAATGACAGGTACTCACTTACAATATCACATAATGTTTATGTATAGTAACATGTATCAATAACAGTATTTTCACTGCTCCAAAAACTCTCTGTGTTCCATCTGTTCATTACTCCTGCCACTCCCTCCCTCGCCAACACTTATTTTTTCATGGTTTTATAGTTTTGTCTTTTCCAGATGTCATATATTTGGAATTAGTATGTAGCCTTTCAGATTCTTTAACTTAGTAATATACATTGATGATTTCTGCATGTCTTTTCATAGCTTGAGATCTCATTATTTTTAGTGGTGATAATATTCCATTGTCTGGATATGCAGTTAATTTACTCATATACTTACTGAAGGACATCTTGATTACTTCTAAGTTTTGGCAATTATAAACAAAGCTGATATAAACATTTCCATTTATTAACTGTTTATAGCAGTTTTATTTATTGACTGTTTATGCAGGTCAAGAAGCAACGGTTAGAACTGGACATGGAACAACAAACTGGTTCCAAATTGGGAAAGGAGTATATCAAGGCTGTATATTGTCACCCAGCTTATTTAACTTATATGCAGAGTACATCATGAGAAATTCTGGGGTGCATGAAGCAAAAGCTGGAATTAAGATTGCTGGGAGAAATATCAATAACCTCAGATATGCAGATGATACCACCCTTATGGAAGAAAGTGAAGAAGAGCTAAAGAACCTCTTGATGAAAGTGAAAGAGGAGAGTGAAAAACTTGGCTTAAAGCTCAACATTCAGAAAACAAAGATCATGGCATCTGGTCCTATCACTTTATGGCAAATAGATGGGGAAACAGTGGAAACAGTGACAGACTTTATTTTTGGGGGCTCCAAAATCACTGCCGATGGTGACTGCAGCCATGAAATTAAAAGACTCTTCCTCCTTGGAAGAAAAGCTATGACCAACCTAGATAGCATATTCAAAAGCAGAGACATTACTTTGCAAACAAAGGTCTATCTAGTCAAAGCTATGGTTTTTCCAGTAGTCATATATGGATGTGAGAGTTGGACTGTGAAGAAAGCTGAGCGCCTAAGAATTGATGCTTTTGAACTATGGTGTTGGAAAAGACTCTTGAGAGTTCCTAGGACTGCAAGGAGATCCAACCAGTCTATCCTAAAGGAAATCAGTCCTGGATATTCATTGGAAGGACTGATGCTGAAGCTGAAATTCCATACTTTGGCCACCTGATGCTAAAAATTGAGTCATTTGAAAAGACCCTGATGCTGGGAATGATTGAAGGCAGGAGGAGAAGTGGGAAAGAGGATGAGATGGTTGGATGGCATCACCAACTCGATGGACATGAGTTTGAACAAGCTCTGGGAGTTGGTGATGGACAAGGAAGCCTGCCATGCTGCTGTCCGTGAGGTCTCAAAGAGTCGGATACGACTGAGCAACTGAACTGACGGAACTGAGCAGTTAATACAGCTGCAGGTTTTTATATGGACGTAAGTTTTCACCTCCTTTCACTGAATATCTCAGAGGACAATACCTGGATTGTATGGCAAGCATATGGTTAGCTTTGTAAGAAACTGCCAAACTGTCTTCCCACTTTGGCTGTACCATTTTGCATCCCACCAACAAAGGGCTTTTCCTGCTGCTCCATATCCTCACCAACATTTGGTGTTGTTAGTGTGACTGAATTTGGCCATTGTAATAGAAGCACAGTGGTATCATTTTAATTTTTTTTCTCTAACATCATATAATGTGGAAATCCTTTTCACATCTGTATCTGCTATAAGGTGGAATGGATGAAAGAATTGATCCAAATTGATCACTGGAACAGAATAGAGAGCCTACCATGAACACAGCTGATTGGTTCTTGACATAGGAGCAAAAGAAATCCCATAGATAGAAAACAGTCTTTTCAAGAAATGGCACTGGAACAATTGGACATACACATGTGAAGAAAAAAAAAAAAAAGCTTATTAGTCTAGGTTTTTTGATCAATTCTTTCAGATTTTCTATGTAGATAACATGTCATCTGTGAATAAAGACTATATCCCCCCGTCCACACACTTCTTGTCTTGCATTAGAGAGTACTTCCAGTATGACATTGAAAAGAAGTAGTGGGAGTGGCCATCCTTGCATGTTCCTGATCTTAGTGGGGCAGCTTTAAGTTTTTTACAATCAAGTATGATGTTAGCTGTTGTTTTTTTTGGTAAATAGTCTTTATCAAGTTGTTCTCCTTTATTCCTACTTTACTGAGTTTTTATCATGAGTTGGCATTAGATTGTGCCAAATGCTTTTTATTTATCTGTTGCCATAATCACGTGATTTTTCTTTGCTTTATCCATTTGCTATGATGAGTAACAAGTGATTTTTGAGAGTTAAACCAGTCATGCATATTGAGATAAATCCCACTTGGTTGTGTAATTTATTTACAGTGTTGGCTATGATTTGTTAAAACTTTGTTCTAAGTTTTTTCTTAAAAGCTTTATTGAAACAATTCACAAACCATATAATTTATGCTTTTAAAATATACAATACATTTCTCTTTTAGTTTATTCATAGAGTGTGTAACCATCACCACTTTAGAACTTTTTCATCATTTCTCCCCCAAACCCAATATTCACTAGCAGTTACTCTCCATCTCCCCCAAGTCCTTCCACCAGTCATAGGCAACTACTCTTAAACTTTCTATCTCCTTAGATTTGTCTATTTCAGGTATTTCATATAAATGGTTTCATACAATATGTGGTCTTTTTTGGCAGTCTTCTTTCACTTAGTTTACTGTTTCAAGGTTCATTTGTATTGTAGCATATATCAGTATTTCATCATTTTTAATGAAGAATAATATTATATTAATTTTGTTTATTTATTCATCAGTGGCAGACATTAGAGTCACTTCCACTATTTGGTTATCATGCAAGATATTTTTTTGTTACACATTCACACTTTTTTTTTTTAAAGAAATTTAAGTTCTACTCTCTTAGCAGATTTCAATTATACAATACAGTATTAGCAACTATAGTCACCATGTTATATATTAGATCCTCAGAACTTATTCATCATATACCTGATAGTTTGTGACCTTTTACAAACCTTTTCCTATTTTACACCCCCACCAACCCCTGACAACCAGTTTTCTACTCACTGTTTCTATGAATTCAACTTTTTCCTTTTTGATGCCACATATAAATGATACCATACAGCATTTATCATTCTCTGACTTATTTCACTCAGCATAATGTCCTCCAGGCTCACCCACACTGTACCAAATGGAAGGTCTTTCTTCTTCTTTTAAGGCTGAATAGTATTTCAGTATATTATATTCCAAATTTTCTAAATCCATTCATCTATTGACAGATACTTTGGCTGTTTCCATATTCTGGCTGTTGTGAATAATGCTTCTGTGAACATGGGAGTAGATATATCTTCAAGATAAGAGTTTAGTTTCCTTTGGATATATATCCAGAAGTGAGATAGACAGGCTATATGGCATTTCTATTTATAATTTTTTGAGGAATCTCCATACTGTTTTTCATAGTAGTAGTACCAATTTATATTCCCACCAACATTGTACAAGGGTTTTCTTTTCTCCTCAACATTGCCAGGATTTTTACTTTTGTCTTTTTCATAACATACATCCTTAGAGCTGTGAGGTGATATTTCATTGTGGTCTGCATTTCCCTGATGATTTGTGATGTTGAGCATCTTTGCATCTATCTGATGGCCATTTGTATGTCTTCTTTGGAAAAATATGGATTTAAAAACTGCCCATTTAAAAATTGGATTATTTGTTTTTTTTTATTGTTACTATCACGATAATGCTGGCTTTGTACAATGAATCTAGGCATTCTCCCTTTTCTATTTTACATGTTACTTTAAAATTATTTTAACTATTCTTATCACCAACATTTGAAAAGACTTGAATTAACTGCTTTTACATCAGCATCAGAGCAATCATAATTCTAATAACTACACAAGGCATCATTAAAAATGAGATTTTGGTGTTTGAAAAGAATATAAACTACTTTTTCCATGTTCTATGATGGGTCTATACAATGTAGTATGTTTATTTCTATTTTATATGGCCAAGATCTTTTCCTGACGTCCATAAGGTTAAAAGTATTTTTATAAGTGAACTAAGATATGCATCTGCCTTTTTTCACTTTTTTGTGTTTTCCCTAGTGGTACAAAACTCTGGTGCATAAAAGTTCAGGAGTCTTAACATGAATCAAGGTAATAGCATCAAAACCACTCCAGTACTTTTGCCTGGAAAATCCCATGGATGGAGGAGCCTGGTAGGCTGCAGTCCATGGGGTCGCTGAGGGTCGGACTCGACTGAGCGACTTCACTTTCACTTTTCACTTTCATGCATTGGAGAAGGAAATGGCAACCTACTCCAGTGTTCTTGCCTGGAGAATCCCAGGGACGGTGGAGCCTGGTGGGCTGCTGTCTCTGGGGTTGCACAGAGTCAGACACGACTGAAGCGACTTAGCAGCGGCAGCAGCAACCTATACTAGTATTCTCATATTCTTCTCTGCTACACGAACAGCAACAAAAAAGATAATTTTATATAAGAATGTACTTGGTGAAACAATAAAACTCATTTTGTTAAATATTGATTCTTGATTATGTATCTCAGGATCAACATCTGTGGGGTATAGAAAAGAGCTGATAGGAATAAGGGAGTTGATCCTGAGAGTTCTCCCCAATAAACTCCTTCATACAAATCTTTTAAGAATCTCCTTCCCAGGGAACTCAACCTGTAACAATATCTATCTGTCTATCTATCTGCTATTTATAAAATGTGTCCCTGATTAAAGAGAAGCTCTCAAAATAGCTGTATATTCTTCTGGGAATTCATAAACGTCAATTATTACCATATTCTTACAGGGAAAAAATATCTAACATTCCCTAAATACTACACACCAATCACAGTTATAAGCTCATTAGAAGTATTATCTCACTTAATCCTTGAAACAACTCTGATATAATAGTAGTTACTGTCTCTATCTTCTAGATGATCAAACTTAACAGCAAAGAGATTTAATAACCTAGTAGATGGTGGTCAGGATTTGAATCCAGGCACACCTTACATAATTATAATACTAGAGCTTATATATGTTAATTCCAAACCCTCTACTATTAATTGGAGTTATCTGGAAAACTTTTGACCCCAAGTATGCCATAGTGACCCAGTCCGGGCTAGTTTAGGCAGCTTAACTTAGTTCAATAAATCAAGGTATATAACTTAGTTAAATAAATTAAGGTATACAATAAACAAACAGCACTCGGGATGAAACCAACAAATAATGATCTATTAATCTATGTGTAGCTGAAAGGAATAGCCTCACTTATTCATACATGAGGTATGGCAAAAATCTATTTCTCTACAAATGATGCAACTCTCTCCTTCAACAAAATCTATATTCCTTTTTCTAGTCCTTGTTAACATAAGCCTTCTCAAGTGTAGTTTAGGATATAGTGGTTTTCTTGAATAATGTAGCTGGTTAATGAATAGTGACTGAATAAATAACCTTTGATACTATCTTGCAGTACACTGGTTGCTATTGCTACATTATTCCTATTGCCGTGTATAAAAAAAAAGTTATCTTTTTTTTTAAGGTGGGACAGTGGTTTTCTTCCTTTTATGCAGCAGTTCTATCACAGCATCCACTATATGCCATGCCTTGAGTCAGCACTCAGTAAATATTAATTCAAATTGAATTGAATTGTTTATGAGGGGAGGAGAAAAATGTGAGAGTGCTGAGATTTAATATCTTTGGGCTGCCTTCTAGAGATTAATCAAAAAGAAACTATGAATTTTTTTATGACATATAGTTTTTTCCCCAGGAAGACAGATTCAAATGAAAGAGAGCGAATGTGGCATATTTACACACTGCATCTCAGAGCTTAGTAGCTGGAATTCAGTTTGTCTTCATTCTTCTTTTCCTTTGCTCACTCAGCCTGACTGTTGAGAAACACAGAGCTTAACCTCTAAGTGACAGAGAGGGTGAGCCTGATTAGAAGGTGGTTTCTGAAAGCTGCATATAATATCTGTGACTTCTGAAAACTGCAGAGCTCCACACAACCTCCTCTCTGACTCTGGAGCACAACATTTCCCAATCTGAGCAGTCACTGGCACGTCACATTGTCTCCACAGTAATAACAATCGCTTGTTGATGGCTTTCACAACCCAATCTTGTGGGTTGTGTCCCACAGACACTATAAAGCCTCTCAGTGTCCATTCATCCTAGGTTAAGCTCAAGTACTTAGTTTGTGCTTAGCACAAAAGTAGGGTTTGAGTGCCATGTTGTCCTAAAGTCATCACGTTATTGTCCAACAACGTTAAAAAAAAAAAACAAAACCAATATATTCAGGGTTTTTTTTGAAAATACAAATATCACTCTGTCAATCATTTGCTTAAAACCCTTCAAAGATAGAACAAAGTATAGTATTCAATACAAAGATATGGCTTTGCCTTTGTCTCTAGTTTCATGTCCTATTCGGATTCAATTTTTTGGTGTTTAATTCACCACCACAACATGTTATTTCTCTTCTAATGTACTTTGTTTATATGGTTCCCTCTTCCAGGAATGCCGTTCTAGTCTTTGGGCAACCAAGATTTTCATGATAAGCATCATATCTTTTGGGAGATCCTTAATAAAATCCCAAGTTCATTCTTTCAAACAAGACTCATTTAACCTCTACTGCAGACCAGTTATTGTGCTAATTGCTGTAATCAAAGTAAGAAGCAAAAGAGAAGGGTACCTCCTCCATTTTATCTACATTTATTTGAAAGCAGGAAAACAGAAAATAAAATTTTAACTGGGGCATGAAATACTGACTTGTGTATAGAGAACAGAAGTGGAGAGACCAATTAGGAAAATATTAAAGAAGGCTGAGCGCCAAACAATTGATGCTTTCCAACTGTGGTGATGGAGAAGACTCTTGAGAGTCCCTTGGACTGCAAGGAGATCAAACCAGTTAATCCTAAAGGAAATCAACCCTGATTATTCATTGGAAGGACTGATGCTGAAGTGCCAATACTTTGGCCACCTGATGCAAAGAGCTGACTAATTGGAAAAGACTCTGATGCTCAGAAAGATTGAGGGCAGGAGGAGAAGGAGGTGACAGAGGATGAGATGGTTGGATGGCATCACTGACTCAATGGACATGAGTTTGAGCAAACTCAGAGAGATAGTGAGGGACAGGGAATCCTGGCATGCTGCAGTTCATGGGGTCTCAAAGAGTTGGAGATGATTTAGCTACTGAACAACAACAAAGAGTAACACAGGATAGAGAAACTGGTGATTAAAACTCAAAACTGAATCAAGATTGAGATCTACTTTAGAGACACAGCTAGCAGGACTTGCAAGGAGTGGGTAATTGGTCAGGAAAGTGGAGGAATAAAGTTGGAAACTGTTTCTTTTTATTGCTCTCAAAGCATCTTGTCTATACTAACATTAGCTAAAGCCGTGTGTGTGTGTGTGTGTGTGTGTGTGTGTGTGTGGCTCTCCCACTAGCTTGACCATAATCTCACTTCAATCTCCGGACCTAGCACCATGCCTGGCACTCAGTAGATATTCAACAGATACTCATTGGATTAAACTGAACTGAATTTATTTTTCTCTTAATGGACTAAGTACTTCTGGCTTTTAGTCAATAATAGAATATTTTCTTGAAGTTTTTTTTTACGGAAATTTAGATTTACTACAAGAGATTCTCTGAGAAAATCATGAGTAAATGACAAATACTGACTATACTTGTAAGCATCTTCACTTATGAGTACAACCTCCAGAATTTTGTATTTTTGCTAGAGAGTGAGGAAAAGGGGAATAAACATGTTATACAGATGTCTGCAGTATCTCTTTCTAGGTCTTCACTAGAGAATTATAGTAATGTTGAGCCCATCAACATAACAGCCTTACAAATTATCAAAGATCCATGGATCATAATATATATCACTGTCATCAAACATTCTTGTTGAAAAATGTGCAATACTCCTTTGTACAGAGTAAATAATTGTTATAGTGACTCAGTATCCTAAAAACATTAAACATGAGTGATAAACAACACTATACCTAGTAGATAATAAACTACTATTCTAGAGGAGTATTAATAAAAATTGCATGTCATCATTTAACAAATATTTGCCAAGAATTCAATTCACTATCCTGTTCAATTCACTTGGTTAGCTACAATAAATAAATCAACTTGCAAGGATTCCTTACAAAAGTGGTGAAATAAATACTGTTGGATAATGACAATTTATGATTTAAAATGAAGTGACAGAGGATGAGATGGCTGGATGGCATCACCGACTCGATGGACATGAGTTTGAGTGAACTCCGGGAGTTGGTGATGGACAGGGAGGCCTGGCGTGCTGTGATTCATGGATCGCAAAGAGATGGACACGACTGAGCGGCTGAACTGAACTGAATGAACATTTGGTTATTATGTATGTCAAAAGACTTTTTTAGTTTACTAACCATGAGTTATAAAAAAATTGCACCAGCCTTTCAAAACAGAGTGGTAAAAATAGAAGGGTGAGCTGGAGAGTTGTAAAATTATTACTTCCAAAAATGCTGACTTGAACTACAAAATGGCTACACAGGAAATGTACTTTACTAAGTGGTTTACAAGAGATTGAGGTATACAAACAGTGGACACTTTGTTAACCTCTTGTCTCCCTACTTCTGTGTTGCTTGAGGACATTCTGAGAAAGCTAGAAGTTGAAAGAAACACAATGGTTTTCTAAGGCACTGATGATGAGAATCTCTGAAGAGTCACAACAGAGAAGAGACGAATTCTATGTTTCTAATTGTTCCTTAGCCCCAAAATATTCTCATCCATACTGTATGAATGTTCTCACTTCTTTTTTTTTTCTAACTGAAATTTCATTATTAAAATTCTGTTTGGGCCAAATTCACAGAATCAAAAGGTGAAATGGTGGTTTCAGGGACCAGGTGAGGGGCATATAGAGAGTTACTCATCATTGTAGCTCAGCTGGTAAAGAATTCTCCTGCAATGAGGGAGACCTGGGTTCGATCCCTGGGTTGGGAAGATCCTCTGACAAAGAGAATGGCTATCCACTTCAGTATTCCGGCCTGGAGAACTCCGTGGACTCTGTAGTCCATGGGGTTGCAAACAGACTCAACTGAACAACTTTCAATGAGCATAAAGGGCTAGTTAAGCAAGATAAATAAACTCTAGAGAGCTTCTGTACAATAATATACCTGTCGTGAACAATACCATATTGTATACTTAAAATTTTGTCAAGAAAGTAGATCTCATAACCAGAATAATGTAAAATGAAAAAAAATTATTTGGATTTACAAGTTCATGTAAAAATGCAAAATTATCTAGGAGAACTAAAATAGTATTTGTGAATCACATGTTAGTATGAATTAACCTAGTTTTATCCAGGGACGGGGGAGCCTGGTGGGCTGCCATCTCTGGGGTCACAGAGTCGGACATGACTGAAGCGACTTAGCAGCAGCAGCAGCAAGATCTGTGACAATGAAAGAATGGGAGCAATGAAAGAATGGGGACAATTAGGATGGGGTAAAGGTCCAAGTTACAGGTAATTCTATGAAGTAGAAAAAAGCCTAGCCTGGGGATGAGAAGGGAAGGAAGGGTGTGCTACCATATGAATTTAAAACAGAAAAAATTAAACATCTGAGGATCTGAGAAGAGGATATTAAGAAAGGGGTGGATGCCGCATAAAAATGGACTCCCCCCACCCCCCCGCCCCGCTAAAATAAGGCACAAAAATCTATTCCATTTTTTTTTTTTTTTGAAGGAAACTACAGGTCTTCTTTGTATTGAAAGTTACATCCTTGAGCTGTATTCTGTGTTAAAGAGGCTTTTATGGATCTGCCTAGGGACTTAAGCAGAAGCTTTAAAAGAAATATTTATGGGAAAATGCATCCTGAGTTCTCAACAATTGATTTATAAGTGACTTTGCAGAAAACAGTCCTTGGAGGATTACTTCTAACTTAAGTTTAAAGTTAAAATTCAGTTTTTATATGTTTCTAAATCAGGAAGTTGACCATGCTGTGACTTTTTAAAATGTTCTTGAATTAGAAAAAGAAGTGGCTAAGGTTATTTATAGGTCTGAAAAGACCAGATCATTCTTGTTTAAAATAACCACTGAACAAATAATAGTCAATATCTCCTTTTAACTCAAGCCTTGGTTTTTGTGACCGCCCCAGCTGAAAATCTTATTATAATCTCTTATAGACTATTTAATAAATCCTTCAAGGCTTCATTATTTTGTAGTAATTGTGAATTTGGACTGAAGCTAGCCCAAGTTGTATTTTTAGTTATAGAAGGGAAAGGCCACCAAGAGTGGAATCGGAAATTTCAATCATAAGGAAACTAAAAATTTCATCTCTAATACATGTAAAAAATCTAGGAAGAAGAGTAGATTTGTGAAACATGACAGTTGGATTTCAAATTACGTTTTAATAAAGTGAATCTGAATATATAATATATCTTTAACTTACGGACCTTTCTATTGAAATTGATTTTTTTTTTTTTTTGCTTAGATTTGTACAAAGGTAAACTACAATAGTTACTGTGTGCTGCACTTAAATAAAGCCAGTAAAATTTAAACTTTTTTGTTTAGCATCTGGGGGAGGGTGTAACACAGTGCCAAGATCCTGAGGAAGCATCACTGGAGTGCATCAGAATTATTGCGAAAATTTTGCAAAATATATCTGCTTGGGTACTGCATGTGTATTTTGTCAGTAGGGTGGAGATTCTGATTTCCAAGCATGGTTGAGAACCACAAGTTTTGAGTCTAATATTCAGTTTTGTAAATAAGAACTCTCCTGTATGGTTCAAATGAGGGGTTAGGAAGACTATAGAAGAGTTCATGAAACTATATTCAATTTCTCTATATATCACTATAGTATAAATTACCTATCAATTAAAAACTTTAATATAATGTCCTGTATGCAAAATGAGAATTAATAGGAATATTAGAAAATACAACATGGTACCAGATACTACAAATGACACAACACTTTTATAGTACTAAAATGGTTAAAGAGATCAATTCAGGCTATTGTATATTGATGCGCTAACTCTGAAATGCAGTACTTGGATGCAATCTCAAAAACAACAGAATGATCTCTGTTCGTTTCCAAGGCAAACCATTCAATATCACAGTAATCCAAGTCTATGCCCCAACCAGTAACGCTGAAGAAGCTGAAGTTGAACAGTTCTATGAAGACCTACAAGACCTTTTAGAACTAACACCCAAAAAAGATGTCCTTTTCATTATAGGGGACTGGAATGCAAAAGTAGGAAGTCAAGATTAACACCTGGAGTAACAGGCAAATTTGGCCTTGGAATACGGAATGAAGCAAGGCAAAGACTAATAGAGTTTTGCCAAGAAAATGCACTGGTCATAACAAACACCCTTTTCCAACAACACAAGAGAAGACTCTACACATGGACATCACCAGATGGTCAACACCGAAATCAGATTGATTATATTCTTTGCAGCCAAAGATGGAGAAGCTCTATACAGTCAGCAAAAACAAGACCAGGAGCTGACTGTGGCTCCGACCATGAACTCCTTATTGCCAAATTCAGACTTAAATTGAAGAAAATAGGGAAAACCACTAGACCATTCAGGTATGACCTAAATCAAATCCCTTATGCTTATACAATGGAAGTGAGAAATAGATTTAAGGGCCTAGATCTGATAGATAGAGTGCCTGATGAACTATGGAATGAGGTTCATGACATTGTACAGGAGACAGGGATCAAGACCATCCCCATGGAAAAGAAATGCAAAAAAGCAAAATGGCTGTCTGGGGAGGCCTTACAAATAGCTGTGAAAAGAAGAGAAGCAAAAAGCAAAGGAGAAAAGGAAAGATATAAACATCTGAATGCAGAGTTCCAAAGAATAGCAAGACGAGATAAGAAAGCCTTTTTCAGCGATCAATGCAAAGAAATAGAGGAAAACAACAGAATGGGGAAGGATTAGGGATCTCTTCAAGAAAATCAGAGATACCAAAGGAACATTTCATGCAAAGATGGGCTCGATAAAGGACAGAAATGGTATGGACCTAACAGAAGCAGAAGATATTAAGAAGAGGTTTCAAGAATACACAGAAGAACTGTACAAAAAAGATCTTCACAACCCAGATAATCACGATGGTGTGATCACTGACCTAGAGCCAGACATCCTGGAATGTGAAGTCAAGTGGGCCTTAGAAAGCATCGCTACGAAAAAAGCTAGTGGAGGTGATGGAATTCCAGTTGAGCTATTCCAAATCCTGAAAGATGATGCTGTGAAAGTGCTGCACTCAATATGCTAGCAAATTTGGAAAACTCAGCAGTGGGCACAGGACTGGAAAAGGTCAGTTTTCATTCCAATTCCAAATAAAGGCAATGACAAAGAATGCTCAAACTACCGCGCAATTGCACTCATCTCACACGCTAGTAAAGTAATGCTCAAAATTCTCCAAGCCAGGCTTCAGCAATACTTGAACCGTGAACTTCCAGATGTTCAAGCTGGTTTTAGAAAAGGCAGAGGAACCAGAGATCAAATTGCCAACATCTGCTGGATCATGGAAAAAGCAAGAGAGTTCCAGAAAAGCATCTATTTCTGCTTTCTTGACTATGCCAAAGCCTTTGACTGTGTGGATCACAATAAACTGTGGAAAATTCTGAAAGAGATGGGCATACCAGACCACCTGATCTGCCTCTTGAGAAATTTGTATGCAGGTCAGGAAGCAACAGTTAGAACTGGACATGGAACAACAGACTGGTTCCAAATAGGAAAAGGAGTACATCAAGGCTGTATATTGTCACCCTGTTATTTAACTTATATGCAGAGTACATCATGAGAAATGCTGGACTGGAAGAAACACAAGCTGGAATCAAGATTGCCGGGAGAAATATCAATCACCTCAGATATGTAGATGACACCACCCTTATGGCAGAAAGTGAAGAGGAACTAAAAAGCCTCTTGATGAAAGTGAAAGAGGAGAGTGAAAAAATTGGCTTAAAGCTCAACGTTCAGAAAACGAAGATCATGGCATCCGGTCCCATCACTTCATGGGAAATAGATGGGGAAACAGTGGAAACAGTGTCAGACTTTATTTTCTGGGCTCCAAAATCACTACAGATGGTGACTGCAGCCACGAAATTGAAAGACACTTACTCCTTGGAAGGAAAGTTATGACCAACCTAGATAGCATATTCAAAAGCAGAAACATTACTTTGCCAATAAAGGTTTGTCTAGTCAAGGCTATGGTTTTTCCTGTGGTCATGTATGGATGTGAGAGTTGGACTGTGAGGAAGGCTGAGCACCGAAGAATTGATGCTTTTGAACTGTGGTGTTGGAGAAGACTCTTGAGAGTCCCTTGGACTGCAAGGAGATCCAACCAGTCCATTCTGAAGGAGATCAGCCCTGGGATTTCTTTGGAAGGAATGATGCTAAAGCTGAAACTCCAGTACTGGCCACCTCATGCGAAGAGTTGACTCATTGGAAAAGACCCTGATGCTGGGGGGGATTGAGGGCAAGAGGAGAAGGGGACGACAGAGGATGAGATGGCTGGATGGCATCACTGACTTGATGGACGTGAGTCTGAGTGAACTCTGGGAGTTGGTGATGGACAGGGATGCCTGGCGTGCTGCGATTCATGCGGTCGCAAAGAGTCGGACACGACAGAGCGACTGATCTGATCTGATCTGATCTGAACTCCTAATTTAAGAATAAAAAGTTCAGTCACTGATATGCTTTGTTCCAAGTATACTATGCTTTCATATATTTGGATGCTTACTGTCACATATTTTTAGAATAGTCTTTGGCATTAAACTGGCATAGGCGTAATAATAACTCATTGACCTGAAGTTTCACGTATTTTCTTCGGAAAAAATGTAATTAAAGGTATGTAATTCAACTGTAACTTTTAGGGTTTAAAGAGAGATATTGGTGGATAAGTGTAATTCACTCTTTTTCTACTGTTGAATATAAAATGAATGTGATGTGGATTAATTATGCTCTTACACCCCAGCACAAATATAACTCCACAAAACACAATTTACAAGAAAGAGTGTGCTAATAAAACACAGCTCTCATTATTAATATATAACTAGCATAAGGTAAAATGCTATCTTTACTAGATTTATAATTTGAGTACATAAATATTTAAAAGATCCCTTTGATTTTTTAAATTAATATTTGCTTTGCATTTGTTCAAGGAAAATCTTCAAATGTCTAATAATTGCTTTTGGAATGCTGATATGCACTTTTATGTATTATTTAAACACTCATATTTGTGAGGTATACCCAGATTTTAAAAAATGGTGAACATTAAGAATATTTTTAGCCACTAGAAAAAGTAGACTAAGAAGTAACAGGAAAACAACTTTAAAATACTCAGTGGGCTTTCCTGGTGATCCAGTGGTTAAGAATCAATCCACCTGCCAATGTAGGGGATATGGGTGTTCCATCCCTGGTCCAGGAAGATTCCACATGCTGTGAGGCAACTAAGCCTGTGTGCCACAACTACAGAGCCCATGCTTTAGAGCCTGTGAGCCACAACTCCTGAAGCCTGTGCATCCTAGAGCCCATACTCTGCAACAGGAGAAGCTAATGCAATGAAAAGTCCATGTACTGCAATAAAGAATAGCTCCTGCTCTCCACAAGTAGAGAAAGCCCAGATACATCAACGAAGACCAAATGCAGCAAATAAATTAATAAATATTTTTTAAAAACCTCAAAACTAAGGACATCTTCTGAAATATATTATAATAATAATAGATAAAATTATGGACATATTACTATGTGACAGACATTTTCTTAGAGTTTTAAGTCTATAAGATATTCATTACAATAAAGTCATAATAGCTACAGAAAGAAGTTAGTGCCTATTCTTAACCTTATATTGCAGATGCCATCATCATTGAATATTCTCTTCTGCTTTAACACCTGATCCTACCCCCTAGTGAATGCTATTGATTGACTCAATGTTCAAAATGTATCACAGAGTCTACCATTTTCCATCAACTCAACTGCAACTATCCTAATCTAAGCCTCCATCATCTCCTTACCTGGATTATTGCAAAAGCCTCCTGATTTCCCTGTATCCATCTGTACCTCACTATAGTCTCTTCTCTGTGCAACAACCAGAGCAATTGTTTTAAAACATAATCAGATTATTTTATTTTATAAAAAATGCTATTAAATAAAGGAGTAATTTTTTTGTGCTTGACATATGATGCCTCAAATTTTTAAAGTATTTTATAACTATTTTTATTTGGATTGCTAGTTAATATTGCTATAAGAAAAGGAGGTCCAAAGATTTAGGGATAAACAGTTGCCAGGTCAGCGCCAATAAAAGTGTTTATGAAATCTATATGTATAGTTAGACTGTGCAGGAATAAGCTTCAGGGCTGTGCTTCATTTACACTAGAGCATTTCCTTGGAAAATCTAGGAGAACTTACATACCAGTGGGGTCTTATCTTCTGGGCAGTCAAGCTGATGCTCCACTTGCTGAGTCAAAATGCATTTTATTTTAAAAGGTAACACACACATATACTTGTATACCTACCCACCTCTCCTTTTCCACATTTACATGCACATACACACTTACACACAAACATGCTTACTTAACCACACCATCATCTGCTAATATATTTCTTGAGAAATGTCTGCAAGGATCTAAATAGTAGGTTTATGCATTCAGGGGAGTATCAAAACCAGCCAGCCACTGCCACCAGACTGTAATCTTGTACTTGGTTTGCTACCATTCCTTCATATAAAACAGGGAATTGAAGTGATTTTCAAATAGTGTGGGAGACCAAAGGGAAATCTTTTTTATCTCCAGTAAGCACGAAATGCTATTAATGAGCCGTGGATGGCTCCCCTACTACGGCATGCACTTAGCTACTTCCTCCTCTCTGTGATTGCAGAAGCTGTGATTATCAAATTCTAAAGCAGTAGTTTGAAAAATGACTTGGCTTTTGAGACTATGTGGGATATATATATATATATATATATATATATATATATATATATTATCTCTGCTTGCCATGGGGAGCTGAGTATCTGCTGTTGACATAAAGTTTATGAAGCACTTTGAACTTCTGAGATAAAACAGATATGATTATAAAGAAAGAATCTTAAAAAAGAGTAAAAAGGGAGTACTGACCCTATGTTTTTTTATCCCATTCATATGATTTTTATTTTAATACTAATTCTTGTGAGGAGGGGACACAAGACCCCATGGGGAGATGGTAGTGAACTTATAAGAAGAAGTAATAAGTAATTTAAGATAAAAGAATTTAATGTGTATGAAATCATGGCTTTTGGATTCAGAGACTTGAATTTTAATCCTTGGTCTACCCATTACAATATGTCAGGCATTATTCTATATGCTTTACAATAATCAACTCAATCCTTACAACAACTGCATGAAGTGGATACAAGTAATATTCCCATTTTATAGATAAGTAAACAGAGGCACAGAAAAGTTAGTCACTTGCTCAAGTCACAGGGTCACACAACCAGTAAGTGGCAGAGCCAAGATGAACTGAGACAGTATATGTTAATGTTCTTATAGTATCAGTGAAAGTAGCCACATTATTTGAACATTTATTCTTTCCCAGATTGTATTGTGTCTAACCAATTGTGCATAGAGCTGAAAAATATTAGTTTTTAAAATTTAATCATGAAAATTACCACTTATAAGCATGTATGTTTATGAGTAAATATTTTATAATGTATATTTTCTTTACAACATGTTTTAATTAATTCATGATTCAGCAGGACAAAACTTACGTCTGAAACTAACATTTCTCTCCTAATTTGCTTGTGGCAGTCATTTGATCCAATTTTCAGCAGCAATTTAGATGAGTATCTGTTACATTACTTGCCATTATACTCAGCTCTAGGATATAGTAGATAAAAAATCTCAAGCATCATTAGATAACAAGTCATTTTGATATGTATCTGATAAAAATGCATTTCTGGATACACATAATGGAAAGGCATAAGTATATATGCATTTCAAATACCATAGGAGGTCCTGATAAATTATCCTAAAGTAATTTCACACATTTACAGGAGAAATGGATACAACTATAAAATATATTCTGAGAATGGCTACAGAAAAGAACAAATTGTTTAGGTCCCTAAACGCCTATGAGTTTCATTTTGCCTTAAAGAGCATACTTGCTTGAGAGTATGCATTTTGTGAAGAGTATTGCTCTATAATAATTAGACGATTTTGCTGAATTCAGCTTCTGGTATTGAATCTGGACATCAAGTACAGTCAGTGTAAATATATCATCACTGTTAATATTGAGATCAGTTGGAAGAAGAAGGAATGGAATAAAGAAAAATAAATGAAAATGGGATCAAGAGAGAGAGGTAAGATACACACAGAATTTCTCCAAATAACACTGTGCAAAAAATGAAGTGAAGAAAGAATGCTTGAGATCATGTATTCACATAAAAAAATGGAGAAAAACACATAATACAATTCAAATAGCAAAAGTCAGTCTTTTTTCCATAAGAAAATTGGCTATGTCTCTGTAGATAAATATATATTAAGGAATACAGTGACATGCACATATGTGACCTCTGCTGGGGTGAAAAGTATTTAGTCCAGTGATTGTTTTTTATATTTATATTTTTCCCCTATCAATAAATATTTTTATAGCATATGATGGCTCTTTAAATACCAAAAATATCATAAATACATTTTGAAATATAACTTCATGGTGTCTTCTTAGCTGTGCTATTCTGTACTATGACACAAAACAAATGAGTTTTGTATATGCCATACTGTCAAGGATAAGTCACTTTAAAAATAGTGCTTAAAATTTTTTTGTTCTAAAATAAATAGCCAGAGGTTAATTCTTTCTCATTTTGTTTTCTAAATAGCCAAATGAACTTAAGATGAACAAAGCTGATAAAATCCATCTTCCCATATGGACTTGAGTCACTATTGGTAAGTATATATCAATTTAAAGGGTTCAGCACTATATATAAGGCATAAAATATTTTGCTAAGTAGTTAAATATAATAAAGCAAAATGAAAGGCTATGTGAAGCAACTGAGTTTCATTTAATCTCTTTCTTTATAACATCATTTGAAATATGTATATTTGATATGGCAAGTCAATTTATAGGAGAAATCAAATTATCATGTGTATATACTTCCCCACCTCAGTAGCTGTAACGTATCACAGTATCAGAGAAATGCACCCTAGAGAAATTGCTGCTATTCTTCATGGAAGAATCCATGAATAACATTACGGAAAAATTAATTTATGATAAATGTTTTAAATCTAGAACTCAAAATAGCTCATTTAAATGCCATCAGAAAAGAACACCTCACCCGCAAAAAGGAGTCTAGAGATCCATTCTCCATATATTCCACCACAATCATTACTGGTCTGCCTGCCAAAAGAGCAAGAGAATATATAAGGATTAGAGCAATTACAGAAATATGTGCTACAGTTAGAGATTTCCAGCTGTGGCAGCTAAATTATTTGTATTTTATTAGTAGGAACTTCATTTTCCAACATGCTTCTATAAATATTAAACATATACAGTTCTCCATTTTTATAGCATTATTTCCTTTGAGTTCATAAAAAGAACATGAATTACAATATGAATTACTAAGTAATTAAGCATTTCCTTTTCTAAGGCCCTGCAATCACTTGTTTAGATTATGTTGTCCTGAGCTTTTCCTTAAAAGACAATCAACAAGCTGAAGTCAGAGTTTAAGCAGTTACTGGAACTGCTCTGGCAGCTGTGGTACAACTTCTCATCCAGTGATGCAGTAATTATGGCAGAATTACATTAGACTTAGCCTTTCCAAAATACTCCTAAAAGCAAAGCAGAAAGAAGAAATTCATAAATTCTCTTTAAGAAAGTATAAGTCATCAATCATAGTCTACTTTTAAGGTCTTTTAAGTAGAAAAATGCCAGTAGATTGATGAATGCTACAAAGTTGGTGGGATTTGTAATAGTTCTTGATCGTGTCTTTATTGGACATAGATTAGATCAACAAAACTATGATGGCGGTACATGAAAAGTAAATAACTCTGATTTCATAGTCTAGTGCAGAAGCTAAAATCAGAAGTTGAACATCATTTATTTCTTTTTTATCATATCTATTTGCAATTGTTACAGTTCCCAATATACCTCTATTAGATAGAACATTCAACATAAATAGCTGTTTTCTTTTTCAAAGAAAAGAATCTATTTGTTCTGCCCAATTGCCCTGGTTTAAAAGATAAATTCGTTTTAGGGAGGGAAAATTATATTTATCTGAAATAAACATGTATGACATATTTGCTTTTTACTTCTATATTTCTCATTTCTCATCGGGATTTTTAGCAATTCAATCTGCACTATGCACAGAGTTTTTCCTCAGGAGCGCAAAGAAGATCTGGAAAGAAATTATGTGTACCAGTGATGGAAATATTAGACCTCATATTGTAATTCATGTCCGTTTTATGAACTCAAAGCCTTAAGGGTTATAAAGGGTGACTGGAACAAATTAGTACAATGTCTGCAAATGCTAGATTTTACATTTGAATCTGTATTTTAAAGAAAAATGTGCTGAAGGTTAAATGTAGTAATAAAGATCCCCATTTATCATGCATAGAATTAGAATCCAAAGAAGTTTCCCATTTTGGCAAATTTCTATAATGTTCCTTAAAGTCATTAATTTCACCCAAATACATATTAAAAAAAAAAACTTATCAGAAAATATTGAGGTCAAATGAATTGTCAGCACTACTGAAGGGATCTAGAAGATTTGGGCTTTAAATCTGAGAATCTGTCATGAAATCCTTTATTTGGCCATTGATTCCAGAGAGCTTGAAGACAGGAGCTGGATGCAAACACTTGGTTGGCAAGGTGGGGAGAATAAGAGGTCCTTTTTATACGTAAATATAAAGATTATGAACTCAGTATTCCAGTTTGAATGATAATAGATTATGGATGTTAAGAGAAAATCTTGGTTATTACAATGTCTGCCCAAGTTCTTTTCATAGTCGCGCTTTTCTATCTATCTTGACCATTGCTGTTAGAGAAACATATTTATTTTCTAAAAATATATTTTAAAACAAATAAAAATGTATTTTTAAAAACTGACATTCCCTATTACCCAGAGAAATTGAGGCATAGAAAATTAAATTATTTGTCCAAAATCCAACAGCTGGGAAGTGGCAGTATCAAGCAGTCTGTCTGAGAGCTTAAGCTCTTACTTCTATGCCAAAGGTACCTCTCAGGTGAGTTTTATAGATCAGAACTGTAGGTCCCTTCCTGTCAGTCAATGCTCCCCAGTGGTGGACTGCATTGCTCCTAACCAGTCTTTTCATTCACTGGCTCATCAACTGTCATTCTCACCTATACTTGTTCAGTCTTGTTTCCTTCTCCCTTTCTTTTTGGTATTCTCCTGCCAGGATTATCTCCCAACTTGTTTGCTTCCCTAATCATACCTCACATCTCCCTAGAATTTATATATTGTACCCCGACGTTGAAAGTCTCGCATGATGACATTTCCTAAGGGTTGCATTCCCATCACATCTATTGTCTGCATTAGGAAAAGTGTTCTGGTTTTGTAGTAGGTTGTTTTCCCCTCCACCTTCCCATAGATGCTTTGCATCTCTATTTACTGGATTTCTCAAGGTCACCTCCCATAGATCTAAGCAGAGTAGGTGCTTCATAGAAACAAACTGATTTTTCTCATCATTTTCACAATTCCTAAGAGACTAACACTGAAGTATTTCAGCAAGATTCTAATCTATGTGAATACAAAGTGCTTTGGAATTAGTTCTGTCTATAACTCCTTGGGAGATACCTTTATACAATCTTAAAATTAATCAGTGACAAGTTTCATCTTCTCATTAAAGATAATAAAGTATCAAATGAAGACTCCCCTGGTTTCTTATAAATTAAAAGTTTCACACCTGAGTGCTGTGTCTTTTGTATTTTGTTCAGTAGCATCAATTGAAAGCATTTGTTATTAAACTAAGGCTTTTTTTTTTTTTTTAGAATACTGATGGTTTCTAACCTGCAATTTGCTTCCTAGTGGTTTTCTATAGGAAGTTAGTTACACTGTGAAGATTACAAGTTTACAGTCCATGATTACCTTTTCTAATCAAGAAAATTGATAAGTATAAGGGAAATTATCAAAGTTAGGATGGTATTCTTTAAAGATGAGGTTAGGTGAGAGAAGTCTATTGGTTACAGTGCTTTTTCTGTGTTATTGTTCAGTTCAGTTCAGATCAGTTGCTAGTTGTGTCTGACTCTTTGTGACCCCATGGACTGCAGCACGCCAGGCCTCCCTGTCCATCACCAACTCCAGGAGTTTACTCAAACTCACGTCCATTGAGTCGGTGATGCCATCCAACCATCTCATCCTCTGTCATCCCCTTCTCCTCCTACCTAAAATATTTCCCAGCATCAGGGTCCTTTCAAATGAGTCAGTTCTTCACAACAGGTAGCCAGAGTATTGGAGTTTCAGCTCCAGCATCAGTCCTTCCAGTGAATATTCAGGACTGATTTCCTGAATCAATGTTATTGTTAAATATGTAGAAATTATATGTTGCATTTTGCTCTTAGAAAATATACTTGGATGTGATTCTTTTTTATATTAAATATTTTCAAAATATTTCAGCTTATTTCCATTTTTACAGGTTTTTAAAAAATATTTATTTACTTTAATTGGAGGCTAATTACTTTACAAAATTGTAGGTTTTTTTTTTTTTTTTTTTGCCATAAATTGACATGAATCAGTCATGGGTGTACATGTGTCCCCCATTCTGAACCCCCCTCCCACCTCCTTCCCCATTCCATCCCTCTGGGTCTTTCCAGTATCAGTTACCCTAAGTGCCTCACGTTGTAGGATTAACTTAGTATTCACATTGCGCTGAAATGAATGGACAAGGTCCATGGTTCTTGAATGTTAGTCATCTCAAAATTCCCAGATCTTTTTTTTAGAAGCCTTATCAGTTAAACAGCTCTTCATAAACACTTCTACAAGTCACACAAAAAGTGACTTTCTTTGGTTTTCCTTCATGAATAGCCCAGATATTGTTACAGATATTTTGAACTGCATTAGAATCAAGATTCTATAAGAAATCACTTATATTCTAAACACAATGAATCACAAAATCAAATGTCTTCTTTTTCTGTTATAGAGAACAATAATTTTCTTTAATCAGGACTTTTATAGATAATGAACTAATGAATCTTTTTCAAATTTGCAGCTTAATACATATGATGATTTTTATACAGGAGGTATTAAGAAACCATACAATGATAAGACTATTGTTAAAGGAAACAAAAGAGAGGTATTCTTTAAATGTTTCAGGGAAATGTGGGGGCAACTATTTTGGGAGTGGAAGTGTCCCCCTTTTTGGCCTCAGAGAAGACTCTGAAAGGAGATTATAGATTCAACATTTTCATATAAATAATGAGTTTTTGCTGGATGTAATGTTTTGTATCAGCTTGGCAATTTCTCATGTACAATTTCTCAGTATTATTAAGAATCTAACAAATTTCAACAACCCTAAAACTATTACAGATTTAAATCAATGGTAGTTTATTTAGCATTATATAGCATCCACATTTTGTCTAATAGATAACAAAATTTGTGATAATAATTTGGATTGACAACTAGACTGCTTGTATTTTTTTCCTCCCAAGTTGTAATTCAGGACTTTTAGAGTCTGTTATTTATTTCTACCTCCCTGTTTCTGCTGTACTAATAATGAATTATAATTATAATCTCAAACAGATTTGATAACAAATGAAATGGTTTTCTTATCCCTCTAAGGCTGGATGGCATCACCGATTCGATGGACATGAGTTTGAGTGAACTCCGGGAGTTGGTGATGACAGGGAGGCCTGGCGTGCTGCGATTCATGGGGTCGCAAAGAGTCGGACACAACTGAGCGACTGAACTGAACTGAACTGAAGGCTTTCAAAGGATGTGGATGACATAAATTTGAACATTATATATTAAATAGTTATTTTCATTCACAAGATAAGAACTAAAATTGGAGGACTGTTTTCTTAACACTGTTGCCTGATGATTATCAGATCATGTCCCAAATGAAATGTATTCTCAGTGAATTCAAATACAAACTTAAAAAATTTCTCTTGAACTTTCTTTTCCTCCTCTATTCCTGTTTTGGTTAAGATACCACCATGCATCTAATAACCCAGGTTTGAAACTTTATTGTAATATTGGATTCTCTACTTTATCAAACCCATCTTAGTCCATAAGTTATTAAGTGGTGCTGACTCTATACAAAATCTATTATCACTGTTCACATTCTGCATTTGTTTTCTCTTGCTTGACCTATTACAATAATCGTTAATTGGTTGTACCTGTTAATGCTTACATAATATTTATTTTAAACATACAGCAATATTGCATATATACATATTTAAGTGCCTACTATGTATCAAGTACTCTTCTGGTTTCTGGAGAAACATCTCCAATCAATACAAGATTCAGCTCTCATGGAGTGTATAGTGGAAAGGCAGATAGAAATAAGTAAAGAATTGCTATAAAGGGCTAAAGACTGTTTTACATATTGCATTGTTTCTTCAGGATTAAAGTCCAAACTGCTTGGCAACTACATTCCTTCTCAGTCTCTCCTCTACCTTTTATTTCCTTTGTTATCTTTTACCACCTTAGTTCTGTCACCTCCTATTTTTCAAATTCTCTGGGGGACTCATAATTCTCTAAGAATGACTTTCCTTGTACCTTCCTCTTCTCCTTGGAAGACTGCCGTCTTACTCTCTTTATTTGGTAAAGTCATATACTTATTTATTAAAAAAAAAAACCCAGAAACTTAAATACCATCTCCACTGTCAATTCTCCTGTGAATCACTTTTGTTTTAGGAAGATTTTATTGTTTACTTTCTCTTCTGTTTACACTTCATCAAGAAATTATATAACACTTACTAGGTATGACGTTGATGACCTAACTACATAGGTGTCTGCTTCCTTCTCTAAAATGCCACTGAGGTCAGGACTGGTGCTTAATTTGTGTCTGTAAGTTCATTATCTACATTTAGCACAGAGGGCAGTACAAACAAGGTACTCAAAAAAGTTTTTTGTTTACTGGAATGTCAAAAGGAACACACAAATAAAGATGTTTTCTAAGAATAATTCTAGACCTAGAGCAGAGTTACTGAAATAACAGAATGGCAAATCAATGGACTTTAATTCTAAATTATTTGTATTAAGGGGACAACAGAGGGTGAGATGGCAGGATGGCACACCAACTCGATGGGCATGAGTTTGAGCAAGCTCTGGAAGTTGGTGATGGAAAGGGAAGGCTGGCGTGCTGCAGTCCACAGGGTGGCAAAGAATTGGACAGGACTGAGTGACTGAAGTGAACTGACTTTGCATTATTAAAATATGGTTTTGAACAGAAAAAAAGCATAATTCCAATTTCAGCTATGCTACTTTCATGATCTTGGGCAAGTTATTTTAGTTCTTTGGCTTTTGCATCTATACAATGAGGATAATATTACATATCATATACACTTTTTCAAAGGAGTAGATAAAAAAATACAATTGACACAGAGTCTGGCAATAGCTGCCACTCAAAAATGGTGGTGTACCTTTATTTTTTTTTCCTTTTGGGTATGGTTACTGATTTCCCCTTATTATCATAATTGTACATTAGGCAGAAAACATAGTTTTATAAAAAGGGACCATTTCCATATTTTACTGTACTTTGGTGTTGATATAAAAATTCTTTGATATCCTATGGCAAAGTAAAAACAATTGATAGTTCAGTTCAGTTCAGTTGCTCAGGCATGTCTGACTCTTTGCGACCCCATGGACTGTAGAACGCCAGGTTTCCTGTCCATCACCAACTCCTGGAACATGCTCAAACTCATGTCTATCAAGTCTGTGATGCATCAAACCATCTCATCCTTTGTCATCCCCTTCTCCTGTCTTCAATTTTTCCCAGCATCAGGGTCTCTTCTAAGGTGTCAGTTCTTCGTATCAGGTGGCCAAAGTATTGGAGCTTCAGCATCAGTCCTTCCAGTGAATATTCAGGACTGATTTCCTTTAGGATGGACTGGTTGGATCTCCTGGCAGTCAAGGGACTCCCAAGAATCTTCTCCAACACCACAGTTCAAAAGCATCAATTCTTTGGTGCTCGACTTTCTTTATAGTCCATCTCTCACATCCATACATCCATACATGACTACCGGAAAACCCATAGCTTGAACTAGATGGACCTTTGTTGGTAAAGTAATGTCTCTGCTTTTTAACATACTGGCTATGTTTGTCATAGCTTTTCTTCCAAGGAGCAAGTGTCTTTTAATTTCATGGCTGCAGTCACCATCTGCAGTGATTTTGGAGCCCCCAAAATAAAGTCTCTCATTGTTTTACCATCTATTTGCCATCAAGTGATGGAAACAGATGCCATGATCTTAGTTTTTTGAATGTTGAGTTTTAAGCCAACATTTTCACTCTCCTCTTTCACTTTCATCAAGAGGGTCTTTAGTTCTTCTTCGCTTTCTATCATAAGGGTGGGGTTATCTGCATATCTGACATTATTAATGTTTCTCTCAGCAATCTTGATTCCAGCTTGTGCTTCATACAACCCAGTGTTTCTCATTATGTACTTTGCATATAAGTTAAATAAGCTGGGTGACAATATACAGCCTTGACATACTCCTTTCCCAATTTGGAACCAGTCTGTTGTTCCATGTCCAGTTCTAATGGTTGCTTCTTGACCTGCATACAGATTTCTCAAGAGGTAGGTTAGGTGGTCTGGTATTACCATGTCTTTAAGAATTTCCCACAGTTTGTTGTGATCCACACAGTCAAAGGCTTTGGCATAGTCAATAAAGCAGAAGTAGATATTTTTCTGGAACTCTCTTGCTTTATTGATGATCCAGTGGATGCTGGCAATTTGATCTCTGGTTCCTCTGCCTTTTCTAAAACCAGCTTGAACATCTGGAAGCTCACAGTTCATGTACTATTGAAGCCTGGCTTGGAGAATTTTAAGCATTACTTTACTAGCGTGTGAGATGAGTACAATTATGTGGTAGTTTGAGCATTCTTTGGCATTGCCTTTCTTTGGGGTTGGTATGAAAATTGACTTTTTCCAGTCCTGTGGCCACGGCTGAGTTTTCCAAATTTGCTGGCATATTGAGTATAGCACTTTCACAGCATCATCTTTTAGGATTTGAAATAGCTCAAGTGGAATTCTATCACCTCCACTAGCTTTGTTTGCAGTGATGCTTCCTAAGGCCCACTTGACTTCACATTCCAGGATGTCTGGCTCTAGGTGAGTGATCAAACCATCATGGTTATCTGGGTCATGAAGATCTTTATTGTTTAATTCTTCTGTGTATTCTTGCCACCTCTTCTTAATATCTTCTGCTTCTGTTAGGTCCATACCATTTCCATCCTTTATTGTGCCCATCTTTGCATGATATGTTCCCTTGGTATCTCTAATTTTCTTCAAGAGATCTCTAGTCTTTCCCATTCTATTGTTTTCCTCTATTTCTTTGCATTGATCACTGAGGAAGGCTTTCTTATCTCTCCTTGTTATTTGGAACTCTGCATTTAGATGGGTATATCTTGCTTTTTCTCCTTTGCCTTTTGCTTCTCTTCTTTCCTCAGCTATTTGTAAGGCTTCCTAAGACAATCAATTTGCCGTTCTGCATTACTTTTTCTTGGGGATGGTCTCAATCACTGCCTTCTGTACAGTATCATGAACCTCTGTCCATAGTTCTTCAGGCATTCTGTCTATCAGATGTAATCTCTTGAATCTGTTTGTCACCCCCACTGTATAATCATAAGGGATTTGATTTAGGTCATACCTGGATGGTCTAGGGTTTTCCCTACTTTCTTCAATTTAACTCTGAATTTTGCAATAAGCAGTTCATAATCTGAGCCAAAGTCAGCTCCCTGTCTTGTTTTTTCTGACTGTATAGAGTTCCTCCATCTTTGACTGAAAAGAATATAATTAATCATATTTTGGTATTGACCGTCTGGTGATGTCCATGTGTAGAGTCTTCTCTTGTGTTGTTGGAAGAGGGTGTTTGATATGACCAATGTGTTTTCTTGGCAAAACTCTGTTAGCCTTTGCCCTGCTTCATTTGTACTCCAAGGCCAAATTTGCCTGTTACTCCAGGTATCACTTGACTTCCTACTTTTGCATTCCAGTCCCCTATAATGAAAAGTACACCTTTTTTTGGATGTTAGTTCTAGAAGATCTTGTAGGTCTTCATAGACTCGTTCAGCTTCAGCTCCTTCAGCATTACTGCTTGGGGCAAGGACTTGGATTACTGTGATACTGAATGGTTTGCCTTGGAAACGAACAGAGATCATTCTGTGGTTTTTTGAGATTGCATCCAAGTACTGCATTTCAGACTCTTTTGTTGACTGTGAAGGCTACTCCCTTTCTTCTAAGGGATTCTTGCCCACAGTGGTAGATATAATGGTCATCTGAGTTAAATTTAGCCATTCCAGTTCGTTTTAGTTCACTGATTCCTAAAATGTTGAATTTCACCCTTGCCATCTCCTGTTTGATCACTTCCAATTTACCTTGATTCATGGACTTAACATTCCAGATTCCCATGCAATATTGTTCTTTAGCATTGGACATTACTTCACAACCAGTCACATCCACAACTGGGTGTTGTTTTTGCTTTGGCTCCATCTCTTCATTCTTTCTGGATTTATTTCTCCACTGTTCTCCAGTAGCATTTTGGGCACATATCAACCTGGGGAGTTCATCTTTCAGTGTCCTATCTTTTGTTTTTTCGTACTGTTCATGGAGTTCTCAAGGCAAGAACACTGAAGTGGTTTGCCATTCCCTTCTCCAGTGGACCCCGTTTTGTTGAAACCCTCCACCAAGAACTGTCTGTTTTGGCTCGCCCTACACGGCATGGCTCATAGTTTCATTGAGTTAGACAATGGTGTGGTCCATGTAATCAGTTTGATTAATTTTCTGTGTTTGTGGTTTTCCTTCTGTATGCCTTCTGATGGATAAGGATAAGAGACTTATGAAGCTTCCTGATGGGAGAGACTGACTAAGGGGGAAACTGTTCTGATGGGCGTGGCCATGCTCAGTAAATCTTTAACCCAATTTGATAGTTACGTGTTTTATATGATGCAGTTAATTCCTGGTTTTATCATGGTAGTCCTTGTGTCCCAGGCAAACTGTGATGGTATATTACCTTACACCTTATGTACTAGCATAGTGCAGGCAGAAGATGTGAGATTAGAGTCAGAGCACATGCTGCTGAAGACTTCCACTTTGGGCAAGTGCCCTATCATAACTCACTTATCTCACTGCTTCACAGTCCTCATTTGTACACTATATACATTCCTCACTTGTGTATTTATACATAATATTAACACCTCCATGTTCAGTCACATGAGATTGATTATATCATAATGGAGGAGTTCAGTTCAGTTGCTCAGTCATGTCCGACTCTTTGTGACCCCATGGACTGCAGCATGCCAGCCCTCCCTGTCCATCACTAACTCCTGGAGTTTACTCAAACACATGTCCATTGAATTGGTGATGCCATTCCACCATCTCATCCTCTGTCATCCCCTTCTCCTCCTGCCTTCAATTTTTCCCAGCATCAGGGTCTTTTCTAGTGAGTCAGTTCTTCACATCAAGTGGCCAAGCTATAGGAGTTTCAGCTTCAGCATCAGTCCTTCCAATGAATATTCAGGACTGATTTCCTTTAGGATGGACTGGTTGGATCTTCTTGCAGTCCAAAAGACTTTCAAGATCTTCTCCAACACCACAGTTCAAAAGCATCAATTCTTTGGCACTCAACTTTCTTTATAGTGCAACTCTCGCATCCATACCTGACTACTGGAAAAACCATAGCTTTGACTAGATGGAACTTTGTTGGCAAAGTAGTGTGTCTGCTTTTTAATATGCTGTCTAGGTTGGTTATAACTTTTCTTCCAAGGAGCAAGCGTCTTTTAATTTCATGGCTGCAATCACCATCTGCACTGATTTTGGAGCCCCCCAAAATAAAGTCAGCCACTGTTTCCACTGTTTCTCCATCTATTTCCCATGAAATGATGGGACCAGATGCCATGATTTTAGTTTTCTGAATGTTGAGTCTTAAGGCAACATTTTCATTCTCTTCTTTCACTTTCATGAAGAGGCTCTTTAGTTCTTTTTTGCTTTCTGCCATAAGGGTGGTGGCATGTGCATATTTTAATATCATTCTACAATATAGAGTATCTGCATGAAGTAGATTCTTACTCCTATCTAAAAGGCCATCTTGTGTCTTCTGTACTCTCTTTGCAGATTTCTGCCCCTACCAGTATATCTTAGGTTACTCTTGAATTAATTTTAATCTTAGAAATGTTTGAAACTTCTAAATATGTATAATAATTATTGTTAATTTCTTTCAATGCTTTCTCTTAATTGCTTTACTTTGCTTTTAAAATTCAGAAGTGATCCAAATACCTTTGGATTAATGCTGAATAATAAATTATTTTATTCTGTGATAAAACAGTTGAGTAGAAATTAGGGTTTTTTTTTTTTGCATTTATGAAAATAATATCACTTCTGGATTTGAGAGTAAGTCAAAGATACGAGGCTAAAGAAATGAAATATAATTTTCTTGACAGTTTCAGAAAGCAGTGGCATACCATCTGTATCAATTAACTTCAGTAATATTCAGTACTTTCTTTCTTTCCACTGGAAATTACATATGACCAAAAAGATGTCTCTTTAACTAGAAGTGCCTTATTGACAATGAAAGTTAGTTACTACCAAAGATGTTTAATTTAGACTGTGGTTTCCAAAGTAAGATACTAACCAGATTGTAAGATTTTAGTAACATTTGAATTAAGAAGGGCTTTCTTGATTTTTTAGTACATCAGCACATATAAAAGTAATGTTATAATAATCATATTAAAAGCATATACATTGAAATTAGTTAATTTATGACTTTTAGATTTCCCTCTATTGTGAAATAAATAATTGATTATATAATAATCAATAGTTTAATTAACATTGGGGTTTCCTGTGTGGCTCAATTGGTAAAGAACCCACCTGCAATGTAGGAGACATAAGAGACCCAAGTTTGATCCTTGGGTCAGGAAGGTCCCCTGGTGAAGGAAATGGCAACCCACTCTAGTATTCTTGTCTGGAGAATCCCATGGACAGAGGAGCCTGGTGGGCTACAATCCATGGAGTGCAAGAGTTGGACATGACACTAGGCAGCAATGAACAAAACACACCAGAGAATCCTTATAAACTTGTAATACTGTGAAATGTTCAAAACATGAAAATGAAACTTATGCTAAGTTCAAAACAAAACTAAACTGCTTGTCAAATAAATAATTTCATATCACTTTTGTTCTTGGTTTCTTTCTGTGAAAACTTTCTCTGTTTATAATTTAAAAATAGATACTACATCTAAATCAGAACATATGTAATAACAACTGACTTAAAAAATAAGTTTTTCAATGTGCTGGATATTGCTCTAAGAGTTGTACATGTGTTAACTCATTTAATCCTCACGCCAGGACCTGCCGTGAGTGTAATCACTAGTTCAATCTAACAGATATGATTACGGATTCACTGAGAGTTGAAGGAACCTGTCCAAGGATACACACTGAGAAATTGGCAGAGCCAGGGCTTGCAGCCAGACAATCTGGCTTCAGAGTCTGAATGCCTGGCCATCTTGTCATACCCCCAAATGATATTTGGGTCTCCATTAGTAATTTAGAAAACATGAAACATTGCCCCAAATCTCTCTGTGCCTCATCTTAGAAACACATCCTGGAAATCCATTATGGACTATTCACTGTATTGCTGCCAAAGATGTTTTGTCCTTGAGAAGTTCTAGGATTTTAAAGCCCCATAAAGACTTATGATAGTCTATATACAAAGGGAAGTGCATGCGAAGGAAACACGTTGGGATAGCCTGTAGATTTTGCTTTTCCCATCTCCTAAACATCAGTTTATGATAATGATCTTAAGTGTAATTTACAAAGGAATGTTTTAAGAAAGAGTCCTGAAGCTCTGAGAAAAAGATGTCATATTTTCCAGTAGCGTTTCAAAAGTCGTGCTCTACTCTGGCTTCAAAAGTGTGTTATGATTATATAAATGATCAAATATTCAGTCTTTTGGTCTTTTATATGATTCACTAATCAAAAGAAAATCAACAGAAAATTTAAAAGTCAAACAAACTTCTGCATAGGATATATTTAATCTTAACTGTATTGGTTATTTATGGTGAGATTTTAATTATAATGGAGAAAACATTGTTAAATGAATCAACGCTTTCTTGCTCAGTAGTGTCCAATTCTTTGCAACCCTATGGACTGTAGCCAGGCTCCTCTGTCTATGGGATTCTCCTGGCAAGAATACTGGAGTGGATTGCCATGCCCACCTGCAGGGGAACTTCCTGACCCAGGGATCAAACCTGCGTCTCCTGAGGCTCCTATATTGCAGGTGGATTCTTCAGCACTGAGTCATCAGGAAAATCCAAATGACTCATATATATGATGTAAATTAAACTACCAGCTACTTTTATTTTTTCACCCTCAGGAAAGTTACTACTTACTTTTTAATCTTTTCTGCAACTCTTACAAATAATTTAAATTTTTTTAATGTTCAATTTTGTTAAGCACATTTCTGTAAGACCTCTGTGTATAGAACTATGAAAAGCTAACACTGTGCCACAGGGCAACTTCCACTGAGCTTTGTTCTATAATGCAAGAGAACAAAAGCTGAGATGAAATGTGTTTTACAACAGGGCTGGTCTTTCCCCACCTTTCTATGTTCCAAAGTGGCCCAGCAGCCCAGGAGAGCAAGCATGGCACTCTGTGGGAAGGCAAGAAGCATTTATGCAGCTCGGTTTCTTTTATTTCGCATTAAGGTGAAAACACCAATACAACAATCCCAATCGAAACACAAAGATTAAACACTGACTCACATGGAGAGTAAGCTTTAGCAGACTGTGCAAAATTTTTCAGAATGTTTCTTTCTGAAAAGAAAACAGTTCTTGGATGAATCTTTTGAAAGTGTTGATAGTGTCTTTGAATTGGACCAAAATAGATGGTACAGTTTGTGATAATAAAACACAAACGTCTCTAGGGCATTGATATATGTTCTCAACTGAGAATTTAAACTGTCATATATGTAAAGTCTGGATTTTTAAGAAACTTATTCAAATAGTATTTAGAGAAAAAAAAGCATTTATGCTAATTAGAAAGCAGAGCTAAAGTCAAAGGCTAAAACTATTTAAGGAATCTGAAAATAGAAAAGTACAAACAACTAGTAAAATACATCTGGAGATTACTTAAAGGCTCCTTTAAGATTTTTCATGTCTTTCTGACAGGAAAAAACAATTGAAACTATCTTTGAAAATGTCCCAAAGAAAGTGAAAGTGAAAGTCACTCAGTTGTGTCTGACTCTTTAGATCCCATGGCCTATAGAGTCCATAGAATTCTCCAGGCAGAATACTGGAGTGGGTAGCCTTTCCCTTCACCAGGGGATCTTCCCAAACCAGGGATCAAACCCAGGTCTCCCACATTGCAGGTGGATTCTTTACCAGCTGAGCCACAAGGGAAGCCTGTAAATGTTGGAGTTTGATACCAAATGCACCCTGGGCTTTGTTTCTTTTTCTTTTAAATGCATTGTCAATCTTACATGAAGATGCTGCTGCTCATGATGTCAGTGAAACAGAGCTTTACATATAGAATATTAAGTTTTTAATAATCTGAAATTCTTCATTGATGGACTTCAAGAGAGCCAGAGACTTCCTAAAATTATATACAAACATTTATTTATATGAGTATATATCCATTTTCTTGGAAAAGAGAGTCTGTTATTTTTGGCCAGAAAACAAAGTATACTCCATAAAGAATCTGAGTCTGTGAACTGTACCACAACATCAGGATCATCTAACAATAGGAGTCCTTAAACCCACAGATTGTGCAACAGATTAAAGTTTTTATAGACTGAATGATACTTGAAGGTTTGAATTACACCTTCATTTTATATATATTCTCATCCTGACTTTTCTTTGTCCAAATGATATCTTCAAGTGGTCATCCATAAATTTTAAATCATTTTCTAACCTTTTGTGTATTTCTCCTCAGGAAAGTCAAAGAACCAAAAGATGACATACATACTCTTTGGAACTCACTGACCTTAAGCAACAAAGGAAGCAGACCAAACACAAATCTTAATGTTATCTGGCTAACCTTTCTTGCAGTGGTTTTGGAATAGTTAGAATAGAAAAAGGAGTCCAAAATGGCAGTGGCTAAAAGATAGACAAAGAAAGGGGAAAAGCCTGTGAAAAGGGAACAAAGGAAAAATTCGTGGATCAGAGTGAGAACCTCAGGTGAAACAAACAGGTCCCCTTCCTGGCTAGCTCTAGTTTGCCTAGTTTGCCTAGGGCAGGCCAGGTGGGAGGAGCCAAAGCATATAAAAAGAGGGAGCCAAGACCGACTGACTCCTCTCCTGCGAGGTCAGCTCATCTTCATGCGTGGGGATGGATTTTCTTTACCAAATAAAACTCTGAGCTGTAATGAAGCTGTAACACTGGTCCGTCATTTTAAATCTTTGTTGTAGTGAGACAGAACTGAGGAAATTACACTCTCTCCTAACATATCAATATATGCCAAAAAGTGTTTTTAAATAATTCTAACCTAGCAATAACAGTGTTGCAAACACTGTTGTTTAAGGGGGGTGTTTACATATGTTTAAAATTAAAGTGTTTACATATGTTTAACTAGAAATACGCTTACTCCTTGGAAGGAAAGTTATGACCAACTTAGCATATTCAAAAGCAGAGACATTACTTTGTCAACAAAGGTTCGTCTAGTCAAGGCTATGGTTTTTCCTGTGGTCATGTATGGATGTGAGAGTTGGACTGTGAGGAAGGCTGAGCACCGAAGAATTGATGCTTTTGAACTGTGGTGTTGGAGAAGACTCTTGAGAGTCCCTTGGACTGCAAGGATATCCAACCAGTCCATCCTAAAGGAGATCAGTCCTGGGTGTTCATTGGAAGGACTGATACTAAAGCTGAAACTCTAATACTTTGGCCACCTCATGCGAAGAGTTGACTCATTGGAAAAGACTCTGATGCTGGGAGGGATTAGGGGCAAGAGGAGAAGGGGATGACAGAGGATGAGATGGCTGGATGGCATCACTGACTTGATGGACGTGAGTCTGGGTGAACTCCGGGAGTTGGTGATGGACAGGGAGGCCTGTGGTGCTGCGATTCATGGGGTCGCAAAGAGTCGGACACGACTGAGTGACTGATCTGATCTGAACTAGAAATACAGTCACTCATGTCACGTTTCTTGTGCTTCTGTCAGCAGGGTGTATTCTCTGTCATTTAATCAGTGACCTTCTCTCCTCTATACCTTTCCTCAAATCTGAAATAGAATAATCTTGGTCTTTTCCCTGATCCTACCTCAGAGTCCCTATCCTAGTTTCAAATAGTTGCAGTTTACAGAATTTCCTTTTAAAGTCTGGAGCTGAATAAACTTTCAAGGAGGAGCATTGTCTAGGAGACATAACTGTGCAGAACAGTATTGAGGGGCTTACTGGGGCTTGAAATCATACACATTGCAAGGAATAAAGAAACCAGGAATTAGGAATCAAGATGAAGGTTTCTCTTACCACACACAAATTCAAAATTTGCACTTTGAATCATTTATTCAGGATTTTACTTTGCACATTTAATCTAATTTAATTTATTCCTATTATAATTAGCTCTTGGTTTAAGTAGGTACAAACAAAAACACTCATTCACATACATCTTATTCAGGGTAATTGGCAACATTTTTAGCCACAGAAATATATAAAATACACACCCTTCAACCAAAAAAGAGTTTGTTTCCCGCCCCGCCCCCACCCCGAAGACTTCTTACATGAAATGTAAACCAACATCTCTTATCTTTTATGTACATTTATTACAACAGTATTTGTTAAACATAAAGAAATTTGCCATAAATACTACCAAAAAATATAAAAAGAATAATCATTCACAGGAGAACTGTAGCAAGTAGAAATTTTGTCAAAAGTGATTAAGTTTTAAATATCCAATTGTAGACTGAAAACAAAGATACTGATTTTTTTTTTTTTTTTAGGATGCCTGAACATATAAAGAAGTGGAACAGTTTACTTTGATTTTTCTAAACTGCAGTTTGATTGTATTTAAAAGATATATACTTTTCCATTGTTGATTTCCCTTGATAAACTGAGTTCATGCCAATTTTTCTTAACTCACTGTATATTCCTTCAAAGCCTGCCATCCAGTCTTATATATTTACATTAATGCCTTTCTGCAGTACTCTATATGCATCAAAATCTGATATTCACTAGATCCTAGAGTCTCTGCCACTTCAACCTTACTTATTTTTCCTGGCTTATTTCTAATATCTAAACTATATGCCTTCTCAATACAATTTTTTTGACAGGATAATAGTGCATGCGATATTTGCCCTGATCCGTATAGGATTTCACATGAAATATGGAAAGGAAAATACTGATAATCATTGCTAACATACTTCAGAGACATTTTAATATTGGCTTGGCACTGTATGTCCTTTGCTATAGAAATGGTCTAGTTGGATCTGTTATTGGTTTATAGAAACTTGAATTGTGAATTCATGTCTTAATAATTACTGTCAGGAGACAGCAGTAAGGATACAAAAAAGTCTGGTTACTTGAGTATAAGGCTCATCCAAACCTCTTTCCAAAGGTAAAAAATAAATGATATTAAATATTACTATTAATCATATACCTAATGATTAACCTTAGATATGCAGATGACACCACCCTCATGGCAGAAAGCAAAGAGGAACTAAAGACCCTCTTGATGAAAGTGAAAGAGGAGAGTGAAAAAGCTGGCTTAAAACTCAACATTCAAAAAACGAAGATCATGGCATCTGGTCCCATCACTTCATGGCAAGTAGATGGGGGAACAATGAAAACAGTGACAGATTTTTTTTTTTTTTTTTGCGGGGTGGGGGGGAGGGGCTCCAAAATCACTGCAGATGGTTACCACAGCCATGAAATTAAAAGACACTTGCTCCTTGGAAGAAAAGCAATGACGAACCTAGACAGCATATTAAAAAGCAGACACATTACTTTACCAACAAAGCTCTGTCTAGTCAAAGGTATTGTTTTTCCAGTAGTCATACATGGATGTGAGAGTTGGACTATAAAGAAAGCTGAGCACCAAAGACTTGATGCTTTTGAACTGTGGTGTTGAAGATGACTCTTGAGAGTCCCTTGGACAGCAAGGAGATCCAACCAGTCAATCCTAAAGGAGACTAGTCCTGGGAGTTCATTGGAAGGACTGATGCTAAGGCTGAAGCTTCAATACTTTAGCCACCTGATGTGAAGAACTGACTCGCTGGAAAAGACCCTGATGCTGAGGAAGTTTGAAGGCAGGAGGGGAACGGGAGGACAGGATGAGAGGGTTGGATGGCATCACTGACTCAATGGACATTAGTTTGAGCAAGCTCTGGGAGTTGGTGATGGACAGGGAAGCCTGGCATGCTGCAGTCCATGGGGTTGCAAAGAGTCAGACACGAATGAGTGACTGAACTGAACTGATATACCTAATAATTGCAAGTCTGGTGTTTGAGTCCTCATGTGTTCACAGTTGTTTTTTAAACTGACTCAGAGTAAACAGACAGGAAGTCTCACAAAATTGGCAAAGCAAGGTGAAAAAAGCTATTTACCCCGTCATTTACCTTGAACCTAACATATGGCATGCAGTGGAGAAAAACTCAAGTTCAGTTCAGTTCAGTTGAGTCACTCAGTCGTGTTCGACTCTTTGCGACCCCATGAACCGCAGCACTCCAGGCCTCCCTGTCCATCACCAACTCCCAGAGTCCACACAAACCCATGTCCATTGAGTCGGTGATTCTATCCAACCAGGTAAAAATCTCAAAAAAGGTGTTTTATATATAGCATTATATTTAAGCATAGGTAGACAAACTGAGATGGTGTTTCAGGAGAATATCCCCTCAACAATTAAAGAGCTTCCAAACTAACCACAAAGGAAGTATTAGGAAGACCTTCAACATTGATTTTTTTCTTTTAGAATTTATCTATTTCTAAATTCTACATGTAGACTGCTTTCTGTGATTGCTGTTTTCTGGACTTTACTCATAATTAAAAAAGCTTCTTAGTTTAAGGTATATATCTAGGTTTGGCCTAGAATCTAACCTCTATATATACGAATTATTTCATTAATGAAAAATAGCATCAAGTCTTCCACAATGACACTGTTATAAAAGTGTAACATAGAGTTTTTGAGCTAATCATACTCAACCTCAACCTAAGGTATTACCTTCTGAGCATAATGAATATACCTTTATATTTTATAAATAAGTTTTCAAGATACATTGTAATGTTTGGATCTTATGTAAATTTAAGATGTCACATGATGTCAGAGTTATTGCTATAACTCTGGACAGAAAATTGGACCAGTGAATCTTCCAAATATTATTGCATCATCATTATTAGTGAATAATTCTATTTCTCAAAAACTTCATTACTCTGATTTTCTTTGTTTATTGTAAGCATATGAAACCATCAAAAGTGTAAAGGTAGAGTCTGTCATAAGGTGAGTCATCAGTCTAAGACCCTGTGTATAATCAGTACACTATGGCATACAAAATGTTCTGTCTCACTTTCAAATACTGTTTGACTACAGAAATAGATCAAAGGAATAACTAGGTGGAGCAAAGAGACCAACTTTATCATTGTAGATTATACTTGGATGACATATTTCCAAGAAGGACATTAATTCAAGGAGATAGACTTTGAATTTAATAGGGAGGAATACAATGGGGAAGAGTTTGATTAAAAAAAAATATAAGTTGACTTATGTCTTTTTATAATTATTTTTCCTTTCTTTCCCCATCCACTTTGTTTGTGTTAGCTCCCCTCCCCACTCTTCCTGCCTTCTCTCCTGGGATTTTCTTACTTCACTGAGTGACTACTATTTGAAAAGCACTGCAATAACATATGAATATATTTGGTATTCAATTTTCAGCCCATCACTTCCTGGTGTTTTTCTCTATTTGAAACTAAGAATAATAACCCTTTACTACAACCCTTCTAGCAATGAGAAAGGTCATATAAACAATTGACAGCCATTCCATAAATACAGATTTCAGACTTGTCTGCTTTCTGGTTCTCATGATTCAGTGATTCTTTTATTATTAGTGTAAAAACATTGCAAAAATATTATTCCTTAATAGAACAGTGTGACATGAATGCAAATAACCTATTTTATACAAGGCATAATCATGTATCTCATTTAAATTTGATTAAGGAAGTAATTGGGAACTAAATTAGTACCATAATTAGAACAGATTTTCTGATTCTTTGAATGACATAGTGAATATCTATGAGACCCTGAAAGTTCTGCGACATATAATCAATTGGTATAAAGAAAATTAATTTCTGCCCAGTAGCCATCAACCTCTGGCCAGCTTTTTAAAAGTACCATGATACAGGTTAAAGGAAGGGGTGCTTTGTGTCCTCAAATGGTGTCTTAAACCCAAAGAGTCACTCAGCTAGTAGGTAGCAAATAAATAGCTTAGTTTTTTCCTTTTTTAACATGAAACAATAAAAACTTCTCATGATCACTGCTTCACCCTTCTTAACACAAAATTATACAGCAAATTCTTGGGAAATAAACTATAGCTGAATGAAAGAGGATAAAAATTACCTTTGAAATCATAGCATGATTACTGAAAAATACCAGAGAGAGTATACAGGGATCACTTATCAAAGTGATATAAGCCAGAAAAAGTCAGGTCAGTTAATTTCACTTTGAGGGAATAGGAACAAGTTTAGATCTATAATTTTTTTTATGAAGCAATTTTGTTATACCTGATTTGTATGTAAGTAATGAAAACTGAACTGTTTTGTCTCCCATGAAGGCTGGAGGCGAATTTGGCTGAAAGCTTAGATGAACAGAGTGCTAGTGTTCTTCTAGATTCCTCTCTGGAAAGTTGTTTTTGTGTATGTGTTATAGAAACACTATCTTGCTTCTATCATTCTCAGTGGCTAAATGACAAGGGTTATCACTTTTACCAGTAATGTTGAATAAGTCAAGTCTCTACTGAAGTTCATATTGTCATTTCTGCCAAACATACCTAAATCCACCAAGATTTGTCATTAAGAGTTAAAGATTAAACTATCAAACTATAAATCATCCATTCATCTCTCCAATTCCAATTGGTGAAATCTTAATAATATGTATGAAAGCTATATTTTTTATATTTGCTGTTAACTCTGAGAGCTCAGTTTATATAGACTTCTATTTCTAATTTTTTGCAACATTACCATCACTACCACCACCACCACCACCACCAACAATAAAATTTCTATGCAACTGATACCACTTTGTTCTAGAGAGAAAAAAAGGGTGGCATCACACTCACGAGAATAAAAATTGCTAATTTTTGTTTCATATAATTTTGGTCCCTACTTTATCCATGGCATTGTTGGCCACTTCAGTAATTATCCAATGATAAAACCAAATGACATGGAAGCATACTATGGTTTGTTACTTTTTGTAGGAAAGAGTAATTGAAAGTAGGCAAGGGTAATTGAAAGGCAAATGAAAAAAGTCAGTGTAATAATTTTAGGCTTTGATGGCATAATTTTGCTAAGAAAAGTAAGAAATTTGCATGATGGGATTTTGTTTCCATTTTATTCCCTAGTTTTTCAAATGCTCTCATTATTTGGCTGGCTGGGTCACCTTGTGAAAATATAGGATCATTACCATAACTTGTAGCATAGTATTATCTATGATACAAAAACCACAAAAATTATGATAAAAATTCAAGGATCAATATCCTAATTCCATTTTTCTAAACACATGTAAAATGGATTTGCATGTTTCATGAAAAAGGGAGGAAGAAAGCTGGATATTTTACAAAATAACAATAATAAGACAATTTATGATTATCATAATACTAAGGATAATGGATAATGGATAAGTATAATACAAAGTGATTTACTAAATTTTGAAATTATATTTTAAAAGATTCAATATCCTATATTTTGTTACTCTTCATTGATAAAATATGGTTTTGGTCAGATTGACATTTCTAGGGAAAAGTGTGCATTAATTTTCTTACTCAGAATTGTCTTTTTGTTAATGTTAAATGTCACATTTGCTACTTTCTCACTTTTTTTCAAATAATTTTTCTTTAGTGAAATGGAACTTTATTTAAATCTCTGTAAACTATAAATGCAGAATTATTTTTCAGTTAATAAAACTGTTTTAAATTCTCTTTTCTAGCCAATTCCAAGTGGTAAAGTGGCTTAAATTCGACCTTGTTTTATTCTTGAGTTACAAATTTGGGACCTGAATCTCTTGTTTTTATTTATGAAAAATCTTCCCTAGAAGAAAGAGGCAGCACTATACTGATCAGATGCTCAGTTTAGAGATCCTTCTTCCACTTTCTTTACATTATTCTTGGAGCATTATGCATCACAAATGTGGTTTCTTCATCTATTAATCAAAAAGCCACTTGCACTTCTGTTCAACAATATATTTCAGAAATATTTATTTCTGTATTGTGGGTCTGTCAATTGTAAGCACAGTTCTACTGCTGTATCTGGTGGCAGAAAACTTCACCTGAAATACCTACCAGCAGGAATCCTGGGGGGCAAAGATCCTCCCCCTGGCGCTGGATGCGGGGCCTGGAGGCTATTTAAAAACCCTGCCCTCAGGAAGCTGGGGCAGAACGTTTCCACCCCAATGGCCGGGAAGGATCCTTTTAAGAGATAAAAATGGACATTAATCAAAAAATCTTCTTTGTGGAAAAGCTGTTGATCATTTAACTGGAACAAAACCTACAATCAACAAAGACATCAAACCTTACAAAGATGTTATGTAATTACAAGGAATGGAATGCATTTTTATTCATAAATTTATGAAATAAACCTAGTTTTTTGAAAAGAAAGTTGGAAAACCCCATGGACGGAGGAGCCTGGTAGGCTGCAGTCCATGGGGTCTCTAAGAGTCGGACATGACTGAACGACTTCACTTTCACTTTTCACTTTCATGCATTGGAAAAGGATATGGCAACCCACTCCAGTGTTCTTGCCTGGAGAATCCCAGGGACGGGAAGCCTGGTGGGCTGCCGTCTGTGGGGTCGCACAGAGTTGGACATGACTGAAGCGACGCAGCATCAGCAGTTACAATCAAAGAGGGTTAGAAGCACCAGAATACTAAGATAAATTTCTAAACCTACATTTGACAAAGGGGATATAAATGTTATTGATGTTGCCTGTTTACAGAATTCAACTCCATATGCGATAGAGATATGCAGAAAATAGCCACAATAGGCCTGAGATGTGTGCTGCACTATGAGGAGTGGTGCCTCACTTCAGGTGTACCAGTGTGAGAGCCTAAAACTAAGAAGACTTTTATACCATACAATAATCACATACATCTTTGAAACAGTGGTAAGAAAAACAACATACACATTTCTTAATTTGCTTCATTCTTATTTTTCTTAATTAGGGACCAGACATAAGAGTTTGCAAAGGTAGAACCACACGCTTTTTCATTTTTAAGAATGCTATTGAGAAAGAAAAAAGAAAAAGTAAACTACTTAGAAGTTTATTCATAAAATAATATAATGAGTCACAGACGAAAAGAATGTCAGAGCTACAAAGGACTTCAGAGATCATCCAGTCAAAAACTCCATGTTTTACAGACCAAGAACTGAGGACTGGGGTGGGAAACTGATATCACACAGCTGGTGGACTCCCAGGACAAAGTCTTTACACTAAAGACTAAAAATAAATAATGAGCCACTTCCTATTTGGAAGATCATGATCTCCTGATTGTGAATTAGAAACCTAGCACTTTGGAATAGTGGCATTACAACTTGGTGTCTCAAGGACCTAAAGGACACTAAAATCATTCAGAAGAAAGTATAATATAAATGCAATATTAGTGCATTGGTAACTGATATGGTACATGTAAGTTTAAATCACAATAATACCCTAAAATCAAGTTACCCTGATGGTTGTAAGAAACACATCTCATTTGAGACCCCTGAAACCCTCATCAGGAACAGCAGTTTTCCTGTGTAGTGACCTGGGATCTCTGCTTCCACAAGTTCAAATTTAGAAAGTGCCATATTTTTGAAAAGGACCTCCCAAGTGGCCCTAGTGGTAAAGAACCTGCCTGACAAAGGCAGAGATGTAAAATATGCATGTTTGATCCCTGGGTCAGGAAGATCCCCTGGAGGAGGAAATGGCAACCCACTCCAGTATTCTTGCCTGGGAAATCCCATCGACAGAGGAACCTGGTGGGCTATAATCCATGGGGTCCCACAGTCAAACATGACTGAAGGGACTTAGTGCACATGCACATATTTTTGAAAAGACTTCACTCTGTTCTTTGATACAAGCTTTACCCCTAAAATAAGTTAAAATTTTGATTTTTCTTTTAACTTTAACTAGGATTAAAGGGATCTGGTATACCACACTCTATATATCTTGCTGCTACGGAGGAAGTTGTTGCTAAAGAAAAAGCAGCATTTCTCAGATCTTTAGAGATTTTTTTTTTTTTTTTTTTTACAAAAGAACAAAGTTATAATGAAAGCTTTAATGGTTGAGGCCTATAGATTGTGCATTGGATTAAAGAAAGCATAGAGAGAGTGTCATATACTGTGAATAAATTGGTTTTGTTGTGGATTCTATGGAGCTTTAGTAAAATGACCCAGCAGAGCTGGAGTCCCTTAAACATTAAAAGGTGTGGCAAAAGAGAACAAGATGGCAGAGGAGCAGGTGGACATGGAGTACATCTCTCTCCATGGATACATCAGGAATACACCTTCAGACACAGAAGTTCATGCGGAATACCAGTTGAGAGCGGACATGAGTACCTGACCAGTGGAAAATAATATATAGAACCATGCAAATCTTGGTAGGATGAAGGAACTAGGGGGAAAAGCAGGAGTGTTAGTAGGACTGGACCTTCCCTTGGCGGGTGGGGGAACTAAAGCAGAAGTCCGATTCCCACATCCAGGCAATTTTCTGAGTCAGAGGAGAAAACATTTAAGACTGAGAGTGAAACAGCATAAATGGAATGAGAATCAGACAGTCTTGCCACAGCCATACATACCCAGGACAGGGACCCAGGTTCCCTGGAAGGTGCAGCAGCTGGCAGCTGGAGTTCAGGGATTGTGGAATAATCCCAGGGTGAGGGCTGCTGTTGACTGCAGAGAGATGGATTGAGGGGATGTGAGGGAGGACATTGTGGTGGGAAATGCCTGTGGAGGAAAGCCAGGCAACCATAGAAGCAAGGCAATACTGCTGAGTCACACGGAAGGGGTGGAGCCATCACCATAGTCCCTCTCTCCCCACACACCAGCATTGTTGGTTGAACAATAGAGAGGCTGGCCCATCAAACGCCTGCCGCATTGAACCACAGAATAGGACTCCACCCAGGGAGCCCCTTTAAGTGCCTGATGCGCTGATCTAAGAGTAGGACCCCAAACAGGGGGGCCCCCTCTATGTGCCTGACACGCTGAACAACAGAGAAGGATCCCAGCAAGGTAGCCCTCTAAGTGCCTGAGGGCAGAGCTACAGAGAAAGACTGGCCAAAAAGGCCTTCTAATCACCAGTTACAAGAGGCTCAAAAAAAAAAAAAAAAAAAAAAAAGACTCTGATAGGGCCATAACTCCTGCCGCAGAGGCAGTCCAAGTCCCTGTACACTTGCTGCCTCCAGGGTCCCCGCAAGCCAAGCAGCCATGCTGCCTTCATGCTCAACTCTCACTGGGGCAGAGCTGCCACAGACATAAAAAAGTCTTGCATCTATAAGCACAGGGTCACTTCTGTAGTGTCTGACTCTTTGAGAACTTGTAGACTGTGGCCTGCCAGGCTTCTCTGTCAGGGAGGGAGGAGGGTTTTCTAGGCAAGAATACTGGAGCTTTTTGGCCAATACTGGTTGCCATACCCTTCTAAAGCACTATTTCCTCCTGCCCTAGCTGCCAACTCCCTTGAGTACCTGATGCTGCCAGAATCCCTGTGACCCAAGCAGCTGTACTGCCTCCACACCTGGCCTTCAAAGGGGCAAACCCAGGTCCTCCAGGGCAGTCTCAGGAGCAAACCCCAGTGGATGACCCATACGTAGAGGTGGAAATAAAACCACAATTGAAACCCATGGGCAGTGTTAATAAGGAAGAAGACCCAAAATCTTCCCACAGCTGTACAAGATGCAGATTAAATCCACACGATCATCTAGGCAGACTCCGTGTCTGTGGAATATATAAAAAGTCATTGAGAGCTCCCACAAAATAAAATGCACTAGTTTTGATAGCTGTGGACAATGGAGGAAAGAACACACAGAAATAGGACCAGGTTAGAATCTGAGCTGCCCCCACAGCAGGTCCAGAGATCAGTACCGTGTTGGAGGGCATCCAAGGGAGGTGAGGTGGACTGTGACTTCCAGCAAGGGAAAGGACTCTGACAGCAGTGACTCAAGAAAAACATTTATTATTCTTATGTTTTGACTTGTTCTGTAGATTCTTTTGGATTTTTTTTTCTTTTTCTTCCCCTTTTCCCCCCTCTGTTGTAGTTGTTGATTTTACTGGCACTAGGAAATCGAATTAAGCTTTCGAGCTTTTTTGTTTGTTTGTTTCTCAGTCACATTTTTTATTGTTGTTATAAACCTCTGTCTCTGAGTTGGGTTTTTGCAGTTCTATGGAGTTTTCCCTTTTTCTTTTATTTTTAATTTTTAAAACCTACTATGGGGAACACATGTATACCTGTGGCGGATTCATTTTGATATTTGGCAAAACTAATACAATTATGTATTAAAATTAAAAATAAAATAAAATTAGACAAAAAAACCTACTATTATTTTCTCTACATTTATTCCATTGTTTGCTTTTCTTACTATTCTTTTCCCCTTGTAATTAATCTTTAATGTATATAAATCTTCTTCATCTACCTCTATTTAACTTTGCATATCTATTCTTTCTTTTTTTTCCCTTTCCTCCCAACATATTTGTTAGTTTTATTTTCATTGCTTTAATCCCCAATTGGCACCTTGCTTTAATTTCACTTTCCAGTTTGTGCTTTAGTTAGTGTTGTTCTGGTATATACAATTTTTGCTTTTCTTTGTTTACCAGGTCAACCTATTGTACTTTATTTTTGTTGGACTGTTTTTATTTTACTTACGGGTGTATACCTTTTTTTTTTTTCTTTTTGTTTCTTCTTCCATTTTCTTTTTTTAATAATTTCTCTTTTTTATAATTTTAATTGTTAATGTTTTAAACCTATTATATTTATTCTACATTTATTCCTTTTTTTGCTTCCTGCTGTTCTTTTCCCCTTGCAGTTAATCTTTAATGTATATAAATCTTCTTCATCTACCTCTATTTAACTTTGCCTATTTATTCTTTCTTTCATTTCTTTCTTTCCTTTCCTCTCAACATATTTGTTAATTTTGTTTTCATTGCTTTATTCCCCACTTGGCACCTTGCTTTAGTTTTGTTTTCCAGTTTGTGATTTAGTTAGTTTTGTTCTTAACTGGTAAATATAATTTTTGATTTCCTTTGTTCACTGGGTCAATCTACGGTATTTTATTTTTGTTGGACTGTTTGACTTTGCTCATGGATGTATATGTATATGTGTATATTCCATTATTTTAATTATTATTTGCCTGATTTTGTAACTACCATTTGTCTGGGGTTCATCTTTGGTTTCTTGTTTTTGGATATTTGTTTTAATCTCACTTAATGCCATAACAAACCACTTGTGGAATCTTCTTTCTTGACCAGTGATCAAGCCTGGAGCCTTTGGAGTGTGAGCACTGACTCCAAGAGCCTAGACTACCAGAGAACTAACCCTAGGGAGTATCAAATAGTGATAACTTACTGTAAGGAAACCACTTCAATATAAGACCTGGCATCACCCAACCACCAGTGGCACCCTGTACAGGATGCCTCATCTAAACAACAAACAAACAAACAAAATATAAACCCAATCATCAGCAGATAGGATTACCACCTCACTCAGCCTTGCCCATCAGAGGAAAAACAAACAAAAACACAGCACAAATCTCACCCTATAGGAAGGTTACACAAACCACTGGGCTAAACTTAGAAAGGCAGAAACCAAAAGGAAGAAAGAATTCAATCTTCTTCAAGGAAAGAATTCAACTTTCCTTGAAACCTGGGAAAAGGAGACTTCAAACACAATAAGTTAAAAAAAATAATGATAAGGCAGAGAAATACTACACAAAGGAAGGAACAAACTAGAAACACAGAAGTCCAGATAAATGAAGAGGAAATAGACAAAATACCTAAAAAAGGATTCAGAATAATGATAGTAAACATGATCAAAACCTTGAAAACAAAATGGAGAAAATGCAAGAATCAATTAACAAAGACCAAGAAGAACTAAAGAATAAACATTCAGAGACAAAACACAATTACTGAAATTAAAAATACTGTAGAGGTAATCAATAGCAGGATATCTACAGCAGAAGAATGAATCAGTGAGCTTGAAGATAAAATGGTGAAAATAATTTCTGAAGAGCAGAATAAAGTAAAAAGAATGAAAAGAACTGATGATAGTCTCAGAGACCTCTGGGACAATATCAAATGCACCAACATTCCATTTATAGGAGTTCCAGAAGAAGAAGGGAAAAAGAAAGGGTATGAGAAATTTTTTGAAGAGATTATAGTTGAAAATAGCTGAAAGGAAATAGTCAATGAAGTCCATGAGGCACAAAGAGTCCCATACAGGATAAACCTAAAGAGTAACATGTCAAGACACATACTAATCAAACTAACAAAGACTAAACACAAGGAAAAAATATTAAAAGCAGCAAGGGAGAAGCAACAAGTAACATACAAGGGAAACCCCATATACTTAACAGCTGATCTTTCAGCAGAAACTCTGCAGGCCAGAAGGGAATGGCAGAATATTTTTAAAGTATTGAAAGGGAAATCTACATTTCCTTTTGAAATGAAAGGGAAAAGGAAAGGGAATATACAACCAAGGTTACAATACTCAGCAAGGATCTCATTCAAAACTGATGGAAAAATAAAAAGCTTTTCAGAGTAGCAAAAGTTAAAAGAATTCAGTACCACTAAATCAGCTTTACAACAAATGTTAAAGGGGCTTATATAGTCAAGAAATGCAAGAGAAGAAAAAAGATATGCAAAATCAACCCCAAACAATTAAGAAAATGGCAGTAGAAACATATATATCAATAATTACATTAAATGTAAATGGATTAAATGCTCCAACTAAAAGACAGAAATTGGCTGAATGGATACAAAAACAATACCCATATATATGCTCTCTACAAGAAACCCACTTCAGACCCAAAGACACTTATAGACTGAAAGTGAGAGGATGGAAAAATATATTCCATACAATTGGGAAGCAATAGAAAGCTGGAGTAGCAGTCCTCATATCAGACAAAATAGACCTTAAAATAAAGAAGATTACAGGAGATAAGGAAGGACACCACATCATGATCAAGGGATCAATCCAAGAGAAGACAACAATTGTAAATATCTATGCACCTAATATAGGAACACCTCAGTACATAAGACAAACACTAACAGACATGAAAGGAGAAATTGACAGTAACACAATAATAGTAGGAGACTTTACACCCTACTCACACCAATGGAGAGGTCATCAAAACAGAAAATTAGTATAAAACACAGTCTTAAATGATACATTAAATAAGACAGATCCCACTGATATCTTCAGGATATTCCATCCAAATGCAGAAGAATACACCTTCTTCTCAAGTGCACATTCTTCAGGATAGACCACATCTTAGGTCACAAATCAAACCTCAGTAAATTTAAGAAAATTGAAATCATATCAAGCATCTTCTCCAACCACAATGCAATAATACTAGATATCAATTACAAGAAAAAAAACTGTAAGAAACACAAACACATAGAGATTACACAATATGTTTCAAAATAACCAACAGGTTACTGAAGAAATCAAAAGGGAAATAAAAAAATTTCTAGAAACTAATGACAATGAACACAGATTCTCAAAACCTATGAGATGCAGCAAAAGCAGTTCTAAGAGGGAAGTTTATAGCAATACAATCCTACCTCAAGAAACAAGAAAAACAGCAAATAGACAACTTAACTTTACACCTAAAGCAACTGGAAAAAGAAGAACAAAAAACCCCCAAAATTAGTAGAAGGAAGGAAACCATAAAGATCCGAGCAGAAATAAATGAAAGAAACAATAGTAAAGATTAATAAAACCGAAAGATGCTTCTTCGAGAAGATAAACAAAATTGACAAATCTTTAGCCAGGTTCATCAAGAAAAAAAGAGAGAAGAATCAAATCAACAAAATTAGAAATGAAAAAGGAGAGGACAACAGACAATGCAGAAATACAAAGGATTATAAGAGAGTATTATGAACAACTATAAGGCAATAAAATGGATAACCTGGAAGAACTGGACAGATTCTTAGAAAAGTTCAATCTTCCAAGACTGAACCAGGAAGAAGTAGAAATCATGAACAACCCAATTACAAGCACTGAAATTGAAGCTGTGATTAAAAAAAAAAAAAAAAAAACTCACAAAAAACAAAAGCCCAGGACCAGATGGCTTCACAGGAGAATTCTATCAAACATTTAGAGAAGAGCTAATGCTTATCCTTCTAAAACTCTTTCAAAAAATTGCAGAAGAATGAACACTTTCAAACTCATTCGATGAGGCCGCCATCACCAAAACCAGACAAAGACAACACACAAAAAGAAAACTACAGGCTGATAACACTGATGAACATAGATGCAAAAATCCTCAACAAAATTTTAGCAAACAGAATTCAGCAACACATCAAAATGCTCACACACTATCATCAGGTTGGGTTTATTTCAGCGATACAAGGATTCTTCAATTTATGAAAATCAATCAAAGTAATACACCATATTAACAAACTGAAATATGAAAACCATATGATAATCTCAATAGATGCAGAAAAAGCCATTTACAAAATTTATCAGCCATTTATGATTTATAATACACTGATGACAGAAATCAAAGATGACATAAACAAATGAAGAGATATTCCATGTTCTTGGGTAGGAAGCATCAATATTGTGAAAATGACTATACAACCAAATGCAGTCTACAAATTCAGTGGGATCCCTATCAAATTACCAACGACATTTTTCACAGAACTAGAACAAAAAATTTCACAATTCATATGGAAACACAAAAGACCCCGAATAGCCAAAGCAGTCTTGAGAAAGAAGAATGGAGCTGGAGGAATCAAGCTTCCTTGTAGTATAATCAAGACTTCAGATTATACTACAAAGCTACAGTCATTAAGACAGTATGGTACTGGCACAAAAGCAGAAATATAGACCAATGAAACAAGATAGAAAGTTCAGAAATAAATCCATGCACCTACAGGTATTTTATTTTTGACAAAGGAGGCAAGAATATACAATGGGGCAAAGACAGCCTTTTCAATAAATGGTGCTGGGAAAACTGGACAGCTACATGCAAAAGAATGAAATGAGAACACTTCCTAACACTGTACACAAAGATAAACTCAAAATGGATTAAAGACCTAGATGTAAGACAAGAAATTATAAAACTCTTAGAGGAAAACATAGGCAGAACACTTGATGACACAAATCAAAGCAAAATCCTCTATGACCCACCTCCTAGAGTAATGGAAATAAAAACAAAAGTAAACAAGTGGGACCTGATTAAACTTAAAAGCTTTTGCACAGCAAAGGAAACCATAAGCAAGGTGAAAAGACAACCCTCAGAATGGGAGAAAATAATAGCAAATAAAATTACTGAAAAAGGATTAATTTCCAAAATATATTTCCAAGCCTCTCATACAACTCAATAACAGGAGAGCAAACAATCCAATCAAAAAGTGGGAAAAAGACCTAAACAGACATTTCTTCAAAGAAGACATACAGATGGCTAACAAACACATGAAAAGATGCTCAACACTGCTCATTATCAGAGAAATGCAAATCAAAACTACAATAAGATATCACCTCACACTGGTCAGAATGGCCATCATAAAAAAATCTACAAATAATAAATCCTGGAGAGGGTGTGGAGAAAAGGGAATGCTTCTGCACTGTTGGTGGGAATGTAAATTGATAACAGCCAGTATGGAAGACGGTATGGAGATTCCTTAAAAAACCAGGAATAAAACCACCATGTGACCCAACAATCCCACTCCTAGTGGGAGGAGACCAAACCCTGAGGAAACCAAAATGAAAAAGACACGTTTATCTCACTGTTCATTACAGCACTATTTATAATAGCTAGAACATGGACACAATGTAGATGTCCATTGACAGATGAATGTATTGCATAAAGAAGCTGTGGTACATATATACACAATGGAATATTACTCAGCCATAAAAAGGAACACATTTGATTCATTTCCAATGAGGTGGATGAACCTAGAACCTATTATACACAGTGAAGTGAGTCAGAAAGAGAAAGATAAATATATTCTAATGCATATATACAGGATCTAGAAAAATGGTACTGAAGAATTTATTTACAGGGCAGCAGTGGAGAAACAGACATAGAGAATAGACTTATGGACATAGGGAGAGGGGAGGAGAGGGTGAGATGTATGGAAAGAGTAATATGGAAACTTACATTACCGTGTGTAAAATAGATAGCCAATGGGAATTTGCTGTATGGCTCAGGAAACCCAGAGGCTCTGTATCAACCTAGAGGGGTGGGATGGGGAGGGAGATGGGAGGGAGGTTCAAAAGGGAGGGGATATATGTATACCTTTAAAAGACGCTTACTCCTTGGAAGGAAAGTTATGACTAACCTAGATAGCATATTCAAAACGGAGACATTACTTTGCCAACAAAAGTTCGTCTAGTCAAGGCTATGGTTTTTCCTGTGGTCATGTATGGATGTGAGAGTTGGACTGTGAAGAAGGCTGAGCACCGAAAAATTGATGCTTTTGAACTGTGGTGTTGGAGAAGACTCTTGAGAGTCCCTTGGACTGCAAGGAGATCCAACCAGTCCATTCTGAAGGAGATCAGCCCTGGGATTTCTTTGGAAGGACTGATGCTAAAGCTGAAACTCCAGTACTTTGGCCACCTCATGCGAAGAGTTGACTCATTGGAAAAGACTCTGATGCTGGGAGGGATTGGGGGCAGGAGGAGAAGGGGACGACAGAGGATGAGATGGCATCACTGACTCGATGGACATGAGTCTGAGTGAACTCCGGGAGTTGGTGATGGTCAGGGAGGCCTGGCGTGCTGCAATTCATGGGGTCGCAAAGAGTCGGTCACGACTGAGCGACTGATCTGATCTGATCTGATAGCTTATTATGTGGAGGTTTGAGAGAAAACTACAAAATTCTGTAAAGCAATTATCCTTCAATGGAAAAAAAAAAAAAAAGATGTGGCAAAAATGCTAATGTAAGCCATAAAGTGCTCTGAGGTAACCTTCCACAAACAAATTAATTACTCTTTTGTTATTATATGGGATATTCATCATTGAGAAGAAAGTAAACATGAGCCTGTGTGTGGTATTGCCAAAATAAGGTATTTTCCACATTGCAATGTTTCATCATCATCTGAGAAGACATTTATTAACATAAGGAGCATCACTGAATACCAGGTGGAGATAATTATATCATATATTTATAAAGCTTTCCTATTTAAAGTTACAAAAGAAATGGTGATTTTACAACAGGGGAAATAATTACAAGAAATTCAGATTTTATCATATGCTGTGAAAAATAAAAATGATCCCATTTTATTTGATTATAGATTTATTGAAATCAAGGAACAATAAACCTAGTTCAATAATACTAGATCACTAAAAAAAAAATCACCATGCACAGGAAAGTAAAAAGGACATAAAGGAAACTATCTTAAAGAAAAATCTGAGGAAAAAGAGCGTGTAGAGTGGTGACTCTAAATAATGTTAATCTGCTTCCCATTTAGAGATTTTTATCTGAGTTTTCCTATTTTTATTATCCAACACTATTCAACACTGTTAACTTAGAAAAGATGTCCATTATATTAACTCCTTGAAAGAAACTAAATGCAAGTATTATTTTATTGCTTTGATTACACTGATTGCTACTTTTGTTGTTGTGACAGCCTGCCATCTTTAATAGCAGCTTTCATTTTCCTAAACTTGCTCCATCATTCATAATGGCTTTGTTATGTTTCTTTACTGTGGTTTAAAAGATCTTTCATTTATTGTAGCATCTCTTCAGTAACTGTCATTTTTTAAAATATCTGAGACAATCAAACAGAAAAGCTGGTGCACATGAATACATATTCCATTGAGATATCATATTATGTCACATTATTCACATTATGTGATGACACTGCCTTATAATTTTTCTTCTTAAGATCAGTCATGTCAACAGAGACTGCACAAAACACTACAACTCTATGTTTTCACAGTTCAATCAGTAAAACTAAAGTTATCCTTGTTATAATTCCCTTATCACTTAATCCACAAGAAATTAAGTTCATGAACCTTTTGGAATTTGACATAAAATAATTTTAGTCTGATTCGCTCTATTTCATAAGTTGCTGACTCTCTCTTTTTTTTAGATCAATGGTGGAATTTATTAATAAATTACATTGCAGCTCAGTAATAAAAATATCTACTATCTGTACCAGGAGAAATATAAATTTCTATAAGTATTCTGATTCTACTCACTTTCAGCAGACTATTTGTTAATATAAATTAGATTTTTATGTGATGAGAGTATTTCTCTTGCCATTGCAAGTTTGAAATGTAAAATGTAAAATGAAAAGCATCCTTTCACACATCCTTTTTTTTTAACTTATTTTTTTATTGAAGGATAATTGCTTTACAGAATTTTGTTGTTTTCTGTCAAACTTCAACCTGAATCAGCCATAGGTATACATATATCCCTTTCCTTTTGAACTCCCCTCCCATCTTTCTCCCCATCCCACCCCTCTAGGTTGATACAGAGCCTCTGTTTGAGTTTCTTAGCCGTACAGCAAATTCCTGTTGGCTATCTGTTTTACATATGGTAATGTTAAGCTTCCATGTTACTCTTCACATACATCTCACCCTATCTCCTGCCCTCTCTCCATGTCCACAATTCTGTTCTCTATGTCTGTTTCTCACATATGCTTTTCTAAATCTCACATTCTTGAGTTTCCAGTTTGTTAGTGATCTTGAATTGGTGGGTTAAAAAGAGATTAACATGTGAGATTAGCATTATATTGTCTGTAATATAGAGTTAACAGATAACTGGGTGTTCTGTAGTTTTATTTGTTTAATCTGGTAACCCTAATCTGATTTCAAACACGTACGGATATCGGATAACTAAGAGACACTTAACTACTGGTGTAAGGTAAATGAACATAAGTCACTGGCTGCAGGGGTTGGTAATTTATCTTTCATTAGTTCAGCAGTTCTCTGTGCATTTAGGGAGCCTTGCAAATTATGACTGGGGAAAGACATTACTTGTCTTTAGTGTGTGTGGGGGGGGGGGTGGGGGGAGGGGTGGTCAGGATGCATGTTTAAGGCATTACAGTAAGTGGAATACTCCTTGACTAATGGGAATTATCTCTCAAAATGCTGGTGGCACCCACTGAAAAACAAGGTCTGAGAATAAAGAATCCTAAAAAAAAAAAAAAATGGTTGCTAATGAATAGGTCATATAATGTGGTCAAGAAACAGTGTGAAGAAGTTAAATCAGTTTATATTCTGACATTTGGCTTGATCAATTAATGGACTGATCAGATCATCTGAGAGTAATCTGGCCTGTAGAGTAAGCGGCTTTCAAAGAATCATAATAAAATATATTTAGCACAAACTCAATGAAACAAATCCCATTTTAATTTGATATAACAGCAATCTCTCTGAAATAACTTTATGTTAGAAATCAGATATCATTAAGAATTTATGTAAAAGATAACAAACTATGACCTTAAACTTTCTGTATTTCAATCTCATTTATGAAATGAAAATAACTCGACCTAATGGGACTGTTTGTAGGTTTAAATGAGAGTAAATTACCATAAGCATAAGACAACATTATTAGAAAGCCCTAATATTTCTAAAATTATATATATATATATTAAATTAGAGGATAATTACTTTACAATACAGTGATAGTTTTTGCCAAACATCAACATGAATAGGCATTAGGTATACCTCCCTCCCTGTCCCATCCATCTAGTTTGTCACAGAGCACTGGATTTGGGTTCCCTGCTGTCATACTTCAAACTACCACTGGGTATCTATTTAACTGGAAAAGACTCTGATGCTGGGAGGGATTGGGGGCAGGAGGAGAAGGGGACGACAGAGGATGAGATGGTTGGATGGCATCACTGACTCGATGGAAGTGAGTCTCAGTGAAGTCCGGGAGGTGGTGATGGACAGGGAGGCCTGGTGTGCTGTGATTCATGGGGTCGCAAAGAGTCGGACACGACTGAGTGACTGATCTGAATGTATATGTTTTAATGTTATTCTCTCATATTATCCCACCTTCTCCTTACCCCCACTGAGTCCAAAATGTCTGTGTCTCCTTTGCTGCCCTGCAAGTATGATCATCAATACTATCTTTCTAGATTCCATATATATGTGTTAATATATGATATTTGTCTTTCTCTTTCTGACTTACTTCACTCCATATAATCAGCTCTAGGTTCATCCACCTCATTAGAACTGACCCAAATGTATTCCTTTTTATAGCTGAGTAATATTCCAATGTGTATATGTACCACAATTTTCCCACCCATTCATCTGTTGATGGATATATAAGTTGCTTCTGTGTGTCCTTGGTTCAGTTCAGTTCAGTCGCTCAGTCGTGTCTGACTCTTGCAACCCCATGAATTGCAGCACGCCAGGCCTCCCTGTCAATCACCAACTCCCGGAGATCACCGAGACTCACATCCATCGAGTCAGTGATGCCATCCAGCCATCTCATCCTCTGTCGTCCCCTTCTCCTCCTGCCCACAATCCCTCCCAGCATCAGAGCCTTTTCCAATGAGTCAACTCTTTGCATGAGGTGGCCAAAGTACTGGAGTTTCAGCTTCAGCATCATTTCCTCCAAAGAAATCCCAGGGCTGATTGCCTTCAGAATGGACTGGTTGGATCTCCTTGCAGTCCAAGGGACTCTCAAGAATCCTCCAATACCACAGTTCAAAAGCATCAATTCTTTGGCACTCAGCCTTCTTCACAGTCCAACTCTCACATCCATACATGACCACAGGAAAAACCATAGCCTTGACTAGATGGACCTTTTTTGGCAAAGTAATGTCTCTGCTTTTGAATATGCTATCTAGGTTGGTCATAACTTTCCTTCCAAGGATTAAGCGTCTTTTAATTTTATGGCTGCAGTCACCATCTGCAGTGATTTTGGAGCCCAAAAAAATAAAGTCTGACACTGTTTCCACTGTTTTCCCATCTATTTCCCATGAAGTGATGGGACCGGATGCCATGATATTAGTTTTCTGAATGTTGAGCTTTAAGCCAACTTTTTCACTCTCTTCTTTCACTTTCATCAAGATGCTTTTCAGTCCCTCTTCACTTTCTGCCATAAGGGTGGTGTTATCTGCATATCTGAGGTTATTGATATTTCTCTCGGCAATCTTGATTCCAGCTTGTGTTTCTTCCAGTCCAGTGTTTCTCATGATGTACTCTGCATATAAGTTAAATAACAGGGTGACAATATACAGCCTTGATGTACTCCTTTTCCTATTTGGAACCAGTCTGTTGTTCCATGTCCAGTTCTAACTGTTGCTTCCTGACCTGCATACAAATTTCCCAAGAGGCAGATCAGGTGGTCTGGTATTCCCATCTCTTGAAGAATTTTCCACAGTTTATTGTGATCCACACAGTCAAAGGCTTTGGCATAGTCAAGAAAGCAGAAATAGATGTTTTTCTGGAACTCTCTTGCTTTTTCCATGATCCAGTGGATGTTGGCAATTTGATCTCTGGTTCCTCTGCCTTTTCTAAAACCAGCTTGAACATCTGAAATTTCATGGTTCATGTGTTGCTGAAGCCTGGCTTGGAGAATTTTGAGCATTACTTTACTAGCATGTGAGATGAGTGCAATTGTGCGGTAGTTTGAGCATTCTTTGGCATTGCCTTTCTTTGGGATTAGAATGAAAACTGACCTTTTCCAGTCCTGTGGCCACTGCTGAGTTTTCCAAATTTGCTGGCATATTGAGTGCAGCACTTTCACAGCATCATCTTTCAGGATTTGAAATAGCTCAACTGGAATTCCATCACCTCCACTACCTTTGTTCATAGTGATGCTTTCTAAGGCCCACTTGACTTCACATTCCAGGATGTCTGGCTCTAGGTGAGTGATCACACCATCGTGATTATCTGGGTTGTGAAGAACTTTTTTGTACAGTTCTTCTGTGTATTCTTGACACCTCTTTTTAATATCTTTTGCTTCTGTTAGGTCCCTACCATTTCTGTCCTTTATCGAGCCCATCTTTGTGTGAAATGTTCCCTTGGTATCTCTAATTTTCTTGAAGAGACCTCTAGTCTTTCCCATTCTGTTGTTTTCCTCTATTTCTTTGCATTGATAGCTGAAGAAGGCTTTCTTATCTCTTCTTGCTATTTGGAACTCTGCATTCAGATGTTTATATCTTTCCTTTTCTCCTTTGCTTTTTGCTTCTCTTCTTTTCACAGCTATTTGTAAGGCCTCCCCAGACAGCCATTTTGCTTTTTTGCATTTCTTTTCCATGGGGATGGTCTTGATCCCTGTCTCCTGTACAATGTCATGAACCTCATTCCATAGTTCATCAGGCACTCTATCTATCAGATCTAGGCCCTTAAATCTATTTCTCACTTCCACTGTATAAGCATAAGGGATTTGATTTAGGTCATACCTGAATGGTCTAGTGGTTTTCCCTACTTTCTTCAATTTAAGTCTGAATTTGGCAATAAGGAGTTCATGATCTGAGCCACAGTCAGCTCCTGGTCTTGTTTTTGCTGACTGTATAGAGCTTCTCCATCTTTGGCTGCAAAGAATATAATCAATCTGATTTCGGTGTTGACCATCTGGTGATGTCCATGTGTAGAGCTTTCTCTTGTGTTGTTGGAAGAGTGTGTTTGTTATGACCAGTGCATTCTCTTGGCAAAACTCTATTAGTCTTTGCCCTGCTTCATTCCGTATTCCAAGGCCAAATTTTCCTGTTACTCCAGGTGTTTCTTGACTTCCTACTTTTGTATTCCAGTCCCCTGTAAGGAAAAGGACATCTTTTTTGGGCGTTAGTTCTAAAAGGGTTGTAGGTCTTCATAGAACCGTTCAACTTCAGCTTCTTCAGCGTTACTGTTTGGGGCATAGACTTGGATTACTGTGATATCAAATGGTTTGCCTTGGAAATGAACAGAGATCATTCTGTCATTTTTGAGACTGCATCCAAGTACTGCATTTCGGACTCTTTTGTTGACCATGATGGCTACTCCAGTTCTTCTGAGGGATTCCTGCCCGCAGTAGTAGATATAATGGTCATCTGAGTTAAATTCACCCATTCCAGTCCATTTTAGTTCGCTGATTCCTAGAATGTTACATTCACTCTTGCTATCTCTTGTTTGACCACTTCCAATTTGCCTTGATTCATTGACCTGACATTCCAGGTTCCTATGCAATATTGCTCTTTACAGCATCGGACCTTGCTTCTATCACCAGTCACATCCACAGCTGGGTATTCTTGTGTCCTAGTTATTGTAAATAGTTGCTGCAATGAACATTGGGGTATATGTGTATTTTTTACTTCTGTTTTCCTCAGGGTATTTGACCAGTAGTGGGATTGCTGGGTTGTATGGCAGGTTTATTCCCAGTTTTTTAAGGAATCTCCATACCATTTTCCATAGTGGGTGAATCAATTTGCATTCCCACCAACAGTGTAAGAGGGTTCTCTTTTCTTCACACCCTCTCTAGCATTTATTGTTTGTAGAATTTTTTAATGATGGCCATTCTGACTTGTGTGAGATGATATCTCACTGTATTTTTGATTTGCATTTCTCTAATAATGAGCAATGTTGAGCATCTTTTATTGTTCATTAACCATCTGTTTTTTTTTTTTATTTTTGGAGAAATGTTTAGGTCTTCTGCCCACTTTTTGATTGGGTTGTTTATTTTTTTCTGATATTGAGCTGCATGAGCTACTTGTATATTTTGGAGATTAATTCCTCATCAGTTATTTAGTTTGCCATCATTTTCTCCCATTCTGAGGGTTGTCTTTTCACCCTGTTTATAGTTTCCTTCATTGTGCAAAAGCTTTTAAGTTTAATTAGGTTCCACTTGTTTATTTTGTCTTTATTTCCATTATCCAAGGAGATGGGTCATAGAGGATCTTGCTGTGGTTTATGTCAGAGAGAAAACAAACTGCCTATGTTTTCCTCTGAGAGTTCTATAGTTTCTGGCCTTACAGTTAGGTCTTTAATCCATTTTGAGTTTATTTTTGTGTATGGTGTGGAGTTGTTCTAATTTCATTTTTTTACACATAGTTGACCAGTCTTCCCAGCACCACTTGTTGAAGAGACTGTCTTTTCTCCATTGTATATTTTTGCTTCCTTTGTCAAAGATAATGTGCCCATAGGTGTGTGGATTTATCTCTGGGTTTTCTATCTTGTTGCATTGACCTATATTTCTGTTTTTGTGCCAGTACCATACTATCTTGATGACTGTAGCTTTGTAGTATAACCTGAAGTTGGGTAGGTTGATTCTTCCAGTTCCATCCTTCTTTCTCAAGACTGCTTTGGCTAATCAGGGTCTTTTGTGTTTCCATACAAATTGTGAAATTATTTGTTCTAGCTCTGTGAAAAATACTGTTGGTAGTTTGATAGGGATTGCATTAAATCTACATATAACTTTGGGTAGTATATCATTTTCACCACATTGATTATTCCAATGCAAGAACATGGTATATCTTTCCATCTGTTTGTGTCATCTTTGATTTCATCAGAGTCTTATAGTCTTTCTGCATACAGGTCTTTTGTCTCTTTAAGTAAATTTTTTACTAAGTAGTTTATTCTTCTTGTTCCAATGGTGAATGGGATTGTTTCCTTAATTCCTCTTTCTGATTTTTTATTGTTAGTGTATAGGAATACAAAGTATTTCTGTATATTAATTTAATATTCTGTGGCTTTACCATATTAATTTATTGGCTCTAGTAATTTTCTAGTGGCATCTTTAGGGTTTTCTATGTGGAGAATCATGTCATCTGCAAACAGAGACAGTTTTACTTCTTCTTTTCCAGTATGGATTCCTTTTTTTTTTTTTTTTTCTTCTCTGATTGCTTTGGCTAGGGCTTCCAAAATGATGTTGAATAATAGTGGTGGGAGTGGGCACCCTTGTCTTATTTCTGAGTTTAGAGGAAATACCTTTAGTTTTTACCACTGAGGATAATGTTTGGTGTGAGTTTGTCATATATGGCTTTTATTATGCTATGTTCCTGTTATGCCTACTTTCTGGAGAATTATTATCATAAATGGCTGCTGAGTTTTATACAACCCTAATGTTTTAAGAAATAGATGTCTTTAGAAAAAAAAAAAGAAATAGATGTCTTTAGATGATAAACAACTTAAAATCAGACTTGAATTGATAAAGTATGTTCTATTAATATAAAATGAATATTATTTCAAAATATTTTAACTTCATTCCTTTAAAAATATTCTGTCAGTGGTTTATAGTAAACATAAGGATATAATAAATACAATAAAACAATAGATATACATGAGATAAACAAATTCGTATTCATATAGTTGAGATTTGGGGTTCAAAATGTTTCCTGATACAGGCAAGACTAAAAATTTGGAGAGCTAAGAATTGAGTATGTATCTATTTATAGCAGAGATTCTTTCTTCAACTTTAGGTGTCCAGTATAGAGTTCTATAACTGAGACATAGTAGCCTTTCCATAACTGTGTGTTTTAGGTTAATGACGGTACTTCTGAGCTACAGTATGAATAATTTCAAAGTTCAATGACAACAAAGTCTGTTAAAACAAATGCTATGTCCAGGATTGTTTTTCTTGAGAAATGCCCACTTCTGAACTTTCAAAGATTCTCTGCCTCTCTCCCTGTCTGTTTGCTATCTATCTATGTATTTGTTACCTAATTTCAGTTGTCCCTTCCTTGTCTGATTGTTTGTGTTTCCCTCCACCCCTTGTGTATCTCATGTATGTGCCTCTTCTTCTGTTACAGTAATTTACAGCATTACTCATATACTGTTTCCCTGAGAGATGTAAAAGAAAATCACAAGATCATTAGGTTTGTTTGAGCACATGCTTTCTAGTTTGCTGTAATGGTGGAAGAAGATCAATACTCTTAACAGTTACAAAACCAATGAGGAAGACCAGCAACAGTAAGAAGAGCCATTTTCATGTAAAGCATTGGAAGAATGTCTCTCTTACTTCACTGAGATTTTACTTTGGGTCTCTTTCATAACAGCATGCAGTTAAGAAAAAACTAAGCTGCTCTGTCTCATTTGGTACAGAAAATATTCCTCCCTTATTATAATGCTTGAGATGAGCCAGCTGGGAGCCTAGCTTGGTCTCTTCTAAGCTGATCAGAAGATACACAGGGGAGGATTTCAGTAAATGCAAGTTGAATAAGTGGATACGTAAATGATGAATGAAAAGTGACAAATTGCTCCGTAGGCAAATATCTTGCTAAGATCTAAGGAAATATTCTGCCTGCTCACTTGCTTCCTAGGCCAATGGCAACTTTCTAATGACTAGCCAAGAGCTATTTTTAATTAGGCTTAGAATGTGGAAGAGAATCATTCTGTTCATGAATAACTTATTCACTCATTCTTTTATCCATTTATGGACTTATTCATTTATTCAGTAAATATTTATTGAAGCATCTCTTTTTTAGCTGGCACTATGACACATTTCTAGTACAAGAAGAGGAAATCAAATAATTGTTGATATGACATGATTATTTTTCAGGAAATGATTCTATCTAAGCTAAGCCAAAGATGCAATTACAAATTTTTGCCCATTTCCTAAATTCTTATAAATGGAAATATGTCTATAATTAAATTAATATTTTCCTTTTAGCATAGCTAATCTACATGCAGATTCTTTGGTACCAAACACAACTAAAGAGCATGCAATCATTACTGCTTTGTTTTGGCTTCTTTTCTTACCCTTCAGATCATTGCTATATGAGTTTTAAAGATTTTTTCGTCCTATGGTTCTATAGGTCACAATAAAATTATTGAAGCAAAAAGAGCAGTTTCATGGCTAGATTTTTATGAGTTAATCTTCAGTGTTCTTAAAAAGAAATTTTCAGTTTTCACCTTTTTAAACTTTCAAGATATGTATGATAAAATTGTTGCTGTAAATTATTTTGCAAGACTATAGCATTAACAAGGAGAATTAAAATATTTTCAAGCTCATTGAGAACATTTATTGAAAATACATTTTAATTAATATTTAATACAGAGGTTCTTTGACTTTTTAAAAACAAATACTTAAAAGATACCTAGTTTCTTAATATGGAAAATTAACTTGGAGTAGAACTTCTCTAAACTTCCTTTAAGCTTAAAAGTCTTTTACCTAATTTTTATTCCATTGCTACATTAAATTAATATTACATTTTCCCCAAATATGGGTTACATCCAGTGGTCTTACCTATATTTATATTTAGTAGGGCCTAAAATCTTAATTTGGAGAAGGCAATGGCACCCCACTCCAGTACTTCTGCCTGGAGAGTCCCATGGACAGAGGAGCCTGGTAGGCTGCAGTCCATGGGGTCGCTCACAGTTGGACAGGACTGAGCGGCTTCGCTTTCACTTTTCACTTTCATGCATTGGAGAAGGAAATGGCAACCCACTCCAGTGTTCTTGCCTGGAGAATCCTGGGGACGGTGGAGCCTGGTGGGCTGCCGTCTATGGGGTTGCACAGAGTTGGACACGGCTGGGGCGACTTAGCAGCAGCAGCGGCAGCAGAATCTTAATTACCAAAAAAGTGTCTCACTAAATATACAATCTGCCAATACATCCATCAGGTTTAATAGTGAAAATGCCTATTCTTGAGGCCAAGCAGAACTTTGACTCAACCATTCACCATAAGTAACTAACTCTGAAACTTAGTCTCTTCATTTGAAAATGGAGCTAATAGTAAATATCACTTATATTGGTTTATTGTGGATCATTTAGGAAGTGCCTATTAGTGGCCAATGGTAAGTGATAAATGAGGGACAAATATTTCTTCTATTTAATCGCTTAAACTTGACCTACAATCTCATGTCTCCATACCTTAATGGTATTTCCCTCTCCTGGAAGGCCTTCTGGCCCCTTTGGAAACATGCCTTACATACCTGGTAAGATCTCACTATTCCTTCTTCAGTACCCCTGCATGATGTTAGCTACTATAATAAAGGTAGAATGCTATCATAGGGACAGTATTTATTTGTTTACAGTGTTATGATACCAAAATCAAATGCCTTTAGGGACCAGTCAAGTTCAACATATAAGTATATCGACAAAGGCACTGAGTCCAGCTGTAGGGTGAAAGTTCTGGCTAAGGACAATGAATTCAAATGTTTTAAAGAATGCTGTAGAAATCAAATAAAACACACCTCCAGGCTGGCTTCAGCCTGTGAGCTGCCTGCTGGTGAGTGGATGATATGTTTGTCTTCTCACCAGGTTGTGATTCCCTCAGAATATGGATGAGTCAAGCATTCTCTCCTATATGTCCATTCCCAGAGTTTGTGCATGGCAGGAGCCCAATGTAATAGTTATTGAATAGAATTAAAATCATCTTAGACAAAGAGCTCAAAGCTTGAATTTATCTGGATGAATATAGAATTGGATTGATGTCAGAGCTTTTAAAACCATGCTGGGAAAGATTGAAGGCAAAAGGAGAAGAGGGTGACAGAGGATGAGATGGTTCGGTAGCATCACTGACTCAATGGGCATAAATTTGAGCAAACTCCAGAGATGGTGGTGAAGGTCAGGGAAGCCTGGCATGCCACAGTCATTGGGGTCACAAAGAGTCGAACACATCTTAGCAAGTGAACAAAAAATACTCTAATAATATAAATATCGTCAAAATTGTGTAGAATTATTCAAGTTCAATGAGATTTATAACTGAGCACTTTAAATGCTTATGCAGAGCCAGTGTTCTGGAACCAGGACAGATTAAGATTCTACAATTCCTTTATCTAAGAAGTGGTGAAGGAGTGAACTGAAATTGAAAAGTGTGTCCTCCTGACTGAGCACCTTTGTGGGCAGATGCCTACCCACCCTTTTCTTTCTTGGGCCAGACTTTTACCCTATTCATTCTTTAAAAAATGCTTTTGCACTTCAGGTGCCAAGGAGTCCGCTAAAGAGCTGCTAAGAATGCTAAGAAGCATTTATCAGTGTGTATAAAAAGCTAGATCTGTTTAGCTCACAGCCAAAGTGTGCTATGCATTTGATACTTATGAACTATGGGTGTATGTCACATTACTAAAGGGAGTGTTGCACCTTTGGCACATCTGATAAAGAGGTCATGAGAAAGGCAGCATCTGCCTGTTTGCAATTTTCCAGGGCTGCCTACAGATCAGACTGGCCCCCTGTTGCTAGTGTGTATCCTTCTAGTGTGTGGCGGCTACATCACATTGTTGCTTTCTCCAGTACAAAGTATGAGTTTAATTTCACTGCCAGGTACTGATGAAAACATCTTTGGCAATGTTATCTACAAAAAATGTGTTAAATCATACTAGGCATTTCTCAGTTACGGCTGTGCTGTGTGCTTAGTCGCTCAGTTGTGTCTGAATCTTTGCAGTCCTATGGACTGCAGGCCGCCAGCCTCCTCCATCCATGGGATTTTCCCGTCAAGAATACTGGAATGGGTTGCCACCTCCTTCTCCACAATTAAGGCTAAGATATTTCAATTCCTTTCAAAGTTTTGTTGGCTTTTTCAGGTCAGAATCATACTCATTTGGGGATCTATATGGTGTGGAATAGATGCCAGAATGATTTGGTTTATTAATTACCATTCTAAAAATTGGATTGGTCTTGAAATAATCTGGGAACTCAATTAGTCTTGAAAATAACTGAGAGCAGCCAACAGAAAACAAAACTATTCAAGTCACAAATGATTTTATGTCAATTCTGATATCACAAGGTATGACTGGAATAGCACCATAATAGCAATGGTGGTGGCAAAGACATTCACTTTTTATGGAAGCTGTTTTTTGCTTGAGGTAAACATGTGGGATTTCTGTCCATGTCACTGCCTGCAACCATACATGGAAGAAAGAAACACTTAGGAGAACACTTCTCTGGGTCATTCCAGTTCAGGGCTTGTCACTCTTCAGCTTAAAAAGTCTCAAAATCTCCTTACTGCTGAGCAAAAACCCAAGATAAAAGAATGGCTTCAAAATCCTTTACTTCTTAGTTCAAATATACTAGGATATCCACTGTTTCTTTAACGTGTTGCTCACTGCTAGCACGAAGTGAGCAAGGCCCATTATGGCCTAATCCATTCTAAAGTGAAAGTGTTAGTTGCTCAGTTGTGATCTACCCTTTGAGATGCCATGGACTGTAACCTACCAGGCTCCTCTGACCATGGAATTCTCCAGGCAAGAATACTTGACTGGGTTGCCATTCTCTTTTCCAGGGGATCTTCCTGACCAAGGGAGTAAACCTGGGTCTCCTGCATTGCAGGTTTGTTTATTGTCTGTGCTGTTCTAAATGCCCTGCTTAAGTGCCACAACTTTTAAGAGAATTTCCCTTTTGTCACTGCAGGAATAATCTTGCCCTGATTGGTGCTCCCCCAGGAGGTAGCAAGGCTGTTAGCCACAGGGCACAAGCCTTGAAGTAGAGGGATCCAGCGTCAAATCTCATGTGTCATAGCAGTCACTTAAACTCCTGAGGCTCAGCTCCCATTTAGGTAACATGTGGAAATAGTCAGTTATGAAGACAGTTGTACAAGGAAGCACTTACTAAAAGCCTTGCACAAAGCAGATGGTCAAGGAAGACCTCCCTACCCACCTCTCTTGGTTCTTTCCTTTCTCTCACATATAACACTATCACATTTTTTCCTTAGAGTGTATGTATTTCTGTTCATGACATGTCTTATACTAAATTTCTTAAAGAGTTTCTTATTTTTATATTTTCAACAGAAGCTAGTACCCTATGTTGCATATAGGAGTCATTTGTGATGATAACTAATAAAAAACAGGAACTCTTACTACAAAGCATATCTTCAACTTCCTTATTCATGACAATGTTATTGTTGGCTTTGTTGCAGTTGGTTTAGCAGGTGAGTCAAAATGTCATTAGACTCATAAAAATGTGATGTGTAAAGCTACTCTCACTAGCTCGTATGTTCTTTACTGGCAGACACATAGATTGACATGGAGTGTCTCTAATGGCCAGATAAGGGGGCCTCCACATGTGTCCTGCCATTCACTTCTTTCAGTTTTGCCTATATGGCCTCTCATTTACGATTGAAGGAGCAAAGAGAGTGAAGCCCTTGAGGGCAGAGCAATCTGAACTGTTTAGGTACATGAGAAGAGTGAGGCATGGAGCTACAGATGACGTTCTCTGAAGGAATAGGCTGATTCTGCATTCATTCACTGGGAGCCCAACTCTCTTAGAAACAAGCGAGCAAGTTCAACTACAGCCCAAACAAACTAGTAACTGTGTTGGGCTCTATTTTCAAAGGAGATCTTAAATGTGAAATGAGCTTGAAAAGAGTCAGGCATTATCCAGTTTAATGTATCTTTTAATTTTTATTGACGCTATTCCTTTTATTTTAAGCTTGATGTCTTTGAGGCCTATATTAACTCTCAGGTCTGATCTAACATTCATTCCTGATAATAAGGGAGAAAATGGAAATAGAATCAAAGAAGCCTAATTTGATTCCTCCTAAGCCACATGAACAGGGTATGTCATGACTGATTGAAATAGCCCCTCACTGTGCTACCACTTTCATGACTGTTTACCATTTGGCTATCCTTGGTAGGCCATTAGACTGAGTTCAAAATGAGGATCCAAGTACATCTTGTTTGGTGAGAACTGTTGAAGGAGATTCATGGATTTTGTACAGAGAAAAAGTGAGAGAAAGAGAGCTGGCAGGTGTTGCTCAGTGTCAAAAACACCCCCATAAATGTATTCTTCAGAGCTAGTTCCAAGACAATTTCAGACTCTCATGTCATTAGATTACTGGTTCACTTAACATACATGCTTTTTATTACATTCTGGCTTGAATGTAAATTTGGGTAGTTTGCAAAAATATTCTGCTGCTGGTGGTGAATGATTATAGCTTCTTGGATATAGTGACAATGTGTGAGAAACTGCAGCTTCTAACACGATATATGTGGAGAGGAAAACATTTGGAAGCAATCTGAGTGCATTTTATTTCCGCATTGGCTCTTTGGGCACCCAGCCACTATCAAAGCATTATTTAACAAATTATGGCACCACAAAAAAATATTTTATGCTCTGGATGTTCGTTTTCAAAAAAAAGAACCAATAAATGCCTGGAGTTACTATCGAAGAGAACAGGACCAAGTTAAAATTTAGAGAATGTTTTTATTTGCAAGTGAAAAAAGCTCACTGCTTTCAAAGTATTACATTCGATTTTACTGCTATTTAAATAAGCTCATTTTGTGTACATGTTGCTGCGTTAACACCAAAAGAAAAATATGCTGTTTATTGATACTTTTAAGGGGCCAAGTCATTTTATTATACAGTGGTGAATATATAACCAAATTTTATAGTTTCAGGGTTTAGAGAACAATGATGCAGTTTGGTTTATATTTGATTTATAAAAAAATTCAAAGAAAATAGCTCTCTCATTTACCCTTTTAATACTGGCACATGTGCTCTTAAATGAAGCAGATCATTATACAGTCTTATTGTTTGAGACCGTGGGTAAATATTGTGTCATATGAGTCACCCTTTAGCATCAATAAAGTTGGGCCAGTGGAGAACTGGGGTGATAAAACTATTCCCTGGAAGAAAGCTGTTCACCCATGTGAGGCAAATTTAGTGTGCAGGATGAGGTAATTTACTAAATGGTACCCTGGTGCCCTAGAAGACTTAATTCACTTCAGTTGAATGAGCAGTTGGATCAAACTCAATCATTGAGAGTTACGCATTCATACTCAAAGGCATATAGATCTCACATTGAATGTTCTTTAATTGGGTGCATATAACTCCAGGGTAACCTGGGTATAGGGTTGGGAAAATAAAAATGTGTGGCCTAATTAGAAAGCCCCATTTAAACTTGCTTTTCAAATTACATTTCACAGCACTGAATGGCAGTGACCTAAGGAGATAAAGTATTTTCAGGGAAGGAAAAAGGAAGTGACGATATCATTTCTTAACTGTAATCACAACCTCTGAGTTTGGAGAGAGTCCCAGAAAGTTTGTATTTTAAGTATAGATTTAACTATAATCTAGCAAACTATTTATAGAAAAGAAGTGCTGGCAAAGATAAATACTGAATAGTGGAATAGGCTTGTCAAGAAATGAACAATGAAGAGGAAATTTTGGAGTAAATGACATATATAGATCAAGGAAAAATGGTCGCATAAAGTTCCGTATTTATGTGTGTCTGTGTATGTTTATGAAGCATTGACTCATTAAACTTTTTGCACAATCTCACACAATAAACAAATGTAAAAGACTTTTCTGAACATTCAGTCTTGAATGAAACAACATATTTTCCTGAGATTTTTTTTCCTTTGATTTACAATATGTATCTTATGAAAAAACTTATAAATAATCTCCACTCTGTAACAATATCCACCTGAAACAACTTAGAAGACTAACATGCTTCCAGCACATGCCGGGTATCCCACAAAAGGGACAACTTCAATCCACAGTTGGTGATTGAGGAATGAATGTCTCACATCTCTAGTCATTATCTGACCTCCTGGTGACAAAGACTGACAGTAGCTTGTCAATGTCTAGTCCCTTCTTAGTTTCAGGACCCCTGATTTTGAGCTGGTATTTTCTGTACTTTATTATATAAATGAAATATTTTTTCATCTTCCTTATGCATCCAGATGAGGCTCTGTTAAGTTCTGATCATCGAGAGTAAGAGGAATTGTCCCTAAATGGAGGAAATATGACTGTGGTTACCCTTTCCTGCTTTTTGAAGCACTGAGTTTATGTAACCATCCTGGACAGTATGCTGAAGATGGCCGCTCAAGGAAAGTGCTGAGTCTTTGAGAATCATGAAGGCAATCCCAGTCACTGATGGCCTACCTGTCGGTGTTGTATATGTGTGAATAAATGATTTTTACTCTTCTGACCTACTGTTATTTGGGATTTTATGTCACTCCCAATAGAATCTACCCATAAACTGATAATTTGTCCTCCTTGAGTGTGTTTGGTCCCTTGATTCTGCATCAATATTCTGTGATGATTTTTCATCTGACATTTTGAACCTGAAACAAACATCATTTTGCCTATTCTGGACTATTATTCTATATATCCTACCATTAGACTGTAATTTCTATGAGTCCAATATGATGTGAACTTGTTCACTGTATCCCTAGCACTAAAAACTGATGAATGACTGAGTGATTCTTTCTTATACTTTCCATCATTATTTAGATATAAACATTTTACTTTTGATGGATTCTGATTGATAAATGCAAATATCCCCAAGCTCCTTTCTAATCTAATCTTAATTGTAACAGTTTTACACATGAATGTACTTTATTTTCATTTTTAAGCAAGAAAACAAAGCAAAATAAAGATGGTATGCTTTGAGTGTAGAAAAACAAGTAGTGTTTTTGATTGAATTCTTTTTTCACTTAAGTTCTATAACCTTGGGATCAACTTGAGGCAAAAAATGTTTCTGACCCACAGAATACAAACTTGTCAAGACTGATAAGTCAGAGTCTACTTAGACCATTCTGACAGAACACATTCCTCAAAGTTTGGGCTTTTACCTGAATGTTAGCTGGTTAGGCTAGTTAGTGGGTGGATAGAGGGAATGTGGGAGGGGTACAATTCTTTAGAAGATAAGATGGACACATTTTCTCCCACAGTGATACACCACCCCTACCACAGGTAGATGTAGCTGTTCCCTGACTTCCAAAGGGAAAGATCCACTGAAAAAATTTGTGTTCAATTTAAACATTTATTGAAATGTCATAGAAATCTATGATATTTAGATGGAACCCATTTGCTATTGAATGCTTTTATAGAGAATGGGTATTTTTTATCTTGGAAAAACAGAAATGACAGAAGAAAAAAAAACCTTTCAGACAGCCAACATATTCAAAACCCCAAATTTCTCAAGATAACAAGGATCCAAGAATTACAGTTCCTATATTCATCCCCCAATACACACACACACACACACACACACACACACACCTCTTTGTATTCCTTAACTCAGTGAATGGACTTGACCATTCAGATAATTTCTAAGTGGGAAAGCTGAGGGTCATTTAGACTCCTATCTTACAAGCACCTTTCTATTCTAAGGGGCAGTGTCCTATGAAGTCTATGTAGTAAATATCTTTCTAGGTTATCTCCTTCTTTCCATCCTCACTGAAACTGTATAACCTTAGTTAAGTCCAGCATTATTTGGTATTCTGGATTACTGCCATCACTTTTTAGTTGACTTAACTCCAAGTTTAACTTCTAGCCAGTCCCCTTTCATAATCAGTAGGCAGAAGGATATTACTAAGATTCAAATGTGTTTATGTGATTTCCTTTAAAAGGTTTTATAAGGGTTCCCCACAGATTTAAGAATAATTCTTATAATTTAAATTGCACACTAATGCACAAATATATTCTTATTAAAATTTAAACAATTTAGAGAAATGAAAATTCCCTTAATCCCAGCCCCTACTGCTATCATTTTGATGTGTGCCTTCTCAGATATTTTTGTATGCAATGTATGTTTACATACATAGGAAAATTAACAGTTTCATTTTGATCACTTTTTTAAACAAATGAGATTATACAATATATCTGGTTCTTAACTTGCTTTCATATGTTTAAACTTGATTATTTGTTTTGGAGATATTGTGATATTGATCTACCTCCATCTTTTTTTTAACTGCATCATAATATTCACTAGTACATACATGCTGTAGTTTATCTAACCACTCCCTTCTAGCTGACAATTTAGGTTATTGTGTGTATATCTATAATAGGACACAGTTGTAGAGTACTTTCAAATAGTCCACCAGAAGTCTGTACCAATATATACTCCTATCAATAGTGAATGAAAAGTACATTCTTATTTTCCCAGACCCTCCCAAGCACTAATATTATCAATATCCGTCATTTTTGCTATTGTAATAGGCAAACTTATTTAATTCTGGTTTTAATTTGTATATTACTGGATACTGTGTGTGTGTGTTTGTGTGCTAAGGCACTTCAGTCATGTCTGACTCTTTGCAACCCTATATAGACTGTAGCCAGGCAGGCTCCTCTGTCCATGGGATTCTAACAGGCAAGAATACTGGAGTGGGTTGCCATGCCCTTCTCCATGGGATCTTTCTGATCCAGGGATCGAACCTGCACCTCTTACATCTCCTGCATTGCAGGAGGGTTCTTTACCCCTAGCACCCGGGAAGCCCATTACTGGCTACTAGCGAAACGGAATATATTTTCTTATTTTATTGATCATATTTGCTTTTATGCCAATGGACTATTTATATTTTTCCCCATTATATATAATGGGATCTTAAAAAAATGGTTTGTAGGAATTCATCATATAATTTTCATATTAACCTTTGGTTTAACAAATATTGCAAATTTTCTACCTGTTAATTTTCAACTTGTTAATCTCTCTTGACACATCTACCAACATTGCTTTAATACACCCTTGGCTCCCACAATAAGAAAATGCTTGTAGGTTTGTTTCACACTTCTTCCTACATGCTCTTTCTGCTACCAATAAATGCTTTCCTCAACTGTCTAATCAAGTTACCTCTAGTCATTCTTCAAGACTCTGCTTAAGGTTACTTCCTCTAGGAAACTTTCTTTCATTCTTAATCTCCTTTAGATATATCTAATATGCTCATTCTCTCATCTATCACATATTACTATACTCAGGTATTGATCTTCAACTTCTATACCACTTCTGCCAGACTTACAGACTTCTTGGGAGTATAGACTGAGACTTTCTGCTTTGGTATGCCAATAGCTGCTTAATATATGCCTGTTGATTGACTTACTGTATAAATTCAACTTCTGGGATTGGACTGTTAAAACTCTCTCTCTATTACATAATGAAATTTGGATTTCTCTGAGAAATTTCCTCTGAGAGGAATCCACAATTCTTTCTCAAAGTAATTAAGTACTTTCTCCAACGTTGCATAAATAAAATGAGGGATAAAAGTGGCTTAGTCCATATTACATGATAGGTTAATAAATAAAATGAAAGAAAAATACCTCGCCCTGATATCATTCAGGCAAGGGATCTTAGAATTGTGCAAAGCCAGGACATTCTTAGCTATTCTCATTGCATTTTTGTGACTATAATATGTGTCAGTCTATTTCACTGCTGGGCTTTCCTAATTAATATAAAATCAATGTAAAATTTCATCCTCATGCAGCTTCCATCCAGTGGTCTTAAAGTTACATGTGACAACATAAATGATACCTGGAGAGATCTATTATTTTCCCTTCCATTTTCTTTCTACATTTTTGACTATAGGATAAACATATCTTGATCTATTAACAATTATTTCAAAACCTCACCATCCTAGTTACCCGACTGTTGGAAAAAATATACTTTGTCATTGTTAATTTTAAAATGTGTCATCTGGAACTATCACAGTATACAAGATGTAGACTATAAAAGGGTTCCTTCAGTTCCTTAAACATGATCCTTTTCTTGTATCAGTGGAAACTAAAATGTACTTGGCTTTTTTGTAATAGCCATGCCCCACTGTGTCTAGCTATTGAACTGTGGCCAACTGAAATCCACTGGTATTTTTCAGTTGACCTGCATGAAAGCCTTCCTCTATTTAATATGATCTAAAAGCATACTGCTTTATATTTATTTTTTTAAGTTCCTCTTGCCCTTCTGACTCATACTGAGTTCCCTGTACACATATAAGAAGATTAAGAAGCTCACCAGCATGCTCTATGCTTTAAATAGTCCAGCAAATTTCAAACCAAGTCATTGAGAGGTACAATTATTTAACAGAGGCACACTGGTTAGCAAAAATATATAGTAAGAGTTTGGCATTATCCTTTACTAAGAAACTTGACTGTTTTCTTATCTTATATACAACTCAGAAGTGTTATACAGATAGAGGATTTTGTTATGAATACATAGGAAGAAAGTAGAAAATTTAACCTAATTAAAAAATATGAGCTTTAAAGTTAAACAGACAAGGATTTACATCTTGAATATGCTACCTACAAGCTATATGAGATATTGAACAAATTACTTAACATCTCTGAATTAAATTTCTTATTTGGGAGATGGGAAAATAATAATAAGTAGTTCTGTAGTGTTTGTGAAGATTAACAAAACTACATTTGAAAAATGCACAGTGCAGTATCTTGTACATAGTAGGTATACAACAGGCCAATTAGAAGGAAATTATACCAGCAAAGCTGTTCTCTCATGAACTAGCTAAACAACAACACAGAGGAACCCTAAAATAAAAATTATCTCACACATTTATACTCTCCTAAGACTTAATATCTGGGAATTAGAAAGCCAAGAACTATGTGGAGTATCATTTACTATGATTATACTCTGTTACTTGGCTAAGGTCTTATATTATCATGAATGCCTTATAACCCAATAAGCACATTAAAGTATCAGTGTAAAACAAAGTCAGAAAAGAGGAAAAAGGAACAATTAAGGGATTAGCGTTTAAAGTGACACAAGCATTAATAAAAACTATGCAGATTTTGGGTCCAAAAAAGGCTTCTACTTCAGATAAATTGCCAAGATTAAAAGCATAGCTTGCATATACACATAAAATTCTGACAGAAGAGAAAAGCAAAACTGGTTCAAAATAACATCACAGTTTTATGAACAGAAAGTGGTAACAGAGGTATACCTGAAAGCTGCGACTGCATTGCAATGGTGGTTCTGAGACCAGAGCAATTTTGCAAGCAAGTTTCACTGACCTCCATTTCGCACTGACTAATGCTTTATAAATGCTGCAGGGCTTGGCAATTAGTCTTTTTTGAACTGAGAATTCATTTCTTTGTAGATTCTTAATGTTTGATCTCAATTAAAAGCCATTTAACATGGTGAGTTGGAGTAACAGAAAAACTGGGGTCTAATGTATGTCTGCTGCTGTTGTTTAGTCATTCAGTCATGTCCAATTCTTTGTGACATGAACTTTAGCACATCAGGCTTCCCTGTCCTTCACTATCTCCTGGAGTTTGCTCAAACTTATGTCCATTGAGTCAATGATGCCCTCCAACAATCTTATCCTCTGTCGGTTGTGTAGTCTGTCTGTGTGTCTGTTTTGTAGTATCAAATAGAGGAAAGAGTTTTATTTCGAGTGTCATGGTGGACTTTTTTTGGTCCTAGGGAAATAAGATTTATGGCTTATATGTAATTTTTGTCCTTTGGAGGTTACATCATAATGAAATAAAAAGAAAAAATGACATTTGAGATGATAATGCAGTAGCCAGGTCACCAAGAGGGCGATTTTTCTAAAAGTATAAGAATTTAGCTTGCAAGTCAGCTTTAGAATCTATCAACTAGCACTTAAATTTTGGAGAAATTATCTGACATATGCAATTACTTCAAAAGAAGTATTTCTTTTGGAAAAGAAGAAAGTGAATTCTACAATAGAAGTGAATTTTCAGTTCACAAAAGACTAACTTTAGAAAAGTTAGTCTTAAAAAAAAAAAAGTAGTGGTTTTCTCTTGAATCTCCTTTGAGCCTACCCCTGTAATCCCATTTCTGCCATCTTACCTCTGGCTCTTACTACCCTTAACTTTGACTAGTGCAAAAGGCCGCTAATTAGTCCTTTAGCTTCTTGTTGATGTTGTTCAGTTGCTAAGTTGTGTTTGACTCTTTCTGACCCCATTACTACAGCATGCAAGGCTTCCCTGTCCTTCACCATCTCCAGGAGTTTGCTCAAACTCATGTCCACTGAGTCAGTGATGCTATCCAACCATCTCATCCTCTGTCACCCCCTTCACCTTTTGCCTTCAATGTTTCCCAGCATCAGGGTCTTTACCAATGAGTCAGCTCTTCACATTAGGTGGACAAAATTTTGGAGCTTCAGCATCAGTCCTTCCAATGAATGTTTAGGGTTGACTTTTTTTTTGGCTGTATATTACCTGAAGATTTTTTAAAAATTAAATTTATTTATTTTTAATTGTAGGATAAATGCTCTACAATATTTCATTGGTTTCTGCCAAAAATCAACATGAATCAGTCATAGGTATACTTATGTTCCTCTCTCTCTCTCCCACCTCCCTCCCCATCCCACCCCTCTAGGTTGTTACAGAGCTCTGGTTTGAGTCCCTTGAGTTACACAACAAATTTCTATTGACTATCTATTTTATATATGGTAATGTATATGTTTCCATGTTACTTTCTCCATACATGCCACCCTCTTCTTCCCCACCACCCACACTGTGTCCATAAGTCTGTTCCCTATGTAGGACTGACTGGTTTGATCTCCTTGCAGTCCAAGGGACTCTCAAGAGTCTTTTCCAACATCACAATTCAAAAGCATCAATTCTTCAGCACTCAGCGTTCGTTATGGTCCAACTCTCACAACCGTACATGCCTACTGGAAAAACCATAGCTTTGACTACATGGACCTTTGTAGGCAAAGTAATGTCTCTGCTCTTTAACATGCTATCTAGCTTTGTCATAGTTTTTCTTCCAAGGAGCAAGAATCTTTTAATTTCATCACTGCCTTTAGCTTCTACTCTTTCCATATTAGGGTTTAGTGAGTTCCCCAGCCACCCTGGTGGCGGAATTTGGGACAAGTGAGACTGCTGCCCCAAATGACAGCCTCCTATTGTGATATGCATTATATGATAACATAATCTAAGCAGGGTTCAGATTTGTGTCAGTTCTGTTCATACCAGAGTCTACCCCTGAATTTAGGCTTTCAATTTCAAACTCTTTTTCCATGATTTTACAGGTGAACTATTTTAGTCTGACCTTTCTCTGGCTGACCATTTAGTTCTTAACAGAATCTGAACATGACTTCTCGGCTGCCATATGCTGGCTTCTAGACTACAATTGCTGGTAAAAGGAAATTATTTCCTTGAAGTCTGGCCTGAATTTGACCTCTAGTTTATTCCAGCAGTTTTGCATACCATCTTCTTCAGGAAGAACTATCAACTATCCATTCTTCAAAACTTTCTATTATATTTTGGATAGGGTTAAAATATCATGGTTTAGCATTTAAAGTTTCCATAGTATGGTCTACCACATCTTTCATATTTACATTCTCCCCACCTAAACCTAATGCTTAAAGCAGACTGAGATTCCCTCATCTTCAAAATATGGGAATGTTCTCGCCCACACTGCTTCTCCCACCCAAATGCTTTCCATATATCTCCTTGCCTCCTCAAATCCCAGGTATCCTTTAACTCCAACAGATATTTTTCTCCATAAGGTTTTCCTGAACACTCACATCTATGAATCCCTTATATGTGTATTTGTATCACAGATTTTTTTCCTTGGGTTCCCAAATCACAGAGGACAGTGACTGCAGCTGAGGAAATAAAAGATGCTTGCTTCTTGGAAGGAAAGCTGTGACAAACCCAGACAGTGTATTAAAAAGCAGAGATATCACTTTGCCAACAAAGGTCCATATAATCAAAGCTATGGTTTTTCCAGTATCATGTATGGATGTGAGAGTTAGACTGCAAAGAAAGTCTAACTTCTTGAGTGCCAAAGAACTGATGTTTTGAATTGTGGTGCTGAAGAAGACTCTTGAGAGTCCCTTGGAGTGTGAAGAGATCAAACCAGTCAATCCTAAAGGAAATTAACCCTGAATATTCTTTGGAAGCACTGATGTTGAAGCTCCAATACTTTGACCATGAAGAGCTGACTCACTGGAAAAGACCCTGATGCTGGGAAAGATCAAAGGCAAAAGGAGAGAAGGGCAACAGAGGATGAGATGGTTGGAAAACATCATCAACTCAATGGACATGAATTTGAGCAAACTCTGGGAGATAGTGAAGGACTGGATTTGTTGCAGTCCTGGTTTGTTGCAGTCCATGGGTTGCAAAGAGTTGGACATGACTTAGTGACTGAACAACAACAACAATTACAGATTTATTTTAACTTTAAAAATTTTACTTATTATGGGCTTAAATCATAAAATTGTTGGTGACAGTTAGGGCAAAATAAAAATCAGTAGTGTAGCCCACCAGTGCCAATGGATTCTGCATATTAAAGTAATATATTTTTATGTTGAATTCACCAGGGTTTGATTCAACAAAAGCCACAGTGACCTACATAATCCCTCTCTAGTCCTGCATCCCAGTATAGAGAAAACTCATTAGGAAGTAAAAACTGATAATAGCAAGCATTTGCTCAAACAAGCAAGAAAGAAATTTGCTATTTTCAATAAATAGGTATATTTTTACCTGTATGCTGAAAATTATCAGAAACTACAGAAATACTGTTTATAACAATTTAACTTCAGAGTTTTTCAATATATACAAACAGAAAGAATATTCTTTCAAATTCTTGCCTCTAATCTTATATCTTTAAGATTAAATGTCTTTATTTGTTCATATTTTATTATTTTATAATTTTATTCATTTATTCATTTTTGGCTGTGCTGGGTCTTTGTTGCCATGCAGACTTTCCCTAGTTGTGGCAAGTGGAGGCTACTCTCCAGTGTGGTATATGGGCTTCTCATGGCAGTGGTTTCTCTTGTTGTGGAGTGCGGGCTCTAGCGCTCATGGGCTTCAGTAGTTACAGCACATGGGCTCAGTAGTTGTGGCTCTTGGGCTCTAGAGCACAGGCTCAATAGTTGCAGCACATGGGCTTATTTGCTCCATTGCGTGTGGGATCTTCCTGGACCAGGGGTTGAATTTATGTCTCTTGCAGTGGCAGGCAGATTCTTTACCACTGAGCCACAAAGGAAGCCCTCTTTAAGAGCATTTTTAACAATGTATGTAACATTTACTATATTCTCATTTCATCCTCATAAGTCTTAATAACATAAGCATGTTCAGCTAATCTTCCTAAGAAAACAATGAAGAGGGAACTATTACATTCCAATTTCTTTGCATAGAAATGAAGTAACTTTCCCAAAGTCACCTAAATAAGTGACCAAGCAGAGAATCCAAGCAACTTGACTGGAGAATCTATGCTTTTAATTACTGTCAATGTATATAGAATCAAGCATTTATTTACTGTCTAGTGAAATACTTCGCTGGGGGTCTTTAGGGATCATTCAATATTGACAATTACATTTGCTCATCCATTTATCCCTTTATTTTTTCTTTTGTTTATTAATTTAGCAGACACTTATTGAGCACTTGTTATGTGCCATATGTTGAAATACATAATAGAGAACCCCTATCTTTATGAGGTACTTGGGGAGACAAATGTGTAGAAGACAATAAGGGCAACATCATGTTTTATGTGTTATGTTGGAAATTTGAATAGAAATAAGAGGAATACAATTTGTAATTAATAAAATAAATTTGAGTTGGGGCGGGGGAGGGAGTTATAATACTATGTGGAGGAGGGAAGTCTTAATTTGAACCTAAAAACAGAAAGTATTGGCCTCTGAGAGAGAGGAACATTCCAGGCAGAAGGAGTTGCTCTGGAGAGGTTAAGTGGTTGATTAGAACTGAAGTGTGCATAGCAATTAGCAAAACTGATCCTAGAAAGGAGGCAAGTGCCAGATCAATGGGGCCTTGAATACTTTGCCAAAGAACTTGGACTCTGTCCATCAACCTGTGAAAAAATTTGAAGATTTTGAAGCAGGGGTGTTATTTTATCTATTTTTTTACTTGATAAATATAATTACTACAGCAGTGGGTAGGATGAATTAAAGGACAGGAAAAGCTGAGGCAGGGATACAAGCTATGTGATTCTCTATAATTCAGGAAAGAGATGAAAGATTTAACCAAGTTAATAATGGAGATGAAAAGGAGGAGATAGATATGAGAGTGAGGAGGGTAGAGAGAATACAGACTGGTCCTGGATTTCATGTGAAGAGTAAGGGAAAGAAACAATCTGTGCTAATCCTGGGGAAGAAGCATATTTTGGAAAAAAGACTGTGACTTCTGTTTTGGACATAATTCATTTGAGCTGTGATTTTTATATCTAAATGCATATGAGCAACCAGCTAGTACATATTTGGAACTCATAAGAGTGATACTGACTACTACCATGAATTTGGTAATCCATGAATGGTCATTGATGGCCGCAGTAAGAAGAGAGGATTGATTGTTGAATACTGGGTTCTCCCAGGATTGAAGTGAGGCAGGAGATAGATAGGGCTTCCCAGGTGGTGCTGGTGGTAAAGAACCCACCTGCCAATGCAGGAGACATAATAGATATGGGTTTGAACCCTGTGTCTGGAAGATTCCCCTGGAGAAGAGCATGGCAGCCCACACCAGTATTCTTGCCTGGAGAATCCCATGGACAGAGGAGCCTGGTGGGCTACAATCTATAGGGTCACCAAGAGTTGGACATGTCTGAGGCAACTTAGCACACACAGGAGACAGATGGGCTAGAGGTTAGGCATTTACAGCCAGCCTCCTGATTACAATTCCACATAAAAATAATAACAGGAAGAGGGTAAATAGCTGGACTTTGCCTCTGGTGGACACTTTTAGAAAACAGTAATAGCAGGGCCAGAGAAGAGCTGAGACCTGCCCAGACAAGAGATAAAGAGACTACATATTTCTCATTCTTGAGGTCAAGGAGACCTTCCCAACTATACATGTGCATAAAGTCTCTTGAGGGGTCACAAAGGGAGGGGGCATCACCCATAGTAGGTGACGTCAGTCTACCCACAGGCCTTTTCACTAGAATCCATCTTCACTAAGAGATGTACATGCACACATGGGAGGGTCCTAAAATAAACCAAATACAGACTCAGAGCCAGACAAAGGAAGATGACTGACCAAGGAAACATGGAAGAAATGCTCCATATAAGTGATTCCAACTACCATAAAAGTTCAACTCTTTCTCTAAGTCCACCCCCATGAGTATTCACACGTACTCTTTTTCTTCCTAGTAAACACTTGTCACTGGCTACTGGCCCATGTGGTCTAGTGGTTAGGATTCAGTGCTCTCACTGATGGGGTCAGACTTCATCTCTGGTTGGCAAACTGAAATCCTGCTGAGGCCATCCAGTATCAGAAAGCTACCCAATATCTGAGGCACCCACTATCAAAAAGGGGAGACATGACAAAGACAGAAAATAGGTAGTCAGAGGAATAGATGAAGAGCTGGAAAAGAAAGGTATCAAGCAAAATACAAGAGGCTTTCTAGAAGGGAATAGGCAGAAGTGGCAAGTGTTATAAATATACTCAAGATGACCAATACAAATCCAAAGATTGTTGAATATTCTTATTTTCTAAATGTCAATTGACTTAAAATATTAGTAGTGCTATATTTAGAATACATTAAAATACTTTTGAATTTAACTAACTATGACTTCTTTAGTGGTTGCATTAATTTTCTAGAGATGCTACAAGAAAATATGAACTGGGTGGCTTAAAATATGAACAGTGGCTTAAAACTGTTAGGGGAAGCACATTGACTGAAACCACCCACCTTGGCCAGGCACCATAGTAACTATTTGTGTGAGTTATATTGTGACAGGAGGTCCTAGTAAGGAACATGGAACTAACAAGCCACCACCAACCAGAAGAGTTTGGGAAAGGTCAAAAGGAGACACCACATGTCCTACCACCTCCCAGAATTCTTCTCACTGGCATCCATCTTGGCTGAGCAATATGTGTACCACCAGGAAGGACTTGAGTCAGAATGATTAGCCACAGAAAACCTGGAAACTAATCCCATCATAAAACCTGAGACTGCAAGCTACGTGGAAGAGCAATTCTCCTGGGTTCCCTTAGACTACTGCTCTCCGCCAGGACAGCCCTTCCCAATAAAGTCTCTTGCTTTGTTAACATGTGTGTTTCCTTGGACAATTCAATTCCGAGTGCTAGATAAAAGCCCACTCTTGGGCCCCGGAAGGGGTCCCCCTTCCTGCCCACAGAAACATATTCTCTCACAGCTTTGAAGTCTGGAAGCCTGAAATCAGGCTATTGGTAATGCTGATTCCTCCTGAGAGTTTTAAGCAATAATCTGGTTCCATGACTCTTCTCTTTTGGAGATGGCCTGCAATCCTTACCTTGGTGTATAACTAGTGACTCCAATTTTCTTAGGGCTCTAATTTTCTCTTCCATTTTCACAGGGTTCTTTCCTATTTGTCTTTACCTGACATCCTCCTCCCTGTGTGTTTCTCTCCTCTGGTTATAAGGACACCAGTTATATTAAAGGCTCACCTTATTGCAGTATGACCTCATCTTAACTAATTACATCTGTATTCTATTTCCAAATAAGGTCACATTCTGAAGTACTAGCAGGAAGGACATTGATATATCTTTTGGGGGGACACAATTCAATCCATAATAGTGGTCAACCCTACACTGAACATTTTCCACATTATCGTATTAAATCTCCATAGCATTATGTAAAGAAGGTGTTATTAGTCCCATTTTATAGATTAAAATTGCTGGATTTCTTCTAGTATATTCTATATGAATGATGCCCTCTGAAGTTGAGTAATATAGAAAGCCTATTTTTATGCCTGGCTTATGAGCCTTTATTTACCAAGTTCTTTTTTCCTTCATCAAATCATTTATAGAATTGCAAAGATGAATACGCTTTTAAAACAATTTATGTAGGAAGAAAGTAGACTCAGAAAGGCTGTCAACTTACTCAAGGTCATACAAGGTCTTACATCTCCCTGCCTCCATTTCTGATGGTCTTTCTACAACACCATGATATTAAACGTGTCACATATGATGTCATCTTAATAAGAAAAAATGAACCCAATTGAAAGTAGTGGATATCTCCTGCTTTTGCTTAATGGCAGTTCATTTTCCTTTGGTCTTGGAAGAACACATTAATTTTCCTTAAAAACCACCTTGCCCTTTTCTCATTTCATGTGGTTTCTTTCTGGTAGTGGTGGGTTTAAATCTATTCTTTCATTCCTGTTGAGCTCCAGCAGTGAGCCTATGGCATGTCAGGCCAATAAAGCCCTATTTATTCAGGATTTTGTTACAAATATTAAAGAATAAAGGCTATGATTAACCAGAAATGAAGTAGTTAGGAAGTTAACCTCTAGGTACAGGGAATACCACTTAAGCAGTGTGAGGCCATTCTAGAATAAAGCATGGCCAAGGGACTAGAAGCAACTTAAAAAAAAAAAATCCTAGATCCAGTCATGTGTGTATGTGTTCAGTCACTCAATTGTGTCCGATTCTTTGCAACCCCATGTACTGTAGCCAGTCCAGCTACTCTGTCCATGGAATTTCCCAGGTAAAAATACTGGAGTGGGTTGCCATTTCCTACTCCAGGGATCTTCTGACCCAGGGATTGAACCTACCTCTATTGCTTCTCCTGCATTGGCAGGTGGATTCCTTACCACTGTGCTACCTGGAAAGCTCATATCCAGCCATACTTGCAGATAAATAGTGCTCAATTTCTAGTTACAAGAGTCAATAAACTCTTTCTGGATTAAGACAATATGACTTTCATTTCTATGACTTCTTATCAAAAGTGCCCTGACAAATCAGATTAGATCAGATCAGATCAGTCGCTCAGTCATGTCTGACTCTTTGCGACCCCATGAATCGCAGCATGCCAGGCCTCCCTGTCCATCACCAACTCCCAGAGTTCACTCAGACTCACATCCATCGAGTCAGTGATGCCATCCAGCCATCTCATCCTCTGTCATCCCCTTCTCCTCCTGCCCACAATCCCTCCCAGCATCAGAGTCTTTTCCAATGAGTCAACTCTTCGCATGAGGTGGCCAAAGTACTGGAGTTTCAGCTTTAGCATCATTCCTTCCAAAGAAATCCCAGGGCTGATCTCCTTCAGAATGGACTGGTTGGATCTCCTTGCAGTTCAAGGGACTCTCAAGGGTCTTCTCCAACACCACAGTTCAAAAGCATCAATTCTTTGGCACTCAGCCTTCTTTACAGTCCAACTCTCACATCATACATGACCACAGGAAAAACCATAGCCTTGACTAGACGAACCTTTGTTGGCAAAGTACATTTCATAAATAAACCTGAATAATATATAAAACTGACTTCAAGTAATAATTGTCCAAAATTAGATTTCATATTAGTGTTATTTATATAATCCTAGCCTCAGCAATAGTTAAGTATATAAACTTTAGTAGAATAATTCTTTACAATCTCAAGGTTCTCACTAAATTGAAAGAATTTGGCTAGATAGCTTTCATACTGAAACTCTCTTCCCCTGTTTACTTGGTAAATTCTATAAAGACCCTTTTTTTCTGAGGTCCTCTAGTGGCAAGAATGTAAAAATTTAAAAATCTTGATAAATATATGAGTATAATATTTGTGTTTATAATTTGTAGGCTCTGTTGCCAGGAGAAATATCAATAACCTCAGATATGCAGATGACACCAGCCTTATGGCAGAAAGTGAAGAGGAACTAAAAAGCTCTTGATGAAAGTGAAAGTGGAGAGTGAAAAAGTTGGCTTAAAGCTCAACATTCAGAAAATGAAGATCATGGCATCCGGTCCCATCACTTCATGGGAAATAGATGGGGAAACAGTGGAAACAGTGTCAGACTTTATTTTTCTGGGCTCCAAAATCACTGCAGATGGTGACTGCAGCCATGAAATTAAAAGACGCTTACTCCTTAGAAGGAAAGTTATGACCAACCTAGATAGCATATTCAAAAGCAGAGACATTACTTTGCCAACAAAGGTCTGCCCAGCCAAGGCTATGGTTTTTCCAGTAGTCATGTATGGATGTGAGAGTTGGACTATGAAGAAAGCTGAGCACCAAAGAATTGATGCTTTTGAACTGTGGTGATGGAGAAGACTTTTGAGAGTCCCTTGGACTGCAAGGAGATCCAACCAGTTCATTCTGAAGGAGATCAGTCCTGGGATTTCTTTGGAAGGAATGATGCTAAAGCTGAAACTCCAGTACTTTGGCTACCTCATGCGAAGAGTTGACTCATTGGAAAAGACTCTGATGCTGGGAGGGATTGGGGGCAGGAGGAGAAGGGGACGACAGAGGATGAGATGGCTGGATGGCATCACCGACTCAATGGACATGAGTTTGAGTGAACTCTGGGAGTTGGTGATTGACAGGGAGGCCTGGCATGCTGTAATTCATGGGGTCATAAAGAGTTGGACACGACTGAGCAACTGAACTGAACTGAACTTATTATGTTAGTATAATATCTAATCTATTCAGAATACATTCTGTTATTTTGGTTAACATCAGAGCTTATTTATTATAACTTGTCAAATATAGAATTATTTAAAAAGAATTTAAAACTTTCCTTTTAGGATTTGTAAATCATACATGTAGTTATTTCAACACAGATTCTTCTTTCTTCAAAAGCTGTAATTACAGATTATAATGATCATCCATAGCAACGAAACTGTTAATATTACTTCAACTTCACAATGTGATTTTTAAATTTTCCTTAAATAGTTAAAATATGCTTTATAATTCACGGCATATGGTTAATATAGGAGGTTTCAAGGAGCTGATCTTGACTGTTTTAGATTCCTTTTGATATTTATTCAACTGATTTCTTTATGTGCTTCTGAAACAAAACTGTCTTTTTTTTAAAAAATGAATTTTGGCAGGGGACTCCTTAGGCTAACTTCTGATCTTTTTTACTCTCTGTAAACAACTTCTCTTGGCATGTGAATTGGACATCATGGGTATCATCTCTGTGCTGATGAGAGTCACCTCTGTCTTTCACTTTCTACTCTCTTTTCTGACATTGGGAATGGTATTTTTCAAGTTTTTTTTCTGCCTCTGAGGTGCTGTATATGCCAGACATTTACTTGGAACACACAGCAGCTTTCATCTCTTATGACCTCTGATTATGCAGCAATTGGTCTTAAAGGGTATAAAAGCTGCCAACAACTTTTTCAGGTTTGTCATTAGCCTCAGAGATCTTTCTTTGTGCATTTAAATCTCTATATTGATCAAATACAACAAAATGTTACTATTCTCTTCTTCCTTTTTTCCTCTTGTACATAATTCATTATGTATGAATTATTTACCTTTTGGGAAAAGAAAATGTTGGATGGCAATTTTTGTCATGACCTATGTATCATGGCTTTTAATACTCAATATGACTTGCAATTTATATCCATTTATTCTTTAAATTTCAATCATGTATTTTTCAACACTAGGCCCGGAAGCATTGAGAACAATTTTTAAAATGTGCTTTTATTATAGCTGAACTGGCTGTATGGCCCATTTTTTGAATAAGCTATTTCTAATGTTTGCTGTGGTTACTTATAGCAAACAAAATACACATAAAGAAAAAAAAAAGTGGAACATTTACTCAGCATCTACATTTGTTTTTGCTAATACATATAAATTTTATTTTTTGAAGAAATTAAGTGTAATATATAATATCAGTAATATTTTATATCTTATGTAGAATTATCATTGTTATTATAAAGCATGACAAGCACATAGTTAAAAATTCAAATGCTTCAAAATGATATTAAATGACCACAAAGAAGCTCTCATAACTCTTTTGTTCCTTAGAGATAACCACATTTTACACATTTCTGATTTATTATCCTAGGGATTATAATAATTATGAGTAATATATTTTTACTGGTATTTCTTGATTCAACAGATTTAAATAGATCAACTAACTCCCTTCTAATATACTGAACTCTTCCTGAATTTTGTTACCTTTGTTATTTATTTTTAGTCTTATTCTAGTTAATGCTGTTAAATAATGTTTTAACATTTAAACTTCTATTAATTATTCCATCAACGTTTCACTATGTGACATGAAAAAATTTTTGCTAGTCTCCACCTTCTGAATTGTCAGTTATATTATTCTTTTAAATTTGTATAATCTCAAATCTGTAACCATTAATATGATTTTATTTCATTCTTTGCTTATAGATTTATTATGAATATTTACTTGTAATAAATAAGACATAATAGTTTGCTCACATAATTATTCTTTGCAAAACCCATTATTAAAATTAATTTGTAGACAAGGAAGTATAATTTTATCACTAAACCTGTCCTTTGAAGGAGAATGTTTCAGATCTCAAGGTTAAATGAAAGCTTAATTCTTAAGCTCCATTCATTGGATAGATCATTTCCTAGTTTCATTTGCATCCTATATGAATAAGGAACTTTCTTGTAGATGCATTTGCTTTATATAAAGTTTTTTAGATAGAATTTTGCTTCTATATCTAAATTTCTGTCATTAATTTGATACCAAAACAGCTAAAGGGATGGTTTTAGAACATAAATTTGATCATGTTACCCTCCCCTATGCACAAATTTCCCATTACTCCTAGGACAAAACTCTACACCCTGACTCTTGCCTGTGATTTCCTGTATAATATGCCCTCTGCTTACTTCTCTGACATTCTTTCCTTCTACTGCCCTCCATGTTTGCTGTTTCATAAACCCCTTACCATTCTGTCACAAATGTTGAGGATCAACAAAGTTCTTCTATTGATTAAAGAAATTAAAAAGAATTCAAAGAAATGGAAAGATATTCCATACTCTTTTATTGGAAGAATTACCATTATTAAAATGATAATACTATCCAAAGTAATCTCAGATTCAATATGACCCCAATAAAATTACCCATGACCTTTGGTGGCTCAGATGGTAAAGGATCTGCCTGCAATGCTGGAGACCTAGGTTCAATCACTGGGTTGGGAAGATTCCCTGGAGGAGGGTATGAAAATCCGCTCCAGTATTCTTGCCTGGAGAATCGCCATGGACAGAGGAACCTGGTGGGCTACAGTCCATGGGGTTGCAAAGAGTCAGACATGACCGACTAAACACAGCACAGAACAAGTAATCCAAAATTTTATATGGAACCATAAAAGATTCAGAATTGCCAAAGCAATAGTGAGTAACAAAAACAAAGCAGGAGGTATAAAACTCTGAGACTTCAGACAATACTACAAAGTTACAGTAATCAAAACAGTATGGTAAGTGATGCAACCCGCGCTGCGCCTCCCTGCCCAGCCCCCACTCGCTAATGGCGCGTGCAGGCATCTGCGCTGCTTCTCCGCTGGGGGAGTCACCGTAGGACTCGCAATCTTCGAGTTTTAATTGTTTATTTATTTTTACTTCCTGTTATGTTGCCCTCTGTGCTTCCAAAGCTCGGCACAGATTCAGCAGTGAGAAGGTTTCCTGGTGTTTGGAAACTTCTCTCTTTTTAAGACTCCCTTCCCAGGACGGAACTCCGTCCCTCCCTCTTTTGTCTCTTTTTTTGTCTTTTATATTTTTTCCTACCTCCTTTCAAAGAGTTGGATTGCTTTTCTGGGTGCCTGATGTCCTCTGCCGGCATTCAGAAGTTGTTTTGTGGAATTTACTCAACGTTTAAATGCTCTTTTGACGAATTTGTGGGGGAGAAAGTGTTCTCCCCGTCCTACTCCTCCGCAATCTTGGCTCCTCCCCCACAACCTAAGAATCTGGCCTGAATACCCTGAGCACTATCTGAGCGAAATAATTTGGGCTAGCAAACCAGACTGTGGGATATCTACCACGCGAAAAGCCAGCCCCAACCTAAGACACGGCCAGGCCCGCGCACGGAACAAAGAATTGAACAGAGATAGCCGGCTGCAGACCTTCCCCCTCTGGTGACAGGCAGCAAGAGCCGGAAGGGGGCAATCGCAGCCCCAGAGAGACATTATCTATAAAACTGTAAGCAGGCTTCTTTGTTAACTAAAACTTCTTGGGGGTCTGGACGGTTAACATCTGCCTGAGAAGGTGCACCGGTTTTACACCCAGATAACCGAGTGGCGGGGAGGCGATAAGTCACAGCATTGGCGCTCGCCAAACACCTCATGACTTGAGCTGCTCGGACCTGGGAAGAGCACAAAACTCAGGCCCAACTGAGTCTGCGCCTCTGAGGACTACCCGAGTGCCTGAACCTGAGCGGCTTGGACCTGGGAGGTACATGCAACCCAGGGCCAGCCTCGGATTGTTCCCGGCGGAACAACCTAGAGCCCAAGCAGTGTGGGCAGGGAGGCTACACGCGCCGTGAGCGGGGGCAGACCCAGTGTGGCTGAGGCACTGCGAGCGCACGCCAGTGTTATTTGTTTGCAGCATCCCTCCCTCCCTCCCCACAGTGCGACTGAACAAAGAGAAGAAATACAACTCCACCCATCAGAACACCGACACAAGCTTCCCTAACCAGGAAACCTTGACAAACCACCTGTACAAACCCACACACAGCGAGGAAAAGCCACAATAAAGAGAACTCCACAAACTGCCAGAATACAGAAAGGACACCCCAAACTCAGCAATTTAAACAAGATGAAGAGACAGAGGAATACCCAGCAGATAAAGGAACAGGATAAATGCCCACCAAACCAAACAAAAGAGGAAGAGATAGGGAATCTACCTGATAAAGAATTCCGAATAATGATAGTGAAATTGATCTAAAATCTTGAAATTAAAATGGAATCACAGATAAATAGCTTGGAGACAAGGATTGAGAAGATGCAAGAAAGGTTTAACAAGGACCTAGAAGAAATAAAAAAGAGTCAATATATAATGAATAATGCAATAAATGAAATTAAAAACACTCTGGAGGCAACAAATAGTAGAATAACAGAGGCAGAAGATAGGATTAGTGAATTAGAAGATAGAATGGTAGAAATAAATGAATCAGAGAGAATAAAAGAAAAATGAATTAAAAGAAATGAGGACAATCTCCGAGACCTCCAGGACAATATTAAACGCTACAACATTCGAATCATAGGGGTTCCAGAAGAAGACGACAAGAAGAAAGACCATGAGAAAATACTTGAGGAGATAATAGTTGAAAACTTCCCTAAAATGGGGAAGGAAATAATCACCCAAGTCCAAGAAACCCAGAGAGTCCCAAACAGGATAAACCCAAGGCGAAACACCCCAAGACACATATTAATCAAATTAACAAAGATCAAACACAAAGAACAAATATTAAAAGCAGCAAGGGAAAAACAACAAATAACACACAAGGGAATTCCCATAAGGATAACAGCTGATCTTTCAATAGAAACTCTTCAAGCCAGGAGGGAATGGCAAGACATACTTAAAATGATGAAAGAAAATAACCTACAGCCCAGATTATTGTACCCAGCAAGGATTTCATTCAAGTATGAAGGAGAAATCAAAAGCTTCTCAGACAAGCAAAAGCTGAGAGAATTCTGCACCACCAAACCAGCTCTCCAACAAATACTAAAGGATATTCTCTAGACAGGAAACACAAAAATGGTGTATAAATTCAAACCCCAAACAATAAAGTAAATGGCAACGGGATCATACTTATCAGTAATTACCTTAAACGTAAATGGGTTGAATGCCCCAACCAAAAGACAAAGACTGGCTGAATGGATACAAAAACAAGACCCCTACATATGTTGTCTACAGGAGACCCACCTCAAAACAGGGGACACATACAGACTGAAAGTGAAGGGCTGGAAAAAGATTTTCCACGCAAATAGGGACCAAAGGAAAGCAGGAGTAGCAATACTCATATCAGATAAAATAGACTTTAAAACAAAGGCTGTGAAAAGAGACAAAGAAGGTCACTACATAATGATCAAAGGATCAATCCAAGAAGAAGATATAACAATTATAAATATATATGCACCCAACACGGGAGCACCGCAGTATGTAAGACAAATGCTAACAAGTATGAAAGGAGAAATTAACAATAACACAATAATAGTGGGAGACTTTAATACCCCACTCACACCTATGGATAGACCAACTAAACAGAAAATTAACAAGGAAACACAAACTTTAAACGATACAATAGACCAGTTAGACCTAATTGATATCTATAGGACATTTCATCCCAAAACAATGAATTTCACCTTTTTCTCAAGTGCACATGGAACCTTCTCCAGGATAGATCACATTCTGGGCCATAAAGCTAGCCTTGGTAAATTCAAAAAAATAGAAATCATTCCAAGCATCTTTTCTGACCACAATGCAGTAAGATCAGATCTCAATTACAGGAGAAAAACTATTAAAAATTCCAACATATGGAGGCTGAACAACACGCTGCTGAATAACCAACAAATCACAGAAGAAATCAAAAAAGAAATCAAAATTTGCATAGAAACGAATGAAAATGAAAACACAACAACCCAAAACCTGTGGGACACAGTAAAAGCAGTCCTAAGGGGAAAGTTCATAGCAATACAGGCACACCTCAAGAAACAAGAAAAAAGTCAAATAAATAACCTAACTCTACACCTAAAGCAACTAGAAAAGGAAGAAATGAAGAACCCCAGGGTTAGTAGAAGGAAAGAAATCTTAAAAATTAGAGCAGAAATAAATGCAAAAGAAACAAAAGAGACCATAGCAAAAATCAACAAAGCCAAAAGCTGGTTCTTTGAAAGGATAAATAAAATTGACAAACCATTAGCCAGACTCATCAAGAAACAAAGGGAGAAAAATCAAATCAATAAAATTAGAAACGAAAATGGAGAGATCACAACAGACAACACAGAAATACAAAGGATCATAAGAGACTATTATCAACAATTATATGCCAATAAAATGGACAACGAGGAAGAAATGGACAAATTCTTAGAAAAGTACAACTTTCCAAAACTCGACCAGGAAGAAATAGAAAACCTTAACAGACCCATCACAAGCACGGAAATTGAAACTGTAATCAAAAATCTTCCAGCAAACAAAAGCCCAGGTCCAGACGGCTTCACAGCTGAATTCTACCAAAAATTTAGAGAAGAGCTAACACCCATCCTGCTCAAACTCTTCCAGAAAATTGCAGAGGAAGGTAAACTTCCAAACTCATTCTATGAGGCCACCATCACCCTAATACCAAAACCTGACAAAGATCCCACAAAAAAAGAAAACTGCAGGCCAATATCACTGATGAACATAGATGCAAAAATCCTAAACAAAATTCTAGCAATCAGAATCCAACAACACATTAAAAAGAACATACACCATGACCAAGTGGGCTTTATCCCAGGGATGCAAGGATTCTTCAATATCCGCCAATCAATCAATGTAGTACACCACATTAACAAATTGAAAAACAAAAACCATATGATTATCTCAATAGATGCAGAGAAAGCTTTTGACAAAATTCAACATCCATTTATGATAAAAACTCTCCAGAAAGCAGGAATAGAAGGAACATACCTCAACATAATAAAAGCTATATATGACAAACCCACAGCAAACATTATCCTCAATGGTGAAAAATTGAAAGCATTTCCTCTAAAGTCAGGAACAAGACAAGGGTGCCCACTTTCACCATTACTATTCAACATAGTTTTGGAAGTTTTGGCCACAGCAATCAGAGCAGAAAAAGAAATAAAAGGAATCCAAATTGGAAAAGAAGAAGTAAAACTCTCACTATTTGCAGATGACATGATCCTCTACATAGAAAACCCTAAAGACTCCACCAGAAAATTACTAGAACTAATCAATGATTATAGTAAAGTTGCAGGATATAAAATCAACACACAGAAATCCCTTGCATTCCTATACACTAATAATGAGAAAACAGAAAGAGAAATTAAGGAAACAATTCCATTCACCATTGCAACGAAAAGAATAAAATACTTAGGAATATATCTACCTAAAGAAACTAAAGACTTATATATAGAAAACTATAAAACACTGGTGAAAGAAATCAAAGAGGACACTAATAGATGGAGAAATATACCGTGTTCATGGATTGGAAGAATCAATATAGTGAAAATGAGTATACTACCCAAAGCAATTTATAGATTCAATGCAATCCCTATCAAGCTACCAACAGTATTCTTCACAGAGCTAGAACAAATAATTTCACAATTTGTATGGAAATACAAAAAACCTCGAATAGCCAAAGCAATCTTGAGAAAGAAGAATGGAACTGGAGGAATCAACCTACCTGACTTCAGGCTCTACTACAAAGCCACAGTTATCAAGACAGTATGGTACTGGCACAAAGACAGAAATATAGATCAATGGAACAAAATAGAAAGCCCAGAGATAAATCCACGCACATATGGACACCTTATCTTTGACAAAGGAGGCAAGAATATACAATGGATTAAAGACAATCTCTTTAACAAGTGGTGCTGGGAAATCTGGTCAACCACTTGTAAAAGAATGAAACTAGAACACTTTCTAACACCATATACAAAAATAAACTCAAAATGGATTAAAGATCTCAACGTAAGACCAGAAACTATAAAACTCCTAGAGGAGAACATAGGCAAAACACTCTCTGGCATACATCACAGCAGGATCCTCTATGACCCACCTCCCAGAATATTGGAAATAAAAGCAAAAATAAACAAATGGGACCTAATTAACCTTAAAAGCTTCTGCACATCAAAGGAAACTATTAGCAAGGTGAAAAGGCGGCCTTCAGAATGGGAGAAAATAATAGCAAATGAAGCAACCGACAAACAACTAATCTCAAAAATACACAAGCAACTCCTACAGCTCAACTCCAGAAAAATAAATGACCCAATCAAAAAATGGGCCAAAGATCTAAATAGACATTTCTCCAAAGAAGACATACAGATGACTAACAAACACATGAAAAGATGCTCAACATCACTCATTATCAGAGAAATGCAAATCAAACCCACTATGAGGTACCATTTCACACCAGTCAGAATGGCTGCGATCCAAAAGTCTACAAATAATAAATGCTGGAGAGGGTGTGGAGAAAAGGGAACCCTCTTACACTGTTGGTGGGAATGCAAACTAGTACAGCCACTATGGAGAACAGTGTGGAGATTCCTTAAAAAACTGGAAATAGAACTGCCTTATGATCCAGCAATCCCACTGCTGGGCATACACACTGAGGAAACCAGAAGGGAAAGAGACACGTGTACCCCAATGTTCATCGCAGCACTGTTTATAATAGCCAGGACATGGAAGCAACCTAGATGTCCATCAGCAGATGAATGGATAAGAAAGCAGTGGTACATATACGCAATGGAGTATTACTCAGCCATTAAAAAGAATACATTTGAATCAGTTCTAATGAGGTGGATGAAACTGGAGCCTATTATACAGAGTGAAGTAAGCCAGAAGGAAAAACACCAATACAGTATACTAACGCATATATATGGAATTTAGCAAGATGGTAACGAAAAAAAAAAAAAAAAAAAAAACCCAGACTCCTTGTCATCTCCTTTCACTACCTTGCAAACTGTCATACTTGCAATGATTTCTTTTTTTTTTAATAAAAAGAAAAAAATTGGCTGCCCTGTCTTAAAAAAAAAAAAAAAAAAAAAAAACAGTATGGTACTGGTACAAAAACAGACCTATGGATCAACAGAACCAAATAGAGTCCAGAAACAAATCCACACACCTATGGTCAATTAACCTTTGACAAAGGTAAAAATACAGTCTCTTCAGCAAGTGGTTCTGGGACAGTTAGATGTGCTCACTTGTTGACTCTTTGCAACCCCTTGGACTGTGGCCTGCCAGGCTCCTCTCTTCCTGGGATTATCCCAGCAAGAACACTGGAGTGGGTTGTCATTTCCTCCTCCAGAGGATCTTCCTGACCCAGGGATGAAACTCACATTTGTTGTGGCTCCTGCACTGGCAGATGGATTATTTACCACTAGTTACCTGGGAGGCCCTGGGAAAGTTGGACAGTCACATGTAAATAAATGTTAGAACATACCCTCACAATATGCACAAAAATAAACTCAAAGTGGTTTAAAGACTTAAACCTAAGGTACAATACCATAAAACTCTTAGAGAACAGCATAGGCAAAATGTTCTCTTTCTTAGGTCAGTCTCCCAAGGCAATAGAAATAAAGGCAAAAATAAACAAAGGGATCTAGTCAAACTTACCATCTTTTGAAGATAACCTAGGGAATGGGAGAAAATACTTGCAAATGATGGGAATGGCAAGGGCTTTGTTGCCAAAATATACAAACAGCTCATACAACTCAAAACAAAACAAAAAAGTCAACTCAATTAAAACATAAGACCTTAATAGACATTTCTCCACAGAAGACATACAGATGGCCAGTAGGCACATGAAAAGATCCCCAATATCATTATTAGAGAAATGCAAATCAAAACTACAAAGAAGTACTATCTCACACCACTCAAAATGGCCACCATTAAAAAAGTCTCCAAATAACAAATGCTGAGAGGACTGGAGAAAAGGAACCCTTCCACAGTGTTGATGGGAATGTAAGTTGGTGGAGCCACTATGGAAAACAGTATGGATATTCCTCAGAAAACAGAATAGAATTAACTTATGATCCAGCAACCCCATTCCTGGGCATATACCAGACAAAATTGTAACTTAAGATACGTGCACCCCTATGTTCATAGTAGCACTATTCACAATAACCAAAACATGGAAACAATTTAAATGTCCATCAACAGAGGAATGAATAAAGAAGATTCAGCCATTAAAAATAATAATGGCATTTGCAGCAACATGGATGCAACTAGAGATTATCATACTAAGGGAAGTAAGTTAGAAAGAGAAATCCAAATACCGTGATATGATATCACTTATATGTAGAATTTAAAATATGATACATACGAACCTATCTACAAAACAGAAAGAGACTCACAGACATAGAGACAAGACTTACGGTTGCCAAGGGGTATGGGAGAGGGAGATGGATAGACTGGGAATTTGGGGTTGGTAGATGCAAACTATTACACTCAGAATTTATAAACAACAAGGTCCTACTGTATAGCACAGGGAACTATATTCAATCTCCTCAGATAAACCAAAATGGGAAAAAATATTAAAAAAGAATCTATGTATGTGTCAAAGTGAGTAACTTTGCTATATAGCAAATATTGGCCAACATTGTAGAGCAACTACATTTCAACTAAGAAAAAAAGTTTTTACCTCAGGGTCTTTTCACTTGTTTTTCTCTTTACCTGGAATTTTCTTCCTACAGGGTTTCATGTGACTTTTTAAACCCAGTTCTCTGACACATCACATTCTCAGAGAAGCCTCCATTCACCAGTTGAGTTCAGTTCAGTTGCTCAGTCATGTCCAACTCTTTCCGACCCCACAGACTGCAGCATGCCAGGCCTCCCTGTCCACCACCAACTCCCAGAGTTTATTCAAACTCATGTCCATTGAGTTGGTGATGTCATCCAACCATTTCATCCTCTGACATCCCCTTCTTCTCCCACCTTCAATCTTTCCCAGCATCATGGGCTTCTCAAATGAGTCAGTTCTTTGCATCAGGTGGCCAAAATATTGGAGTTTCAGCTTCAGCATCAGTGCCTCCACTCTTACCCAAATTCAAATAGCCCTTGCTCTCAATCTCTTCTATCTCTGTACACTACTTTAGTTCTCTTAGCAGCTGTCAACCCTTTTCATTATACTATACATTTTTTGTTTATTATCTGTCTGTTACATACTAAGGTCCCATGAGAAGGCCTTTGCTATATTGTGGATGTTATAGTCTCAGCCTTTTCTATTCTTCAGAAAGAAGCTACTCAATGGGTATTTGGTGAAAAATGAATGCATGACTTATGCTCACCATACCACCAAGATCAAATATCTTAAACAGACTTTTCAGTGATGATGAAAATATTTTATATATGTGCTGTGCAGTCTAGTAGCCACTAGTTGCATGTGGCTGTTAAGCCCTGGAAATGTGGGTAGTGTGGCAAAGGAAACAAAACTTAAATTCAAATGCAAATGGGCATGTGTGGCTAGTAGCTAGTCACTAGTGACTAGATTTGCTAGCTTCACAATCATGCTATTCAACAACACCCATACCGTTCTTGTATTTAAGGACATTCTTTTGGAAATTTAGGACGACTTTTCTAATTTAGTCTAATTGTTCTAAGGGAATTTTCACACAGCTGTCCTCATGGGATTTCTTTCCTTTGAGCTCATGTACCATGTTTTTGGAATCTAATTCTTCCCATATCATGTGTATGCATTTTAAATTTCAAAAACGATTTCAGAAAGAAAGAGTTTCTTATTCTTTGCATGTCGAACAATTCTTTGTTTCTGACCCTCACTCTATAAATAGTTTGGCTGGACCTCTGCAGCTCCCCCTCCACAACACTACCCCTCTCCCACACCTCTGGCAATGGCAGCCTGTTCTTATGTTATGGAGGCAATGTATTTTCCACTCTCTCTGTACTCCTTTCCCAATTTGGAATCAGTCTATTGTTCCATGTCCGGTTCTAACTGTTGCTTCTTGACCTGAACACAGATTTCTCAGGAGGCATGTAAGATGGTCTGGTATTCCCATCTCCTGAAGAACTTCCCATAGTTTGTTGTGATCCACAGAGTCAAAGGCTTTGGCATAGTCAATAAAGCAGGAATAGATGTTTTTTTGGAACTCTCTTGCTTTTTCAATGATTTAACAGATGTTGACAATTTGATCTCTGGTTCCTCTGCGTTTTCTAAAACCAGCTTGAACATCTGGAAATTCATGGTTCACATACTGTTGAAGCCTGGCTTGGAGAATTTTGAGCATTACTTTGCTAGGTGTGAGATGAGTGCAATTATGTGGTAGTCTGAACATTCTTTAGCACTGTCTTTCTTTGGGATTGGAATGAAAACTGACCTTTTCCAGTCCTGTGGCCACTGCTGAGTTTTCCAAATTTGCTAGCATATTGAGTGCAGCACTTTCACAGCATCATCTTTTAGGATTTGAAATAGCTCAACTGGAATTCCATCACCTCCACTAGCTTTGTTCATAGTGATGCTTCCTAAGGCCCACTTGTCTTCACATTCCAGGATGTCTGCTCTAGGTGAGTGATCACACCACTGTGGGTATCTGAGTCATTAAGATTTTTTTTTTTTTTTTGTACAGTTCTTCTGTGTATTCTTGCCACCTCTTCTTAATATCTTCTGCTTCTCTTAGGTCCACACCATTTCTGTCCTTTACTGTGCGCATCTTTGCATGAAATGTTCCCTTGTTGTCTCTAATTTTCTTGAACAGATCTTTAGTCTTTCCCATTCTATTGTTTTCCTCTATTTCTTTGCATTGATCACTGAGGAAGGCTTTCTTATCTCTCCTTGCTATTCTTTGGAACTCTGCATTCAAATGGGTATATCTTTCCTTTTCTCCTTTGCCTTTAGCTTCTTTTCACAACTATTTGTAAGGCCTCCTCAGACAACCATTTTGCCTTTTGGATTTCTTTTTCTTGGGGACGATCTTGATCACTGCCTCCTATACAGTGTCACGAACCTCTGTCCATAGGTCTTCAGGCACTCTGTCTGTCAGATCTAATCCCTTGAATCTATTTGTCACCTCTACTGTATAATTGTAAGGGATTTGATTTAGGTCATACCTGGATGGTCTAGTGGTTTTCCCTACTTTCTTCAATTTAACTCTGAATTTTGACATAAGGAGTTCATGTTCTGAGCCAAAGTCAGCTCCTGGTCTTGTTTGTGCTGACTGTATAGAGCTTCTCCATCTTTGGCTGCAAAGAATATAATCAATCTGATATTGGTATTGACCATCTGGTGATGTCCATGTGTAGAGTCTTGTGTTGTTGGGAGAGGGCATTTAATATGACCAGTGCATTCTCTTGGCAAAACTCTGTTAGTCTTTGCCCTGCTTCATTCTGTACTCCAAGGCCAAATCTGCCTGTTACTCCAGGTATCTCTTGACTTCCTACTTTTGCATTTCAGTCCCCTATAATGAAAAGGACAACTTTTTGTAGTGTTAGTTCTAGAAGGTCTTGTAGGTCTTCATAGAACCGTTCAACTTCATCTTTTTCAGCATTACTGGTTGGGGCATAGACTTGGATTACTATGATACTGAATGGTTTGCCTTTGAAACAAAGAGAGACCATTCTGTCATTTTTGAGATTGCACCAAAGTACTGCATTTTGGACTCTTTTGTTAACTATGAGGGCTACTGTATTTCTTCTAAGGAATTCTTGCCCATAGTAGTAGATATAATGGTCATCTGAGTTAAATTCGCCCATTCCAGTCCATTTTAGTTCACTGATTCCTAAAACGTTGATGTTTACTCTTGCCATCTCCTGTTTGACCACTTCCAATTTGCCTTGATTCATGGACCTAACATTCCAGGTTCCCATGCGATATTGTTCTTTAGCATTGGACTTTACTTCCAGCATCAGTCACATCGACAACTGGGTGTTGTTTTTGCTTTGGCTCCATCTCTTCATTCTTTCTGAATTTATTTCTGCATTGTTGTCCAGTAGCATATTGGGCACCTACCGACGTGGGGAGTTCATCTTCAGTGTCCTATCTTTTTGCTTTTTCATACTGTTTATGGGGTTCTCAAGGCAAGAATACTGAAGTGGTTTGCCATTCCCCTCTCCAGTGGACCACATTTTGTCAGAACTCTCCACGATGACCCATCCATCTTGGGTGGCCCTACACGGCATGGCTCATTGTTTCATTTAGTTAGACAAGGCTATGGTCCATGAGATCAGTTTGATTAATTTTCTGTGATTATGGTTTTCATTCTTTCTGCCTTCTGATGGATATGGATAAGAACCTTCTGGAAGCTACTGACCAGCAGGTTTTAACTCTAGGATGCACTAATGGGTGAGGAATAGGCAAATCTACCCATTCACAGTTTCAAGCAAAAAATAAGGAAGCTTGACACTGGTTTCAGCACCCACATAAGAACTCTGTTGCTCTTCAGGCACACTGCTTTACTTCTCTAGAAAGCCAGCCTCTTCTCTTAACCCCAGGGGTGTGTGCCACCATTTTCAGTGGCTTTGAATACATGGAAGTGGGGAAAGGAAGTTAAGTAGATAGGAAGGGCAACAGCAATTTGATAGAAATGTTATTAGTCACTCTGAATTCTGAGTGCTTTCCCACACCTGCAGCCTCTCTGCTAATTTGCAACTTCATTGTTCCTAAAGGAATGGCTCTGACGGTTTTACTTGTGGGTATTTGGGGCTGTATACCCTGCCTCTCTGATTACTAACGTATCTCTTCAAAACCACTTACTTGATGGTTTCATTTTAGAATATTCATCAAAATCTCTAGAGATTTATACTCTTATTCTTGAGACTAATTCAGATTTTTTTCCTTTTTTGTGCATTGTCATTACAATTTCAGGCAATTTTCGGGGCAAGGCAAAGTTATAGCAAGGTTTCATCTTGCTTTAATGGCTTATTAATGGCTATTAATGGCTATGTGTATTGTGTAATACTCTTGACACTGGTTATGCATGTCGAGTCGCTCAGTCGTGTCTGACTCTTTGCAACCACCTGGACTATACCCAACTAGGCTCCTCTCTGCATGGGATTTTCCAGGAAAGAATAGTAAAGTTGCAGGATATAAAATCAACACACAGAAATCCCTTGCATTCCTATACGCTAATAATGAGAAAACAGAAAGAGAAATTAAGGAAACAATTCCATTCACCATTGCAATGGAAAGAATAAAATACTTAGGAATATATCTATCTAAAGAAACTAAAGACTTATATATAGAAAACTATAAAACACTGGTGAAAGAAATCAAAGAGGACACTAATAGATGGAGAAATATACCGTGTTCATGGATTGGAAGAATCAATATAGTGAAAATGAGTATACTACCCAAAGCAATTTATAGATTCAATGCAATCCCTATCAAGCTACCAACAGTATTCTTCACAGAGCTAGAACAAATAATTTCACAATTTGTATGGAAATACAAAAAACCTCGAATAGCCAAAGCGATCCTGAGAAAGAAGAATAGAACTGGAGGAATCAACCTACCTGACTTCAGGCTCTACTACAAAGCCACAGTTATCAAGACAGTATGGTACTGGCACAAAGACAGAAATATAGATCAATGGAACAAAATAGAAAGCCCAGAGACAAATCCACACACATATGGGCACCTTATCTTTGACAAAGGAGGCAAGAATATACAATGGATTAAAGACAATCTCTTTAACAAGTGGTGCTGGGAAATCTGGTCAACCACTTGTAAAAGAATGAAACTGGACCACTTTCTAACACCATACACAAAAATAAACTCAAAATGGATTAAAGATCTAAACATAAGACCAGAAACTATAAAACTCCTAGAGGAGAACATAGGCAAACACTCTCTGGGATACATCACAGCAGGATCCTCTATGACCCACCTCCCAGAATATTGGAAATAAAAGCAAAAATAAACAAATGGGACCTAATTAACCTTAAAAGCTTCTGCACATCAAAGGAAACTATTAGCAAGGTGAAAAGGCGGCCTTCAGAATGGGAGAAAATAATAGCAAATGAAGCAACTGACAAACAACTAATCTCAAAAATATACAAGCAACTCCTACAGCTCAACTCCAGAAAAATAAATGACCCAATCAAAAAATGGGCCAAAGATCTAAATAGACATTTCTCCAAAGAAGACATACAGATGGCTAACAAACACATGAAAAGATGCTCAACATCCCTCATTATCAGAGAAATGCAAATCAAACCCACTATGAGGTACCATTTCACGCCAGTCAGAATGGCTGCGATCCAAAAGTCTACAAATAATAAATGCTGGAGAGGGTGTGGAGAAAAGGGAACCCTCTTACACTGTTGGTGGGAATGCAAACTAGTACAGCCACTATGGAGAACAGTGTGGAGATTCCTTAAAAAACTGGAAATAGAACTGCCTTATGATCCAGCAATCCCACTGCTGGGCATACACACTGAGGAAACCAGAAGGGAAAGAGACACATGTACCCCAATGTTCATCGCAGCACTGTTTATAATAGCCAGGACATGGAAGCAACCTAGATGTCCATCAGCAGATAAATGGATAAGAAAGTGGTGGTACATATACACAATGGAGTACTACTCAGCCATTAAAAAAATACATTTGAATCAGTTCTAATGAGGTGGATGAAACTGGAGCCTATTATACAGAGTGAAGTAAGCCAGAAGGAAAAACACCAATACAGTATACTAACACATATATATGGAATTTAGAAAGATGGTAACAATATCCCTGTGTACGAGACAGCAAAAGAGACACTGATGTATAGAACAGTCTTATGGACTCTGTGGGAGAGGGAGAGGGTGGGAAGATTTGGGAGAATGGCATTGAAACATGTAAAATATCATGTATGAAACGAGATGCCAGTCCAGGTTCGATGCACGATACTGGATGCTTGGGGCTAGTGCACTGGGATGACCCAGAGGGATGGTATGGGGAGGGAGGAGGGAGGGGGGTTCAGGATGGGGAACACATGTATACCTGTGGTGGATTCATTTTGATATTTGGCAAAACTAATACAATTATGTAAAGTTTAAAAAAAAAAAAAAAAGAATACTGGAGTGGGTTGCCATTTCCTCCTCCAGGGGTTCTTCCCAACCCAGGGATTGAACCTGTGTCTCTTGCATTGGCAGGAAGATTCTTTACCACTGTGCCAGCTGGGAATCCCAGATATTGGTCATATGTATTATGAAATACTGGTAGTTTGTTTTATTTTATCTCCTCTGAACTAATCTCTTTTGTCAACCTTCTATACCATTTACTCTGAAGCACTCAGAATCTGTATCTTTATATGTAAACCATGCATTAAAGATGTTTAAGAGTATGATATATATTTTAGTCCTAAATTAAATCTGTACATACCTTGTACCTATTAGTTTATCACCAATTTCTACAAGCTGTCAATAAATATAGCAAATTATTCTTAAAATAAATATTTTAGTGTATAAATTATCATATTTTGTCTCATCATTAGTCTAAGCAGAAAGGTTCAGTCTAACAAAAATATTAATATTCTAATTTTAATATTCCTTGCAAGTCCAGAGATGAAGTTAATTGTGATAATTATTTTTATTTAACATGTACCAAATATTACATGTATACCACCCACAATATTAAAAAGTTGCACTGCTTCCTAAAAAAAAAAGCACCTGAATTAAAAGCTTACATCCATTTCCCTTTTCTAAGGTACAGTAATACTGCCTTATACATGTATATGCTTATGGATATATACTTAATGTATGTAGAGGGTAGAAGTGTATCAGAAAGCCCGTGAAAAGGGAGAAAGACAGGAGACAGACCAGCCATGGCATTGGGAGAGACAGGAAACAAATAAATGTGAGGGGAAAACAGTTAAGTCGAAGATCTACTTATTGAACAGAGGTAGCTAGTGGGCTAGTAAATGCTAACCTCTCTTGCAGAAACTGAGGTGAAGTTGGCCAGTCCTGAAACTGTCTTTGGGAGCCCAGGAGCCAAGAGGATGTTCTCATCTTAAGAGCAGACATTCTGCTGCAGCTAGCTGCCTGTGGTTACAGGAAAACTCTGCCTTTCCTACTTATGACGAATGTGCCTTCAGTCGGCGGGAGAAGGACCCGCCCTCCCAGGTGCAGAACCCTGAGAATCAAGTGGGCTGTCTTCCTCTACCCCTTCTTATGCTGTGGTAGATAAGCTCTACACTGGAAAAGAAAACCTGATTAATATTTGATTGGTGGCCACATTACTATTACTTATCTAGCACCTGTGTGAAGGCAACCAATACTCTGACATGAATCAGTAAAGAATAATTAAGTGAAAGTGAAAGTTGTCCAGTCGTGTCCGACTCTTTGTGACCCCATGAACTATACAGTCCATGGAATTCTCCAGGCCAGAATACTGGAGTGGGTAGCCTTTCCCTTCTCCAGGGGATCTTCCCAACCCTGAGATCATACCAGGGTCTCCTGCATTGCAGGTGGATTCTTTACCAACTGAGCTATCAGGGAAGCCCAAAAGTAGAGTTTAAAAAGGAGACCAAGTTGAATCACCACAGAAGATGGCTCTCCTAAGGCAGATACGCTTCCTTGGCTCAGACAGTAAAGAACCTGCTTGCTTTCAATGTGAGAGACCCAGCTTCGGTCCCTGGGTTGGAAAGATCCCCTGAAGCAGGGAATTACTACCCACTGTAGTATTCTTGCCAGGAAAAGCCCATGGACAGAGGAGCCTGGTGGGCTACTGTCCAGCTGGTTGCAAACAGTCAGACATGACTGAGCTATTAACACTTTCACTTTTAAGGAAGATTTATTTGATGAAATGGAAGAGTAATTAAAAATGTGCACTCAGAATTTTTAATGTGACACAATAAGATACTGTGAAAGAAAAGGAAAACACATTAGGGAAATTAAAAACAGGAAGGGCAACACAGAAAACTCAGTGCTCATCTTTAAAAATATGGAAGACCTATCTTAAAATCACAAGGAAATGGAAACTCTCAAGTGAAGATATAAAATGTAAAGGAGGATTGATTCAGGATATCTAGAATGCACACTCTGTGAGTCCTAGCAGTAGTAAAAAATTGAGAAGGAGAAATTTCCAAAGAAACAACTGAAGAAAAGTACCCTGGAATGGATAAAAAATGAGTTTTCCTCAAAGAAACACTGAGAGCTAGTCAGAATTAGTGAAAAGAAGACACATGCTTAGACATATAATGAGATGATCTTCTGTATTTCCAGACAGTGGCACAGATGGTAAAGAATCCACCTACAATGCAGGAGACATAGGTTTGATCCCTGGGTTGGGAAGATCCTCTAGAGGAGGGCATGGCAACCCACTCCAGTATTCTAACCTGGAAAATCCCCATGGACAGAGGAACCTGGTGGGCTACAGTCCATAGGGACACAAAGAGTTGGACACGACTGAGTGACCAAGCACAGCACAGCAGAGCAGATTAATATCAATGTCCCTGGTTAATAAATGGTTATATACCCTAGCTTAATAAAGAGTTAATGTCATGAATAGGCAATTGTCTGAGAAAGAACTGAAAAAGGCTAATCAACATAAAAATAATGCTAAATAACCCATATATTCGAAGTTACACAACTTTAAAAGAGCATCAGATATGCAGATGACACCACCCTTATGGTAGAAAGTGAAGAAGAGCTAAAGAGCCTCTTGATGAAAGTGAAAGAGGAGAGTGAAAAAGTTGGCTTAAAGCTCAACATCCAGTCTCATCACTTCATGGCAACTGGATGGGGAAAGAGTGGAAACAGTGTCAGACTTTATTTTTTGGGGCTCCAAAATCACTGCAGATGGTGATTGCAGCCATGAAATTAAAAGATGCTTACTCCTTGGAAGGAAAGTTATGACCAACATAGACAGCATGTTAAAAAGCAGAGACATTACTTTGTCAACAAAGGTCCGTCTAGTCAAGGCTATGGTTTTCCCAGTAGTCACGTATGGATGTGAGAGTTGGACTATAAAGAAAGCTGAGCGCTGAAGAATTGATGCTTTTAAACTGTGGTGTTGGAGAAGACTTTTGAGAGTCCCTTGGACTGCAAGGAGATCCAACCAGTCCATCCTAAAGGAAATCAGTTCTGGGGGTTCATTGGAAGGACTGATGCTGAAGCTGAAACTCCAATATTTTGGCCACCTGATGCGAAGAGCTGACTCATTTGAAAAGACCCTGATGTTGGGAAAGATTGAAGGTAGTAGGAGAAGGTGATGACAGAGGATGAGATGGTTGGATGGCATCACTGACTCAATGGACATGAGTTTGGGTAAACTCCGGGAGTTGGTGATGGTCAGGGAGGCCTGGTGTGCTGTGGTTCATGGGGTCACAAAGAGTCGGACACGAATGAGCGATTGAACTGAAATGATCTGTTTTTACAACCAATTAGATTGTTAAAAATTAAAAAGATAAATAACAGGTAGTGCTAAGTAAAAAAAATAATGGGCACGCAGTCCTTTAATAGAATCCTCCTAAATCAGTACAATATTTTGGAAAGTAATGTGCAGTATCTAGTTTAAAAAAATCACATATCCTTTAATTTAAGAATTATATTTCTAACAATCTATCTTATAATAATAAGAGCATGATCTTGTAAATTACAGAATAGTTTATAACAGGGAAAAAAGGGAGCAATCTAGACATTTATTGTTAAGTAAAAGGTTAAATAAAATACAATATACTGAATAATATTGGACAGACATAAAAATGAGAGATATTTTTATGTTCTTATCTGATATATGATATTGTTGTAGCATAGCTATCTCCCCTTAATATTATTTCATTTTTCTACTGTAACAAAGCCCATTGTTTTATTATTTTATTTAACTTAAAATTTAGATATAACTCACATAGTATAAAATTCACTGTTTTAAATGGTTTTTAATTCTGTGATTTTAGTATATTCACAGAGTGATGTGCAAACCATTACCATTATCTGGAGATGTTTTAAAATGGACCCAGGGTTTGTTTTGATCAGTGTGGTAAGACATACAGATCAGAAATGACAGTCATGAAGGTAGTTTTTACACTCAAAGATCTCTAGAAACAGGAGGCATAGCATACAACAAGGGGCCACATGCGGGGAGCACCAGGGTGTGTCAGTCCCAAGAAGGAGGAAGGGGAAAATGTGGCCAAGAACCTTTGTTGGGATTCTGGCAGGAAGGAATGAGTGAGGCAGTGTAAACAGCTAAGCAAATTTAAGAATGACTAGTTTAAATAATTCTTCAGGCTCTAGGGTATAGGGGATGCTCCTAGTTGTCTGATACTTGGAGGATCATAATCAGCTTGGGCTATGATTGCTCAATAAAGGAAAAAGTGGAGAGTGTGGGCTTTAGACTGGTTGGTTTGTAGATGAAAGGTCCACTTGCAGGGGAGTCCTTCATTGTCTTGAGGAAGTGGCTAGCGCTGGAAGGATCAGTCTTTCCAAGATCAGTTAGGCTCATAAGTAAAAATATTAGAAAATACATAAAATTAAAAGGCATGATTAACAGGGATAACATGATCACCAAGGTAAGGACTGCATTTCCCCAGGCTCCCTTGCAGCTGTCCTAGGCACAACTTTCATGCGGTGTTCTCATTGTGACAGCAAGCTGTGTTCTCTCTCCTGCTGGCTAGAGAGGGTAGACAGGATAGATAGAACAAGGGCCACATCTTGGCCTACGAGGTTGAAATCTCAAGGAGGGGAGTGGAAAAATGAGATAGAAGGAATCTGACTACCTAATGATCATAGAACTATAACATGGGGAAGAAATTAATTTTATCTTATTTTAAACCACCATGATTCTAGTCATTTAGCTAGAATTTAGTCAAACATAATCATTTAGTCAAACATAATCCTAAGTAATATAATTGCTAAATTAAAAACAAACAAACAAACTGCAACTAACTTGCAAAGCATAATTTCAGTTCTGTTCATTAAACAATACATAGAGAGGTAGAGATAGAGATGTGAAGTGCTAGTCGCTCAGTCGCTTCTGACTCTTTGCAACCCTATGGACTGTAGTCCACCAGGCTCCTTTGTCCATGGGATTTTCCAGGCACGAATACTGGAGTAGGTTGCCATTTTCTTTTCCAGGGGATCTTCCCGACCCAGGGATCGAATCCAGGTCTCCTGCATTGCAGGCAGACTTTTTACCATCTGAGCCACCAGGGAAGCCCACCTATATAAATTTGTAGAAAATTTAGGAAGCCTATATCTGGATTATTAATAGTGGTTAACTCTAGGGATTAAGATAGCATGGCAGAAGGATAATCAGATTACTTGTTTAAAAATAATTTTTTAAATGGCAGGGTTATGATTCATTTTTACTCTTTATATTTTCGGTTTCATTCAAATACAAAATTTAAAAAGTCTGTTTTACTGTCTTAACTTCTTTTGTTAAGCAGATATTGAAAGAAAACATAAATTATAATGAATAACTCAATCATGGTTACACTAAAAATTGTTGCTGTTAATAATGTATTTGTTTTCCTAAAATATCTGATGTACTTCCTATTCTGTTATTTCATGATTCACCCTTCGAGTCTGATATTGTATTTTATTGTTATCTATTGATTACTTATACAAACATAGAAACAGTTATGTTTGTAACCATCAAAACCAAACAAATTACTTTTCTAAAAATATTTTAGAACCCATATAACAGATACCAACCACTTTGTTGTTTTATCTTTAGGGAAATATCCCTTGCAAATTACAAGCTATTCTTATCAGCCTTACCTTCCAGAGGGGATGCTCTGTGACTCAGTCTGGCCAGAGCACCCTATCCACATGGACACAATGATACATCAAAGATGTGCATGTGACCCAGCTAGGGACAACTTAGTCACTAGATATGCAGGAATCATCTTTCCCATCAAGTGGAAATAATCTGCCTAAGGGAAGCCAAGGAGAGAAAGCAGAGAAAAAGTGGAGGCCATTTTCTTCTGTTTATGATTTCACTGTCATTTGAGCCCTGGATTGAGCTGTCCCTGGATTTCTGTTGAACTTTTTAGTTATGTGACCCAGTAAGTTACTTTTATTTTCCTTAAATTAGTATAAGTTGGGTTAATGTCATTGGTTGGTTTACTTTTTTATTTGGCAAGATATTTTCCTCAATTGTTTGAAGAGTTCAGTTTTTTAAAAAATATTGTACATACATACATACATCTCATTTGTAAGTTGGCCAACTTGCAAATTGAGTTTATTAGAAATGGTTCTTCATAGGTATAATAATATGAAAATTCCTACATTTAAAAGTTTTTGATCTACAAAAGTGGTAAGTTCACAAGGTTGTTCTGTTTTCTATGAGGACATTTTTGATCCATCTTAGAAACAAAATACCAACACAATATATATTTATTGTAGAAAACACAGGCAATTTGCAAAAATACAAAGACGAAAACAAACAAAGTTATTCCAAAACTATAATACAAAAATGAACACTATTATATTTTGGTATATCCTTGTCCAAATAATAAACTTGGTTTAGAAAATAATTTTATTAAACTAATGACAAGTTAATGACAAATTTGTTATTTTGAGAATATATCTAATTAAAAAAATTAAATCTGTTGCTTTCCAACAAACATGCTTTGTAAAATTAGCTTACTTTTTAAAAATGTCCTGCTTTAAGCTTTTCTTTAAAGTTTTTTTTTTTTAATTAACTAATTTGCAAACAAGCTAATCTATCTAAATTGGAAGGACTTTCTATATAATTCTCAACATATGCAGTGTTTGATAATTCCATTATTTACTACATAATCCACTTTTTAGGGTATTTAGAGTAATTATATGCCTAGCTCATAAATAATTATAAAAAGAATCCTGCTGCTGCTGCTGCTAAGTTGCTTCAGTCATGTCCAACTCTGTGCGACCCCATAGATGGCAGCCCACCAGGCTCCCCCGTCCCTGGGATTCTCCAGGCAAGAACACTGGAGTGGGTTGCCTTTTCCTTCTCCAATGCATGAGAGTGAAAAATGAAAGTGAAGTCGCTCAGTCATGTCCGACTCTTAGTGTCCCCATGGACTGTAGCCCACCCGGCTCCTCTATCCATGGGATTTTCCAGGCAAGAGTACTGGAGTAAGGTGCCATTGCCTTCTCTGAAAAAGAATCCTACTAATATCCAATTTATGTACTATAAAAATTTGTTACAGAGACATGCTATGCTAAGCCACTTCAGTCGTGTCCGACTCTGTGTGACCCCATAGACAGCAGCCCATCAGGCTCCCCCATCCCTGGGATTCTCCAGGCAAGAACACTGGAGTGGGTTGCCATTTCCTTCTCCAGTGCATGAAAGTGAAAAGTGAAAGTGAAGGCGCTCAGTCGTGTCCGACTCCTAGCGACCCCATGGACTGCAGCCCACCAGCCTCCTCCGTCCATGGGATTCTCCAGGCAAGAGTACTGGAGTGGGGTGCCATTGCCTTCTCCATACAGAGACATAGTTCTGTTCTATTCTACTTTTTATTTTAAAATTTGAAATGCAAATCAAAACCACAATGAGGTACCATTTCACGCCAGTCAGAATGGCTGCGATCCAAAAGTCTACAAGCAATAAATGCTGGAGAGGATGAGGAGAAAAGGGAACCCCCTTACACTGTTTGTGGGAATGCAAACTAGTACAGCCACTATGGAGAACAGTGTGGAGATTCCTTAAAAAACTGGAAATAGAACTGCCATACGACCCAGCAATCCCACTGCTGGGCATACACACCAAGGAAACCAGAATTGAAAGAGACACGTGTACCCCAATGTTCATCGCAGCACTGTTTATAATAGCCAGGACATGGAAGCAACCTAGATATCCATCAGCAGGTGAATGGATAAGAAAGCTATGGTACATATACACAATGGAGTATTACTCAGACATTAAAAAGAATACATTTGAATCAGTTCTAATGAGGTAGATGAAACTGGAGCCTATTATACAGAGTGAAGTAAGCCAGAAAGAAAAACACTCATACAGTATACTAATGCATATATATGGAATTTAGAAAGATGGTAATGACAACCCTGTATGCGAGACAGCAAAAGAGACACAGATGTATAGAACAGTCTTTTGGTCTCTGTGGGAGAGGGACGGGGGGGAATGATTTGGGAGAATGGCATTGAAACATGTATAATATCATATAAGAAATGAGATGCCAGTCCAGGTTTGATGCAGGATACAGGATGCTTGGGGCTGGTGCACTGGGATGACCCAGAGGGATGGTATGGGGAGGGAGGTGGGAGGGGGGTTCAGGATTGGGAACACATGTACACCTGTGGCGGATTCATGTTGATGTATGGCAAAACCAATACAATATTGTAAAGTAATTAGCTCCTAATTAAAATAAATAAATTAAAAAAAAATTTTTAATTGAATAATTTATTTGGTCTAAATAATCTATATTTGGTAAAGTGCCAAAATAAAGACATAAGTAAAATTGAAAGTTCCAGAAAATCTAGTATGATATCATTTTAGCAATACTGTTGCTTAAGATGGTTCATTCATTTATAAAGCAACTCTCTGTTGAGTGCTTACTTCCATATATACTAGAACATTCCTTGATGCAGAATATTCTGAACACATAGGAACAAGCCTATCTGATTTCACAGAATTATGTATGCAAGGGAAAAAAACAGAACAAAGATACAGGATAAAGACCATCTAAGTGTGAGGAGGACGAAATTTTAGATTTAGGCAGGGTTTTCAGAAACCAGTCTTGTATTGGTATTTGGGAAGGTGGTGGCAGTAAATGGGAATATGAAGAGCTCTGAGCAGCAATGATCTTGGTGTGTTCAAAGCACACAGCTGTTCTGAAACACAGTGGATTAGAAGGAGCAAGAGGGAGAAGAAAACATATGAGAAGGAAGCAGGGTCCAAATCTTTCAAGACCTCGTAGGATTAATCTAAAGTAAGAAAGACTTTAGAATCCCTGTCCTGAGTATAGTCTACAAATTTCCTTTTACAAAAATCACTCAAGAGTGACAGCTGGAAGAGCATTTATGATGCAATTACCTTAGTCTGCTGCTGCTGCTGCTAAGTCGCTTCAGTTGTGTCCAACTCTGTGCGACCTCATAGACGGCAGCCCACCAGGCTCCACCGTCCCTGAGATTCTCCAGGCCAGAACACAGGAGTAGGTTGCCATTTCCTTCTCCAATGCATGAAAGTGAAAAGTGAAAGTGAAATCGCTCAGTTGTGTCTGACTCTCAGTGACCCCATGGACTGCAGCCTTCCAGGCTCCTCTGTCCATGGGATTTTCCATGCAAGAGTACTGGAGTGGGGTGCCATTGCCTTCTCTGGCCTTGGTCTAGTGAAAATCTAATTAATTTAGGATGCCAGAGAGTCAAAAAATGACATTAACAGGTTCTCTAATGTGTTCATTAAAGTGTAGCTAACTTGATCACTGTGGGCAATGTTTTGTAGACAAGATTTTAACTCAGGCAAGCAAAAAGGTTGTGAAACATTAAAAGAACAACAACAAGAAAAAGTTAAAAATTAAAAAAACAAATCAGAATCTGCTTGCCAATGCAGGAGATGCAAGAGATATGGGGTTTGATCCCTGGGTTGGGCAGATCTCCTAGAGTAGGAAATGGCACCCCACTCCAGAATTCTTGCCTGGGAAATTCTATGGACAGAGGAGCCAAGTGGGGTACAGTCCATGGTTTCACAAAGAGTTGGAAATAACTGAGCAACTGAGCACACAGACAGAAAATTATTGTTTTATTATTTCTGCAACACTGAAGAAGTGCTTTGGGGATAACATTTGAAAACTACAGAAATAGTATTTACTGCAGTACCTAGCTCTAATGTTACCCATTGAGGCTAATGTTTGAAGTGGGTTTATTTTGTCTTTCCAGAATTGATTTGCCAAGATTCTAAATTGCAGTGTGTTTTTCTCATGTTTCTAAACAATTTTTTTGAGGTTTAAGGTTAATTGAAATATAATTGAAGTACAGTGTTATGTTAGTTTCAAGTGCACTACATAATAATTTGACACTTGCACATTCAGTATTATGAAATGATCACCATGGTAAGTCCAGTAACAAAGCTGTTTATGATATTACTGACTGTATTCGTTATGCTGTATACTACACCTATGTGAATTATTTACTATTTATTTTTATGCCTTAGCATACTGATGCTTATTTTTTTTTTTTTTTTCATTCGACCACACAGTATATGGGCTATTAGCTCTCCAACCAGGGATCGAACCCAGGACCCCTAAAGTGGAAATGTGGTGGCTTAACCACTGGACCACCAGGGAAGTCCCTTACTTACTATGTAAGTGGAGATTAACACCTTTTAATCTTCACTTATCTGCCTCTATCCTCCATCCCTTCCCTCTGGCAACCATCCATTTCTTCTCTACAATTGTGAATCCTATTTCATTTTATTTCTTTTTAGATTCCACATATAAGTGAATTATATGGCCTTTGTCTTTCTGTGTATGACTTATTTCACTAAGCATAATACCTTCTGAACCTTTCATGTTGTTATAAATGGCAAGATTTCAATATTTAAATGTCTGAATATTACACTGTATATATAACATCTTCATCCATTCATCTATCTATGGACACTTAAGTCAGTAATCCATTTGGAGGTTTTTTTTTTTTTTTTGGTATATGGTGTGTGATAGTAGTCCAGTTTGATTGTTTTGCATCTAGATGTCTAGTTTTTCTAACATTATTTATAAAAGAAGTTGTCTTCTCCCCATTGTGTAGTCTCAGCTTCTTTGTTATATATTAATTGACCATGTAAGTATGGGTTTATTTCTGGGTTCTCTATTCCATTCCTTTGATCTATGTGTCTTTTCCCCCCAGTATTACACTGTTTTGATATTACAGCTTTGAAGTATAGTTTGGAATCAGAATGCCTGACACCTCCAACTTTGCTGATCTTCCTCAGGATCGCTTTGGCTATTTGCGGACTTTAGTGGTTCCACACAAATTTTAGAATTATTTGTCCTAGTACTGTGAAAAGTGACATTGGTATTTTGATAGAGATTGCATTAAATCTGTAGATTGCCTTGGGTAGCATGGGTATTTTAACAATATTAATTCTTCCAGTCTATGAGCATTATGCATCTTTCCATGTGTTTGCATCACTTTTAATTTTTTCATAAATTTCTTAATATTTCAAGAATATGTCTTTTACCTCAAATTTTTTGTAGATATTTTATTCTTTTTTAAATTTTATTTTAAAATTAATTGACTTTTTATATAAATATAATTAACCATATGACATTAGCTTCAGGTATACAATACAGTAATTAAAATTTTTATAGATTATATTCCATTTATAGCTACTATTAATATTGGCTATATTCTCTGCACTGTTTAATATATCCTTGGAATTTATTTTAAACATAGTAGTTTGTACCCTACTACTATCTTGACTTTCCGCTCTTGCCTTTCCCCACTGGAGCCACTAGTTTGTTCTCGGTATCTGTGAGTCTATTTCTTTATCCTTATGTTCATTGCTGCTGCTGCTGCTGCTAAGTCACTTCAGTCACTAGTTTGTTTTATTTTTTAGATTTCACATATTAGTGATACAGTGTTTGTCTTTCTTGGTCTGACTCAGTTTATTAGGTCCATTCATGTTGTTGCAAAAAGCAAAATTTCATTTTTAAAAAAATAACTGAGTATTATTCCATTGTAGAAATCACATCTTCTTTATCCATTCGTCTGTTGATAGACACTTAGTTTGCTTCCATATCTTGATTATTATAAATAATACTGCTATGAACATTGGGGTGCATGTTATCTTTTCAAATTAGTGTTTTTTTTCTTTTTGTTTGTAAATATACTTACCCAGGAGCAGCATTGCTAGATCATATGGTAGTTCTATTTTTAGCTTTCTGAGAAACCTCCATATTGTTTTCCACAATGGCTGCATCAATTTACATTCCCATCAATGTTGTACAAAGGTTCCTTTTTCTCCACATCCTTGCCAACATTTGTTATTCGCAAGTCTTTTTTTTTTTTTGGTGATTGATAGCCATTCTGACAGGTGTATCTCATTGTGGTTTATTTGCATTTTTCTGATGATTAACCATGTTGAGCATTTTTCCATGTGCCTATTGACCATCTGAATGTCTTCTTTGGAAAATTGTCTATTTGGGTCTTCTCAAGATTGTTTTGGCTATTTGGAGTCTTTTGTGTTTCAATAACATATTTGAAAATTATTTGTTTTAGGGATTGCATTAAAACTACAGACCTCCTTGAGCAGTATGGGTATTTTATCAATATTAATTCTTCCAGTCCAATAACACATTATATCTCTCCATTGGTGTCACCTTCAATTTCTTTCATCAGTGTTTTATAGTCTTCTGAGTACATGTCTTTTATCTCCTTCAGTAGGTTTTTTAAAAATTATTTTTGATATGATTGTAGATGGAATTGCTTTCTTAATTTCTCTTTTTGATAGTTCACTGTGAATGTGTAAAAGTGAAATATATTTCTGTGTATTAATTTTGCATCCTGCAACTTTACTGAATTCACCAATGAGCTCCAGTACATTTTTCATGGCCTCTTTAGGATTTTTTGTACATGGTATCACATCATCTTCAAACAGTAACAGTTTTACTTCTTCCTTTCCAATTTGGTTTGCTTTCATTTCTTTTACATCTGATTATTGTGGCTAGGACTTCTAATACTATGTTGAGTAAAATGTTAAGAACGGGCATCCTTATATTGTTCCTGATCTTACAGGAAATGTTTTCTGCTTTTCAACTTTGAGTATAATGTTAGCTGTGGGTTTATTATAAATGACCTTTATTGTGTTGATGTTTGTTCCCTCTATATCCATTATCTGGAAAGCTTTTTATCATAAGTGGATGCTGAATATTTTCAAAAAAATTTTGTGCATTTATTCTTCAGTTTATTAGTATAATGCATCACAATGATTAATGTGCAGATATTGAAAAATCCTTGCATCCCAAGTTGAATCTCACTTGATCAGGATCCTTTTGATTTATTGTTGTATTTGGTTTGCTAATATTTTATTGAGGAATTTTGCATGTATTTTCATCAGTTATATTAGCCTGTTAAGTTTTTTTTTTTGTGGTATCTTTTGTCTGGTTTTGATATGAGGGTTGTGCAGATGAGTTTGGAAGCATTTCTTCCTCTGCAAATTTTGGAACAGTTTGAGAAAGACAGATGTTAACTCATCTCTAAATATTTGGTAGGATTCATCTGTGAAGCTATCTGGTCCTAAACTTCTGCTTGTTGGAATTTTTAAAAATTATTATTACTGATTCAGTTTCACTATTTGTAATTGGTCTGTTCATATTTTCTATTACTTCTTGGTTCAGTCTTGGGAGATTAGTAGGGCTGGGTCATGAAGCATCTGGTTATGGGACCCTGGAAGGCCTGGCCCATGGGTGAAAAGAGTGGAATTTTGGGGTGTGGCTGCAGGGCCCAGGGATCAGAGTGGCTGTTGGCTTTCTGGTAGATGGGCCCTGTTCTTCACACAGCTGGCTTTGAGGACTGGGGTGTCCCAAAGCTCATGCTGGTCTGCTGATGGGTGGAATAGGTTCTGCCATGGCAGGCTGCAGGGCTATGGCTGTCCTGGGGCAGGTGTCTGCCAGCTAGCAGGTAGACCTGTATCCCAGAGTCTCTGACTGCAACAGTCCGGGGGGTCCTGGGTCTCACATCCTCACACTGGTATTGGTGTCAGGTCCTGGGCCCTCTGGTGGGCAGGACTATGTCCAACGGGAGACTCGCTAAGATCAGCAGGAGGATCTGATCTCCATTCTTTTTAAATCATCGCTTTCTCCCTTGGTCCTGGAGCCTGTGATATTTTGTATATACCCTTTAAGAATACAGTCTCTATTTCCACAGCTCTCTGAAACTCCTGAAAGTAGACTCCATTGGACTTCAAAGTGTTCACAGCCTAGTGTTCTGGAGGATCCTCTTCCTGGAGCAGGTCCCCCAGGCAGGGGAACCTGAGGTTGACTCGGACTCCTTGTTCCTTGGGGAGAACCTCTGTGATTGTAATTATTTCCATCTTGTAGGACATTATCTTTAGTGTCATGCTTGCACTCCTTTGTGTGCATGTATCTAGGTTTTTGGTTTGTGGTTACCTTGAGGTTCATATATAACAACCTATAGATATCAGTCAGTTCAGTCGCTCAGTTGTGTCTGACTCTTTGAGACCCTATGGACTGCAGCACAACAGGTTTCCCTGTCCATCACCAACTCCTGGAGCTTACTCAAACTCACGTCCATCCAGTCGGTAATGCCATCCACCCATTTAATCCTCTGTTGTCCCCTTCTCCTCCTGCCTTCAATTTTTCCCAGCATCAGGGTCTTTTCAAACGAGTCAGTTCTTTGCATCAGGTGGCCAAAGTATTGCAGTTTCAGCATCAGGCCTTCCAGTGAATATTCAGGACTGATTTTCTTTAGGATGGACTGGTTGGATCTCCTTGCAGTCTAAGGGATTCTCAAGAGTCTTCTCCAACACCACAGTTCAAAAGCATCATTTCTTCACTGCTCAGCCTTCTTTATGGTCCAACTCTCACATTCATACATGACTGCTGGAAAAACCATAGCTTTGACTAGATGGACATTTGTCAGCAAATACCTCTGCTTTCTAATATGCTGTCTAGGTTGGTCACAGCTTTTCTTCCAAGGAGCAAGCATCTTTTAATTTCATGGCTTCAGTCACCATCTGCAATGATTTTGGAGCTCAAGAAAATAAAGTCTGTCACTGTTTCCATTGTTTCCCCATCTATTTGCCATGAAGTGATGGGACCAGATGCCATGATCTTTGTTTTTTACATACATATATACATACCTATATACCTACGTGATTATTTTAAGTGATGGCCCTTTAAGGTGTAATGAATTCTGACTGCTGTATATTTTTATACCCTAATCTATGCTTGATGCTTTTGACATCGTATTTTACAACTTTTTGTTTTGTGTTATCAGTTAACTACTTATTGTGGATAGAAATAATTTTACTACTTTTATTTTTTAACATTCCTAATAACCTTATAAGTGGTCAATCTACTGGATATTTTCCTTTACCAATGAGCTTTATCCTTTGGCAATTTTCATATTTCTAGCTGTGTTCTTCTCTTTTCCATTTAAAGAAGTCACTTTAACATTTCCTGAAATAACTTTTAGCTTTTGCTTTTCTGTAAAACTCTTTATTTCTCCTCAAATCTGAATAATAGCCTGGCCAGGCAGAATATTCTTGGTTGTAGGTTTTATCTTACACCACTTTAATATCTGGGCTTCCCAGCTGGTGCAGTGGTAAAGAATCTGCCTGCCAATGCAGGAGACACGAGAGATATGGGTTCAATTCTTGGGTTGGGAAAATCCTCTGGAGAAGGAAATGGTAACCCACTCCAGTATTCTTGCCTCGAAAATTCCATGGACAGAAGAGCCTGGAAAGGGGTTGCAAGGAGTTGGAGATGACTACATGAACTTTAATATACCTTGCCAGCAATAAACTTTACTGGCCTGCAAAGTTTCTGCTGCTAAGTCAGTTGATAGTCTTATGAGAGTTCTCTTGTATGTAACCAGTATCTTTCCTCTTGCTCCTTTTAAGATTCTCTCTTTACCTTTAAGTTTTGCCATTTTAATTATAATGTATCTTGGTGTAGACCTTATTATATTCATCTTGTTGAGCCTCTTTGTGCTTCGCAACTTGGATGTCTGTTCCCTTCCCCAGGTTAGAGATGTTTTCAGCTATTATCTATTCAAATAAGTTCCCTGCTCCATTCTCTCTTCCTTTTCCAGCTTCTATAATGAAAATTTTGGTATGCTTGAAGTTTTCCCAGAGGCCCCTTAAATTATCCTTGCTTAAAAAATTTTTCCCTTGTTCAGCTTGGGTGATTTCCACTAATCAATCTTCCAGACTGCTGATCCATTTTTCTGTATCATTTAAACTAGTTTATTTCTTCTAGCATATTTTAAAATTTCAGTTATTGTATTCTTTAGCTTGTTTGGTACTTTACATTTTATAACCTGTGTTGAAATTCTTACTGTGTTCATCCATTCTTCTGAAATCAATGAGCATCTTAAAATCATTACTTTGAAGTCTTTATCAGGTTGAATGGATTAAAATTTGACTTAAAAAGGGATTTCCTCTATCCATATCAGTCTCTATCAATTTTTTTTTCCTTTCAGCTTTCCTAGCCAGTACTCAACATTCTACTTAGTAAGAATAGGTTCCTGTAATTAGACTAAAGGGTAGGCCTCCTTAGCAATTAAGAATTTCCCTTGTAGCTAAAATCTGGGAACTGTATCAAAGAACTGGTAGCATAATTTCAGTTTTAGCAATTGGTCCATATGGGCCATCTTAGTAAAAACACTAATTTTAAGCTTTACAAATTGTATAATTAAAACTTTCATCACTGACAAATGCAGTCTTCCACTTTTTTTTGTTTTGTCTTTTTAGTTAGAGGTACTTATGTGAAATAGTTTCTGAGTCTGTTACCAATGGTTTGTATGACTAGAAATACTGTCTCATTGAGGCAGAAAATTTTGGAACACCAGAGTTGACATAAGGGAGGCTTTTGTTTTTGTTTTAGTAAATTTATTTAGCTAACATGTAAGAAATAATTATATTAATTTTAAATCCTCTTTTAGGGAAGTAATTATCTTCTCCTTTTCCTGGAACAAATTCAGAAATTCTGCTAGGCCTCACCCTTAAATCTTCCTCTTTTTAAGCAGCCCCCCTTTTATCCCTTGATTTTCTCCAGCCCCCTTATACTTTGTATCCAGAGTTGCTTTCCCTAGGGAGTATCCTGGAATTTGTTGCAGTGAGATTTAATCTATATGAAAGAAATCATTAAATCACATAAACTCTAGCTAATGGAAGGCATTTTTTTATACTTTCATTCAGTGTAATGGAATACTTCAGTAATTAAGTATATGAAATAGTGACAAAGTCACAAAGGTGCTATAGCTTTTTGTATTTATGGATTTCTGTACCAAATACAATAGTGTGTCCCATATAATATATGGCTATGCCAAAATGAAAACTGACCTTATTTCAAAAGGATCATGCCATTAATGTTTAGGGGAAAAGGTCAATGCATTATTTTCAGGCCTAAGAATCCTAAAACAGTCATTGCATCTGAATGAAAAAGATAAAAAAAAAGTCACTGATGTCTTTGGCTGACATTTGTGAGGAGTGGAAAATGAATAAATTCACTCACAGTGATTGATGTAACCTAATAAAAATGTCAATAAATTCACATCATTCTGTGGCTATATCTCAATCATGAGTGGCTAAGTTATGCCTACTTTTATTTCTCAGGCTGAGGAAACACACTACTGTAATTCTTAACCCATTCCAAAGTTAAGATTGAGTGTTATAACATATAAGTTATAGACCAGGTAATGTAGTCCTACTTTGAAGTTGATTCTAGAATAGTAGAAAAAGACATGTTCCTAAATAACTATAATGTTTTATATATATATATATATATATATATATATATATATATATATATGCTGCTAAGTCGCTTTAGTCGTGTCCAACTCTGTGTGACCCCATAGGCGGCAGCCCACCAAGCTCCCCCATCCCTGGGATCTCCAGGCAAGAACACTGGAGTGGGTTGCCATTTCCTTCTTCAATGCATGAAAGTGAAAAGTGAAAGTGAAGTCGCTCAGTGTGTCCGACTCTTAGCGACCCCATGGACTGCAGCCTACCAGGCTCCTCTATCCATGGTATTTTCCAGGCAAGAGTACTGGAGTGGGGTGTCATTGCCTTCTCTAATATATATATATATATATATATATATATATATATATATATATATACATATATACACATACACACACACACACACACACATACATACATATACATATATAGTTAAAATTTAATAGGAGTAAAACAACTAAAATATGATTGCTGTACAGAAGGAAAAATTGCCAAAGTACAGAGAAACACAATTATGAGAAAAGCTGCCAATTTCATATAAATATAACTGACATTGGTGAGTTCAAATTTAGAACTGGGCTTGAAGTTCTTGAAAATTTAGTTTCCTTCTTTGCTTTCTTCCCTTTTTCTTCTTTTTGTTCCACCCCTATCCTTTGCTTCCTTTTCCACCTTTCTTACAATATTCCTTCATCTATAAATACGTGTGTACTCAGTTGCTTCAGTCCTGTCCAAATCTTTGTGACCCTATGGACGGTAGCCCACCAGGTTCCTCTGTCTATGGGATTTCCCAGGCAAGAATACTGGAGTGGGTTGCCATTTCCTTCTCCAGGGGATCTTCCCAAACCAGGGATTGAACCCTCGTCTCTTATGTCTCCTGCACTGCAGGCAGGTTTTTTTTACAGCTAGCACCACCTGGGGTGTACTTAGTATTTCCTGTATGCTCAGAACCATGTTAGGCACCACAATAAATAAAATTAAGGCTATCCTTAGGAGACTATTGACTCCCCAAATCCCCATTCCAATATAACATAGGATTTCCCCCTCTACCTAAAAATAATTTAAAATATATATTGGGGGTATATATTGGAGATTTGGCAGGAGGGAGTTTGAGAGGAGAATTCAAGCTAGGATAGAACATTAAGATTAAGTGGAGAATATGGAGTGGCCAGCACACTTAGTTTAATCCTTTATTAACAGTAAATTAAGAGTTATCAGAAAGCAAATGAATGGCATGTTTTTCATCAGTTTTTCTCTACTGATGGGCAGTGGCTGGGGTGCTGGAGCCCTGACAAGGGCTGTGGGAAGGAAGTGTGAAGGTAAGAGGGAATCCCAACAGGGACAGAAGACAGCACAGATGCATTGCTGCAGCTCAGACCGGTGGGAGTGTCCCAGAAAAAAACTCAGGGTCATTGCCAAAGTGGTGCAGAGGTCCTAACATTATGGTATAGAGTTAAAAAAACAAACTTCAGGCCCATACATATTAAAGTAATTATAGCATAACATGTTAAGTGCAATATAAATATCTACCAGTAAAAAGATGAAGAAAAGAAGTTTCATACAAGCTGAGTCATCCTTCATAAGTCAAGCCTGCTGGCTGAGTTAGGAGTGATGAGGGTGGGGGAAAAAGAAGTATTTCGAAGAAGAAGGCCAAGTATGATAAAATGTGGGATCAATCAATGATTCACTGAAAGATTAATTTGAATATTTCATTTGAAATATGAATCAAATAATGATTTACTGTTAACAGAATATAAACTAAGAGGTAGAGAAGGCAGGAGATAAAAGAAATGCTGAGTGGAAGGGGCATGAATTTTGTCCTGTGGGTGAAGGGAATCCCTTGAAGGATTTTAAGCAAAGAAAGTAAGTTAAAAATGAGGAAAACAAATTTCGTATCTTAAAAAATATAACAATTCAACAAATGGTGCTGAAATTATCCATATGCAAAAACAAACAAACAAAAATACAAAAGAACCTTGGCTCATACCTCACATTTTATGTAAAAATTAACTCAAAATGGATCTTAGACCGCTATGTAAATCTTCTGAGAAAGTGTTAGTCACTCAGTTGTGTCTGACTCTTTGCGACTGCATGGGCTGTGGCCCACCAGGCTCATCTGCCCAAGGAATTCCCCAGGCAAGAATACTGGAGTGGGTTGCCATTGCCTTCTCCATGAGATCTTCCTAACCCAGGATCAAACACAGGTCTCCTGCATGAGCAGGCAGATTATTTACCATCTGAGCCACCAGGGAAGCCCATGTAAAACTTCTAAAAGTTAATAAAAGAGAAAGTCTTTGTGACCTTGGTTAAGATAAAGAGTTTTTTGACATCAGACCACAAAGCACAATCCGTAAAAAAAGGAATAATGAATTAGACTTTATCAAAATAAAACAACAGTTACTTTGTTAAAGACAATGTTCATTGAATGGAAAAACAAGTTAAAAAGGGGAAAAATATCTACAAATCACATTTTAAACACACATTTTAGACAAAGAACTATATCCAAAAATACATATTAAAAAAAAAAAAACATTTAGAACTCAACATTAAGAGTAAACAACCCAAAGAAAGAATATGGGTAAAAATCTGACAACATACTTCACCAAAGAAGATATATGGATAGTGAAAAAAACATATGGAAAGCTCATCAAATTCAATAGTCATAGGGATATGCAAATTAAAGTCACAGTAAGACACCAATATATACTCACTTAGATGGCTAATTGAAAAAAAAAGTATCAAGCATTGATGAGAGTAATAGAAACTATCATTAATTACTAGTGGGAATGTAAAATGGTACATCAGGTTTGGAAAACAGTTTGGCAGTTTCTTAAAAAATTAAACATATATTTATCATTTGATTTTGTCATCCCACACCTAGGTATTTCTTTAAGATAAACAAAAATACGTGCTTACAAAGAGACTTGTACATGAATGTTTACAGCAGTTTTATAAATAATCATCCAAACTGGAAACAACCCAGATGTCCTTCAACCACTGAATGTAGAACCAATACATCACACAAAGGAATACTGTTCAGCAACAATAAAGGTGTGAATCTCAAGTACATTCTCCTAAGAGAAAGAAGCCAGCTTTGAAAGGCTTCCTGTATAATCCCATTTAAAGAACATTCTTTACAGAACATTTAAAGTACAGTTCTTCCTTAAATAAATGTTCTGATTAAAACAGAAGGAAAGAAAGTAGAAACATCACCATTAAAAACAGAACAGTAGTAATTGTTGCAGGCAAGGTTGATTATGCATGATAAAATGACCCAGAAATCCTACTGCTGAGCCTACACACCGAGGAAACCAGAATTGAAAGAGACATGTGTACCCCAATGTTCATCGCAGCACTGTTTGTAATAGCCAGGACGTGGAAGCAACCTAGATGTCCATCAGCAGACGAATGGATAAGAAAGCTGTGCTACATATACACAATGGAGTATTACTCAGACATTAAAAAGAATACCTTTGAATCAGTTCTAATGAGGTGGATGAAACTGGAGCCTATTATACAGAGTGAAGTAAGCCAGAAAGAAAAACACCAATACAGTATACTAACACATATATATGGAATTTAGAAAGATGGTAATGACAACCCTGTATGCGAGACAGCAAAAGAGACACAGATGTATAGAACAGACTTTTGGACTCTGTGGGAGAGGGAGAGGGTGGTATGATTTGGGAAAATGGCATTGAAACATGTATATTATCATATGTGAAACAAATCACCAGTCCAGGTTCCAGGCAGGATACAGGAAGCTTGGGGCTGGTTCACTGGGATGACCCAGAGGGATGGTACGGGGAGGGAGGTGGGAGGGGGGTTCAGGATGGGGAACACGTGTATGTCTGTGGCGGATTCATGTTGATGTATGGCAAAACCAATACAATATTGTAAAGTAATTAGCCTCCAATTAAAATAAATAAATTTATATTAAAAAATTAATGGGAAAAAGTTTGAGGAAAAACAGGATATTTGCATAGTTGCAAAGATCTCCTTCTGAATATACATCAACTACAAAAAGGGAAAAGTAATGTTTCAGTGGAGCAGTCTAGATGACACCACCTTAACCATGTGGCCCATGTTAACATCCCCAGGAGTAAAGTGCGTAGACATCATGTAACCTCCCCAATACCGTGCATTAAAGAGGATATGTAACTTTTGTTATATTCCTGCAAAAATGCATAGCCACAAACTGAATCATGAAAAAGCAATGGCCACACCCAAACTAATGGACATTTTACAAAATCACCAACTAGTACTCTTGCAAAAGTGTCAAGGTCATGAAAGACAAGGGAAGACTGAAGAACTGCACAGATTAAACATAGACTGGACTAAGATGTGATAAGTAATGCAATTTGGGACCCTGGATGAAGTCTTAGAAGAGAAAAAGGACACTAGTGGAAAAGCTAGTAAAATCTGAATCAAAGTCTGCTGCTAAGTCACTTCAGTCGTGTCTGACTCTGTGTGACCCCATAGACGGCAGCCCACTAGGCTCCTCTGTCCCTGGGATTCTCCAGGCAAGAGCACTGGAGTGGTTGCCATTTCCTTCTCCAATGCATGAAAGTTAAAAGTGAAAGTGAAAGTGAAGTCGCTCAGTCATGTCCGACTCTTCGCAACCCCATGGACTGCAGCCTACTGGGCTCCTCCGTCCATGGGACTTTCCAGGCAAGAGTACTGGAGTGTGTTGCCATTGCCTTCTCCAATTCTCTACCCAATAATTAGCAGGCTGGTTTAGGAAAGGGAAAGAACCACAGAAAGGAGATAGTACCATTTGTAGATCTAGGGAAATGATTAGAGTGAATGACCTTGAGAAAACTCAGACACTTAAACACTGAAGAGACAAGGATAAATCCCTTCTGAATACAGACGTTTATCCTGTCTCGTAAAGAGGGACATACACTCTGGCAGAAAGAAAGTAAGCTGGTGATCCCAATTAGCCCCAGTGCAGCTTGAAGAGTGTGATGCACAGGGCCGCCAGACTATGTCAGCTTCTTATTGTTTGTTATAGTCAACACTTGGCTCATTTTCTGTTTTGCAATATGTATACATTATAATTCCAAATGTCAAATACTTTGCAGTAAATCTCCTGAGATTCCACTGAGACTCCAGAAACTGTACAAGAATAATCCTTCACTATTTTCAGTAAATAGTCAATATTAAGGATGCTAGGAGAGGAGAGAAAATACAATCTCAATTTATTCTTTTTGTGGTCTCTCATCTTCCTTTTTTCCTTGGGTTGTATCTCTTCCTACTTTCATGCTATCAGCTTTTCTTTTCTCCTTTGTCAATAGTGTTCTTTGAGGTTGTGGCTTCTGTCCTATTCTCCAGGTTCTTTTGTGCCCTTGGGTGTGGGTGTTAGTCACTCAGTCCTGTCCAACTCTTTGCGACCCCATGGACTGTAGCCTGCCAGGCTTCTCTGTCCGTGGGATTTTCCAGGCAAGAATCCTGGAGTGGGTTGCCATTTTGTGCCTTCACTGTCCATCATTTGCACCTGCATGCCAGAATCCCACCAAGGCTTCAGAGACGTCCTAGAGGTCTTCAAACATCCAAGACATTGCCAACTTATCATTTCCAAATTGCAGTTCATTGTTTCCAAGCTTGTTTTAGTAATCCAAGTTCATTTTTCATTTGGATTACTATCAGTTCAGTTCAGTCACTCAGTCGTGTCCGATTCTTTGTGACCCCATGAATCGCAGCACACCAGGCCTCCCTGTCCATCACCATCTCCAGGAGTTCACTCACACTTACGTCCATGGAGTCGGTGATGCCATCCAGCCATCTCATCCTCTGTCATCCCCTTCTCCTCCTGCCCCCAATCTTCGAGAATGTATTACTTGACAAGTAAAATGCAATTTTGCGAGCAGAGAAGCAGATTTTGTGTATTTACTGTCTATTTGACTACCTTGAATCTACTCTCAGATTTAGCATCTATGTGGACCCATCAAAACTACTTGGAAGGAACCTACTCAGTCGGTAAAGAATCTGCACGCAGTTCAAGACTCAGGTTCGATCCCAGGGTTGGGAAGATCCCCTGGAGAAGGAAATTGCAAACCATTCCAGTATCCTTGTCTAGAGAATCCCATGGACAGAGGAGCCCGGCAGGCAACAGTCCATGGGGTTGCAAGAGTCAGACACAACTTAGTGACTAAACCACCACCACAGTTTTCTGGAATGTTTAAAGATGGTGTGTGGAGGCCCAGTACTTTCTGTTATACCTTCTATGCTGTTCCAGAGTCTGTAGCAACATCCCATGATGAAATAAATTTATGTTGGGAATCTGTTTGAGGTACTGATTGACTTCTATTATTCCTCACTGGATTTATGATTTAATTGAGATACAGTTCGTACATTTACATTTAGCTGTTACCTAAGCTGGGAGGTAGGTGCTTCATTCTCTCTGCTTTTGGTTTTCCATATCATCATGAATTCAAATGGAAGGCCCAGTCTTTTGAAGAGTGATTATTTAATCACAATTCTTATCTTTTTACAGAAGGGTAGAACTTTCTCTTTTGGATATATAGTTAATGACATTGGTGTATACATCGCCTGTTATAAATTGTTATAAATTAGTACTATCCATGGTACTAATAGCTATAAGTCTGTGCTCTAACTGATGGCTTCCATTTGCTTCTTGGAGAAAAAGTATGTGCTAAGCATATGATTTAACTGGATTAAACTCTTTTTATATTAGTTGCATTCTAGCAGGTTAAGAAATTGTAATGTGTATCAAACAAATAGGTTCAACTCTTATCAGGCACACTTCTTTATGTAATACAGTTTTTAATCATTTAACTTTGAAGTATAAAAGTAGTTATATGTACAAGTATGAAACAGCAAAAGTGTTCCCAAGAACTTTATAATATGTATCCCTCAGTGATAAAACTTAATATAAGATAAAAATTATGCATATTAAGAATTTATAAAAGGATCTGATGAAGATTTTGATCTGTAATTTTACATTACTTTCAACTGAGAGTCTGTGCATTATTTCTCAGAACCCCAGGACACTACTAACATGACCATATAAACCTACACTGCATCTTTATCTTTGTCAGTATTATCTTTTATGCAATTGGTAGTCTTTAGGGAGCATTAATTGCTAGCTATCTCTTAGCCACTTAAGGGCAATCTTGGAACAATTATCATGTATTTATGGGAATGAGGCATTCATTTATTTATTGTCTTTCTCCTAAAAATCCCATAGCATTTGAGTCAAGAAGATAACAGTATAAACATGCCCACTTATCTCTGTGGCAAGTATTCCTTTCTGCATCTCCACCATCCACCTCAGAATCACTGCACTACCACAAACCCACACAGGGTCTCATGCTTACAAGTGAAAATTACAATGATTATTGCTACTCACAAGCCTATTGAATCTATTCTTTCTCAATTAGTCTTTATCTTTTTTTTAAAAATCTTTTTCTTGATATGAAATAAGGACCTTCTCTTAGGAATTACAAATTAGGCTATGTAAAGGTCACCAGTCTTAACTTTATACAAGATTGTTAGAGGTGTACAGCAATCACTGGACTAATTGTTTGGATGTTTTTGTGAAATAAATTGATTATTTCAAACTAGCAGACAAGTGCCTTAGATTATCCTATTAAACCTATTCAGTTGATTTAGAATAAAAGATTCCCAATTCATAAGGCCAAATTATATATAATATTATATTGGTAGATAATAAAACACATAGGAATACATGAATAATTCACAGAGTGTGATTTATCATAGGTAAAAAATAAATATCTGGTCTTTAAATTTATTGTGGGCACTTATTTCCAGATATAAACACCCATAAATACTCATACGAGGACTTCAACAGCATACTTAAATTATTTTAAATGCTTTGCAAAGATTCATAACCAACTTCAAAATCATCTTTTTTCTTCTAGAGAGAGATAGAAAACAGAAGGAATAACTTGAAATGTTCATGCTAAATTAATGCAAGGAAGTCAGAAAACATAAAATAAATAATTAACATGTTTCCTCTCTGTCTTTTAGATTAGTATTTTTGCTAGGTATTGTGGCATATCTGGATCTCTCCAAATTTGACAAAATAAGAGGTGATTTATTCCACTTAGCAAAATATTTTCCCTATTTTTAAAGAGTACTGTGTTATTTTATTCAGGTTGTCATTAATGTAATGCTATTTAATTCAGATAAGACAAAGTGTAATAGTCTGACTTACTCCCTGTGATATAGCAAATAAAAAGCAAAGAAACAAAAAATGCCACAAGTCTGTAAGACAGACCTCAATTTGAATATCAGCCATGCCACTTACTATGATTTAGAGGTCTTCATGTGGGTTAATTAACCTGTCTGAGCTTCAAGGGGTATGCATGAGAGTTGCCATGAAAGTGAAATGGTAAACTATATTACCAATAATGTGGTGGTTTAGTTGTTAAGTCCTGTCCCACTCTGGCGACCCCATGGACTGTAGCCTTCCAGGTTCCTCTGTCCATGGGATTTCCCAGGCAAGAATACTGGAGTGGGTTGCCATTTCCTTCTCCAGGGGATCAGCTACCATTTAATGTGGCTTACTGTGAGTTACACACTATCTAAATGCTTTATAGATTTAAAAATTAATCTTTTTAGTATTCCTGTTGGGTAGGAGCCATTTTGGTCCCATTTTACAGATGTGGAAGTAAACAATAGAGATGTTAAATCATCTACTTCAGTTCAGTTCAGTTGCTCAGTCGTGTCTGACTCTTTGTGACCCCATGAATTGCAGCATGCCAGGCCTCCCTGTCAATCACCAACTCTGAGTTCACTCAAACTCACGTCCATCGAGTCGGTGATGCCATCCAGCCATCTCATCCTCTGTTGTCCCCTTTTCCTCCTGCCCCCAATCCCTTCCAGCACCAGAGTCTTTTCCAGTGAGTCAACTTTTTGCATGAGGTGGCCAAAGTACTGGAGTTTCAGCTTTAGCATCAGTCCTTCCAATGAATATTCAGGACTGATTTCCTTTAGGATTGACTGGTTGGATCTCCAAGTCCAAGGGACTCTCAAGAGTCTTCTCCAACACCACAGTTCAAGGGACTCTCAAGAGTCTTCTCCAACACCACAGTTCAAAAGCATCAATTCTTCGGCACTCAGCTTTCTTCACAGTCCAACTCTCACATCCATACACTATACAAATCTTCAGTGGCAGGAGTGGAATTCTAACTGGTGTTTGGTTTGGTTATATATTGCTGTGTAATAAACTATCCAAAATGAGCAAATTAAAACAGCCATTTTATTAACTCTCATGATTTTATGGGTTGACTGGACTAAACTGGGTGGTTCCTTTGCTCCACAAAATATCAATTGCAGCTGCAGCCATCTGGTGCTGGTTAAGTAGGGACTGTAATGTCTGAGATAGTTTTTCACAAACCTGCCATTCAGTATTGACTATCTGCTGGGAGCTCTTGTGACTAAAATGCCTCAGTACTCTTCTTTGCAGTATTCTGCATGTGGCCCCTCCATATGGACTGGCTTTGCTTAGCACTTGAGACTGAGTCATGTGTCAGAGTGTTTCCAAAGGACAAGCTCCACTGTACAGACATGTAAGATGCTTCCACTTGCTCACACTTGTTAATGCACCACAGGCCAAGGCTAGTCACATGAACAAGCCCAGAATCAATTTGGAAGAGAACAACACAAGGGCATGAATACTGGAAGGTTCTACTAAGGCCACTAAGTTTTTAGCCTACAGCAACAGTTGAAATCAAAAGCATTCTTTAGTGTCCTCCAAGCTACCATGGCTATCAGTAATCTGCTCTCCTTGGGTAGCATGTTAGCCAATGCCTGTGAGAAGGACTTTTGAGTTCCAGGCACAATTACATGTTTTTAGTAAGCTTTTACACTTTTCTTCCCCAAATATAACATGAAATTTCAATTTCATTTACATAGTTTTAAAAATATTCAGTTTTATGAAAGAAAAATGCCTCTCAAAGATTTAAATAATTTTTATGAGTTTTTTTATGCCATTCTGTATTGAGTTTTATATATTATGACTCATTAGTGAATAAAATAAGGAAAAATATTAAGCTTTATATCTTGTCATTATTCAAATAAAAATGAATATATTGCAATCTGTTTCTTGGAGTATAGATTAATTTGGGATTTTTAATAAAGTTTTTTTCCCAAAGGAATGGTTTTTGATCCTATTTCTGTAAAAACAGGATTTTTATTTCAGAAACTGTAATTCATTTCTTGATTTTGTATAAATTAAAATAATATAGTTCTAATGGCATTTATAAAGATGGGTTGCATAAAGAACTTTTTATTTAAAAGCTTTACTTTAGATAATGCATTCTACATTTGTATATGACATCTATTTCCAAATAGAACTAACTTAATGACCCCCAGTATTTTAAATGCTTTTCCTATACTGAAATTTAGGCACTTTTAGAAGAAGTGAATTGCTTATAGAAATTAGAAAAACATATATAACCCTTTACCTTGATATATTACTTCAAGCTAAATTAGCAAATGCTTCACAGGTAATAAAAAGCATTTCAAAGCTGTTTGGCAACCAATGCAAACTCTGATATTGTCACAGCCTAATACCAAGACTCTGAGGGGTGATATCTGAACATGACATCTGAACTGAGTTATCCTTGTAATAGCTGTGATATTGCTATTAAACATTTTTTAAAAAAAATAATTGAGAGAGATATATAAAAGAAAATCAGTACTTACTTTTTGTGACAACACCTTCTAAGCGAATGATGTTTGGATGGTCAAACTGACCCATGATACTTGCTTCTCTTAAGAAATCTCTTCTTTGCCGATCCATGTGGCCACCTTTCAAAGTTTTGATGGCAACTGGGATCTCTCTTTTCCCTGGTGTTTTCAAACGCCCACTACAAACTTCTCCAAATTCACCTGAAAATATGAACAAAAGTAGTTCTTTCTTTCAACAGAATACTTATATTCCAGAAAAACCAAATTGCCACAAAGTACCATGTTCATGCTTTTTTAAAATAGTGACTCTCAAGTGTGCCATTTTTACATAGAGATCTCTTCTTTAAAAATTTAATTTGTAATGACATATGCCTGATCAGCATCATTTATAATGAATAATGGAATGCATTTTCATATGCTGTACCACAGGAAGTACCATTGATAGATAGCCCTGATCTGCTGAGAAATTATGACTAGCAGAATGCGTGATGCTAATGTAATTCTATAGAAAAGCAATCACTGCATAACATTTCCTGTTCCTGTTCTCAATACTGATGTATGGGCCAAATGTCTGCTCTATTCAGGGAATCCTTCAGGCATATGTAGTTGATTTGATTCCACAAACCATATGTCTGGGCTTTACTGGTATTAGAAATCAATGCTAGGGTCAACTGGCATACATACATATTGAAAGGATCACACTGAACTCAACTATAATGAGTGACTATAGAGGCTAAATTGTACATCGCATGGTTTGAATATAAGTGCAGTAAGATCATCTATAGTTCAGCAATGGCTCCAATGGACAGATTAAAAAACAGACAAATATTTATCATGAATTTACTACAAATGTATCTAGTGCTAGAGTGCTGTGGGTTTCAAAGATGTATAAGAGTTGATGTCTGTTCTTTGCAGCTTATAATCTGTTAGGAGAATTTAGATGACACACCGAATAATGAAACACTTGGGAACCTAAGAACCAATGCTCGCAAATGCTGTATTATTTCAGTAAGAACAATAGGAGCTGGAAGACTTCTTCAAGGAGATGGAACTTTTGCTGGACCTTGACTGATTGGTAGGATTTGTATATTCAAGAAAAGCAGCAAAATTTCTGACAGGGGTATATGGAGAGAGGGAAATGAAGACAAAGATTCAAAGATTAGAAACAGTAAACAGTGATATGGATATAGGGCAGTAGGAGACAAGGCTGACTACAGGAGTTATTGTGAGAAGGGAGGTCAGAGGCTTTCTCATGCAATGCAATAAATTCAATAAAGCTCGACATTCCAGACCATTTTTCTATGATCAATTCTCTGCATTAACATAAGAGTATGATGTTTGATCAATAGTTTATCTATCTATAAAGTAAATATAATAAAACCTTCTGTAATTCTATAAATGTCCCTTCTCCATAAGGAAACGAAAAGATCAAAAGTAGTAATATATGTAACAGTGCTTATAAACTGTAAAGTACTATTCATGTGCTTTAAGTTATATAAATTTTAAAGGTGAAAGAAAATGAAAGGAAAGGTAAAAGAAATGAAAATTAAAATATCTTCAGTTGGTTTATTAGCTAGCAGTTCTGGACAGGAGCTTGATGCTATGTAAGTTTAAGTGTAGAGGATAAAATTTAATTTTTACAGCACCATAGACTTCAATTATCCATATTTTCTTTGAACCAATTCATTACAGTCAACTGAACATTGACTATTCATGAATATTAACTATCTTTTGGTATAGATGCTAAGATTTTTTTCTAAGTGAAAAACTGAAAAGGGAAAGCCAAAACTGCTTCCTAAATTCTGTGCAAGCATGTTCATTAGAAATAGAAAGCAGTCTAGCAAGAATTTTATATATATATATGATAAATAAATTAATAAACAAGCAAACAAAAAACTGACTAGAATGTGGTCCCTAAATTCAGTGCAAGTGACATCGGATAAATCTTACATAATTTTACATTAAAACAAGAATAGTTTTTTTGTTTGTTTGTTTTTTTACTTAATGATGCTCTCAACACATTGCAAGTTAAATGTTCTTTATGTTCACTGGGGCTTCCCAGGTGGCGCCAGTGGTAAAGAATCCACTTGCTAATGCCAAAGACACAAGAGACATGGGTTCAGTCCCTCAATTTGGAAGATCCCCTGAAGAAGGAAGTGGCAACCCACTGCAGTATTCTTAGCTGGAAATTCCAGTATTCTTAGGGAAATTCCATGGACAGGCACCTGGCGGTTGCAAAGAGCTGGACATGACTGAGCGCATGTGTGCATGTTCCCAGGAAAAAGAAGCCATAATTCCCAGTTTTGTTTGTAATAATGTTTTTAATTTTTTAAAGATTTTCTCTTGGACACAAAAAATTGGTTATTGATAGAAAATTTCTACACTTTTCTATTGAGGCTATGAACTTTGAGAGTAAAGGTAATGTGTTTAAATTAATGTCTGATATATCCAGGTCTACTAAAATACTTGAAATTTCTCCTCAGATCACTCTGGTTTGTTTTAATGAATATGAAGAACAAACAAATATGGTTTTATTCTTCCTTTTATTTTGGTTAATAAAGCTGTTAGTATATATAAACATTCAACAATATTTTAATACCTCTCACCTGCCATGAGCCCTGACTGCAAGTGATTTTCTGTTAACATTTCACAGTAATTCAAATAAACTTTTGCATATACTGAAATGAATAGCAAGCTCTGTTGGTATTTTATCAAGACAGGCAGAGTGGCAATATTCTTTGGTCTTCTGTTGTCTGAAATTCAAATATCTTATTAACACCAAGCAGGTGTTTTCTTCACGTCAAGCTTCGCGTGATCAAGCTGTTATCACACTTATTTCAGTGACACTAAATATGGCTGCCTCAATGAAAGAGCTGAGATTCCTAATGCATTCTTTAGGCAAAGCCCCAAAAATTCAGTCATAGAATGTAATAAAAACATTATCTGTGGTAGGCCTGGATGAATCAGACAAATCAGTCAAAGAGGAAAAAATATTGTAAATTAAAAGCGTATTTTAAGATATTGCCAAAAACTAATCCATTCTATGATTTCTCTTAAAGCAAGAGTAGAGGCCCTATATATTATCACAGGTAAGATGATTCATTCCTTAATAAGATCTGTGAACTTTTATATATACTGGTTAGTTCATAATTAACAGATAAATTAAAGAAATATGTTGTTAAATACTTTTTTTCTTTTACCAATATAATGGCACCATCATTATCACATAGCTAGCACTTATGAAATGCTTATCATGAGTGAGCCAGTCTAAAAACTTAAAATATATTTTAATTTTGACAACAAACCTTTGAGGTGGGTACCATTATTATCTTCACATTATAGAAGAAACTGAGGCATATGAGCTAAGTAACTTGTTCATGGTAATATAACTATAAAGTGGTAGAGCTGTAATTTGAACCCAGGAAATCTGGCTTCAGAGTGCATGGTTATAATTAACATTCTCTGCTGTTTGGCATATTTATCATGGTAAATATATTTTTTGTTGGTATGCTAAATTTGCATTTTGTAATAATGATGTCTTCAAACTCACAATTAAATAGTGTTTAAACACATCAACTGGATATGCACAGGTAGATGGAATGATAATTAGGAATTCTTCACTATAAAATGGAAGTAGAGATCTCACTTAAACACTCTGTATATTAGAAGTACTGTAAAAATCATTACAGTCTATCTAGTTTCAAGAGAGTAAAGAAAAATATATCTAGGATAACTGATCTGCCACTGACAGCCCATGCACTTGCTAACAATCCCATCTATTTCCCTGGATGGTGGTAAAACCTTTCTGGACAAGCAATTTTATTGTATGATATATAGGGTCAAACTAAATTATCAATTATCAGTTGGATTTTCCACATAGAGCCTAGATGGTCTAACTAAAACTGTGGAGGAGGGTAGAGGCAACAAGGGACCATCTGTCTTGGAGAACTGTCATATCACCATCTCCTGGAGACTTTCTGAGATTTTACTCCCCCTGTTTTGAGATTCTGGAACTCCCTTACCTCCAACCCCTTGAGAATCGCTGGAGCAAAGAGTCACACTTCTGATGTACTTTTTTCAAACATTACCTCTCAGGTATAAGGAGATGTTTCTTCACACTTGCTGTTTCCCTCTGACAGGAATGCCCTCCACAAGTTGTCGCCCTTTTCCCCTTGTCTCCATTCTCCTCAGTTCTTCTCTATGTGATGGCTACTTATAAGCAGTAAATGCCAAGCTTTCCCTTCCTCAGAAAATGTTTTCTGATTAACTCATCTGATTTAATTTCCCAAATATCGTGCATGCATGCTCAGTTGCATCCTACGCTTTGTGACCTCATGGACTGTAGTCCACCAGGTTCCTCTGTTCACGGCATTTTTCAGGCAAGAATACTGGACTGAGTTGTTATTTCCTCCTCCAGGGGATCTTCCCCACCCATATCAGGTCCCTCCAAATACGAAATTAAAAAAAACAAAAGCAGCTCTGATAAGAAGCCAGCCTCACTCTCAGAGCTGGGCTGTTATTCTCCTATCAGACATCCTTCCAACCTCATCAAGGTTACTCTGAGACACAATATAATGAGACTGAGCAAGGCTAATGCATCATTTTGCCTAAGCACAGAAAAAAACACAAGGTCATATTGCCCAAAATACTAAACATCTCCTACTCTCATGGCTAAAATGAGTGATTGCTACTCATTCTAATTCTACCAATTATTCTACTACTAATTCTCTACCAATTATTCAGTTGGCCAAAAAGTTTTCACATGTTTTTCACTAATTATTATGAAAAAACCCAAATGAACTTTTGAAAAAATATGTATTCAGTTCAGTTCAGTTGCTCAGTCATGTCCGACTCTTTGCGACCCCATGGACTGCAGCATGCCAGTCCTCTTTGTCTATCACCAACTCCTGGAGTTTACTCAAACTCATGTCCATTGAGTTGGTGATGCTATCCAACCATCTCATCCTCTATTGTCCCCTTCTCCTCCCACCTTCAATCTTTCCCAGCATCAGGGTCTTTTTATATGAGTCAGTTCTTTACATCAGGTGACCAAAGTATTGGCGTTTCAGCTTCAGCATCAGTCCTTCCAGTGAATATTCAGGACTACCTTTCAGATGAACTTGTTGGATCTCCTTGCAGTCCAAGGGACTCTCAAGAGTCTTCTCCAACATCACAGTTCAAAAGCATCAACTCTTCAGCTCTATTAGGTTGGTAATAATTGCAGTTTTGCACTGTTCAAATTTGTCATTTGATATTGGAATACATTCTTAAATAAATATGGCTATGTTATACATCATTTTAATGCATATTTCTTGCTTTATGTTTTTTGCTAATGACTTATTATCTGTTGTTTATTTTATATGTATTTTAGACTATGGAAACGATGTTAGACAAAAAGCAAATTCGAGCGATTTCTTTTTTTTTTTAGTCCAAAATAGGTCATAAAAGAAGCGGAGAAAACTGGCAACATCAGCAATGCATTTGGCCCAGGAACTGCTAACGAATGTACAGTGCAGTGTTTGTTCAAGAAGTCTTGCAAAGGAGATGGGAGCCTTGAAGATGAGGAGCATAGTGGCCAGCCAATGGAAGGTCACAAAGTAATTTCAGTTTCAGACTCTGAATTTGAAATCATCTTAACTAGGCCCAGACACATCTTTATTAATCAAAATAGGAATCATTACAATCAATACAATTTTGCCAATGAGAAATAAGTTCATTTGTTCTTATAGCATAAAAATCCATGCTTCAGGATTCAGTGAACTCTTGGAAAGCATTTTCTGCCTCCTGCTGGTTGTGGAAGCATTTTCCCTGAAAAAAGTTGTCAAGTGCTTAAAAAAGTGGTATTCGGTTGGTGAGAGGTCAAGTGAATATGGTGGTTGAGGCAAAACTTCGTAGTCCAATTCATTCAACTTTTGATGCATTGGTTGTGCTTCCACAACCAGTGGGAGGGAGAAAATGCTTTTCATGGTTCCTATTTTGGCTAATAAAGATGTGTCTGGGCCTAGTTAAGATGATTTCAAATTCAGGGTCTGAAAGTGAAATTACTTTTGCACCAACCAAATACTTCTGCTTCACTGGTTACATTAAAACTTTTGACTGTGTGGATCACAACAAACTGTGGAAAATTCTTAGAGAGATGGGAATACCAGATCACCTTACCTGCCTCCTGCAAAACCTGTACGCAGGCCAAGAAGCAACAGTTAGAACCAGACATGGAAAAATGAACTGGTTCAAAATTTGGAAAGGAGTACATCAAGGCTATATATTGTCACTCTAATTATTTAACTTATATGTAGAGTACATCATGCAAAATGCCAGGCTGGGTGACTCACAAACAAATCAAGATTGCTGGGAGAGATACCAACAACCTCAGATATACAGATGATACCACTCCAATGGCAGAAAATGAAAAGGAACTAAAGAACCTCTTGCTGAGGGTAAAAAAGGAGAGTGAAAAAGCTGGCTTAAAACTCAATATACAGAAAATTAAGATCATGGATCCAGTCCCATCAATTCATGGCAAATAGATGGGGAAAAAGTAGAAATAGTGACAGATTTTATTTCTTTGGGCTCCAAAATCACTGTGGACAGTGACTGCAGCCATGAAATTAAAAGATGTTTACTCCTTGGAAGTAAAGCTAGACAGCTTATTAAGAAAGCAGAGGCATCACTTGCCAACACAGTCAAAGCTATGGTTTTTCCAGTAGTCATGTACAGATGTGAGAGTTGGACCTCAAAGAAAGCTGAGTGTTGAAGAGTTAATGCTTTCAAATTGTGGTGCTGGAGAAGACCCTTGAGAGTCCCTTGGACAGCAAGGAGGTAAAACCAGTCAATCCTAAAGGAAATCAATCCTGAATATTCATCGGAAGGACTGAAGCTGAAGCTCCAATACTTTGGCCACCTCATGGGAAGAGCCGACTCACTGGAAAAGACCCTGATGTTAAAAAGGATTGAGGGCAGGAGGAGAAGGGGGCAGAAGAGGTTGAGGTGGTTGGATGGCATCACCAACTCAATGGACATGGGTTTGAGCAAACTCTGGGAGATAGTAAAGTACAGGGAACCCTGGTGTGCTACAGTCAATGGGGCTGCAAAGAATTGGACATAACTTAGTGACTGAAGAACAATATAACCTTTTTCTTGTTCTCATCTCCCCTCCCTGTAGATAAGATTCACTCACATACTATAATATGTCTTGAAATTATGTGCTATCTAACACCTTGGGAAATAGGTAGGGCCTCAAATGGCTTTACCACGAGTTTTCCTTCTCACTCTGCTCCCACAGATAAGGTCAAGCAATCTGCCTTATCAAACCCTTCAGATGCAGTTCCTCCTCACCTCTGAGTGGCGTGCTTTACTCTTATGCCAGCCTGTGGAATGATTCGAGCAAGCCAATCACATCTTCCTGAGGATATTGGAGGTTCCTCTAACCTCTTGTCACTATAAAGCCAAACTCCCACACCCCCAGTTGTCCACTGGGTTCCCAAGTGTAACCCCTGTCCGTGTGGCTCTATGCGGCATGTGCTGTCCCCCCTTCCCAGGCTGTGAGTATATGGAATGAATAAGTGTCTGTTGATCTTACCTATTCAGTGTAAGACATTGTGTTTTTGGACGTCTCAGGGTGAACAGGAGGCAAGGAGCACAGATATTTAATTGCAGACTTGTCACTTTCTGATAGCATTTAATCTAGAGTGAACTCCTGATTCTTTAGACTCTCTCCCAAATCACCCAACCAAAGCCCAATTGCTCTAATAGGTTCTAACACCCTCTTAATGACACACACTATAGTTCCGCATGGCGTGTGTTCTCTCTTGCTGAAATGAACAATAAATACAGCTTTCCCAACTAGAGTGTGTTCCTGGGGTCTTTGACTTGAGAGTCTTAGTGTAACATATTTACTGTATAGCACTTTTGACAATGTGGAATTATCTTTGAAATTCATTTTTAATTAGTTTACTCATCTACTAACTATCTCTCCATTTGTACACCTCCCCTTAACCCCATTCTGTCAACTGTAATCTAAGTCATGATGGCATGGGGCCTTAATTGTCTCTCTTTCCGATTGTACTCTCAGTGCTTAGTACATAATAAGCACTTATTTAATACTTGTTGCATGAATGAAATGAATGAATGAAGGGAACCTATAACTCTAGATTTAAAGTTAGGATATCTTAGAGACAGTAAAAATGTCCCAGTATGTTAACTTTTAAAATGTGCATGTGTTTTTTGCTTTTCTTTCATTGTGTACAGCTAAGAGATACCTCAATACCTTCTGTATTCAGGTTCTTTTTTTTTTTTCTTTAACTTAACTGCAAACAATCCAGTTTCATTTCTGAGTATAAAGGCAACAGGAAGAATATTTTGAAGTGTCATACAAAGAGTTAAAAAAGAAGAGGTGTAGAGGAAAAACATAAAACCAATTTTTAATTCAGTTCTAGAGGGATTTATTAGTCTCTTGAGGTCTTAAGGTAAATTCTATGATTATTGATGTCATCAGCAGGGTCACCTATCCAATTGTACTCACTGTCTGTCATTCAAAGATGAAATATCATAATCCTTATGGCTAATTCTGTCTGATTTCTTCCTGATACATAGCACACCTTCTACATATGAAAGAGAACAACATCATTAAAAAAAATAATCTCACACCAGTTGAAATGATATTTGAATGTTTCTGATTCAACTTCATAGGAAGGTTCAACACAAAGCAAGATTCCTTGTGTCTTAACAATGCTTGTCAACAGGAAGAGTCAACTGAGACACGAAGAGGACAGGCTCTTACAAGTCAGGGCTTCTATTTCTGGCCTCACCACTAATTTGTTTTGTGGCATTAGAGGAAGTCATATTACTTTTTCCTGCTTTAGTATCATTGTGGATAGGTTAAATATCTACCACCTATCTACTCCTTGAGAGATAAAGATAAATGTGCAAATTTTTGCAAAGATTTTTGAGTCTAAGAAAAGTTCTATGTAACCATTGAGTCTTCAAAAGTTACACTGATACCATAGAGGACATGTTAAATATGTCACTCTAAACATCCTTCACTATTGGGTTCTTAAAGCCTAGGCCAGAGAGCAAGATTTCTGCAAGATAGGAGAATGGCCTCCTTATCAAACAATGGGTAAGGATTTCTTTAGTGAATAAGTTCAGCAACACATTAACCATTTTTTCTCACACACATTCCAAACACCAGATAGCCTCTTTTTCTTTTTGAGCAAGTTTTTTATTCTTTTCTGCTAAAGCACATTCATGAATAAGAATCTGTCCTCAAGAAGGTTAAAGTTTTTTCTACTTCTGACATCTTGAAGTCCAGTATATTACTTACTTATTGAATATTCTTATTCATATATTTTGACTTTTCAAACTCTCTGATACTTTACTCCTAGAACACTTTTTTTAATCCAGTATATCAGCTCCTACCACAGGCATCTCATACCACCTGCTTTCTTCCCTCAAGGCAGATTGAAAGAGCTCCTCTTTAGGCTAAAAAATATTTGCACTTCAAAACTCTGCTGGATTGTATCAAAATTGATTCTCTAAGCTGTCATTAGAAGAACCATTTTAGAAATAAAATCTAATTTAAAAAATCTTTGTGACCCAAAGAAAGTTACTCAATGTATTCAAGTTTCAGTTTCCTTATCTATAAAACATGACTAACTGATTTCCAGAATTACAAGACATAAACGTACCCTACAACTTGCCTTTGGAAGCTCCTACTGTTACTACATATTTCTACTAGCCCTGAGGCCAACCCTTCTCTGCAAATGAACCCTAGGACCAATTCAACCATCTGCCATCTCCTCCCATAATCAGGCTACTGAGCACTCTGCCTTGGATATTCAACCAGTGAAGTTGCTCAGTCGTGTCCGACTCTTTGTGACCCCATGGACCATAGCCCACCAGGCTCCTTCATCCATGGAATTTTCCAGGCAAGAGTACTGGAGTGGGTTGCTATTTCCTTCTCCAGGGGATCTTCCTGATCCAGGGATTGAATCCAGGTCTCCTGCATTGCAGGCAGACGCTTTACCATCTGAGCTACCAGGGAAGCCTTGGATATTAGGTTACTAGAAATGCATGGTTATTTTCTCAGGTATATTCACTTTTCAGTGTACACATTATCTCAGGGTGATATCTTTCACCAGCTACTGCCAAATCTATACTTGTAGCTTAGACTTTTCTCTTGAACTACAGATGTGCAGATACCATTCCTTGGTGGCTCAGTGGTAAAGAATCTGTCTGCAATGCAGGAGCCACAGGAGACATGGGTTTGATCCCTGTGTCAGGAAGATCCTTGGAGAAGGGTGCAGCAACCCACTCCAGTATTCTTGGCTGGAGAATCCCATGGACAGAGGAGCCTGGCAGGCTGCAGACTATAGAGTTGCAATGAGTTGGACATAACTGAAGTGACTTAGCACACTTGCAGAGGTCTCCTAAGGGTAACCTTATCATTATCTCCTCTAGTAGTGAGTTTGGGCTACTATTAATATAGCACACATTACATAGATTAAACAACAGAAATTGATTTTCTCACAGTTCTGAAGGCTTGGAAATCCAAAATCATGGTACCAGAGGATTGGGTTCCTGATGAGAGTTGTCTTCTTGGCTTGTAGACAGCCACCTTCTCACTGTGTCCTTATGTCCTTCCCTTGGTGATGCTGAGGAGGGAGAAGAGACCTCTCTTCCTCTTCCTTTAAAGCCACCAGTCCTATCAGATTAGGACCCCATCTTTATGGTCTTGTTTAACTTTAATCAAAACCTAGAAGCCTTGTTTCTAAATATAGTCACATTGAGGGAATAGGCCTTTAACACAAATTTTCTTGGTTGGGGTGATACAATTTAATCCAAAATATCTCTTAAAACCTTCTTTCCTGTCTTCACCCCTTAATTCATTTAGCCATTTTAAAGATGTTCACATTTCAATCAAAAGAATTTGTGACTATGTCACCTGATACAGCAAAAGGGAATAAGATTTGATTATCCTGGATAATTAGCTGGGGTCCAATGTAATCATAAAAGATCTTATGAAAGGGAGGCAAGAGGGAGTGTCAGAGAAGATGCTATGATGAAAACAGAAGTAAGAGAAGTCAGATAGAGATTTGAAGATGCTGTGTTGCTTTCAAGATGAGAAGAGATCATGAGCCAAGGAGAGCAGGAAATCTTTAGAAGCTGGAAAAGTCAAGGAAGCAGATTCTTCCCTGATGTGACCAGCATTAATCAATATTGTCAACTCACTGAGTTTAACCTGTTGAGACAGATTTTGGACTTCTGACCTCCAGAGCTATTAAACAATTAATTTGTATTTTATTAAGCCATTAATTTGTGATAATACATGGATAACTTATATGCCAGTACATCATGAGAAACACTGGGATGGATGAAGCACAAACTGGAATCAGGATTGCTGGGAGAAATATCAATAACCTCAGATATGCAGATGATACCACCCTTATGGCAGAAAGTGAAGAAAAACTAAAGAGCCTCTTGATGAAAGTGAAAGAGAAGAGTGAAAAAGTTGGCTTAAGCTCAACATTCAGAAAACTAAGATCATGGCATCCGGTCCCATCAATTCATGGTAAATAGATGAGGAAACAGTGGAAACAGTGTCAGACTTTATTTTGGGGGGCTCCAAAATCACTGTAGATGGTGACTTCAGTCATGAAATTAAAAGACACTTACTCCTTGGAAGGAAAGTTATGAAAAACCTAGACAGCATATTAAAAAGCAAACAGAGACATTATTTTGCCAACAAAGGTCCGTCTAGTCAAGGCTATCATTTTTCCAGTAGTCATGTATGGATGTGAGAGTTGGACTATAAAGAAAGCTGAGCGCTGAAGAACTGAAGGTTTTGAATTGTGGTGTTGGAGAAGACTCTTGAGAGTCCCTTGGACTGCAAGGAGATCCAACCAGTTCATCCTAAAGGAGATCAGTCCTGAGTGTTCATTGCAGGGACTGACGCTGAAGCTGAAACTCCAATACTTTGGCCACCTGATGAGAAGAGCTGACTTATTTGAAAAGACCCTGATGCTGGGAAAATTTGAAAGCAGGAGGAGAAGGGGATAACAGAGGATGAGATGGTTGGATGGCATCACTGACTCAATGGACATGAGTTTGAGTAAACTCCAGGAGTTGGTGATGGACAGGGAGGCCTGGTGTGCTGCAGTTCATCGGGTCACAAAGAGTCAGACACAACTGAATGACTGAACTGAAGTGAACCAAACTGAATAAATGGATGGCTTTTAGCATAGAGTGAGTTCTCAAATGTTAGTTTCCAGTTTAGGCTAGATAATATCCTGCTTTTAACCATGACTTTTTATTACTCTCCAATGCCCTCTTTTTATATTCTTTTATTAACAACACTTCTTTCATTAGCTGTAAGTTTCTCTTAATTCATTTCTCCACTACACTGTGAAAATTTTGAATACGAGGATTTTGTCTTCATTTTAATCCCCAGTGTCCATCATTGTGAACAACACGTGCCTAACATTTACTGAATGTACAAGTGGATGGATATTTGCAGGAAAGACACCTTAACAGTATTGAAATCTTTATGTCAAAGTACGCACTAAACATTTTCAAGTGTTACCTGAGCAGGCAACCATGAGATCATATCATTTCCATCAGTACATGTGAATTCCTGCACTAGCACAAATAAGACATTTTGGAATTCAGTCAGGCAATAAACATGATCAGTATTCACAGTGGAGGACTTGTGTTTAGACAAGCATGACTAAGAGAAGTTAGTGGACTGTCAGCTGTACCGGTCAAAATGTTTTCAAAAATGAGAGAAAAAGCAGCTTTACAAAAATACAGAGATGATTATTTTGTTACAAAAGCCAATGAGAGTACTGAGTTACTATTTTAAAAGATATTACAAAATTCTTTAACAGCAATAAAGATTTTGAACAGCTATATTAAATATATAACAAAGGTGTATAATAAAACTATAATATTAGTTCATTTTATCTTAAACAGAAGAAAATATACATAAATAATAACTACTAACTTTGCAAATTAAACCATGATTCAGAATTGTAGACATTTTAATGTGATTATTCTCAAGGGATAATAACAGGCACATGTTCTAATAAAGTAAACATTAAAAAGATTTTTTTTCATATTAAAGTGTTATTTTCACCAATGCAAACATTATTTTAGGCAAGCATTTATTCAGTATAATCTTTCAGAAGATTTCATATTTTATTTTTTAAAAAAATTACGGTTTATTATTTTATTTATTCAAGAGATATTTTCACTGAGTTCTAGATGGCAATGTATACCATTATTATATGTACTTCTAGTAAGGAAATGTTCAAACTACCACACAATTGCACTCATCTCACATGTTAGCAAAGTAATGCTAAACGTTCTCCAAGCCAGGTTTCAACACTATGTGAACTGAGAACTCCCAGATGTTCAACCTGGATTTAGAAAAGGCAGAGGAACCAGAGATCAAACTGCCAAATCCGTTGGATCATCAGAAAATCAAGAGAGTTCCAGAAAAACATCTACTTCTGCTTTATTGACAAGGCCAAAACCTTTGACTGTGTGGATCACAACAAACTGTGGAAAATTCTTCAAGAGATGGGAATACCAGACCACCTTACCGCCTCCTATTGTCACCCTCCTAATTTACCTTATATGCAGAGTACATAATGCAAAATGCTAGGATGGATGAAGCACAAGCTGGAATCAAGATTGCCTGGAGGAATATCAATAACCTCAGGTATGCAGATGACACCACCCTTATGGCAGAAAGTGAGGAGGAACAGAAGAACCCCTTGAAGAAAGTAAAAGAGGAGATGAAAAAGCTGGCTCACAACTCGACATTCAAAAAACAAAGATCATGGCACCTGGTCCCATCACTTCATGGCAAATAGAACAATGAAAAGAGTGACAGACTTTGCTTTCCTGGGCTCTAAAATCACTGCAGATGGTGACTGCAGCCATGAAATTAAAAGACACTTGCTCCTTGGAAGAAAAGCTATGACAAACCTAGACAGCATATTAAAAAGCAGAGACATTACTTTGCTGACAAAGGTCCGTCTAGTCAAAGCCATGGTTTGTCCAGTAGTCATGTATGGATGTGAGAGTTGAACCATAAAGTAAGCGGAGACTGAACAAATTGATGCTTTTGAATTGTGGTGTTGGAGAAGACTCTTGAGAGTCCTGTGGACAGCTAAGAGATCAAACCATTCAATCCTAAAGGAAATCAGTCCAGAATATTCATTGGAATGACTGATGCTGAAGCTGAAGCTCCAATATTTGGCTGTTTGATGCAAAGAGCTGACTCATTTGAAAAGACGCTGATGCTGGGAAAGACTGAAGGAAGGAGGAGAAGGGGCAGGAGAGGATGAGATGGTTGGATGGCATCAGTGACTTAATGGACATGAGTTTGAACAAGCTCTGGGACTTGGTGATAGACAGAGAAGCCTGGTGTGCTCCAGCCCATGGGCTAGCAAACAGTCAGACATGACTGAGTGACTGAATTAAGTGAGGAAGGAAATTCTATTGTCAATTAAACTAAAAAAGGTGTCAATTAAAGGATGCTACCTAAATTCACTGATATTAACATGAGAATGTTTACAAGAGTAAAATATGAAAGAAGAGAAGAAATCACCCTCAGGCCAAATAGCTTGAATGCAGTATCATTTTGGTGTATATACTTCTAATCTGTATTCAAAGCATAAAGCTTACAGTATTTTTCTTAAACTTGTACTAATACTCTAATATATACTTTTTTCTGTATATAATTAGAGCCTCTTGATGAAAGTGAAAGAGGAGAGTGAAAAAGTTGGCTTAAAGCTCAACATTCAGAAAACTAAGATCATGGTATCCGGTCCCATCACTTCATGGCAAATGGATGGGGAAATGGTGGAAACAGCGCCTGACTTTATTTTTCTGGGCTCCAAAATCACTGCGGATGGTGATTGCAGCCATGAAATTAAAAGACGCTTGCTCCTTGGAAGGAAAGTTATGATCAACCTAGACAGCATATTAAAAAGCAGAGACATTACTTTGCCAACAAAGGTCCATCTGGTCAAGGCTATGGTTTTTCCAGTGGTCATGTATGGATGTGAGAGTTGGGCTATTAGGAAAGCTGAGTGCCGAAGAATTGATGCTCTTGAACTGTGGTGTTGGAGAAGACTCTTGAGAGTCCCTTGGGCTGCAAGGAGATCCAACCAATCCATCCTAAAGGAGATCAGTCCTGGGTATTCATTGGAGGGACTGATGTTGAAGCTGAAACTCCAATACTTTGGCCACCTGATGTGAAGAGCTGACTCATTTGAAAAGACCCTGATGCTGGGAAAGATTGAGGGCTTGAGGAGAAGGGGATGACAGAGGATGAGATGGTTGGATGGCACCACCGACACAATAGACTTGGGTTTGGGTGGACTCCGGGAGTTGGTGATGGACAGGGAGGCCTGGCGTGCTGTGGTTCATGGGGTGGCAAAGAGTCAGACAAGACTGAGCGACTGAACTCAACTGAGCTGAACCCCATCTGGACTCCCCCTGGTGGCTCAGCAGTAAAGAATGTGCCTGCAGTGCAGGAGACATGAGGGACTTAGTTTCAACCCCTGGGTCTGGAAGATTCCCTGGAGTAAGAAATGGCTACACACTCCAGTATTCTTGCTGGGAAAATCCCATTGACAGAAGAACCTGGTGGCCTACAGTCCACAGGGTTGCAAAGAGTTGGACATGACTGAGCTGCTGAACAAATACGCAATTAAGACTACTTATTAACTATTATAGTATACATGGTTTCTATGTTATTATTGCTATCTTAAAACTAGGGAAAACTGGGGTTTCCCTGGTGGTCCAGTGGTTAAGACTCTGCCTGCCAATGCAGGGGACACAGGTTCAATTCCTGGTCCAGTAAGATCCCATATGTCATGGGGCAACTAAGTCCCAGTGGGGCAACTAAGTCTCTGCATTGCACCTACTGAGCCCATGTGTGCCAGGGCCCATGCTCCACAATAAAAGAAGCCACTGCAATGAGAGGCTATACACTGCAACTAGACAGGAGCCCCAGGTCGCCAACTAGAGAAAGCCTACGTGCAGCAATGAAGATCCAGCACAGCCAAAAATAAATAAATAAATAATTTAAAAACATATGAAAAACTACTATTTCTTAATATATTTTTACTCACTGCCTATTATAGGAAAAGAATAATAATAGCTAAGTATCTACTTAGTATCTACTAAGCATTTTAAGCTCTTTATATAAACTAAAGTACTAAATTGTAAAGTTTACAATTTTAAAAAATGTACATTTCTGAACTAACAAATTATGGAAATTTAACAGATAATAGGACCTTCAAGTTTGTTTAAATAAGCCACTGATAGTAATAGAACTAATTAACTCAGGGGTGTCCAGAGGATATCCACACATTTTGAAATCTCAATGGAGACAACACACTCGTCTCCATAATGTCTACTAGTACTACTCTCATTTCTGGGTTAGATTAGAGCTCTCACCCAGTAAGAAAATCCTGTTTTTCTTAAGGATATAAATGGTATATGAAATATATACCTTGAAAATTCTTATCAATCTAGCATTCTAAGAAAGTATTTCTTAAGCAGATCTTTAGATTTTTAATCCATACTCTTGGTATGGTAACTGCAACTCTGATTTAAGACATATATTAATTTCAGTGTCCCCAAATTAGACATGAATAACAGTACCCGTCCTAGATTATATGATACCAGTCATCCTGTTTGAAAGGGAAAATAATGGGTCCAACTCTACTACTGAGCTCTATAAGAGTATCTGCTAAAATCACATAAACGACATCTAGTTTTATTTATTAGATTAAAAGCTGATGAAATGGCAGACAACTGAAACATTATCGTAAGTTCCAAGTACTTTCTAAGTTAAAGTACACTATTTTAAAATCAAATTTAAATATGTAAATTAAAAAACCTCAATAGGCCAATGGAAGACAGAAGTAAAGAAAAATTCATTTATAATAATAATGTGTATATATCATATGACACTTTAAAATTGAGATTAATAAGCATTAGAATTCTCATAAGTCTTAAAAAACATTTTGACCAGGTATATAACTGCAAAGAAAACAAGAAAACAATGTTGTCATTGTTTATTTCTTTTTTAAATAGTGGAAGGCCAGATCTCTGAATTCCATTGCACAGAAAATCATGAGCCAGGAATACTTCATGTCCATGTTAATGAAACAAACAAAAGCTGCATGTCACTTATCATGGATTCTGTTTCTTATGATTAGAAAAGAGCACAGAAAAAATATCAACAACTAAAGAGTAATATATTGCATTTAGTCAGTGTATGTATTTCCACACACTAGCTGCTATCTTTAGATAAAAACAGATCAGTCTATTTTGTGATCCATCATTTGTTTTTATGTATTATTTTATCAAAAGTAAGCTCAACGTGTTCTTTAAGCAAATATTTTTAATAATATGTTTATTAATTGATTTTTAATGTGAAATGTTTAAAGTTTATTTAGGAAGATAAATAGGAAGAAATTATAATACTCTTATTTCATATTATGAAAAATTACATTAAAAGAGTTTGGGGTTAAAAATAAGAGAGTCATAAATCAATGTATATTGGAAGATATTAGAAGAATACATTTATTTTTGAGGTATCTCCAGGGTTCATCTCATTTTGTAGTGCATTTAAAACATAATAGTTCCAGTAACTGTTTAAAGCTGGTAGCATAAATATGTATTTATCACCATTCCCTGTCTGATGCCCCTGTAAAAATAGAAAAGAAAAACACTTAAAAAAAAAAAAAAAGAGAGAGATAGTGCTAAGTTGTGTCTGACTCTTGCGACCCCATGGACTGTAGCCTGCCAGGTTCCTCTGTCCATGGGATTCTCCAGGCAAGAATACCAGAGTAGGTTGCCATTTCCTTCTCCAGGGGATCTTCGTAACCCAAGAATCAAACCCCAGGCAGATTCTTTACCGACTGAGCTACATGGGAAGCCCCAACTAGGTATAGTTCTTAAGGACAAAGGACCAGAGATGGGACTTCAGTGTATGAGATTTTTGCAAATTTTTAAATATGAAAAGTTACTGGGGAGTATAATGTGTGTTGTTGTTTGGTTGCTACTTCATGTCTGAGTCTCAGGCCTCCCTGTCATTCACTATATCTCAGAATTTGCCTGAAACATGTGTAGTAGAGTATAAAAAGGAAAAGATTGGTTTTGGTTAGAGAAGAAAAATTCACATGGCAGAACCACCAATGGACTCCTAGCTCAAGTACACCCATTATGGCAAAGGGCAGGAGTGATAGGGGCTCCAAATAGGGTGAGGGCATAGACTGAGAGTTTTAAAAGGAAGGACTGACCACTAACTCCTACAAAATATAGGAAGGTCCTTTCCTAAGGGAAAAAAAAAATCTGGGGAAAATACAAACTGCAGATTGGCACTTGAGTATCTTCAATAAAACAGCTCCCTAACTGCCCCAGATGTTGCCTGCACTCCCATTCAGAGCTTCTGATCATTGCTTCCCTCATGAAAATGAATGGAAAGTCAGGCATCACTGGACATGTGAAATGTCCCCAGTATGAAAGAGAGGTAAACATAATAAAATGTAAACAAGGAAAATAGAATAAAAATTGATGGTGTGTTAGAAGATATTTCACCCATCAAGAACATTCTCGATGCTTGAAAGAATGAGAAAATAAGAAAATTAGAGAGAATAATGGAAATTAAAGTGATAGCTGAAAAATACTCAATAGAGTCTTGAAACATAGGTAGGTTGAGGAAGTATGCTAGAAAACAGAACAAATCCACATCTACAAAGAACAAACCAGACACCAAATATATGAGTTTAATGCTTAAGATGGTAAAAACTTAACCCAGGGTTTCCATAAGTAATTAAGAGCAACTTCAGAGAGTATAAGAGAACTCAAATGAAGAAAACTGCATAAAAATACTACTAAAGATTTTTCAAAGAACTAACACCTCCAGACTGAAAGAGCCTGTATGTGTGCAGCACATTAACATGTAATTCCAAGGTAGAATCCTTCTGACATGGAACTGGTCAGGAGTAGTGCTGTAGTCAGACACGACTGAAGCAACTTAGCAGCAGCAGCAGCAATGCTGTTGGCTAAAGCACAGTAGAATAATACTTTTAAAATTCATAGGGAAAAATATTTTTTTACCTTACAATACTATGCCCAGATTACTTATTTATTGCATTTATTGGAAAGACATGTTAAGATATAAAAGAAAATATAACTCATCTACAAAGTTTCCACTCTCAATTAGGAAGCAGACGGAAGGAAGGTTTGTTCCAGCAAAATGAAGATGGCAAATAAAGATGAAGATCCTTCCTAATTAAAGTTAAAAGCTCTTACACAGCAAAGGAAACCATAAAGAAGACAAAAAGACAACCCTCAGAAAGGGAGAAAATATATGCCAACTAAGCAACTGCCAAAGGTTTAATCTCTAAAATAGACAATTAGCTCAATATATATAAAAAAATAAAAAATTCAGCAGAAGACCTAAAAAGACATTTCTCCAAAGAAGACATACCAGTGGCGAACAGGCAAATGAAAAGATGCTAAACATCACTAATTATTAGAGAAAGGTAAATCAAAACTGCAAAGGTAAAACAAAACTAGCTCATACCAGCCACAATGGCCATCATCAAGATACCTACAAATAATGAATGATGGAGAGGATGTGGAGAAAAGGGAACCCTCCTCCTCTGCTGGTGGGAATGTAAACTGGTACATACAATGTAGAACAGTATGGAGGTTCCTTAAAATGCTAAAAACAGAACTCCAGTATGACCCAGAAATTGCATTCCTAGGCATATATCCAGATAAAATCATAATTCAAAAAGATAATAAACCCCAATGTTCATTGCAGTACTACTAGCCAGGATGTGGAAGCAACCTAAATATCCATCAACAGAATAGATAAAGAAGACAAGATACATATATATAATGGATATCACTCAGCCATAAAAAGGAACTAAACTATCATTTGCAGAGATGTGGATGGAACTAGAGACTGTTATAGAGAGTGAAGTAAGTCAGCAAGAGGAAAACAAATATTATATATTAACACATGTATGTGGAATCTAGAAAATGGTATACTACTACTACTACTAAGTCACTTCAGTCGTGTCTGACTCTGTGCGACCCCATAGACGGCAGCCCACCAGGCTCCCCCGTCCCTGAGATTCTCCAGGCAAGAACACTGGAGTGGGTTGCCATTTCCTTCTCCAAAGTATGAAAGTGAAAAGTGAAAGTGAAGTCGCTCAGTCATGTCTGACTCTTAGGGACCCCATGGACTGCAGCCTACCAGGCTCCTCTGCCCATGGGATTTTCCAGGCAAGAGTACTGGAGTGGGGTGCCATTGCCTTCTCCGAGAAAATGGTATAGTTGATCTTATTTGCAAAGCAGAAATAGAGACACTGATGTAGAGAACATATGTATGGATACTAAAGGGGCAAAGGGGGTAGGAGGAACTGGGAGATTGGCATTGACATATACACACTACAATCTATAAAATAGATAACTAATGAGAACATATTGTATAGCACAGGAAACTCTACTCAGTGGTCTCTGGTGACCTAACTGGGAAGGAAATCCAGAAAAGAGGGGACATATGTACACTTATATGGCTGATTCACTTTGCTGTACAGCAGAAACTGATACAGCAGTGTAAAGCAACTGTATCCAATTAAAAAAAGAAAAAGAGGAAGATCCTGTGATAGAGAAAACAGTGGCTTTAATTGAATTAAATGACCAGGATAAAGGATGAGTTTCATGTATCAATCCAATGGAAGCAGGAGAACAGGATTAGGAATGCAGGGACTCAAATAGCAGAATCTGAATACATTGGATGATGCTCTAGTCTTAGAACAGTCTGAAGTAGGATTTATTACTTTTTTTTAATTTTTTTTTTTGTCAAGGGCCAAATAATAAATATTTTAGGCATGTGGAACATCTCAACTCTATAGCAATGACTTAATTCTTCAGTTGGAACACAAGGGCAGCTGTAGACAATAAGTAAGCAAGTGTATAGGGCTATGTCCCAATAAAACAAGCAATCTGGCCTGTGGGCTGTAGTTTGCTAAAACCTGCTGTGGAGGGGCTCAGCTATGAATTCTCAGCAGTATTACCAAGAGGACCTACAAGAACAAACCTACTCTGCAAAAGGTGGCATCACTAAAAAAGACTTACACAATTCAGCAGTCAGGTTAAACCTGGCTCCTTTATCAGTTTTCAGCTTTGTAAAAAATGACATCTGAATACCAGGAGCACCTGTATTAGAAATCTAAGCAAATAGGGCCCAAACATTTTACAGACATTGCATAGTAATTTGAAAATAAGTTGCTTTTACATTTTTGCTTTGATTATAGCTAAGAAACTACCATAAGTATAAGAAATAGCATGTATATTTGTTGGAATAATATACAGAGACAAATATAACATTTAAAGTTATAAAATGCCACTTCCAAAGATTAACAACTATATTGAGAGGAGAGGTGGGTGTCTAAGGAAGCTAAATCCTTATCTATGGTAAGAGGAAGTCAATAGACAATGTCTAAAGTAAAAATGGATATGGAAGTAATCATGAGAATTACAAAAACAGGATGAGTTCATAAGTACTGCCTCAGATGAATAGGGCTTGGAGTTGAAATGGAGAGTCTAGAGGAAGAATGGAATGCTTGTGCTTTTCATTATAAGCCTTGCTATTTAAAAAAAAGTCAGATATATGCAAGCCACTTTGGTTTTGAAATTGAAAATTTTGATTATTGCTTTAGTGTTAAACAGCATGGAGTAAAAATAAAAGGCGTCACTGTTCTCCAGCACTATGAACATTTGTTCCATCAATCAACAAAGGAATTTTAACAGGCTAACATATCAAATATAAGATAAAAAGTCACATTTGTTTTCTTCAATTTACTTTTTAAAAAATGTAACTATTACTCAGCCATTAAAAAGAATACATTTGAATCAGTCCTAATGAGATGGATGAAACTGGAACCTATTATACAGAGTGAAGTAAGCCAGAAAGAAAAACACCAATATAGTATACTAATGCATATATATGGATTTTAGAAAGATGGTAACAATAACCCTGTGTACGAGACAGCAAAACAGACACTGATGTATAGATCAGTCTTATGGACTCTGTGGGAGAGGGAGAGGGTGGGGAGATTTGGGAGAATGGCATTGAAACATGTAAAATATCATGTATGAAACGAGATGCCAGTCCAGGTTTGATGCACGATACTGGATGCTTGGGGCTGGTGCACTGGGACGACTCAGAGGGATGGTATGGGGAGGGAGGAGGGAGGAGGGTTCAGGATGGGGAACACAGGTATACCTGTGGCGGATTCATTTTGATATTTGGCAAAACTAATACAATATTGTAAAGTTTAAAAATAAAATAAAATTTAAAAAAATGTAACTCCCCCTTTTTAAAGATGACAATCACTTCAGTTTTACTTTATAACAAACAGAATGATACCCTGGTTGCCAAACAAAATAAATATTAATGTTAAAATAGACTATAGGCCTCTTTTATTGAAGAGTCTTAATATGTTTGGACAGAAACTTCATTTGTTCTCTTAGCCAGGTATTGGTTTCTGCAATAACTGGACCCACTGCCCAACAAGGAGCTGAGTAAAGCTTTTTTTATTTTTACTTACAACTTTATGAGGCAAGATGTTGTGGCCTACTTTTGAAAAGAATTCGCTTTTCACTTTCCTTTCACTCTCCTGGTCATGCACAGTTAGAAAGTGGGCACTGCATTTTGTGGATTTGCTTCCCATTCTGCAGGGTTCTATACTGCAAATAATCTCTTTATGTCTGAGGTCATTTCTTGTGTTCATAGCAAGTATAGTTAATGGTATAAAAAATGTTACTTAGTATGTCAAGAACATTTCTCTTTCTGTAGAAGTCAAATAACATCTAAATACAATGTAAATACCCAGAACACTCTCTAAAACTGCAGATTCAGATTGCATTCACAAACAAGAGACACAGAACAACAACAAAAACAGCCCACTTTCACTCTTGGCTTGACTACTACTGGATTCTTTCATACTGATCTCAACAGGCCAAATTTTCTCTTAAATATTCCTGTATTCTGTATCTTAGTCATTCTGATTAGAACCTGAATTTTTTTCTCCTGTGTGTCTTACTGAATATCCCTGCCTTCTTACTGATTTCTCTGCTGCCAATAACTGTTTACTGAAACCCTCCCTCTATAGGACATCAGAATAATCATTTTAATTACAAGTCTGTGTAATTCTTCCAACATGCTTTAGTTGCTCTCCAGTCTCTTCAGGATGAAGTCATCTCTTGTCAGTCTTCTTTGATTCCTCATTTTAATCTGTCTGTTTTCTCTGAGAGGCTGATGCACCCTTATCATGCCACCATCACAACATTCAACCCTGGGCTCGTATAAGGTTGATTACTATCTTGGTCCTCTCACCCCAGTCCTACACTAGACCATAACATTTGATGATAAAATTAATCTAATGTATGAATAAATAATTTCATTTTTACATTTTATAAATTCCATATCCATTCATTAAAGTGCATGCAGCCCCTTGCACATGCCAAGTATTGTTTAAATGGATGAGGTCATAAAAGTGAGTGAGAAAGACAAAGAGGAAGACAGATAATGGGGAAAAAATGAACAGAACAAACATACATCAGCTGGTGATAACTGCTGCAAACAAAAGGCAGAGTAAAGGCTAAAGGGAGTGTGGGAAGAAAGTTGCTACTTTAAAAATGTCCTTAGAAGTTCAACACTCATTCATGATAAAAACTTATCAAAGTGGGTATAGTGGGAACATACCTCAAAATAATAAAAGTTATTTAAGACAAACCCACAGCCAATATAATACTTGGTGGTGAAAAGTTCAAAGCCTTTCCACTAAAATTTGGAACAAGACAAGGATACCCACTTTCACCTCTTCTATTCAACATAGCATTGGAAGTCCTAGCCACAACAATCAGATAAGAAATAAAAAGTATCCAAATTAGAAGGGAAGGGGTAAAACTCTCATTATATGAAGATGATATGATACTATATACAGAAAATCTCAATGACTCCACACAAAAGCTACTAGAACTGATAAATGAATTCAGCAAAGTAGCAGGATACAAGATTTACACATAGAAATTGGTTGTGTTTCTTTATATCAACAATGAAATAACAGAAAAGGGAGGTTAAAAAAGTATCTTTTAAAATCACAATCCAAAAAATAAAATACTTAGGAATAAACTGCACCAAGGAAGTGAAAGACTTATACATTGAGAACTATAAAACATTAATAAAGGAAACTGAAGATGCTTCAAAGAAATAGAAAGTTATCCCATGCTGTTGGATTGGAAGAATTAATATTGATAAAATGGCCATACTACCCAAAGCAATCTACAGATTTAATGTGATACCTATCAAATTATGGATGGCCTTTTTCACAGAACTAGAACAACTAATCCTAAAATTCATATGGAACCATAAAAGACCTAGAATTGCTGAAGCCATACTGAAGAAAAGGAACAAAGCAGGAGGTGTAACCATTCCAGACTTCTGAAAATGCTACAAAACAATAATAATCAAAACAGCATCATACTGACACAAAGACACACATATAGATGAATGAAACAAAATAGAGAGCCGAGAAATAAACCCATACATCTATGGCCCAATTCATCTTTGACAAAAGAGGCAAGAATATACACCAGTAAAAAGACAGTCTCTTCAACAAAGTGGGGTTGGGGAAGTTGGACAGCTGCATGAAAATCAATGATTTGAACACACCCTCTCACCATATACAAAAATTAACTCAAAATGACTTAAAGCTTTAAACACAAGACATGACACCATAAAAACTCCTAGAAGAGAACATAGGTAAAACACTCTCTGACATAAATCATACCAATGCTTTCTTAGGTCAGCTACCTCCACCCCAAGGCAATAGAAATAAAAGCAAAAAATAAACAAATGGGACCTAATTTATAAGTTTTACACAGCAAAGGACACTGTAAACATGCACACACACACACACACACGCATGCACAGACACAAAGAAAAGATACAGAATGGGAGAAAATATTTGCAAATGATGCAGCTGACAAGGGCTTAATTTCTCAAATATACAAAGAGCTCATATAACTCAACAACAAGCAAACCAAAACAGCCCAATTAAGAAATGGGCAGAAGACCTAAAGAGACATTTCTCCAAAGAAGTACAGATGGCCAATAGACACATGAAAAGATGCCCAACATAGCTAATTATGAGAGAAACACAAATCAAAACTACAGTAAGGTACCACCTCAGGTTGGTCAGAATGGCCATCATTTAAAAAAGCCTACAAATAGCAAAAGCTGGAGAGAACTGGAGAAACTGGGAACTCTTCTACACTGTTGGAGAGAATGTAAGTTGGTGCAGCCACTATGGAAAATAGTATGGATATTTCTCAGAAAACTAAAAATAGAATTATCATATGATTAAGCAATCCCACTCCTGGGCATATATCCAGGAAAACTATAATTCAAAAAGATACATGCACTTCTATGTTCACAGAAGCATTGTTCACAATAGTTAAAACATGGAAATTATCTAAATGTCCATAGATAACTGAATGGATAAAAAAGATGTAGTACACATATACAATGGAATACTATTCAGACATAAAAAGAATGAAATGCAATGCCCAGCAACATGGATGCACTTAGAGATTGGTTAAGTGCAGTCATTGAAGTAAGTCAGAAAGAGAAAGACAAATACTATATGATATCACTTATATGTGAAATCTAAAATATGACACAAATTAAACAGAATCAAGAGTAGAGACTAGACTGGTGGTTGTCAATGGGAAGGGTGGTGGGAGAGGGATGGATTCAGACTTTGGGATTAGTAGATGCAAACTTGTATATATAAAATGGATAAACAACAAGTTTCTACTGTAGAGCACAGAGAACTGTATTCAACCTCCTGGGATAAACTATAATGGAAAGGAATACAAAAAAAGAATGTATATAAATATAAAGCCCAGTCACTTTGCTGCTGCTGCTGCTGCTGTTACTAAGTCGCTTCAGTCGTGTCCGACTCTGTGAGACCCCATAGATGGCCTCCTACCAGGCTCCTCTGTCCCTGGGATTCTCCAGGCAAGAACACTGGAGTGGGTTGCCATTTCCTTCTCCAACGCATGAAAGTGAAAAGTGAAAGTGAAGTCACTCAGTCGTGTCTGACTCTTAGCGACCTCATGGACTGCAGCCTACCAGGCTCCTCCGTCCATGGGATTTTCCATGCAAGAGTACTGGAGTGGGGTGCCATGTCACTTTGCTCTACCGCAGTAATTAACACAACACTGTAAATCAACTATGAATATTCTTCAACTAAAAACACAAACAAACAAAAACAAGACAAAATGTCCTTAGCGTTTTCTCTGATAAATAATGCCCTGGGGTTGAAGGAAGTGAGGGAATGAAAAAGGAGTCAAGGTGTTACTCAATGGGTCACCAAGTACAAAGGTGTTGAGATGGGAGTCCATGTGACATGTTTGAAAAAGAGGTAGGAAGCCACTACTTCTAAAGAACAGTAAGCAAGGGAGATTTTGTGGGAGATGACGTTGAAGAGAGTTTTACCCTGAGTCAGGGAGTGATTAGAAGGGACTTCCCTGGTGGTACTATGGTTAAGAATCCATCGGCCCGTTGTAGGGGACACGGGTTCGATCCCTGGTCTTAGAAGATCCCACATGCCTCAGAGCAGCTAAGCCACTGAACCACAACCACTGAGCCCATCTACCCTAACTACTGAAGCCCATGCCTAGACCATGAACACCACAAGAAAGAGCAGAGCAGCCCCTACACATCACAACTAGAGAAAGCCTGTGTGCAGCAACAAAGACTGAGAGGGGCAAAAAAAAAAAAAAATAGCGATTAGAGGGTTTTGAGCAGACTGACACAAGCTGGTTAATAGCCCAAGGGCTCTTCAAGAGCTGTGGGTAGAAAACCCAGTACAGTAGGGCTAAGCGGGGAGAAAGGAGGCCAGGAGAGATGTTGATGGGATGGGCAAGGGTTACAGTTGTGAAGTGTTAAAAGATGGCTGAAATCTGTGATACATTTTAAAGGCAGATCTGATAGGGTCTGCTGAAAGATTGATGGGGCATGTAAGAAATGTGCATCATGCTTTAAATGAGGGAAATCTGTGATCGCACCTTAAAGAATGACTTCATGACAATAGTTAATATCCATACCAATGTTGGTCCCACTAAGGCAGTTGGTTTTTTGGTGAATTAATGCACAAAGAGCTAGGTAGTGGTAGTAGTGACAACCCACTGTACCCCTACAGATCATGAACATTTATCAGCAGCTAGGATGCAGTGTTCACATCAGGAAGCTGGGAAGTGACTGCTGACAAAAGATCAACAGAAGGCAGAAATACAAGCAAGAAAGAGCCAAATTCACCTAAGATTGGTGGAAACTGTGGTAATGCAGGATAGTTTAAGAAATAGCAATTGTTCAAGTGTTGGAAGAAGATACCTTCTGAAGGAAGTGTAGATTCATAAAAAAGTTACTTATAATAAAGTAGTGGTTAATAAGAATATAGGTGCTGAAACCAGAATACTCTGGTGTTAATTTTGACCAAATAATTTAATCTGTCTTAATTTCCTTGTCTGTAAAGTGGATTTTTATCAATCTTGTGATAGCATTAGGAGGACTGAAAGATGATAATACAAGTAAAGCTTATCTCAAGCTTATAAACTTTAATAACTCTTGCTTATTATTATTACCAAAGAGAGACTACCTTTCTTGATAGGATGAAGGAAGGGAGTTAAACATGATAGATTCTGGCAGGAACAAAATATCAAAGGTTTCCATTTAAACAAAGAACTGAATTAGACCACCTGGAAAGCCCACGTGATTCAAGTTCTAAACAATCCTTACATAACACACTTTCCCATCCTGTGAGTTTATTTATTTCATCATGAAAGTGATAAATGAGGAGCTGTAAAGATCATAAATACCTGCCTTGCTGCTGTTTCCATCTTTCAAAAATCATCAGGAACTGTTACTTCGATTTAGTTCTGAATAAAGCCCTCTGAAGTGTGAACTTGGGAAAAACTGATCATTTTAATTTTGAGATACATAATAGCCTAGGAAAAAGTCTTGTTCATGATTGTAGATGTTAAACTTCAGAGTGGCAGTTTAAAAAATGTCCACGGATTGGGTACAAATTCACAATCGGAGATTTTATAAAGAATGAGGGATCAGTACCTATAAGATACAGAATTTCAACAATACAAACACAATTGTCTATCCCAATAAAGAAAAAATTAGAAAGTGTACTAAGTCATTGCTGCACAGGGAGCTCTGAGCTCACACAGCTAAATTTTAAGGCACAACAACTTGGGGATAACATTGGAAAGGACAAGTCTGTTGGCTCATCTAACTGAGATGAAAAGGGGTCTGGAGAATTTAGGAAAATGCACCTGTACAAACATAATGAAATTTAATAGGAATATTTATAAAGTGGGACTATGAGAAAATATACACAAGTCTGGATAGATAATATATATGGTTTATATAGAAACATAGTGTGGGCATATAAATAAAATACAGCCTTGCACTCAGCATCATAAAGTCAATTGGACAAGTACAGAAACAGGCCTGGCTTCAAAGCAACTCCTTTGAGAAAGACCACTGGGGATAAGCTGGTGGTAAACTGTTACACTGCCAACAGTGTCTGGCAGATGTTCAAAAAACAAATGCAAACCCAGGCTGCATTAATTGAGGCCCAGCAGGAAAGGTGCTAGCTCTGGTCTCTGTGCTGATTAGAAAATATTTGGAATATTAGGCTCAGTTCTGAAAAGATTTAGAGAAAAACTCTAGTTCTCCCGAGGAAGGTTATCAGAATGATGAAATATCCAGAAGTTATGTTAGACAGAAATGGTTGAAAGGTTTAGACAATTTAGGCAGGAAAAGGATGATTTATGAGGTTCACATATGTTGTCTTCAAATCTTTGAAGGGTCATGGAGTAGAATAGAAGAAGGCTTAGGTTTACTGTGTATAAGTTCAATTTTGCAGAACAAGTACCAGTGGGTAGTGTTATAAGATTACACACAGGGCTATAAGGAAGTATACTCACAAAGATTCTTGATTTATTGGAACTTCTCCCAAGGGAACAGTCTTCTCGGTAAGGTAGTGAAGACTTTCATTGCCAGTGATTTGATAAAGGGTGGATGGTCAATTAGAATTTATTTTATTTCATTTGCTTCTCATAACAATCATGAATTAGAAAGGCATTTTATGTTTATTTTTATTAGTTGCCCAATAAAAACAAACAAAAAAAATTCTCTATTCTTTAGTCATTATACATTTTCTAAGTCATAAAAGAAGACTGAGCAATGAAGAACTGAGGCTTTCGAACCGTGGCGCTGGAGAAGAATCTTGAGAGTCTTGTGGACTGCACAGAGACGCCATCAGTCAATCCTAAAGGAAATAAACCCTGAATATTCATTGGAAGGACTGATTCTGAAAATGAAGCTCCAATACTTTGGCCACCGGATGCAAAGAGCCAACTCACTGGAAAAGACCCTGACTCTGGGAAAGATTGAGGTTAGCAGGAGAAGGGGGGCGACAGAGGATGAGATGGTTGGATGGCATCATCGACTCAATGGACATGAGTTTGAGCAAACTCCGGGTGGTAGTGAAGGACAGGGAAGCCTGGCGTGCTGCAGTCCATGGGTCACAAAGGGTCGGACACATGACCGAGTGACTGAACAACAACAGGTTTCTCAAACAACTACTATGATGAGGCAACTTGTAAGATTAGGAATTGTATTGATGTATGTAAAACAGCACATGTACACTAAATGGCCCCCAAAATAAGATCTAGTGTTGAAATATAAGTAAAATAAAATTACCTTAAAGCTGTTTAACACTGATAATCAACCTAAGCTCTTAGATGTGTGAAGAATAAATTAATGACTAATTTACAATGATTTTACATTAATATATTAAAATAAATTTCTTTTGTTAAATTCATTTCTTCTTATGGCCTATTTGGTTTAAATAAAAAATAAACATATATATAATAATTATAGCCTCACGAGAGGTAGGAAAAATTAAATTTTGAGTTCTTTAAAAAGAAAAAAATAAAATCATTTGTTGATTTGGGCAAAGTTCTTACTGTACTAACAAAAATGAAGTTTATTTTTAATTACTAATTTTAAACAAACGCCAAATATCATGGCTATCATTCCAGGTACCTAAAGCATTGGATTCTGAATTTTTCATGAGCAGATATTTATATCATAAAATATTTAGAGAGTTGGGCACAGAGTGTCATTCTTCTTATCCTTATCAATTGAATATAAAAATTATATCTTTTTTTACTTAATATTCATGTTTCCACCCTTTTATTGAATATCTATAGTATGACAGATCCTCCATATGTGTTATCTCTAATCCTTACACTAATTCTGCAAGACAGCTATTATTATTATGACATTTTGTAGAGGAAGAAAGCAAATTTCTGAGGATCAGTAAACTTCAGAAGGTCACTGAATGAATTAGCAGCAAAGCTGAGATTTAAGCCTGTATCTGCCTGACATCAGTCTGTCTTTTTTATTCATATCATACTGTTTAGGGAGAATGGGTTGTAGAATAAAGTCCATAATAAAATAAAATAAAATATTTATAATTGCCATAATAAAATATTATGGCAAAACAAGAAAATTTTAAACAAAAATTCTTTTCTGCCCTTTTTGACCTCCTCTCTCCCACCACTGGGTATTGTGTTTTTGCATTATCAACCAGACCCGCCCACCCCCATGGGCAGAAATACCAGTTCAACCATTAACAGGGACATTCTCCTAGCACAAACAAGACAACCCTTTAAAAAATAACATTTCTTCTTCAGCTTGTAAGGAGTCACATGACCGACCATGATGTTGCTTAGATCTAGATTATACAAAAAGTCAATAATATGTAATTTGATGTACAGCCCTCAAAAAGCTTATATAACTGTGCCTTGAGTTCTAACAGGTAGAATAATTTTCAGCGTTTTCTGAGATGCTTGTCCCAGGTTAAAATCCTAATATTTGGCTCAAATAAAATTTTCCATTTATTTCTTAGATTGACTGGTTTAATTTTTTGTCCCCAAAGTGTAAAGCCCATCTTTCATTTCATTATTTGGTTTAGAAAACTATGAAATTATTAAGTAAAAGGCACAAAAGTCTTGCCAGAATCTGTTGACGATCCTACTTTCAGTCTACTGGTTGGGCAAAGGAGTTTCCAAGAATAAATAGGAAAATGAATCTGACCTCTCTCACAAATTCTTTAAGTTGAAAGAAAAGGAGAAAATCTGTATCTGATAAGATCATCTCATCTAAATATAGAGGAAATGAGCCATAAATTCAAGTTCCTTTTTGCAAAAAGTGAATTGTGAAACCAAAGCTGGCATACTGCCTACATTTCTCATTATAAAAGATGTACTATGGCTGTAGAAGAGGAACAAAAACAGAAAAGGGGATGAGAGAATTTAAAATTTATGAGTTTTAATCTAAAAATAATAGATTTTTGGTTAGTGAGGCGGCTGGCTGGGGAATGCCAGAGGAATTAAGAAAGGCATATACAGTAAGCAGTGTGCCTTGCATATTATTATGTGTGACTATGAGCTCAAATAGGAATGACAATATATTTGGATTTAAAAATTCACTGATTTGACACTCACTTTTTATATCCTTTTTTTTTGTCCTTTTGACTTTCTTTTTTACCTGTAGATGATTGCTGAGAAACCAACAGTTAAAACTTCCTGACTTTTCAAGGAAAAGAAAAAATATGGTGACAGTAAGCCAGAAGAGAAAGCTGATAGTGGAGGCAGTAATGAGTTTTGTATAGATAAAGGGATAGGATATGAATGACAGGGAGAGATTATGCATTTCCACTGAGACTAGGGAAAGAGGGAAAGAGAGAGATTGTACATTTCCATTGAGACTAGGGAAAGAGGGAAAGTCAAATATAAGAAGGGTGCCCTATGGACTTAGAGACATAAGAATGATTTTTTTCAGTGAAATAATGTTTCAAAATTATAGATACTCTGCAAGTGTTTCATAGAATGGTTTAGGTTCAGTACTGCCCTGAAAAAGGAATAGCCTTTCAATGACCTTTTTCAGCTCACGATTAAAATTTTGATTACTAGTTTTCTCATTATCTCTCAAGATATGTGTAAAATAATGATTCTACCCTAATCTGACTTGGAGCTTTTAACTTGGGAATTTCTGTTTTACAGTCCTCTGCCCACAGTATTTCATTTTATGATGCAGAAAGTCAGAGGAGATAGATGATCTTGATAGTCTCCTATGCAACAGAGCTCCTCACTTCATTTAAATGGAAATGTGCATTTTCATGGAAATTCAGGCCTGTATTGATGAACAAAGATAAGCTGCCACTATTAAATATAATAGTGATATAAAAAAAGTGTTCTAGAAAACATATTTTTAAAAATAGTAAAATTTACACTGACAGGAAAACCATTTTTTTAAGAATATATGCATAGCAATATGTACAGCCTAGAAATAGGATAAATTAAATTTTCTAAAATCTGTCCCATAGTATTTGAAGGGTTATAAAGTTGAAAACCCAGGACAAAGGTTGTGAACGTCAGGGTGAATACATGTTTTTGATAAGCACAGTGACTTAATATGAATAAACTAATTAGCATAGTGCCTTTGTATAAGTAGATATTAGTCATGTAATAAACATTTTTCAGTAGACTTGTTAAGAAATGTCATGGGTTAGGTGTGGTATTATTTTCCACACTCTTTTCTTTCTTAAAATTTTAATGTGACTATTTTGGGGTTCATTTTTTAATAACACATTTAAGAAATACTTAATGATTATACATGGGCTTCCCTGGAGGTTCAGACAGTAAAGAGTCTGCCTTCAATGCGGGAGACCCCAGTTTGATCCCTGGGTCAGAAAGATCCGCTGGAGAAGGAAATCACAATCTGCTCCAGTATTCTTGCCTGGGAAATCCAATGGATGGAGGAGCCTGGTAGACTATAGTCCATGGGGTCGCAAAGAGTGGGACAGGACTGAGCAACTTCACTTTCATTTTTAATGATAATACATAGTTTCTCCCAACTAGAAACCTGCAATGCATTCTTAACTATATCTTTGCCAAAAAACATGGAGATTTTTCCTCAGCAATGACTTGTGATGTATCCTTCTCACTGCTACTCTCAGTGGCTTCATGGGACCTGATATTAACATCTTTCACCTGACAATTGCCAAAATCTGATATCTCACCTCTTTCCCATCCTCCCCACAACACTCCCCTCTCTACAGAATCTACATTTCCCCTTCAGTCACTTAATTTACTCTTCTGAGGGGAATAGGGATACCTAACGCACACAGATGAGGAGGAAATGGAATCTGAGAAGAAACAAATAGGTGGGGAAAAAATAAAGAATATGAAACAACCAGAGGAAAGTATTGACAGTAAAACATTGGGCAAGTAACAAGTTGTGCAATTACATTCCTGAGGTTCAGGGCAGGTCGTCCCAGGATGTGCCACTCTGGTAATATGGAGTATTTTGAACTGAAGATAATCAAGGCCCAACAGACTGAAGGAGATCTTTATACCATTCCCTTAACTGTCTCAGCCCACTTAGATGGAGGGCCTGGTCCAGAAGAGAGCTAACACAAAGATAACTACAAAGACTAAGGGTTAGTTGCCTAAACTTGCAGGGGGGTGGAGGCAGGGCCTAAAGATCAAATTCCTCTGTAACCCATCATCTCTGTAAGGCTTGGCAAATGTTTGCTTACTGAATGTCTGCTCTTTCTATCCTCTGTGAGTAGTCTTCCTTCCTTTGAAACCCCAGACCCCACCCTCTTCTTCTTAGCTCAAAATGGCATACAAGCTTCAGTTGCCTGCCTGTCAGGGGGAGCCTCTCATTATCCTCTGTGGGGTTTTTGTAGTACACAATTAGATTTGTTTTCTCCTATTAACCCATCTTATGCCAATTTAATTAACAGACCAGCCAAAGACCCTAGAAGGATAGGGGAAAACTTTTCCTCCCTTACAATGTCACAAATGTTAGAAAATTATTAATTCCTTAGATTGACTATGATGATGAAAGTCACTCAGTTGTGTCCAACTCTTTGCAACCCCATGTTCTATACAGTCCATGGAATTCTCCAGGGCAGAATACTGGAGTGGGTAGCCTTTCCCTTCTCCAAGGGATCTTCCCAAACCAGGGATTGAACCCAGGTCTCCCACATTGCAGGCAGATTCTTTACCAGCTGAGCCACCAGGGAAGCCCAAGAATACTGGAGTGGGTAGCCTATCCCTTCTCCAGTGGATCTTCCTGACCCAGGAATCAAACTGGGGTCTCATGCATTGCAGGCTTTTTCTATACTGCTGCTGTGGGAAGTGCCCACATATTCATTAGACTTTCCCAAGTAAACCGTTTTAGGAATGTGACTTAAGGAAGTTAACCAACAGTAGAATAGTACAGGCCAGGGGCACAAAGAGGAAAGTTATAATACTACAGCTTTTTCTCATACAGAGTTTTTACTTTTATGATTCTTCTGAAGATAGACAGTAAAAGATCACTTAGCATATTGTTTGAAAGCTGAAATAGTTGAAGATGAATAAATATAAGAGACACCGATGTTAACTCTATATATCTATACTTCTTTCTTTGCCAAATGGAAAGAATCCCATTGTGACTTGTAGAGTTCAGACAGGTTAGGGAGATCATGACATTAAAATAGTCTCTTTAACAGTTATTGCTTGCTTTGGCAGTATCTGTCATATTTTTATAGGATAAAAGTATATTTTGGTTAAAACCCAAACAATAAAGAAAAACTGAACGTATCTGTTTTGCAAACTAAAGAATGTCACCTGCACTAGCCATCTGGCTCTACGAGGATTGAGTCATAAGCCACTGCAGCCACTGACCTTTAATATGCCCTAAAAGGATTTCAGGGTGGAAATAAGGAATGAGGCACTCCATGCTCTGGGAAAACGAGCAGAACAAGACTTCAGAGAGTTAATTTTTTGGAGAAATTTTTTATGAACCTGGATTCTTGTATCTTCCTAAACTTAGAAAAGCACTAAAACCATTAACTAAGATAACTGTGCCTAATGACTGGCAGCTACCTTCTAGGGAGATAGGACATGTGGGCCTGGTTGCAGGTACCCCATTTGTCAAATCCCCCTTTACTTTTTCATAACAGTTTCTCAGAGCTTTTGAGAGGCTGTCTTCCAGGCTACATTTCTTAACAAGACGATGAATGAACTCAATTCACAGTTTCTAAATTGTGCTTTTTTTTTAGTTGACAGTTTACACCTCAGATACTTGATGCTTATCTTTCAACATTATGATTTCAGACATTGGTTGCTTAATCTATGCACAAAAGCTTATAAGAAATAATTCTCCTGAATCCCCATGAGTATGGAATAATACCAAATAAAAGGTCATACAACTTTTTCTCAGAGGCCAGAGGAAGCAAGCCAAATATAGGGTTTAATGGAATCACTCAACCTCCTTTTTTTTTTTTTTTTTTTCTATTTCTCTGCTGTCTTAAGGAAATGAACTCCAAAACTAGATGGGTATAATCAGTCACTCTTTTCAATTATGCCTTTAATGCCTATTGATACACTTTATGTTGGGCAGAAGAGAATAGAGAATCTGGTTCCATTCCAGGTTCTTAATCTTTCTGATAAGACAGCCGCAATGGCTATAAAGCATTAAGATTTAAGTGTATAGGACCCTTGTGTCAGCTTTCATAGTGAGAACAGGCCTTGGAGGAGATATGGCCCATGAGGCAATGAGAGTGAATGACATAAGAAAGGGCTGTCTTCAAATATTCCTGGAGTTCTCAATACAGTGCTATCTCTCTGTGTATCTGGGCAACAGTCATCTTCTTGGGTGGAGTCAGCCAGAACTTTGAGTTTAGAAGGGTCCTGCTGTTCGTTGAATGCTCTGTTGTCACTGTCTTGAAATTCTTAATAGTGTTTTTAACAAAGAACTCTACATTTGTTGGGGCAGGGAAGCCTGGAGTGCTGCAGTCCATGGGGTTGCAGAGAGTCAAACGCAACTGCGTAACTGAACAACAATAACTACATTTGTTGTTTGCTCTGGTCCCTGCAAATTATGTAGCCAGTCCTTCTGGTGAAGAAGAGTTTTGAAATAAAGAAAGCCTTTTGCTCTTTGCAAGGACACAACAGCCAGCTGGAATGAGATGTTCTGCTCTCTCTAAAGGATTACACAGATACCTAACACCTAGAGGAGACTGACATCCTCCTTTAGGATCCAGTCTTTCTCTTTTAGCTCCCCCTTTTAGCTGCATGCATGGCTGCCCAGTCAGAGATTATATTTCCAAACTCTCTTGCTTTTAGGTGTATCCATGTGATTGTATTTGGACTATTGATTCCTATTTGCTATTTCCAGGTTATTACCTTAAAGACAAAGCTAATTTTCCTAAAGGCAAAGCGAAAGAGCCCAAACCCCTTTCTTTTCCTTCTCAGAGATCAGAAGGTAGCTGTGCTGGTGATCAGCCTTTACCATTCAGAGGAGGAAAACATGCTATGGGAAGGCAGAGCAAAAAGTAGGAGGCACTCTGGTCCCTTCAAGACCTCCTGAATGACAGCTTCTCTGACAGCACAGATTATTCATCTTGTCCTTTGAGCAACGACTTGAGAGAGGAACACGTGTTTATTCTGAGGTCTCTTTGTTATATTGGCTTGGCCTCTACCCCAAACGTACAAAAGAAATTCTTCAGGGCTGATTCATAATAAATTTGTATTTATCTAGAATAACTGAATAATATAGTGTTCTGAGCATTTGAATATTCTACATAGGGACAATCATTAGTTTGCATTAAAGGGATATAAAACTATATTGAACCAAATTTTATACTCAGTGAGTCTCAGAACACTTCTGGATCTTGCAGAACCTCAAGGTCGTCACTGCAAATACTAATTATAGTATGTGTCTGTAGATGCTGGGGAATAAGTACAATAACCTATGAAAAACCTCCTGAAGTTGCATTTACAAAATAAATTCCTCTAACAGGATGTTAAAAATGTTTGTGAATTTTCTCATTGTTTGGAAACTTAATTTGGAAACTTGCAATACTTTTTAAAACAATAACATCATATATACAAGATAATTTTACTTTGCATTAAATTTTTTTTCACTGACTGAAACTGCTAAGATTTAAAATATTATGTTGATAAACCAGTTACAAAACCATCAAGGAGTGTTTTGCCTATGTTCTCCTCTAGGAGTTTTATAGTTTCTGGCCTTACATTTAGATCTTTAATCCATTTTGAGTTTATTTTTGTGTATGGTGTTAGAAAGTGTTCTAGTTTCATTCTTTTACAAGTGGTTGACCAGATTTCCCAGCACCACTTGTTAAAGAGATTGTCTTTAATCCATTGTATATTCTTGCCTCCTTTGTCAAAGATAAGGTGTCCATATATGCATGGATTTATCTCTGGGCTTTCTATTTTGTTCCATTGATCTATATTTCTATCTTTGTGCCAGTACCATACTGTCTTGATAACTGTGGCTTTGTAGTAGAGCCTGAAGTCAGGTAGGTTGATTCCTCCAGTTCCATTCTTCTTTCTCAAGATCGCTTTGGCTATTCGAGGTTTTTTGTATTTCCATACAAATTGTGAAATTATTTGTTCTAGCTCTGTGAAGAATACTGTTGGTAGCTTGATAGGGATTGCATTGAATCTATAAATTGCTTTGGGTAGTATACTCATTTTCACTACATTGATTCTTCCAATACATGAACATGGTATATTTCTCCATCTATTAGTGTCCTCTTTGATTTCTTTCACCAGTGTTTTATAGTTTTCTATATATAGGTCTTTAGTTTCTTTAGGTAGATATATTCCTAAGTATTTTATTCTTTCCTTTGCAATGGTGAATGGAATTGTTTCCTTAATTTCTCTTTCTGTTTTCTCATTATTAGCGTATAGGAATGCAAGGGATTTCTGTGTGTTGATTTTATATCCTGCAACTTTACTATAGTCATTGATTAGTTCTAGTAATTTTCTGGTGGAGTCTTTAGGGTTTTCTATGTAGAGGATCATGTCATGAGAACATAGGCAAAACACTCTCTGACATACATCACAGCAGGATCCTCTATGACCCACCTCCCAGAATATTGGAAATAAAAGCAAAAATAAAAAATGAGACCTAATTAACCTTAAAAGCTTCTGCACATCAAAGGAAACTATTAGCAAGGTGAAAAGACAGCCTTCAGAATGGGAGAAAATAATAGCAAATGAAGCAACTGACAAACAACTAATCTCAAAAATATACAAGCAACTCCTACAGCTCAACTCCAGAAAAATAAATGACCCAATAAAAAAATGGGCCAAAGAACTAAATAGACATTTCTCCAAAGAAGACATACAGATGGCTAACAAACACATGAAAAGATGCTCAACATCACTTATTATCAGAGAAATGCAAATCAAAACCACTATGAGGTACCATTTCACACCAGTCAGAATGGCTGCGATCCAAAAGTCTACAAATAATAAATGCTGGAGAGGGTGTGGAGAAAAGGGAACCCTCTTACACTGTTGGCGGGAATGCAAACTAGTACAGCCACTATGGAGAACAGTGTGGAGATTCCTTAAAAAACTGGAAATAGAACTGCCTTATGATCCAGCAATCCCACTGCTGGGCATACACACTGAGGAAACCAGAAGGGAAAGAGACACGTGTACCCCAGTGTTCATCGCAGCTCTGTTTATAATAGCCAGGACATGGAAGCAACCTAGATGTCCATCAGCAGACGAATGGATAAGAAAGCGGTGGTACATATACACAATGGAGTATTACTCAGCCATTAAAAAGAATACATTTGAATCAGTTCTAATGAGGTGGATGAAACTGGAGCTATTATGCAGAGTGAAGTAAGCCAGAAGGAAAAACATCAATACAGTATACTAACGCATATATATGGAATTTAGAAAGATGGTAACAATAACCTGTGTACGAGACAGCAAAAGAGACACTGATGTATAGAACAGTCTTATGGACTCTGTGGGAGAGGGAGAGGGTAGGAAGATTTGGGAGAATGGCATTGAAACATGTAAAATATCATGTATGAAACGAGATGCCAGTCCAGGTTCGATGCAGGATACTGGATGCTTGGGGCTATTGTACTGGGACGACCCAGAGGGATGGTATGGGGAGGGAGGAGGGAGGAGGGTTCAGGATGGGGAACACATGTATACCTGTGGCGGATTCATTTTGATATTTGGCAAAACTAATACAATTATGTAAAGTTTAAAAAAAAAAAAAACCATCAAGGAATCATAATTTCAAAAGTGTAGACTTGCAGTTTACCTGCCCCAATGACTCTCTCAATGCGTATTCTTGACGGATCAATCTCCTTTGCAAATTCATGGATTGCTAGGGATGGGTCTTCATATGTATCTGGATCTATGTAAGTTTTAATTCCTGGGAAGCGTACTGCAACAGAATAAAAGACTGAATTAGTTTAAGAGTATTCTAGCAAATCACACATCCTGTGAATAGTTAAAATGAGAGGTGACATACTAAAGTAGTCATTCTTTTTTTAAATTGAAGTATAAATGACTCACAATATTATGTTAGTTTCAGGTGTACAATATAGTGATACAATATTTTTATACATTATAAAATGATCACAACAATAAGTTGAATTACCATCTGCCACCCCACAAAGTTATTAAAATTGTATGGACTACTGTGCCTGTACTGTATATTACATACCCATGATTTATTTAATAACTGGAAGTTTGTATCTCTTTAATCTCCCTCACTTATTTCACTCATCCCCTCATTCTCTTCCTGTCTGTCAATCACTCATTTGTTTTCTGTATTTATGAGCTTGTTTCTGTTTTGTTATGCTAGTCCATTTGTTTTGTTTTTTAGATTTCACATATAAATGAAATCATATGGTCTTTCTGTCTGCTCTATTTTACTTCATATAATACGCCCTACATCTATTCATTTTGTCACAAAAGGCAAGATTTTATTCTTCTTTACAGCCAAGTAGTATTACATTATACATAATATCACATCTTCTTTATTCACTCACCTATGGATGGGTGAATAAAGACGACACTTAGGCTGCTTCCAAATGATAGTTATTGTAAATAATACTGCTTTGAGCCCAAGAGTGCACACATTTTTCAATTTAGTGTTTTTGTTTTCTTCAGAAAAATATCCAGAATTGGAATTGTTGGATTGTATGATATTTCTAATTTTTTGAGGCACCTCCATACTGTTTTCCATAGTGTCTGCACCAGTTCACCCTCCTGCCCATAGTACATGAGACTTTCCTCTTCTCTATACCTTGCCCACACTTATTCTTTGTTGTCTTTTTGATAATAAATATTCTGACATGTATGAGGTGATACTTCATTGTGGGTTTGATTTTTATTTCCTTATGATTAGTGATGTTGAACATCTCTCCATGTGTCAAATACCCATCTGCATGCCTTCTTTGTAAAAATGTCTATTCTGTTCCTCTGCCCAAATTTTAATCAAGTTGTTAGGCATTATTATTAATAAATTCAATTATCTTTTATAATTATTATCTTTTATAATTTTGTGCTGCCCCATGCCACCCAATAGATACTTGGAATCAAAATTTTATTTGTATACTGTTGATATAAAATGATCTGGTGGTTTCAAAGAGAGTGAGCTGACAAATTCCATAAGACACATTTTTATTATATTTCTATAAAAAGGTTAATTGGCTCACTTGGCCACTCAGTTCAGTTCAGTTGCTCAGTTGTGTCCAACTCTTCGCAACCCCATGGACTGCAGCACGCCAGGCCTCCCTGTCTATCACCAACTCCCGGAGTTTACTCAAACTCATGTCCAATGAGTCGGTGATGCCATCCAGCCATCTGATCCTCTTTCGTCCCCTTCTCCTCCTGTCTTCAATCTTTCCCAACATCAGGGTCTTTAAAATGATTCAGCTCTTCACATCTGGTGGCCAAAGTATTGGAATTTCAGCTTTAAACATCAGTCCTTCCAATGAACACCCAGGACTGATCTCCTTTAGGATGGACTGGTTAGATCTCCTTGCAGTCCAAGGGAATCTCAAGAGTCTTCTCCAACACCAGTTCAAAAGCATCAATTCTTCAGCCCTCAGCTTCCTTTATAGTCCAACTCTCATATCCATACATGACTACTGGAAAAACCATAGCCTTGACTAGATGGACCTTTTTTGGCAAAGTAACATCTCTGCTTTTTAATATGCTGTCTAGGTTGGTCACAACTTTCCTTCCAAGGAGCAAACATCTTTTAATTTTATGGCTGCAATCACCATCTGCAGTGATTTTGGAGTGCCCCCCCTCAACCAAAAAAAAAAAGTCAGCCACTGTTTTCACTTTTTCCCCATCTATTTGCCATGAAGTGATGGGACCAGATGCCATGATCTTAGTTTTCTGAATGTTGAGCTTAAGCCAACATTTTCACTCTCCTCTTTCACTTTCATAAGAGGCTTTTTAGTTCCTTTTCACTTTCTGTCATAAGGGTGGTGTCATCTGCATATCTGAGGTTATTGATATTTCTCCCGGCAATCTTGATTCCAGCTTGTGCTTTCTCCAGCCCAGTGTTCCTCATGATGTACTCTGCATAGAAGTTAAATAAGCAGGGTGACAATATACAGCCTTGACATACTCCTTTTCCTATTTGGAACCAGTCTGTTGTTCCATGTCCACTTCTAACTGTTGCTTCCTGACCTGCATACATATTTCTCAAGAGGCAGGTCAGGTAGTCTGGTATTCCCATCTCTTTCAGAATTTTCCACAGTTTATTGTGATCTACACAGTCAAAGGTTTTGGCATAGTCAACAAAGCAGAAGTAGATGTTTTTCTGGAATTCTCTTGATTTTTTGATGATCCAGAAGTTGTTGGCAATTTGATCTCTGGTTCCTCTGCCTTTTCTAAAACCAGCTTGAACATCTGGAAGTTCACGGTTCACGTATTGCTGAGCCTAGCTTGGAGAATTTTGAGCATTACTTTACTAGCATGTAAGATGAATGCAATTGTGTGGTAGTTTAAGCATTCTTTGGCATTGCTTTTCTTTGGGATTGGAATGAAAACTGACCTTTTCCAGTCCATACAGTGGAAGTGATAAATAGATTTAAGGGACTAGATCTGATCAACAGAGTGGTTGATGAACTATGGACAAGGTTTGTGACATTGTACAGGAGATAGACAGCAAGAGTATTCCCAAGAAAAAGAAATGCAAAATGGCTGTCTGAGGAGGCCTACAAATAGCTGTGAAAAGAAGAGAAGCCAAAAGCAAAGGAGAAAGGAAAGATATGTTGGGGGCCGGCATGAGGCACTCCGCCTGTGGCAAAGGTCATGAGGAAGGAGGCTTGACATACGCAAAGGCGGGATCGAGCCTCAGGAGTCCCCCTGGAAATCCTTGAGCATCTACCCCCATAACCAGAGCCTGCCTACTTTACTACTTCATGCTCTCACCTACACCTCTGACTTTACGGGGGGCTGTCCCCCACCACCTCTTTCGGAGAAGGAGTTAACTTAGAGCTCCAGTTAATAAAAACTCCTGGGTGTGACAAGAGTGTTTTAACCTACAAACTCCTCTGAAGGTTCTCTAGCCTGCCTGACAGGCTTGTCCGGCCACATGTGATTGCTCACAGCCTCCCAACCGTGAGAGGCACGAGATGCTTTAAACCTTCTAAAAACAGGTTCCTTAGAAAAGTTAGAAAACCATTAGCATAAGTATAATGGGCTGATTAGAAATTGTATTGGTGAAGGGTTTTTCATTTGTTGAGCCAATGTTTACTGCTAAGTCTCCACATCCCCTGCCCTTACACATATTAATGAATATATAGAAGAAATAAGTATTAACCTTTGGTATAAATCACATTAGACCTTAGGCTAAGTAAATTCTTTCCTTAACTAAAACCCACTATACCCTCACCCTATAGGAATGTAACTTTATTTGGGTGGCGTCTGTTTTAAGAATAATCACCCCTGGAGAAATAAGTGTCCTGGTTGACTGACCGCTGTCACAAGGAGAGGGTCATAAATTGTCAGCAGGCCCCCTGGCCAGAAAATGATGTAACATCCCTAAGACCTCTGTATACATTTGTATGAAGCACCTGACTTTGATAAAAGTCAGGACTGCTGACCCCGCGTGACTTTTGCATAACATCTCAGTGTATAAAAGTAGACCATGGAAAATAAAGAATTGGAATCAGTTTCTCAAAATACTGGTCTCCCCATGTTGCTCTCTCTCTTACACTCTGGCTGAGTCTCCATCTGGAGCGCGGAACCTGCCATGCTTACTAATTTTGCCTGGGCTTCTAAGATCCGACCAGGGAGGCCTCAGTGTCTCCTCTCCTTCGGGAGAACGGAAGGACGCCTGCGGCCTACGTAAGTGGTGCAAGCTTCTTGTCTTGAAGTTTTATTGGTCTCCCGCGTAAACCAAGCTACTCAGCCTCTTTTCTCCACTGAATTTTCCTACTGAGCTATCCTCATTCTATTACTCTTTATATCTCTAATTAATATCTAATTGAAGCTATTGTATCCTGATCCTCGCCGACGCCGTCCCCGCTTCGAACTCCCTGGATCAGCCGGGGCTGGACCCTGGCAAAGATATACCCATTTGAACGCAGAGTTCCAAAGAATAGCAAGGAGAGATAAGAAATCAGTGACCAGGGGAAAAAAATAGAGGAAAACTATAGAATGTGAAAGACTAGAAATCTCTTCAAGAAAATTAGAGATACAAAGGGAACAGTTCATGCAAAGATGGGCTCAATAAAGGACAGAAATGTATGGACTTAACAGAAGCAGAAGATATTAAGAAGAGGTGGCAACAATACACAGAACTGTACAAAAAAGATCTTCATGACCCAGATAATCAGGATGGTGTTATCGCTCACGTAGAGCCAGACATCCTCGAATGTGAAGTTAAGTGGGCATTAGGAAGCATCACTAGGAACAAAGCTAGTGGAGGTGATAGAATTCCAGTTGAGCTATTTCATATCCTGGAAGATGATGCTGTGAAAGTGCTGCACTTAGCCACTAGCACCCATATATTTTACTTTTAATGTAACTCTAGACATGGGAGAAACAAAGCATGAACTTTCTCCCCAGTCAAACATGCCCCTTAGAGTCCTTCCTAAGGAATTGTGGTTTTGGAGAGGACTCTTGAGAGTCCATTGGACTGCAAGGAGATCAAACCAGTCCATCCTAAAGGAAATCAGCCCTGAATATTCTTGGAAGGACTGATGCTGAAGCTGAAGCTCCAATACTTGGGCCACCTGATGCGAAGGACTGACTCACTAGAAAAGACCCTGATGCTGGGAAAGACTGAAGGCAGGAGGAGAAGGGGACAACAGAGGATGAGATAGTTGGATGGCATCACTGACTCAATGGACATGAGTTTGAGCAGGCTCCAGGAGTTGGTGATAGACAGGGAAGCCTGGTGTGCTTCAGTCCATGGGGTCACAAAGAGTCAGACATGACTGAGCATCTGAACTAAACTATCAGTTCTTCCTGGACTTTTTTACTCTATGTCCGTAGGTTTTCCTGAACTCATGTCCTATTTTAGTGGCCTCTCCCCTTTCAGAAACTCTTAGGCAATAAAACACAGACTCCATGGCACAGCAACAGAGAGGATCACTACACTATGGATCATAGATCTTTTCTGTGATCTGGTAGTTGCTTCTATGGCAAAATTGCACATTTTCCTGGAAAGGATCCTCTTTCCATTCTAGAGGAAGGGATAAGAATCAAAGGCCCAAATCCAGTCACTCACTGTATAGGTACTCCTCTTTCTATGGTGGGTGTGAGGGTACTCACAGCCCATGGGCAGTTAGGAAGATAGATAGGGCTGGCTGGAAAACTTGGAAGTCTGGGTACATATTAATTTGAAACTTCTATGTGAAGTCACAGACTCCAGTAGATATTTCTCTGCTTTGCTCACTAGTTTCTGCTTTCCACTTTAGATAGTCCCTATATGACAGGTGATCATTTCTTAGAGTACATCTTTACACATTTCCTTAGCTATGGTTTTATAGGCAATGATCACACAGTCAACCTTTACTGAATACAGATTAGTAGGGGTTAAAAGATCAGTGTTATATTTATTGGACTGCAAGGAGATCCAACTAGTCCATCCTAAAGGAGATCAGTCCTGGGTATTCATTGGAAGGACTGATGTTGAAGCTGAAACTCCAATACTTCGGCCACCTGATGTGAAGAGCTGACTCATTTAAAAAGACCCTGATGCTGGGAAAGATTGAAGGCAGGAAAAGAAGGGGATGACAGAGGATGAGATGGTTGGATGGCATCACCGACTCGATGGACATGGGTTTGGGTGGACTCTGTGAGTTGGTGATGGACAGGGAGGCCTGGCATGCTGCAGTTCATGGGGTCACAAAGAGTCAGACACGACTAAGCAACTGAACTGAACTGATAATTATTGCATATAAATTATCCTCAGTTTTTTTGCTTCTTAGATTTTGAAAGTCATACAACACCCTGAGTTAAGCATTGCCCAGGTCTTAGAAACATGTTCTTGCAAGAAAAACTCAAAAGCAAACAAAAGGTGATAAAATGAGTTTAGAGAAGGTGGTGAAAAGCTCATCAGCAGTAATTTGCTTCATGAGTTTTTCCGTGCCTGTTCTTTCATTACTTTTTGCCTCCTGACTTCTAGTGCTAGATAAGCACCAATGAGAAGATCAGCACTTCCCAAAATCGTACCAGTAAAGCATATTTCTAGATAGACTTGACTGATTCTAAAACGCTATGCTTTTTTTGACTTCTCAAACTCAAGAATTTGACTTTAGATTGGAGAAAATGAGAGCAGATAATTTGTACTTCTGGTTCATACTCTTAATGACATTTTTGTAACTTCATAGGAGTTGTGATTTCAGACTGAGTACTCTAAGTTCAAATCCAGTGGCTACTACCAGATGATTAGATCCATATGGTCATGTTGATAACATTACTTTATGCACAGATAACACATGCCATTTATTAACTTATGCATAGTTTTACCAATTCAACCATTTAATAATTTAAAGTGATATACATATCTACAGAATAAACTGAGTGGTTAGTATCACTTTTTTTTCTTGAATACACAATATATGTAGTATAGCAAAACCCCCAAACTTAGTTCCAATTTTGAATATCTTGTTACTACTTATTTGTGTCTTCTTAAACATTTATTTGTTATATTTCTTCTATCTTCTTGGCTTCCTCAGGTTATTTTCATTGCTTATTGCTGGGACCATCTGGTTCAGTTTATACTAAGCTACTAGTTGGAAAACAGGTGAAAACTTTTTCTTCTGCAGTTCAGTAGTGAATGTCCTGCAGTGAATCTTGAGGTTACTCACTTTAAGTCACTGGACCAAGTGCCTAGATCCAGGTTTCTGCATCTGTCTACGTTATTTTTGGCTCATCCCATGACTGTTATCAGCTGTCTCAGTTCTCCCTTCCCTGCCGGGGCAGTGATCCTCAAACTCTTTGTGTGAAAAAACCACATAGGAGAGTTTGTTAAAAATGCTTATCCCTTAGCCCTACTCTGGACCTTCTGAGTCTGAACATAGGTGGGTAAGGGTGAAAACTTTGATGGCAGCTGGTCCTCAGCCCCTGCTCAGAGAAGTCATGTGAATCTTAGACACGAGCCCTAAAGGAACCCTCTAGTTTATAATTTTCTCACTTAAATCCTTTCCATTCTCTGAAGGGTAATATGGGTTGAAAAGTCCCTTATTACTTCAGCTCAATTTGAAATAGAAGATGAGTTTAAATAGTTAAACAACTTGCTTCACATGTTATCTCTATACTATGATTAATTAGAGAACATCCCTTTCTTGTCAATTCAGTGTCTCATGACAGAGAAACTGCCTTGACAAAGTAGTTTGCAATTTGGAGGTGGAGGTGGGCGTTGGGGTGGGGGGTGGTGGTGGTGGCAATTATAAAACCAACTATAGTGGTAATTATAGCTTACTTCAGAAGAGATCCTTCAAATGACTATAACCTTGTTGTCAGCTCAAGGATTTCATACATATTCTAAGAGTTAAAGAGCTGATTTTCTAGTGTTAATGAATTTTAAATTGATTTGTTGTATGTTAAATGACAGTGCCTACAAGAAGCAACAAGAATCCCTTACTATTTCTATAGCTAATGATCCACTAAATAAAACCAACTAATGTTTTGGAGCCATTGTGAGTGGTAAATAACTAGATATAATCAGTCATCTTATATTTTTAGCTTATTCAGTTGTGTTTCCCAGCAAGCATAATTAGGAAAAAGGTAATATCATATAATGAGAAGCAGGTGCAATTTTCACTAGAAAACCTAGAAACCAGATGAAAAGTCTCAGTGCTGAAAGATTGGAACTGAATTTCTTTGGCTTTCTCAACTCATGGATACATGTTTAAAATGAACTCTTAAAAACCATGGAAGAAAGTCACTGAACTACTTACAATGCCCATTCTGTAAGTCCTTTCTTCTCTTCTCTTCTGACTTCATTTTGGCCTTTATGTACCATTGACACCTTTATAAGAGGTAAAGAGAACCTTATTTAGGAATTATGCTGGATAAGAACCAATATCAATTAAAATACTCCTCACTCATAGGCAAAAATTCTTATCATAAAGATGGCTTTTAAGAACATCTTTATAGAAAATACTCCATAGAAGTTTCTTTTTACTATATCAATATTAGCTCCAGAGAAAAATAAAATACTCTCAAGTACATTGATTGATCCAAATGATGGGAGGTCTAGAAAATATTTAATAACAAGCAGTGACAATCATGTCTTTCCTTATATGGCCTCTAACAGCTATAGTTGGTGAATAGCTTTAAAAGTCACAATGGAAACATTGTTCTTGATTCAGAAACTCAGAAATTTAGACAACTGTATTCCAGTTTCAGTGGTGAACAGTGTGTTTCTTTTTTTTTTTTTTAAATTGGAAGTGGTAAAAGTGTGTTCTGTTTTCTGTCTCAGAAAAATCATGTCCTGAAGAATGGAGGCAGGAACTTATCTCCTATGACTTCTTTAACATGAAAAATTCATCAACATCCATATTACCTGACAGTTCATCAAACTGCTAATTCCAAATGGTTAAACAGAATACACCTGTGGTGCACAATCCAATCTTTCAATGTGAATTTGGCTTCAGATCCTATGACAAATTGCATATTTATTCAAATGTCTTAAAATTTTCATAGAATAATTTCCAGTGAATGCTTCTGTAGCAAAGTGCTTAAGTCATGCTTCAGAATAAATTTTTTATCTTATGTAACTGAACTTTTTTTTTTTAATATAGAAAGTTAAGGAAGTTTCTGATGTCATATAAATTGGCAAACATGGAAACTGTACTAAATTATTTTCAACTTTCAATTTTTGTCATTATTAAATCTTTTTTTAAAATGGTATTCAAATTCTGTTTCAGAAATCCTAAATAAATATAACAGCCGTGCCTATCTCTCAGGTTTACTAGGCCAATCTTATTTAGCCTATAATGACTGTCAGGTCTTCTTTTAAGTTTGTCATATTTATGTATTAAGGCAGTATTTTCTGATCGTTTAAGGAAATACTTTTCTACGTGTGTATTTAAATCATTTGCTTAAATACTCTGTGGCAATAAGGCCTTTAACTCATATTCTACAAATACATAAAATATAACTTAAAATTGAACTAATTATGCTACATATTGAATAACTATAAATAAAATATAATTTGAGTGAACTTCCATAATGAATTTAGAAGCATTCTTTAAAACTGATGATAAATGTGACACTGCTGTTTAAATGAAGTCTGAGACACTATCAGCTGTAAGAGTGATGCTTTGTCATAACAAACTGTGTAAAAATATAAATCTAAGGTTTAGGTGGAAGAAGCACTTTGACCAGCTGGTTGGGATTCAAGTCTAGGTCTTTTGCTACATTAAATTTATTGTCATTTAAAATTCTCATCCATATTGCACTTCCACAGGAAAATATTTTCACTTGATTACATAACCAAATTAATGCAATTCTAATATCAATATGTTCAGTATTCAATGAATAAAAATTTTTCTATACTATTAAGTTTATACAGCACGTTTAAATAAATTGTTCAGTTTCTCTGTTGAACTACTTTTTTCCCCAAGCAAAATCCATTTAATGATATAATTTGATTGCAGTAAAGGAAAAACTCAGAAGTCACTTATTGAATAGGATTTTATCATTCATTGTTTTCAAAGTGTTTTTCTCAGGTCTTCAGTTGCCTTCAGGTTCAGGGACCTGTTGCCACGTAAAGGTGCACTTGTCAAGAGTGGAATCTGCCCTGACTTATTTTTCTCACAGGTACAGTTCTTTAAGCTTAAAAGCCCTTGAACACACAGTGTATGAGAAGAATGGCTCTCCACAAATCCTGGAAATATTCTGGTATAATTCAGTTACCTGCCAGTTATTAAGAAGAAGAGAGTAAGAATGACGAGAAGAGTGAATCCTCCCACTGCTGCGGTGGCTATCACAAGAATCTGCCCTTGTTCCGCCGCCATGTCAGAAGCTGAAACACAGATAAGGTATTAACATTTCCCTGGGTGACCTTTCACTAGCAAATGTTTTACAACTTATTATATTCCTGAAAATACAATAATGAATACCAAAAAATTCCACAAAGCTTTCCCTTTATTTGACATGTAAGATGCAGATCCAAAACGAGGGCTGAAGATTGAAGTCTTAATCTACCCATAACCCTTTCTTTTTTTACAAAAATACTAAGAAAGCAGATGGGTTCCTAGTACCCCTCATTTTAAGATTAAGTAGATTTTGCGTAATTAAATAAGCAGATGAACTAAAGGATTTTGCTTACGTAATTGCTATTTCCTTGAACACGTTTGACAACTGTTGGGCTACACCCACAGGCTTGCAAACCCTGTAGTTGCCCACCTGAGAGACAAAGGAAAGCCAGGAGCCAGTGAAAGAAACAACAACAGTTTAGTACTTAGGGAATCTTACAAGTCTGAAAGTCCTGGAGCAACACTCCATCATAGATAGCACACAGCAGCCAGGGCACAGTAGTAGTCTTCACAATCGAGGTGGAGGTAGGGTAACCATTTATAGGGGGAATTGGCTTCAGGTTGGCTCATCAGTCATCAGGGTAACCATAAGCTGGGGCAAGAATGTAGGCTGCTGCTGCTGCTAAGTCACTTCAGTCGTGTCCGACTCTGTGTGACCCCATAGACGTCAGCCCACCAGGCGCCCCTGTCCCTGGGATTCTGCAGGCAATAACACTGGAGTGGGTTGCCATTTCCTAGGCAGTTATTGATTAAACCCTATAATTAAGAGGATTGGATAGTCATGTGAGTAGGGTGTAAGTGAACCATGGGCTGGTTGAGCAGAAGTTGTATAAGAGAGCAAGAGAACTGTCATCTTGAGTGGCCTGATCATATACCAACAGATCAGACTTTACAGACTGTTATAATGTCTGTTTTCTCAAAATAGAAAGGCTATTATTGCATAATTTAAGAATGAACTTCTTTACATTTCATAGATCTTAATTCAAAAATCAAAGTTATGAATTCCCACCTCTATAGCACAGGAGTGTATATAGTAGGTGCTTAGATGTTTGACTCAGATCAGATCAGATCAGTCGCTCAGTCGTGTCCGACTCTTTGCGACCCCATGAATCGCAGCACGCCAGGCCTCCCTGTCCATCACTAACTCCCAGAGTTCACTTAGTGAGTGTCCATTGAGTCGGTGAGTGTCCATTGAGTTGGTGATGCCATCCAGCCATCTCATCTTCTGTCGTCCCCTTTTCCTCCTGCCCCCAGTCCCTCCCAGCATCAGAGTCTTTTCCAATGAGTCAACTCTTCGCATGAGGTGGCCAAAGTACTGGAGTTTCAGCTTTAGCATCATTCCTTCCAAAGAAATCCCAGGGCTGATCTTCTGACTAGTAGTCATTAAAAAGTGAAAGTGAAAGTCGCTCAGTTGTGTCCCACTCTTTGGGACCCCATGGACTATACAGTCCATGGAATTCTCTAGGCAAGAATACTGGAGTGGGTAGCCTTTCCCTTCTCCAGGGGATCTTCCCAACCCAGGTATCGAACTCAGGTCTCCCACATTGCAGGCAGATTCTTTACCAGCTGAGCCACAAGGGAAGCTGGTCATTTTTAATTCATTAAAAACATGATATGTAAAAGCTCCCTTGTTTGAACAAAAGTATAGATTATATGTTTATAGCATATAACTTCTTTCATTGACAAAATTGAAACTGCAAGGGCTGCATGTTTTCCTAACCTTCCAGGAATCTTTTTATTTCAATTAATTCATTCTCTGCATTACTGAAGTTTTAACAAGATATAATTTAATTAGATGGCAAATGGGTAATTGCTTAATAAAGAAAGTGAGGTAAAGAAAGTGAAGCCCAGAGAAGTTAAAGAACTTGATCCACCTCACATATGACTATCACCAGAATTCAGATTTTAGATATTTTTAAAATTTCTCCTTCCTATACTATAACTCACAATAATAATTCAGTTTGTTATCAATATTCTAAAGCATCAAATCAATCAGTGCCTCCAATATCCCTTAACTTGAATAAAGCTTGATTTTTATTTAGGTTATTATAAAAATTATTAATCAGTTTTAAGCAACAAGCCAAACAAAAGAAAGAATACAACTGAAAAGCAAACCACTTAACTCTCTACCATAATAATTAAAATTTATTAAGCCTGAGAAAGACTTCCAAAGAAGTGGATCATTTTTTGGGAATCAAGTATGTGATAAGCTGTGTGCAAGTTTATATTCACGGTAATAACTTTCTCATAAAAAGGATATTTCTACTAGAGAATATCTAAACCTTAAATGCTATTGTTGAGTCAGTAAGAAACCAGTCAATTATTTAAGAGGGGTTTTAAGAAACCTAAATGTAAATAAACACAAAAATCATTTATCTTAAGGTTTTAGTAAACATTTACTAAACCTTGGAATTAGATGTTAGTCACTATGACTTAAGATATTTTCAGGCAATCTATTTCAGTGTTGAGTTGTAGCACACAGTCTGTACAGAACCAAGTTAAATAGTTGAATTTTATCCAATAAATAATGTACTGATGGTTTTTTATTAGGTCCAAACTAGATTTCCTAATCTTCAAAATAATATTGATATCATGGGAATTAATGTGTGCCTTAAAATGTCAGTTTTTTTTTTTCACTGAAAATAATTGAATAACAAATTATAAGGAATAGATGTTATAGAAAACAACATTAACTTTTTGAAGATGAAGGTGGCAGTTCAAAACAAAACATTATTTACTTACAAACTGGTGTATTTTTAAAATATATAATATAATTGAACAATTTTAAACCTGGAACATGTATTTTCATGATAGCTAGGTAGCAGGGGATTTTTTGAGACCATGTGTTCAAGTTCAGATTGAGGAGAATATTATGTAATTGACTGTCTTTGGAAAATCAGATCACCTCATTACAGAAAATTGTGTTGTTTAATTTAAATAATTCCTTAGTAAGATGTGAGTACTACTAATATATCTTCTTTTTCACCCTGCTGCTAAGTTGCTTCAGTTGTGTCCGACTCTGTGCGACTCCATAGATGGCAGCCTACCAGGCTCCCCCATCCCTGGGATTCTCCAGGCAAGAACACTGGAGTGGGTTGCCATTTCCTTCTCCAATGCATGAAAGTGAAAAGTGAAAGGGAAGTCGCTCATTCGTGTCCGACTCTTAGCGACCCCACAGACTGCAGTCTACCAGGTTCCTCCATCCATGGGATTTTCCAGGCAAGAGTACTGGAGTGGGGTGCCATTGCCTTCTCCGTTTTCACCCTGGTGATTACATATTTATGAACTTTGCTTCAATTAAAATTTTAATTGGATGACAGATTATTAAGTTTTGACACTTTGAAAAATGTGTATTTCTGCATAATTGTTTATTAAACCTCTGTACTAGGAATTCTAAACACTCCTCTGTGAAGAATGTTGTATGTGTATATGTACAGGAGACATAGGTTTGATAGCTGGGTTGAGAAGATCCCCTGGAGAAGGGAATGACAATCCACTCCAGTATTCTTGCCTGAAGAACCCCATGGACAGAGGAGCCTGGCGGACTATAGTCCATGGGGTCGCAAAGAGTTGGACATGACTGAGTGACTAAACAACAACAACAATGTATAATATATATTTAAAAATAAGAGTGTATAATGTGATGCACATTTATAGTAAAATTCTGTTGATGATGGGGCTGGGGTGATTATGAAAACATTATGAATCTCATCATCATCAACAATAGCCATATATATTTAATAGTAAACTATCCACTAGTATTATGCTTAGTACTTCAAATTCATTATCAAACTTATCTGTATAATAGTCTTAATAAGTGGGTACTATTATTATTCATAGTTTAAGTGGTTATATTACTTGCATAAGGTCACATGCCTTGTATACAAAAAAGCTGGCCATCCAACCCTGATTTATCAAGCTCCAAGCCCATACTTGGAGAAGACTCTTGAGAGTCCTTTGGACTGCAAGGAGATCAAACCAGTTAATCCTAAAGGAAATCAATCCTGAATATTCATTGGAAGGACTGATGCTGAAGCTGAAGCTCCAGTACTTTGGCCACCTGATGAGAAGAACTGACTCATTGGAAAAGACCCTGATGCTGGGAAAGATTGAAGGCAGGAGGAGAGGGGGACGACAGAGGATGAGATGATTGAATGGCATCACCAACTCAATGGACATGAGTTTGGGCAAGCTCTGGGAGTTGGTGATGGACAAGGAAGCCTGGCATGCTGCAGTCCATGGGGTCGCAAAGAGTTGGACACGACTAAGCGAGTGAACTGAACTGAAGCCCATCGTATTGCCACTATTTTATACCATCATTTTCACTAACAGAACATCTGGATTGTATATTCTAGAACAATCATAGCCTTGCTTGACCCTGGTTTCATGTCTGTAAAAATGAGAATGTTGAATTAAGTATTTTCACTTTCACTTTCAACACAAACCTTCAGAGCAATTTTACTGTGATATTGCATTATTTACTAAGGCTGCAATCAAACACTGGGAAAAACAAGAGCTACCATTATTTGGAAATGGGGAATTCACAAAACCTGTGCTGTAGCTCTTGGTCTAGACAGGGATAATTTCTGCCTTTTTATCATATTAGTGTGGCTAATCACAGAGCTCTGACTTTATATCAAGATAAAGTTCAAAGCCCTTAACTTTGTTAACATGGGGTTCTACAAATGGCTCTAGCATATATCTCCAGATTCATCTCTAATCATTCTTTAACCATGCTAAATTTCTGCCAGTTCTTACAATGCATGACTTTCTATCATGGTCCATTTCTGTTCAGTCCTCCTACATGAACATCACATTGTTTTCTGGTTGTTTAGATTTTATTACGTTCCCAGACATATGTCCCCATGGTCCCTTGTACTACTTTTATTGATAAATTTCTATAATGTTTCATTGAAATTACTTTTTTTTTTTAAATAATCTTTCTGTTAGACTGCAAATTCCATGAGGGTGGGGACTATATTCACTATAGTATGTGTAGTATGTTGAAGACATCCTCTCCTCCTCCTTTCCCCGCAAAAAGGAATTTGTAGGTATAATTGAGGACCTCAGTCATCATGGATCAAATGGATGGGCTCAAATTCATGACAAGTGTCCTTATAAGAGACATGAGAAGAGAAGACAAAGAGGAGAAGGCTGTATGTATGAAGACAGAGGCAGAGACGAGTTGTGCAGCCACAAGCCAAGGAATGCCCAGAGCCACCTCTACTGGAATCTTAGGATAGAGTGTGCTTCTGGCTTCCATAAATATGAGAGAACAAATTTGGTGTTTTAAGCCACCAAATGTGGTCATTTGCTAGAGTAATCCCAGGAAATTAAGGTAGTATTGGACCTACAGAAGTTGATACATGGTAGTAGCTCAATAAATGTTATTTATGTGAATGGATAGATGATTCTGTATAAAACAGGTTAGATTAACCCAGGATTATCCATGTCTTCACCTTTCACTTAATATGTAGAGATTTGCCCTGAAGGTAGCAACAATATGTATGTAAAGTCAGTCTATCTAACACTATTTTAATCAGTAGAATCCAATTATTCTGTATTCTTGGAGATAAAGCTTCCTGGGAGGCAGCCACTACTGGAAGTATAGACTTTTACATTGAATCAAGTTGAGTAGATTAAGCTTGTAAATTTGAATCCAAGGTTAAGAATGACTGACAGCATAGAGGTGCTAGTAGACTCTAGATTATTGAGCACCTATTATATGGCAGGCACTGAGACATAGTGGGGATATAGTGGTAAACAATAACACTGTCCTCCTGGATTTATAGTTCAGTGGGGAAGATAAACAACAAACAAGTAATTACAAGTCTAAGAACTGTTACGAAAGAGAAACTGCAAGGTGCTCTGGAAGAGAATAAACAGCCTTTGGTGATGAATCAGCAGAGTAGGGGGTTTCCCAGGTTGGTGCTATTGGTAAAGAATCTGCCTGTCAGTGCAGGAGGTGCCAGAGATGCTGGTTGGGTCCCTGGGTCGGGAATATACTCTGGAGTAGGAAATGACAACCCACTCCGGTATTCTTGTCTGGAAAATTCCATGGACAGAGGAATCTGGTGGGCTACAGTCCATGGGGTCACAAAGAGTCAGACATGACTGAACCCACCCACGCCACACTGCCTCTCACTGCAGCAGAGTAGGAGTTTGGAAACGTGATTATATTGGGAGAAGGAGGAGCGGAAGCAGAGGAGGGGAAGCAGGAGGAGGGGGAGGTGGGGGAAGGACGAGGACGAAGACGAGTTGTTCCTGGGCTAGAGGTCTCAAAGACTCCATTAATGTAAACAGACACTAAGGGACTTCCCTGCTGGTCCAGTGGTTAAGAATCTGCCTTTTAAAGCAGGGGACGTAGGTTAACTGCCTGGTCTGAGAACTAAAGTCCCACATGCCTTGGGGCAACTAAGCCCCCACGCCACAACTAGAGAGAAGCCTGCCTGCCGCGACTGGAGATCCAGCATGCCGCAAGGAGGTGCTGTGTGCTGACACAGGCAAAAATAAATATATTAAAAATAAACAGATACTTAGACAAATAAACCATAAAATCATCTACAAAATGAATGCATAAAATTCCATAAAATACAGTAAAGATACAAACTCCTCTGTGGTGAAAACTTATCTTTATTTCCACTTATTCATTTTTTCAATCCTGAGAAGATATTTCTAATTAGTTTTGTAGGAGAAATGTGTATATAAACATAAGATTTACTCATGTAAGTAACACCAAAGAGAGCAAACCTGTCCTTAAGAAGAAACACAATAAAATCCATGGTAAGAAATAAAATGTGTTTGTAACTAGGTGATAGGAATTGTTCCTTTGCTTAATCGAATGAGGCTGTATTTTTAGAAAAAGATTAGTATATTAAAATGACATATTTCATTCTATGGTTTGGAAAGATGCATACTTCCTTAAGAGGAAGCAATTATCTGAAAAGAGTTGTAAAACTGTTACTGAGCAAGGACTTAGCACCTACCCAATGTGTGGCATAAGTCACGATGACATTAAGTGAGGTTTGCTGTAGTTGTTTCTATTTAAAGAGAAAAAAAAGTGGTTATTTACTGGGTATCCAAAAAAAAAAAAAAAAAAGAGAGAGAGATTTCATGTCTTTAGGAAAGTATGAGGGAAAAGCAATTTGCCTATTTTAAACCAAAGATTTTTTTTCTATGGAGGCATATGATTTTGTCTCTCTGTAATCAAGATTATTCTAGTTTATATTTACATTTCAAAGTGAAATCTGTTATTTGTATTCTGTGTCATTTTCTATGCAATACTTTTTACAGTTAACCCTTTTCTGTTTGAACAACTTTTTTAAAGCTGTGGGTGACAGCACTGACATGATTTTTTTGAATAAAGCATTTCTCAAAATTCTGCCCAGTGAAATACATTGTGGAATGTATTTGTTTCATGTTCATATGTTGTATTTACGACTCCCAATTTTAGATGAAATGTCAAAATTTCAAATGATATTATCTCATCACTTCACCAAAATAGTTTTTTAACAAAGAGTTCTCTACAAAGTAATGGATGGAGAGCACCCAGTAAGTTAATTGTAAGCTTTGTTGATAGTCAATACAGGAAATTATCACCATTTTTTTTTTCAGGAAAAAAAAATAATCCCCTCTCAGGGAATATATAGCAATCAATATTGGTTTAAAATTATGAAATTATATATATATATAAAGATGTAGCAGTATACAATGGAGACTCATCAATCTGTAAAATCACCACTAAATGGTCATGTAGATATAAGAGTGAGACAGAAGTGAAAACTGAAGAACTAGTTCTCCTAGATGAAGAGGATTTTGTGATTTTGTAAATGATGCTATTCTCTTGGTCACCTAGAATTGAAACATGAGCTCATCTCCGAGTTTACCTTTCCCTATAACTCCTGGTCCAGAGCAAATCATTATTATGTTGATATCATCTTGTCTTTATTACCACTAGTAATCTAAAACTTCAGCCTTACAGATTAGGCTAGTTCTATAATTTTTTATTAGATTGCTTTCCCACAGTATCTCTTCCTAATCTATCCTACATTATGTGACTATAAAATTATACTTTAAAAATTTTTAAAATATTCAGACTTTCCTATAGCCTAAGAGAGTAAAATCACAGTAAGTACATCACTCTTAGAAATATTCATGGCATTGAAATATGTATACTATCATATATGAAACGAGTCACCAGCCCAGGTTCAATGCATGATACTGGATGCTTGGGGCTGGTGCACTGGGACGACCCAGAGGGATGGTATGGGGAGGGAGGAGGGAGGAGGGTTCAGAATAGGGAAAACATGTATACTGTGGCAGATTCATTTTGATATATGGCAAAACCAATACAATATCGTAAAGTTAAATAAAATAAAATAAAAAAATAGATAACTAAGGACCTACTGTAAAAAAAAATTAATAAAATAAGGAAGTAATACAGAAAAAAAAAAAGAAATATTCAAGCCTAAAACTTTGAACTCAGCCTTCACATAGTGCAGGCAGATCATCAGTCCTGTCATTACTACATTTTAAAGTTATTTCTTAATTCATTCCCACTCACTCCTATCCCCACAGCTATTTTCTTAGTTCAGATACTCATCACATGCATTTGAATTCAGCTAGATGGCAACTTCAATTATGTGGAATACAGTGGAGCAGTGGCAAACGAGATAGACGTAAAGAGCCTCTGAAGAAACATCTGACAGATGGTCACATACTAAGAATACAGAGTTTACTCATAAAACAGCTTCAGTGCCTCACACTCTTACTTCAGATATGTTTATTGATTTCTGAATTCATATAGAAGTTTTTTTTTTTTTGCTAAGTCGCTTCAGTTGTGTCCGACTCTGTGCGACCCCATAGATGGCAGCCCACCAGGCTCCCCGGTCCCTGGGATTCTCCAGGCAAGAACACTGGAGTGGGTTGCCATTGCCTTCTCCGTATAGAAGTATAGCAGATGTAAATTAAGTGTTAAGACCAGACATGAGATACCTAAAGAGAGGGAGTTGAATGGAAATGCACACTGCTAGGCTGACTGAAAGAACAACTGGGAAAATTGAAAATCTGACATAAAATTCCAAAATACATACTACTCTGGAGGCAGGAGTTTAGGATCAAACAGCTCTATAAAATTCAAGGAGCACCAATGGACTCACTATGTCAGAACTCAATACATTACTATGGTCAGCCAAGGTCAACTAAAAACATACTGAGACATGTCTAATATAGTTTATATAGAAGGACAGGAGTTCATGGATGCATGATTGGAAACAATTTCCCTTCAATATATTTAACAATGATAAAAATAATAATTTAAAGACCAAACCTGTGTCTGAAAACTTTAACTATCAAAATGATTCACTTTCTGAAGATTTCTGGGTTTTTTTTTGGCCCATTTCAAATATATCATAAGCTTCTTGAGGGTAGAAACAATATCATTTGCCTTTCTGTATCACATGGGATTAGCATAGTGCCTTACATAGCATAGGGATTAATAAATGTATGTTTTCATAAAGAAGAGATAAAGAACACATTCTAGATATTAGTCTCTGACTAAAAGAAAATTTTCATATGTGATTTGTTTGGTAATGTTAATGTCTAAAATGTTCTAGTGACACAAGAATTCCCTTATACCTTTGTATTTTGGCATTTAATATGTTCTGAAATTAATTAAAATAGTATGAATGGATGTGAGAGTTGGACTGTGAAGAAGGCTGAACGCCGAAGAATTGATGCTTTTGAACTGTGGTGTTGGAGAAGACTCTTGAGAGTCCCTTAGACTGCAAGGAGATCCAAGCAGTCCATTCTGAAGGAGATCAGCCCTGGGATTTCTTTGGAAGGAATGATGCAAAAGCTGAAACTCCAGTACTTTGGCCACCTCATGCGAAGAGTTGACTCAGGGGGAAAGACTCTGATGCTGGGAGGGATTGGGGGCAGGAGGAGAAGGGGACAACAGAGGATGAGATGGCTGGATGGCATCATTGACTCGATGGACGTGAGTCTGAGTGAACTCTGGGAGTTGGTGATGGACAGGGAGGCCTGGCGTGCTGCGATTCATGGGGTCGCACAGAGTTGGACACGACTGAGCGACTGATCTGATCTGATCTGATCTGATGAGTAAATTTCTTCATTTAAATATCCCAGCCTAGGATTTAAATGAAGTAGCTACTTAGCAGAAGAGGTTTGGCCTAACATTGTATTAACATGTTTGTTTTATATTCATTCAACGTTTGATTCCATCTACCAACAAGAAAAATATCCCTAAGATTGACTTAAGAGAGAGAGAATAGTAAGAGACTCTGATGCATTCTAGTGAGCCAGTTACTGAATTCTCTTCTCAGCTGAATGGAAACAAACCTCATGAAACATTTCTGTTGACGTAAAGACCCTTAGCTGGGATTATACTTTTTCAGAAAATCATTTCACATATGTGCTTTCCTCCGCTGTTCTGTCATTTCTCCAGAAACAATGCAATTCAGTACTTCAAACTGTGGCTACATTGGGACACAAAAGATTTCAAGATTCACTCTATTTGATGCCCTTAATTTGATGCCCTTACTTGTCAGATAAAAATGCCAAATGATACAGGGATAATTGGAAAATGTGAGTTTGGTACAACTTGATGGAGAGGCAGAAGCAGAAGCAGGTAGTGCAGCATGATGAAACAATTTCTGTCTTTTTTTTAAAAGGGATTGTTTTCTGCACTAATAAATGGTCAGCATGCCTTGCTACAGGTAGGCTTCATATGATAAGTATCAAAGAACAGTGAAAAGAGATCGAGGCATTTAAACACCTGGTACTATTGTTAACATTCTAAATGTCAAGAATTTAATTTGTAATTGTCTATATTTCATATAGTTATTGGAAGCTGTGATAAGTCTTTGATAACATTTCTTTGCAATTGAAATACTCATGTTCCCAAAATACATATTTTATCATTAAAAAAAAAAAACATTAAATGTCAAATAGAATTTCCTTATAAATTTCACAAATTCCCTGGATTACTGACCTCGAATCTATTATGTTCAAATACTGTTCAACAAGTATCATAATAATAATAGTTGGTATTTGCATTACGGTAGGCAGATATATGGAGAAGGCAATGGCACCCTACTCCAGTACTTTTGCCTAGAAAATCCCATGGATGGAGGAGCCTGGTAGGCTGCAGTTCATGGGGTCACTAGAGTCAGACACGATTGAGCGACTTCACTTTCACTTTTCATTTTCATGCATTGGAGAAGGAAATGGCAACCCACTCCAGTATTCTTGCCTGGAGAATCCCATGGACAGAGGAGCCTGGTGGGCTGCAGCTCATGGGGTCACAAACAATCGGACATGACTGAGTGATTAAGCACAGCGCACAGCTCACAGCACAGTACAGGCATATATATGCATCTGAGGTTATAGCTTTTTAATATAAAGGTTAGTGTAATTTGAGGTAAGCAGATTTATAATTAAATGTATAGAGATCACAAGTTTCACAAGGCTTATAAAAGATTTATTTAGTATCTGTTTTTTAGAAAAAATATTTAAAGAAAAAATCCTGAGAAAAAACACACATGATTATTTAAAAAATGTTCCATAGGATTTTTTGAGGAAATTCTCACTCACTGACTCATTATCCATTCAAAAATGACAAAAATACTAACCATTTAGAATGTGCTAAACACTATGATGTAAGCATTTGGGAAACAGACAAACAAAAACAAACACTAAAGTATATTTTCCTGTTCTCATAGTAGTTTCTCTTTAGTGAAGGGGTTAGAGATGTAAGCCTTAATTGTGTTATAGCAAAATTGTTGCTAAAATGGAGGTATGTATGAAGCTCATGTGATAAGAGTATGAGAGTAATAACCTTGACAGGAAGAAGTGAAAGAAGGTTTATAAAGGTGATTCTGACTGGAATGATTAAATATGCAGTCACCAAGGTGATGAATAGATGTTGGGACATTCTAGTTTGAAGAAATGACATCACAAATCTGGAGACACAAAATAGCTCAACATCTTGAGGAGTTATTTCTGTGTACTTTGGGATGTCTGAGACATAGATCAAGAGGCTGAACTGGAGGCTGGAAAAGAGAGGCAAAGGGTGGATCGTGAAAATTTAAATTGACATCAGTTGGTGTGCTTATGTTTTTCTCAAGTTACCATTCACATTCAGGTTCAGAAGTAGAGGTATTGGAGATATGAGTTTCATCAAAATTGCCTTACTGGAGATATAAACTCTTGCAAATATATGGGAAGGATCTGCCTGAAGATAAATCCAACAGAGAATAAAGCAGAAGTGAGAGGGAGAAAGTACTGAGAACATAGTTGGACAGCCTGGATTCAGCCTGAATCTCACTTTTCATTAAGCTAGTCAGGGTTTTGTTACTTGAAATTGATAGTCCTATTTAATATAATAAACCAAAGAGGGAAGACTTTGGTTGTATTTATCAACATACATATCCTACTATGGGCTTTCCTGGTGGCTCAGTGGTAAAGAATCCGCCTGCCAATGCTAAAGACACGGGTTCGATCCCTGGGTCAGGAGAATCTCCCAAAGGAGGAAATGGCCACCCACTCCAGTATTCTTGCCTAAGAAATCCCATGGACAGAGGAGCCTGGTGGGCTGCAGTTCATGGGGTTGCAAAGAGTTGGACATGACTGAGCAACTACTTAACAACAATATCCTAATACAGAGGGAAGGGAAAGTAAGTGGGTCTTTATATTTCCAAGAAAAAATTTCTCATTGCTTATTATGTTGCATGAGCTGGATATTTCCTATCTTCATTTACTTTTTTTTTTTTAAATTGATGTTGAATACAGCCTTCTGAGTATGTTTTTCCCCACAACTAGATGGATAGGACTGGAAGCATAAGGTAAAATGGGATGGGGGAGGGTTACTTTTATAAAATAACTTTTTGTTAAACAAAGAATATCAAATTCTCTGCCTGAAGATTACTTTTTTATTTAACAGACAGATTAGATTCAGGGGAAAATCAGTCCTGTTTAGCATATATTTAATAGATCTTATGCACTGACTTAATAAAAATTGCATGGATGTAAAAACAAACCAAAAATAAAAACAAATGAACTGACATTTCTGGCAAGTTGAGCATGACAGGATATTAAAATCAGATTGTGGAAAAATCTGCTCAATTTAAACCCATCTAATTATAAACTCATTACCAGGAAATCTGGATCTAAACAAATTCCTGTGGAAGACTTTTACTTAATTTTCTCATTAATGATAAAGCAGATTTGAGACTACAGTTGTCCCATGTATGGCTTCAGTAGAAGTATCTTATGAAAGCACAGAAACCAGCAATGTTGGGGGTGTGACTGTAATTTCTCTCAGTTTTATGGACCCAAGCACTGTGTCCTAAGCAATTTAGATCCCAGGCATCTAATAGGAACCTGCTACTTCTTATGTCAGGACTCATTTGATTATCCCCTGAAAGTGAGTAAGTTGTATGGTAAGTTTTTGTTCATTGCTTGAAATTGTTTGAAGCCTGTTCTGAGTAACACCAAACCATCTACCTCAACTTTTAACCAGTCACTATAACTGGTTCTGAAAGATTTAAGGACAATCAATCCTTATTTATTTATTTATTAAAAATTTATTTTTAATTGATGGATAATTGTTTTACAATATTGTGTTGCTTCTGCCATACATCAACATGAATCGGGCATAGATATACACATGTCCCCTTCCTCTTGAGCCTCCGTCCCACCCCCTACCCCATCCTACCCCTCTAGGTGTCACAGGGCACCTGTTTGAGCTCCCCGAGTCATACATAGAATTCCCACTGGCTATCTATTTTATATATAGTAGTGTTTCCATGCGACCCTATTTTTAAAAAAGGCCATAGTCCTACAAAACTATGGCTCTATTAAATTTTCTGAGTGTCCCTCAAGTATTATGTTATGCTTTCCCAGAGACCACAAGTGAGGATTCCAAGTTAAATATTCTGTATTGGAAGCAAGAAGCTAGGCACAGTATTACTCTAATATTTACTGCCATTATTTTCAAGAAAATAACACTCTTTGCTTTGCATATTGACCTCTCACTAAATTTTTACTTCTTTGCCTAGAGAATCAAGTTAACTTAAAACTGAGGCTTTGTATGATTCTGAAAACATGGCAGTAAATACCACTCTAAAAGAATGGTAAACTGGGGCTTCCCTGGTGGTCCAGTGATTAAGAATCTGCCTTGCAGTGCAAGGGACATGAGTTTGATCCCTGGTCTGAGAAGATTTCACATGTTTCGGATTAGCCCATGTGCCACAACTACTGAGCAAGCACTTTAGAGCTCCGGCTCTGCACGAGAGACCTTTGCAGTGAAGAGTCGCCACAAGCCTGCGAGCAGCAACGGAGACCCACTACAGCCAAAAAAATTAAATAAATAAATAAAGCTTTTAAAAATGTTAAAAAATAAAAGAATGGTGAACTAAAAGGCAAAAGTTTTCTGACATACCCATGAACAATTTCGTGTAATATGAACCAGTACTGTGTTTTATTTACTCATCTTTTAAATCAGTATCTTCACAATTTGATACGGATTGTAGACAAACTGCATATATGCCATCTTGGTAGACAGAATAATACATCTATTTCAATATGTTTATGACATGGGTTTTATTTTCAAAAACTAGAATTGATTTCTGGATATAAATAACTCTGCCAATTTACTACTGCCATAAACAATTATATAATCATCAACTTTATCAAAACTAAAATCATTTTCTTTGGTAGACAAAAGGTAATTGACCAAAAGTCTACAAACTAGACCACCTATTCTATTTTGTACAACATACTTTTCCCATGGCTTATCCTAGAAAGTGTGCTACACAACTATGCAACCCAATATATATGGAGCGGTTCTCAGGCTTCTTTTTGATGACTTGGAACACCTGTTTTCCAGGCCAGAATCATCTTCTTTCCACAGTGCCCTGTGGTGTGAAACTCTAGGCTTTCAGTCTACAGAATGTTTAACTCTGGGAGCACATCCAAATCCGCTTCCTAAGGACAGTCTTTGCTTTGCCTGCAGCCCATTTCAGTGCAAATGTGGGAAGATTTTATTTTCACATGAGCAAAAATATTGGTTGGATATCTTGGCCTTAATAGTGGAAAGATTTCTGCATCTTCTTCATCTTATTTTTAAAGCACCTGAATCATCCCTCAGTACAAGAATAGAGAATCTAAGCACTCATTAAAGACTAGCCTTAAATTTTTAGTAAGGGTTCCCTTGCTGCTCAGCTGGTAAAGAATCTGCCTGCAATGTGGGAGACCTGGGTTCAATCCCTGGGTTGGGAAGATCCCCTGGAGAAGGAAAAGACTCTCATTCCAGTATTCCATCCTGGAGAATTCCATGGACTGTATAGTCCATGGGGTCGCAAAGAATGGGACTTGACTGAGTGATTTTCACTTTCACTTTTCAAGCATCTCTTAGGATATCTCCTCAGTCCTGTCTCTGAAAACTGCCTCCACCCCAGGGTAGGGTCTTAGAAGACTGTTCTCTCTGGCTTAGGCTCCCAGACATGAATTGGATTAGGGATGGAGATCTGACTCAAACTGGGTCACTCATGGCCTCTCTTCCAGGAATTTGGGATAGGATTCACAGTATTTGCCAATTTTAATCCATGATTGACATGAAAGAGAAATGTGAATTTGCAAGCCATGGGGCAGATAGATATCCTTTCCTAAATGAACACAGACAGGTAAAACTAGTCTTTAGAGAGAGAAACAGAGATGCATGGCTGTGTAGACCAAGAGAAAGAATGACTGCCTTTCTTTCAAGAGTTTTCTGATTTCTTGTTTTTAGCCCTTTTTGAAGCCTAGGTTTACTCCCCACATTTCCACTTTAGTTCTACCTGGCATATTCTTGTATCTCTTTTTTGTTAACTTAGCTCGGACATGACTGAGAGACTGAACTGACTGAAAAGCCACCTTCAAGCAGTGATGCTTTACCTCAGTCAGGCTTGCTTTTATTAAAAGTTGTAATCAGAAAACAGCACATGAAACAAATTTCTGCCTTTGGTGAAAAAACTCTGCTTGAGGCCATTAATCTCAATTCCCTCCTTATATATTTCCTACAGCATTTGGGCTTAATATTAAGAGTCTGACCACTTCTTTAGTCTCTGCTGCTGCCAGAAGTCTCAAAGGTAGAGATGGTGCACACATACACTGCTAGTAATAACCATCAAGACAAGACTTGTTCCTTCTTGTTTTTATGGAACTAATCTTTTACTTCTAGTACAAATTTACAAAACATTTTTACATGTGTTTTAAACTGCCTTGAATAGTTTTTAGGGGGGAGAGAAATGCAAGTAAAAAAACCAACAATCCTCTGTTTAGTTAATCAAAGTTTCTGAGAAAGCATTCTTACAAAATTTAAGGGCAATTTAGATACATTAGTATATATGTGGGAAAAGTCATGCTACTTATAGCTGCAAGCATTCGGCTTTATTCCTAAAACATGAAATGTAACTTTAAGTGTAATTCTCTTAAGTCTAATGAATTATATTAATGATTTTAAATCAGTTATTTATATGTCTGGGTGCATTCTGTTAAACAATATTTTAAGTAATTCTAGATAATTAGCAAAAAGTGTAATAGAAGTCACTTCTATTCTCCTTTAAAACCCATGAGAAGAATTTCTAAATTCCATATGTTTACTGGATTGATTCATTTGTTAAGTACCACCCTTTACCCCCAGCAATGGAGGTGCGTAAAATCTAGGTAGTTTCCAGTGACTTTTTTTATATTGTTTCTCTTTTGAAGATTGACAGAAACTATTTGCTGAATTGCTTTTATTTTCTGTACTGATTATTGGCATTCTTCACTTGTCCTAATCCCCTGATTTCCAGAGTATAAGCTACTGGAAGTCTTAAGCTAAGGTTGCATATAAGACTCTCTGAACTATCTTCCCAGTCATGGGCCAAGTAAGATGCTCCTTCTCTTCTCATGTATACAATTTCTAAGGCTGTAGCAGTCTCTGGATGTCACTGATCAAGGTAAGAATAGAATTACCCTATCAACCTTTTATTTACTTACTTTTGACCTTCATTTCTGTAAAGTATTTCTCTATCTAGGCAGTAAGAACACTAGGGGAAATGGTGACAGAGACAGTTTCATATGCAAAAGTATGTTTTTAATAAAAGCGCATTAAATTTATATTGCCTGCTTCTATTAATAATCTCAAGGTAGGATAGAGTCTAATTATGAATGACATACTTTTAAAATCCTTAAAAGTAAATAGCAATTGTTAAAGAGCATAACTTAAAAGAAAATGACTATGGGTGTTAGTTGCATATCTTAACTACATGTTTATGCTTAATATAATTTGAAATCTATCATCCCAGTGGACAGTTAAGCAAGAAGAGAGAGAGAAAATGACAAAAAGACAGATAGCTGGTTTTAAAAAGATGCAGCTCCTAAGATGGATAAATACAAACGGTGAGAAGTAGGTCTGTAATGGATAGAAATTAGCTGTCAACAATTGAAAAGGATTCAAAAGGCATTTTGAGTTGCAGTACAGAACATGACAGAAAAAAGAAGAATGTGCTAACGGTAATTAGATAACCCAAATCTCCTTGGTATGTTTCCACTTGGTGCTCTGTTTGGCCAGGCAACTTAGGTTAATTTGGAAAAGAATGGAGTAGGCCTCCTTCTAGTCATTTTGCAAGCAAAAATATGACTTTATAAAAGTTAAAAATTCTCAACCTGGAAATTTATTCCATAATTTGAAAAAGTAAAAATTCTTCATCAAATAAGATATGCTATGCTTATTACTTATAGAAGTCATAGCATAACTGATACCTATTCTGAGCCAAAAGCATATTTTTCAATATATAGGTACATATGATTTTCTGTGGGTTGCATATTCTTTTGCAAGGAAATCATTTGTTTAGTTATTTATTTAATTTTTAAATATTTATAGTGGGGTAGGTGGTTATGGGTAACATAAATCATGTCATTTCTACTTGAAAACTGAAGAGGATTCCACAGAGGGTACCGTAAGTGGGTGTTCTCGGCAGAATTACATTCTTTTTCTTTCTTCTTAATTCTTTTCCTTTCTTTTTCTATCACAGGTTCACTCAAAAATTTATATTGCACTCAGTGAAGGAGTCTCCCTCAGAAGAAGGGTAGCAATTACTATAGCAAACACTGTTTAAAGTGCTTTCATATACAATTCACAGTTTTAAACACTTCACAGGTACCAACCTATTTAATCTTCTCAACAATCATATGATACAGTAGTATTTTTAGCTTCACTTTATCGTTGGAGAAATTAAGGCACAGAGTTTAAGTAACCTGCCCATGGTCATGTAGATAGAAATGGCAGAACCAGATAAACAAACAGTCTATTTTTGAGTATGAGCTTCTAACCATTATGCTACACTGCCTGTTGACACTTGGTTTTTTGTAATTTAAATATTTAAAAGAAAGGTAGCCTGACACATAAATAATTTGATTACATTGAAACAGGAGAGACAGTGGTTTTGGGTCCACAAGATAATATTGCTGCAATGGGACTGATATCTCACAAGTTGAAGTGTGGGGCTTCCTTGGCTGAATCTTCAATGTTTAAGCCTTGGAAGGTCAGCTCATCTTGGGTAATCTCACTCATCCTTATAGGTTACCTGTAAAAATTAAGCAAACACCAACACTAAAACTAGCCAACTAATCTCAAACTAAGCTAAAAATGGGCATGAAAAATAAATGCCGGAGGGAAGAATCAGAGAATGTCTTGGTTGCTATTGTAGAATGTCTACATTCTACAAGAAGACAATGAAGACAATTAAACAAGGCAATGGCACCCTACTCCAGTACTCTTGCCTGGAAAATTCCAGGGATGGAGGAGCCTGGTGGGCTGCGGTCCATGGGGTCGCTAAGAATCGGACATGACCGAGCGACTTCACTTTCACTTTTCACTTTCCTGCATTGGAGAAGGAAATGGCAACCCACTCCAGTATTCTTGCCTGGAGAATCCCAGGGACGGCGGAGCCTGGTGGGCTGCTGTCTATGGGGTCACACAGAGTCAGACACGACTCAAGTGGCTTAGCAGTAGCAGTAAATGTTTTGTTTAGTTTTTTTTTTAAGTAAAGTATTGAATTTGCTGAAGCAGAATGTCAGAGTTGAAAATTAATACCAATAAAGTCAGTATTGAGCTTCCCCAGTGGCTCACACAGTAAAGAGTATGTGCGCAAGGCAGGAGACTAGGGTTCAATCCCTGGGTCAGGAAAATCTCCTGGAGAAGGAAATAGCTACCCACTCCAGTATTCTTGCCTAGGAAATCCCATGGACAGAAGAGCCTGGGGAGCCCCAGTCCATAGGGTCACAAAGGGTCAGACATGACTGAGAGACTAACACTTCACTTCAAAGTCAGTATTAATAACCAATACTTAGTGAGCTCTAACCACATGAGGCTGGATAATCGGCTAAGAATTTTACTCTGCATACTCAGAAGAACACTAGAAAGTAGGTGGCATTCTTCTCCCCATTTTTCAAACGCAGAAACTGAGACATAGGGTGGCTAACTGACTTACTCAAATCTGATGTCTAGAAAGTAGTATAACACAGAGAGCCCTGCTCAATAGTATGCAACAACTTAAATGCGAAAAGAATTTGAAAAAGAATAGATACATGTATACAGATAACTAAACTCCAATACAGGGCTTCCTCGTGACTCAAAGGTAAAGAATCTACCTGAAAATGCAGGAAAAGTGGGTTTGATCCCTGGGTCAGGAAGATCCTCTAGAGAAGGAAATGGCAACCCACTCCAGTATCCTTGCCTGAGAAATCCCATGGACAGAGTAGCCTGGTGGGCTAGTCCATGGGGTTGCAAAGAGTCAGACCCAACAGAGAATGAATAACAACAACAAACACTCTCCAATAAAAAAATAAAAAGTTTTTTAAAAAAGATTTAAATCCAGGATTCAGTGCAAAGCTTGAGCTTTTAACCAAAATTCTTTTTCATTGCTACTCTTTATTTGTCTATTTATCTGTGAACTATTGGCCAAATGGAATTGCTCTAATCAGTCACTATCATAAAAATGTCCTTGTTCTTTATGCTTTCCTTTACATCTTTCCTTTTCTTCATGACTAAGGGCAAGGCCCTTTTCTATGACATTTTTGTTAGCTGCCAAGTTCAGTGATAATTAAGGTTATAATGAGAGTTAACATTTCATAACCACAACAGGAGGGAGTCACTCCCAAACCTCCCTTCAGCTTTACTCTTCTCCAGAGCACTTCCCATCATCTTTCCTAGATGGGCGTTTCCTGGGACATAGACTCTTCTATGGGGCTCTGCATGTTGTAGGTTTATTGAAGAGTGACCTCAGCATGGACATGTAGGAGAGTGAGAGAAGCAGAAATGGGAAAATGGAGTAGTTGAACAGTGATGTGGTGCTAGAAAGACCTCAGCCAATCTTAGGTAGTTCTGGAGCTGAACTGGCCCTTCAGAGTTGTCCTGAATTGAAGTGATGAGACTAATCTTTATGCCTCTCATTAAGCAAGTTTTCAACTCTGGCTGCCCTTGGGGAAAGAGGGGTTGTGTCTGGGGCATATAACCTCTTTTGAACAGAGGCAGTACCTAGTAAGGAATTCAGCTGTTGAGTCTTCAGCAAGCAGCGCTCCCATGAGCTAAAAGAAAAAGCAGAGTGCTCTCCTAAAGGAGAGATTGAGGTAACACACCTTAGCTCTGCATCATCTGACATTCTAAATATTTTACTTACTGCTGTGTGTTGTCTTTCTCCTCTGTTTCTCTCCTTCCATAAGCTACGGAAGAGCAGGAATCTTGTTTTTGCTTTATGTCTAGCATGTAGAAGTCATGCCAAATCATTTCAGTCATGTCCAACTCTTCACAACCTCATGGACTGTAGCCTGCCAGGCTCCTCTAACCATGGGATTCTCCAGGCAAGAACACTGGAATGGGTTGTCATGCCTTCCTCCAGAGGACTTTTCCAACCCAGGGATCAAACCCACGTCTTTTATGTCTTTCTGCATTAGCAGGTGGGTTCTTTACCACTAGTGCCTCTTGGGAAAGTGCGTGTAGAATAGCACTTAGTAAAGATGCAGAAGGGGTTCTCACACATACTCGTTGAATGAATCAGTGTATACAAATGAATAAAGTTTTTGTGTCCTGATGAGAAAATTAAAACTTAAATGAATTATTTGCCTTCCTCAGGGTCTAATACCTAGAAATTAGCAGAGCTTGGATGCTGATGCAGACTGGTCTGGCCCAAGTGCTACACTAGTTCACTAGGAAGTTTCTCATTTTTATAGCAAGGGAAGATAATTTGGCACATTACCTTTATTTAATTGATGAGGAATTAAAGTCTATAACGGAGAATCCTCATGAGCCAAGATACCAACTCCTGTATTTTCTACCTGAATATACCATTTTCCTTTAGCAATTAGAACAGACAACTAAGTAACCTAGCCTGGACACAGTCGGGTGGCACATTTATCTTGGTGTCTAACTTTGCTTTGCTAACATAGCACCTTTGCTTCTATGATATCGAGATTCATGAAGTGTCCCAGATAACTTAATTTCCAGGACTTCTTCAACTGACCAACTTTCATGAAGGTTTGGCATAGGATGGCTCAGTTCCAGTTTTCTCAGGAGGCTCTGGTGAGCAGGTCATAATTCACTGTGTCTTGAAAGTCCAGAAACCAAATATGAACTGTCAAGGAGAAATATGCAGACTCACATGCTAGCAGATAGCAAGCATGTGTTAGAATTTAAATGGATGATTCCCAAGATTCCAGCACATTCTGTAAGGGTGAATTTTTAAAGCTAAAATCGTCTCTAGGGAATTTGGAAGTTATGACAGCTATAGTTATGAAAATGAATATATATTTGGAAGGATTTATTTTTAGGGTGGATGAAGTAAAGCTGATCAAATAATTAGATGTATTAGCAATGGTTTTAGAAAAGTCAGGTATGGAAAGCTTGCTCAGACAGTCTTCTCTGTCTCCAAAACAACAGATAACTGGAAGAAAAATAAAAACTCAGGAAGGTTTTAGCTTCAGTGGCAAGATAATAAACAGATGCCATGATATGGCCCCTGCCTATGAATCCAGCCCCTTATCCTATATTTCCTATACCAGGATTATCAGCCTGTCATTCCTTACCCCTATCCTTTGTACCCTCTGATGAAGTTGCTGGTTTTCTAAGTAAAGCATGCACCGAAATTACTTGGAAGGCTTGTTAAAACAGAATGCTCGGTTGACCCCTGGGCCCCAGAGTTTCTGATTCACTAAGTGTGAATTAGGGTCTGAAAAGGAGCATTTCTAACATCTTCCCAGGTGTTGCTGGATGCTTCTGGTGCAGCATTCACACTTGGAGGACCACAGTCCTAAGCATATTGAATTATTTTTTTCTGTTGCTAGAAATTCTGATACAATTTCATCTCTATCTGCACACACGAGAGGGTCCCCAACTTTAAAGTCTCCTTCAGGGCATTTTTTTTTTATTTTAGAAACTTTCCTTGACATATTTGGGTTTTTCTCTGTGTGCTCCTTGAACTGTCACATGTAACCCTGTATTGTAACCTTGTATAATTTTCTGAACCTTTCAATTAGCTTTTGTGAAAGCCAGGAACAAGTTTATTCTTCTCATCTTTGACTTCCCAGTGCTTGCCTCTGTATCTTGCCCTTATTAATATTTTTTGATTGAGTGAAGGAATAAATAAATTGAACAAGTGAACTTTCTTCTGTGTGCTTTATCGTCTGCTGCTTCCTTTCAAGTGCCCTTTACTTTCCTTCTCATTATGTCAAATTTAGGAACAAACTTTGTATCAAAGTTAAAAATAAACTCTTACTTCTAAGGATAAAAACTCATGCAAGAACATTGGAAACATTGCCAATATTATTCCTTCATCTCAGAATGAGGATAGGAAGTGTGTATAAATGTAGGACATATGTATATCATATATGAATATATTATATATGTATATATGGGACTGCAAAGAGATCAAACCAGTAAATCCTAAAAGAAATTAGTCTTGAATATTCATTAGAAGGACTGGTGCTGAAGCTGAAACTCCAATACTTTGGCCACCTGATGTGAAGAACTGACTCATTAGAAAAGCACCTGATTCTCAGAAAGATCGAAGGCAGGAGGAGAAGGGGATGACAGAGGACGAGATGTTAGATGGCATCACCGACTCAATGGACGTGAGTTTGAGTAAGCTCTGGGAGTTGGTGATAGACAGGGAAGCCTGGTGTGCTGCAGTCCATGGAGTAACAAAAGAGTCGGACCTGACTTAACAACTGAACTGATACACATATGTGGGGCTTCCCTGGTAGCTCGCTGGTAAAGAATCTGCCTGCAATGCAGGAGACTCCAATTCAATTCCTGGGTTGGGAATATCCCCTTGAGAAGGGATAGGCTACCCACTCTATTCTTGGACTTCCCTGGTGTCTTTGACAGTAAAGAATCCAGCAATGCGGGAGAACTGGGTTTGATCCCTGGGTTGGGAAGATCTCCTGGAGGAGGGCATGGCAACCCACTCCAGTATTTTTGCTGGGAGAATCCCCATAGACAGAGAAACCTGGTAGGCTACAGTTCATGGGGTCGCAAAGAGTTGGACACCACTAAGCCACCAAGTACAGCACAGCATACACATATATGGACTTGCCAGGTGGCACTAGTGGTAAAGAACCTGCCTACCAATGCAGGGGACATAAGAAACGGGTTCTATCCCTGAGTGGGAAGATCTCCTGGAAGAGGGCATGGCAATTCACTCCAGTATTCTTGCCTGGAGAATCTCATGGACAGAGGAGCCTGGTGGGCTACAGTCCATGGGGTCACAAAGAGTTGGGCACAACTGAAGTGACTTAGCATGCATGCACACACACACACACACATAAAAATATATACATATACATATGTATGCTAACTTCAGTAAGTTATATTGCAATGTTTATTGTCTACAGAAGAGTTGAAACTGTTGAAAAAATCATTCAATCTGCTTTCCTATTTTGTATACAGCACATATAAAATAACTATTTAATTTAAATATACTTATAGTCCAAAAGCATTTTCAAAGGATGCTCAGTGTTGCAAACACTTAAGAGAATAAGGAATTCAGTTTGTTGTGAATCAGCTCTTTTATATCTGGTGGCAAGGTTGCCATGCTTTGCTCCTTTGCCTGTGGCATAGTCAGTAACACACTCATGCATGTCTTGCTCAGATTTGTGCATACACAGCTAAATCTTTTAAATGGCTCCTGTTATTTTGCCAAGAATTCCTGTTACTCAATTTAAATTCACTGAACTACTGTTTCCCTTGAAAAAGTCCCGTGTAACACAAATACTTAAGCTGCTTCTTAATTCTTCACAGTGGCCATGGTAGAGCTGGCTGGGTTTATTTTATAAATATCTGTCCATTCAGTATTGTGACTTCACCATAAGATAAAGGCAAAAACAGATAGATGCCTTATGTTGGGTTAATAAACAGTTAAAAGATGTTGCATTAGATTATTTAAAGTTATTTTTTACTGCATATTGGTACTGTGGCAAATAAAATTCAAACTATGTTTATCTTTATGTTTTGACATTGGCAGATAATGTTTAGTATTTATATATTTTACATAAAGTACTTTTCACCTGACTTGGACATTTTGACAACTCTTTTATTCAACTCACATTTTTTTGGGGGGGCGCTCTGAAAGTGACAGATTACCAGGTGGATAGAATTCAATCGAGAAATAGGAAATAAAGTTATGGAAAGAACCAAGGCTCTGGGTTGTATCACCTTTGAAGTCCGTGGCTTCTAAAGGACACTTTGATCCCAACATCATGTATTTCTACCTTTGCTGTAAGAGCCACATCTATGTATTGCCATTGGACATCACCCTACGCTAGCTGGAATTACCCTAAATGCATTATAGAAGCAATAACTGAACATCACAATTAAACCCCGCCTTGAGAATAGTGCATGATCATGCATCAGATGAGGGTGAGAGATCAACCATAATTTAGAATCATATCTGTAGTTCTGGATAGGTTCCATATGGCTATATTAAGAGATTAGGCTTTCTTAACTTTGCCCTTGATGCTTTTCCAACAACTAAAATATGACATTTAAAAAAAAGCCACTTCACAACATAAGTCAATAAAGCTGATTTGTGTAGCTGAAAGAATGATTCTAAATCTCCAAGTATTACATGTGGAATATATTTTTCACTAAATTTAGAGCAATTTGAGCTGTCTTAAGAACACTTTTTGCTCTGTTAAAGAATTCAAGGTTGTAAAGTTGAATAGCTTGACAGAAAAATTTAGGCAATTTATATGATGGCTGATAGGAAAAAATCCATCTTATCTCAAATCAAGTCAAATTAAAATTAGACTTTAGAAATGACATAAATAAGGAACTCGGTTATGAGAGCTTCTAGTGAGGTTCGTTGTGAGCTGAAAGACAGAGAATGTATATTATTTATCTTTGTATTTCTTTTCTGTATTTCCAGGCACATGCAAAGCAATACATAAGGCACAAAAATGAATAGGAAATGGCTCTTGATTAAAAAAAAAAAAATTCCGGTCAAGGAATGACAGCTTATATCCCAAAGAAATCATATTTTTGTTTATGTTGCTATAGGTTATTGCATTAAAAACTATATTCTAAGAAATAGATCCATCACTGATTGCTCATTCCCCTTTAGATTTGATCCAAATTGTAACATTGCACATTGATATACACATTTTACAACTTCTAAGTACCTGTTAATAGTTAATGATTTTCTTTCCAGCCCATTTAGCAAACTTATAACCTTTAATATTTTTCATATTAAGGCTTTCAATCTGTTTTATAGTACATAAGCCAGGTTCTCATCATTTAAAATCTTTATTGGATCCATGTAAAACTGAAAAAAAAATATCTTTTTTTGTCAATGCAGGCTTCTTAAAAAGAGACTTCTATTTTCTATGCAAATAGTTACTCTTCATCAAGTCTCTGCACATTTAAGGATCAAACTGACTGCATCATTTTGACCCTGTATAGTGCCACATTAGGTCTACCAAATGTGCATTAATCGATAAATCTATTTTAAAACACACATAACCCTCTGAAGTTAATGCATAATGATTTGTCAATAATTACAGTCTTCTGAAAATCAATCACATATTATTTTAAGGAGGAATATTATTAATTAAAGGAGGGTGGAGAATTGGAGGTAAGAATAAAGAACAATCATGTAGAAAATTAGAAGTAGTGAGCAACCTGAATAAGAAAAGTAAAAACACTGAATGGGTAGAAAGGGAACTCAGTCCAAATTCTGAGCATGAAGAGGACCTGATGCCGGAATATCCCCATTTCAACACTTACTAGTTGTGGGGACCTGGTAAGTTACACAACTTTATATTTCAGTTTTCCAATCCATAGAATAGGCCTGATAATAGCATCCCCTTCAAAAGTTGTAAGTATATTAGTAGCCATAAATAATTAAATAGTATTTGATGCCTAATTATAACTCAATAAATATGACCTGTTGTTATAAAATATAAATGTTAGAAGTTACCTTAAACTTCTATCACCAAAGTATGGATTTCTTTTATGACATGCTGAAAAAGCATCTAGCTAGCTTAAGCAAAAAATCTTATGAGAGGTCTTCATTGTATCATAAGGTAGGAAATTTATATTCAGACAACCTAACTGCTAGAAAATTTTCCTTTCCTACTGATGTTTGCATTTAGATAGCTATGGCTGCCAACATTGAAACTGTACTATTGATTGAAAATTATTTCAAATTAAAGTCTCATATACTGGAATTCATCCTCCTCTGAGAAGACTCATAAATATGAAATCTGCCTCCTGCCTGATTAATTAACTTTTTATTACTCCACCAGGGTCAGCTGGTCCTCTTTCTGCTTCATGCTTTACCATTAATAATCACCCCCAAATTTCTAGTGCCTGTTAATAATGATGTAGCTAATTTCATCCTTGATAATTAAAGTAGTCCAGATTGGGTTTCAACAAATAGACTGAATCAAATATAATAGAGATTTTTTAAAAGGTGTTTAAGGAGGAAAATCTATTTAAGAACAAAAAAGTCATTTTACTCTACTTCAAATGCCTCCAAACTTTATACTAACAATTTGTAATTAAAAAGGCATACATCATATTTCTACACCATTCAAATCAGTTATAGCTTATTATCCAAAATATAGCAAGCAGTATTGCTTACTGTGGGAAAGAAAAATATTTTATTCTTTTCTTTTTGACTGGCAGACAATATGCTATTCTTCCATATTTTGAAATTATACATTCTTCATATATTTAATTAAATGTGTATTAGAAATTATGCATAAGACATTTTATGAGACACAAAGATACACAGGTTACAGTTCTGGACCTCAAGGAGGTAACAACTTAGTGAAGAATTAAGCCCTCACACAATAAAATATCATAGAAAGTCTGAGGAAAGAGTGATTATTTGTTACTGGACTGATCAAAAACACTTTAGGTGGGGTAGCATGTGAGCGGACTGACCATTTTGAATGTGATAGGTTTCTAAATCTTCCAGTTGGAACTCACAGATGCAGTTTAGATACGATAAACAGTCAAAAAATTTCATGTATGAAGTATTTATATATTTTCCTAGGGTGTATGTGAACTACAGGGAGATAGGACAGAAACGATGTCAATTTGGATTAGATGAGAAAAGACTTGAATATTTGTTGAGAAATTCACATATTGCTCAGTAGAATATATCTAATGATTTGTAGTTTTTAAGTGTGTAGAAAGTTTAGTACAAAAATTAGTCAAATGAGGGCATGAAAAATAGATTAAGGAAGAAATTAGAAACACAGTCTTGCACCTTAATTTTCAGGATCATTTCCCATCCATAAATTGTTAAAGCTAGTCAAATTGCTTAAATATGAAAACATACTAAAATAGCTAAATTTTGTGGATGTTTTCAAAATAACTAAGCTATTAAATTTATTCATTTGTATCTATGTAACACTTTTTGTATAAACATGTAAGACAGAAGGTTCTAATTTGAAACACCATGATTCAATAATTTATACTTGGGTTAGTTAATGCTGATCATAATTTTTATGTGGTTATTTAAGTGATATAAATCTAGTCCATCATTACTACTTTTGGTAAATGATAGTGTAAAATATTTACAGATATGGCTTTTGTGCTATAAAAGTGCTTCAGGCAGCTTACAGTGGAAAACATAAATTTACATTTTGTTAAAATTTAATGTATAATTAATCTTTTAGGGGAAAAGAATTGAATTGTTTATATGCTGACTGTGTATTAAGTCTCCTGGATCATCTGAATAACCATTAAGACAATGGAAGAGGTAAATTACATGTAAAGTCCCAGTATTCTTTCAAAAATTGGCTCCAAGCTATGGGTTCTCCTACCTTTTGACAGCTTCACAAGCTCTCTTATAGTATATAAGTAAAATGTTGAATTTGACTGCAATATAGCAGGATATATCTTATTTTGGTTTCAAAAATGAACCTAAAAAAAAGTATTTGAACATCAGATAAATATTGGTGGTGTTTTAAATAAAAACAAACTCTTTATTTAGTTATTAAATTACTTATTTCTAACAATGTAGGTGTGATTTTCACAGATTTTATTAATATTGAATCAAATATGGTTTGTCAAGCAGTTTGTAAGAATATGGATAACATTAATGGCTATGTAAATAGCTTTTCAATTTTATTTTCTTCGTTGTTTCTTTTCTTTCAATTTTATTTTCTTTGTTGAAAGAAGCACATTTTTCTCCAGAAAAATAAGCTCGGAAATAAAAACTAATATGAGGCAGATAAAATTTTCTGTTGTTTTATCCATATAAGCCAAAAAGGCCTTTACTTGACTACTGTGTAGGGTGTGCGTGTGTGTGTTTGATACTTTGGAGCATAATATGGATTTTACATTAACTTTGAGAAAATTCTTTTATTAGAGAGCTTGTAACTAACACCTATCTATCCTTCACCTATCTTTCAAAAAGATCCTCATAGAATATCCATATGTTCTTATTTGTTACTACTGATTCTGTATTTTATTGTAATTTGTTAAATCTATTCCAAGAAGATGGGGGGGGGGGTGGTTCAATTATAGTGCCTAATAAAGAGACCTGTACATATTAACCATTCAATAAATGCTATTAGTGAAATATTATTTAAAATATTTAGCTACATGTTATTAGTCCTAAGAGAGACTGGCAGACATGGAATATTAGTATCAAAACATAAAAGGCTTACCTTTTCTAACTAAATATGACTGACTTTCTACCTACTTATCCATAGATCTATCAATCCTTTCTCTCTTCCTGTACAACATATATACTGAAGTTGTTCTATAGACTTAGGAAAAGGGGATCCCGATAGCTATAGTTCAGGGAGGCTCTTTTTATAGTGCCACCAGTCATAATTAGTACTCTTTCACCATGCTGGTCAGTTTTCACTCGTATATTCTGACTCTAAAAAAATAATCCAACCACTGGTCTAAAACAGCAAGAGGAATCACGGTGATAGCTCTTGTACTGTGTTTGTAGAGCACAAGTAATTAATTCAGAACATTATGATTTTGAAAGGAATTATTTCTTATTTTACATTACTGTCTCATTAGTTTTTAGTAAACTAAATGTTGAACAAAGTACAATAGATATGGCTAAAGAGGATTACATTGTAAACTATTTTACCTACTTCAAAAAAATCTGAACCTGTATCAAATGAGAGAGTAACTAATCTCACCTCCCCACTTCACACCCCATCTCTAAGCATTATGAAGTCAGTTAATTAAACAGAATACACAAGAGAGAACTTAAAAAGAAAGTTGACATTACAATAGTTCAGACAGTACTAAAGAAAAACAAAAGCTATAAAGATTTAAAGATGCCCGAGGAGAGTGTATAGAGAAAAAGACTGATGCTGTCAGTTGGGATTAATATCATTATATTCCTAAATTTATAGTAAACCTACCCATACCCTACTATGACATAATTCACTGAAACTCTCTTCTAGATATAAACAGCATGCTTTGAAAATGCAATTTAAAGCTAACCAGATAAAAAATGATCCTTTAAATGATTTTCCTTCAGGCTGTAAATTGACTTGGGAGTCACTCTATGCACCCAAAATCCAGGTTTACACACACATATTTTTCTAGGCTCGTCTCAAACACTATGTCTCTTCAAGGGTAGAATAAAAGTCACTTTCATGACATTTATAAGTCAGTAATTCAGAACATGACTTTTGCTGTCTGCTGCTGTCAGGCACATCTAAGGGTTTAATCCTGCACCTCCACTTATTGATTATCAGATTTGGATAAAGCTACCTTAGTTTCTAAAATGAGTTATAGGGGGCGGTCCTAAGATGGCAGAGGAATAGGACGGGGAGACCACTTTCTCCCCCACAAATTCATCAAAAGAACATTTGAACACTGAGTAAATTCCACAAAAAAACTTCTGAATGCCAGCAGAGGACATCAGGCACCCAGAAAAGCAGCCCATTGTCTTTGAAAGGAGGTAAGAAAAAATATAAAAGAAAAAAGGAGAGACAAAAGAGGTAGGGATGGAGCTCCATCCTGGGAAGGGAGTCTTAAAAAAAGAGAGAAGTTTCCAAACACCAGAAACACTCTCACTGCTGAGTCTGTGGCGAGCCTTGGAACCACAGAGGGCAACATAACCAGGAGGAAAAATAAGTAAATAATGAAAACCCACAGATTATGTGCCCAACGGTAACACCCCCAGCGGAGAAGCAGTGCAGACGCCTGCATCCGTCATTAGCAAGCGGGGGTGGGGCAGGGAGGCGCGGGCTGCATTGTTTAGAGTACGGACCAGGCCTGAATGCCCTGAGGGCAATCTGAGGGAACTAATTTGGGATAGCAAACCAGACTGTGGGATAGCTACCACACGAAAAGCCTTAACCTAAGACACCACAATGGCACCCCACTCCAGTATCTTGCCTGGAAAATCCCATGGATGGAGGAGCCTGGTAGGCTGCAGTCCATGGGGTTGTGAAGAGTTGGACACGACTGAGCGACTTCACTTTCACTTTTCACTTTCATGCATTGTAGAAGGAAATGGCAACCCACTCCAGAGTTCTTGCCTGGAGAATCCCAGGGATGGTGGAGCCTGGTGGGCTGCCATCTACGGGGTCGCACAGAGTTGGACACGACTGGAACAACTTAGCAGCAGCAGCAGTAGCAAGACACCGCCAGGCCCGCTCACAGAACAAAGGACTGACTAAAGCTACACAAAAAGCCCTAACCTAAGACACCATCAGGCCTGCTCACAGAACAAAGGACTGAGCAGAGCTAGCCTGGCCCATCCCCCTGCCTGGTGATAGGCAGGCGAGGGCAGCTAGAGCCGGAAGGGCGCAATTGCGCCCCCAGAGAGGCCTTATCTACCAAACTGCACACAGGCTTTGTTGCTAACCAAGATTTCTTGGGATTCTGGACGGTCAACATCTGCCTGAGAAGGTGCGCCGGTTGTACACCCAGAAAACCAAGCGGCAGCGACAGGGGAGGCGATAAGTCGCAGAGACTGTGCTCGCTAAACACCTGGTCACCTGAGCTGCTCAGACCTGGGAAGGGCACAAAACGCAGGCCCAACTGAGTCTGCACCTCTGGGGACTACCAGAGTGCCTGAACCTGAGTGGCTTAGACCTGGGAAGTGCATACAACCCAGGGCCAGCCTCAGACAGTTCCAGGCAGAGCAACCTAGAGCCTCAGCAGTGTAGACGGGGAAAGCACACACCCAGTGTGGCCGAGACACTGTGAGCACATGCCAGTGTCATTCATTTGCAGTGTCCCTCCCTCCCCACAGCATGATTGAACAAGTGAGCCTAAAAAAGTGTCCACCACCGCCCCCTGTGTCAGGGTGGAAATTAGACACTGAAGAGACCAGCAAACAGAAACTAAAACAGAGGGAACCTCCTTGGAAGTGACAGGTGCAATGGATTAAAACACCGTAGTTAGTACTGACTACATAGGAAGGGGCCTATAGCTCTAGAGAAATATAAGCTGGACCAAGGAACTATCGGAAAATGAACTGACTCCACACTGCTCACAACAACACGAGAGAACATCCTAGATATATTTTTACTATCATTCTTCAATTTTTTAATTTATAAGTCCTCTATTACTCCTTTAATTTTCATTTTTATAACCTACTATTACTTTGCAAAAAAAAAAAAAAGAGAGAGAGGCCCTATTTTTTAAAGCAAACTTCATATATATATACTTTATAATCCTTGTGACTTTTCTTTGTTTTTTCTTTAATTTTGTATTTTTGAAAATCCAACCTCTACTCTAGATTTTTAATCTTTGCTTTTTGGTATTTGTTATCAATTTTGCACCTTTAAGAACCCAATCCTCATTACCCATTTTTACTTGGGAGCGAGATCACTGGCCTGATTGCTATCTCCCCCTTTGGACTCTCATTTTTCTCCACCAGGTTGCCTCTATCTCCTCCCTCCCCCTTCTCTTCTCTGCCCAACTCTGTGAATCTCTTTGTGTGTTCCAGACTGTGGAGAACGCTTAGGGAACTGATTACTGACTAGATCTGTCTCTCTCCTTTTGATTCCCCCCTTTATCCTCCTGGCCACCTCTGTCTCCTTCCTCCCACTTCTCTTCTCTGTGTAACTCTGTGAATATCTCTGAGGGATCCAGTCTGTGGAGGGCACAAAGAGAAGTGATTACTGGCTAGCTTGCTCTCTCCTCTTTTGATTCCACCTCATCTCATCCTGGTCGTCTCTATCTCCCTCCTCCCTCTTCTCTTCTCCATGTAACTCTACCTCTCTGGGTGTCCCTCACTGTGGAGAAACTTTTCAACATTGAACTAGATGTTTTTATCATTGGTGCTATATAGATGGAGAAGTCTTGAGGCAACTGTAAAAATAAGACTGAAAGCCAGAAGCAGGAGGCTTAAGTCCAAATCCTGAGAACACCAGAGAACTCCTGACTCCAGGGAACATTAATTGACAGGAGATCATCAAACGCCTCCATACCTACACTGAAACCAAGCACCATCCAAGGGCCAACAAGTTCCAGAGCAAGACATACCACGCAAATTCTCCAGCAACACAGGAACATAGCTCTGAGCTTCAATATACATGCTACCCAAAGTCACTCCAAACCCACTGACATCTCATAACTCATTACTGGTCACTTCATTGCACTCCAGAGAGAAGAAATACAGCTCCACCCACCAGAACACTGACACAAGCTTCCTAACCAGGAAACCTTGACAAGCCACCCGTAGAACCCTACCCAGAGTGAGGAGACTCCACAATAAAGAGAACTCCACAAACTTCCAGAATACAGAAAGGCCACCCCAAACACAGCAATATAAATAAGATGAAGAGACAGAGGAATACCCAGCAGATAAAGGAACAGGATAAATGCCCACCAAACCAAACAAAAGAGGAAGAGATAGGGAATCTACCTGATAAAGAATTCTGAATAATGATAGTGAAAATGATCCAAAATCTTGAAAACAAAATGGAACCACAGATAAATAGCCTGGAGACAAGGATTGAGAAGATGCAAGAAAGGTTTAACAAGGACCTAGAAGAATTAAAAAAGAGTCAATATATAATGAATAATGCAATAAATGATATAAAAAACACTCTGGAGGGAACCAAGAGTGGAATAACGGAGGCAGAAGATAGGATTAGTGCGGTAGAAGATAGAATGGTAGAAATAAATGAATCAGAGAGCATAAAAGAAAAACGAATTAAAAGAAATGAGGACAATCTCAGAGACCTCTGGGACAATGTTAAATACCCCAACATTCAAATCATAGGAGTCCCAGAAGTAGAAGACAAAAAGAAAGACCATGAGAAAATAACTTGAGGAGATAATAGTTGAAAGTTTCCCTAAAATGGGGAAGGAAATAATCATCCAAGTCCAAGAAACCCAGCAAGTAAACAGGATAAACCCAAGGCGAAACACCCTAAGACACATATTAATCAAATTAACAAAGATCAAACACAAAGAACAAATATTAAAAGCAGCGAGGAAAAAACAACAGATAACACACAAGGGAATTCCCATAAGGATAACAGCTGATCTCTCAATAGAAACTCTTCAGGCCAGGAGGGAATGGCAAGACATATTACAGTGATGAACGAAAATAGCCTACAGCCCAGATTACTGTACCCAGCAAGGATCTCATTCAAATATGAAGGAGAAATCAAAAGCTTTACAGACAAGCAACAGCTGAGAGAATTCAGCACCACCAAACCAGCTCTCCAACAAATGCTAAAGGATCTTCTCTAGACAGGAAACACGTAAAGGGTGTATAAACTCGAACCCAAAACAATAAAGTAAATGGCAATGGGATCATACTTATCAATAATTACCTTAAATGTAAATGGGTTGAATGTCCTAACCAAAAGACAAAGACTGGCTGAATGGATACAAAAACGATACCCTTATATACGTTGTCTACAAGAGACACACTTCAAAGCAAAGGACACATACAGACTGAAAGTGAAGGGCTGGAAAAAGATATTTCACACAAATAGAGACCGAAAGAAAGCAGGAGTAGCAATACTCATATCAGATAAAATAGACTTTAAAACAAAGACTGTGAAAAAAGACTAAGAAGGACACTACATAATGATCAAAGGATCAATCCAAGAAGAAGATATAACAATTATAAATATATATGCACCCAACATAGAAGCACCACAATATGTAAGACAAATGCTAACAAGTATGAAAGGGGAAATTAATACTAACACAATAATAGTGGGAGACATTAATACCCCACTTACACCTATGGATAGATAAACTAAACAGAAAATTAACAAGGAAACACAAACTTTAAATGATAAAATAGACCAGTTATACCTAATTGATATTTATAGGACATTTCACCCCAAAACAATGAATTTCACCTTTTTCTCAAATGCACATGGAACCTTCTCCAGGATAGATCACATCCTGGGCCATAAATCTACCCTTGGTAAATTCAAAAAAATTGAAATGATTCCAAGCATCTTTCTACCACAATGCAGTAAGATTAGATCTCCATTACAGGAGAAAAACTATTAAAATTTCAACATATGAAGGTTGAACAACACGCTGCTGAATAACCAACAAATCACAGACAAAATCGAAAAAGAAATCAAAATATGCGTAGAAACAAATCAAAATGAAAACATAACAACCCAAACCCTGTGGGACACTGTAAAAGCAGTGCTAAGGGGAAGGTTCATGGCAATACAGGCTTACCTCAAGAAACAAGAAAGAAGTCAAATCAATAACCTAACTCTACACCTAAAGCAACTAGAAAAGGAAGAAATGAAGAACCCCAGGATTAGTAGAAGGAAATAAATCTTTAAAATTAGGGCAGAAATAAATGCAAAAGAAACAAAAGAGACCATAGCAAAGATCAACAAAGCCAAAAGCTGGTTCTTTGAGAGGATAAATAACATTGACAAACCATTAGCCAGACTCATCAAGAAACAAAAGGAGAAACATCAAATCGATAAAATTAGAAATGAAAATGGAGAGATCACAACAGACAACACAGAAATACAAAGGATCATAAGAGACTACTATCAGCAATTATATGCCAATAAAATGGACAACATGGAAGAAATGGACAAATTCTAAGAAAAGTACAACTTTCCAAAACTGAACCAGGAAGAAACAGAAAATCTTAACAGACCCATCACAAGCACGGAAATTGAAACTGTAATCAGAAATCTTCCAGCAAATAAAAGCCCAAGTCCAGATGGCTTTACAGCTGAATTCTACCAAAAATTTAGAGAACAGCTGACACCTATCCTACTCAAACTCTTCCAGAAAATTGCAGAGGAAGGTAAACTTCCAAACTCATTCTATGAGGCCATCATCACCCTAATACCAAAACCTGACAAAGATGCCTCAAAAAAAGAAAACTACAGGCCAATATCACTGATGAACATAGATGCAAAAATCCTTAACAAAATTCTAGCAATCAGAATCCAACAACACATTAAAAAGATCATACACCATGACCAAGTGGGCTTTATCCCAGGGATGCAAGTATTCTTCAATATCCGCAAATCAATCAATGTAATACACCACATTAACAAATTGAAAAATAAAAGCCATATGATTATCTCAATAGATGCAGAGAAAGCCTTTGACAAAATTCAACATCCATTTATGATAAAAACTCTCCAGAAAGCAGGAATAGAAGGAACATACCTAACATAATAAAAGCTATATATGACAAACCCACCGCAAACATTATCCTCAATGGTGAAAATTGAAAGTATTTCCCCTAAAGTCAGGAACAAGACAAGGGTGCCCACTTTCACCACTACTATTCAACATAGTTTTGGAAGTTTTGGCCACAGAAATCAGAGCAGAAAAAGAAATAAAAGGAATCCAAATCGGAAAAGAAGAAGTAAAACCCTCACTGTTTGCAGATGACATTATGCTCTACATAGAAAACCCTAAGGACTCCACCAGAAAATTACTAGAGCTAATCAATGAATATAGTAAAGTTGCAGGATATAAAGTCAACACACAGAAATCCCTTGCATTCCTATACACTAATAATGAGAAAATAGACAAATTAAGGAAACAATTCCATTCACCATTGCAATGAAAAGAATAAAATACTTAGGAATATATCTACCTAAAGAAACTAAAGACCTATATATAGAAAACTATAAAACACTGGTGAAAGAAATCAAAGAGGACGCTAATAGATGGAGAAATATATCCTGTTCATGGATCGGAAGAATCAATATAGTGAAAATGAGTATACTACCCAAAGCAATCTATAGATTCAATGCAATCCCTATCAAGCTACCAACGGTATTTTTCACAGAGCTAGAACAAATGATTTCACAATTTGTATGGAAATACAAAAAACCTCGAATAGCCAAAGCGATCTTGAGAAAGAAGAATGGAACTGGAGGAATCAACCTACCTGACTTCAGGCTCTATTACAAAGCCACAGTCATCAAGACAGTATGGTACTGGCACAAAGACAGAAATATAGATAGATGGAACAAAATAGAAAGCCCAGAGATAAATCCACACACCTATGGAAACCTTATCTTTGACAAAGGAGGCAAGAATATACAATGGAGAAAAGACAATTTCTTTAACAAGTGGTGCTGGCAAAACTGGTCAACCACTTGTAAAAGAATGAAACTAGAAGACTTTCTAACACCATACACAAAAATAAACTCAAAATGGATTAAAGATCTAAGGGTAAGGCCAGAAACTATAAAACTCCTAGAGGAGGACATAAGCATATGTACCCCAATGTTCATCACAGAACTGTTTATAATGGACATGGAAGCAACCTAGGTTTCCATCAGCAGACGAATAGATAAGAAAGCTGTGGTAATTTCATAGCCTCAATATATTAAAAAGCAAAATGAAAGATAAGGAGAGTAAGGTGTTCCAAAGTCATGTAACATAGCATTAAATGTCATGTTCATTCTAAACCCAGCTCCACCATTGATTTTTTTTTTTATTATTTTAGAAATCCATCACATTGCTATCTTTATAAGGATGATATACATGGTTTTTGCTATGTACTTCAATGGAAAAATATTTAATTATTTAATTACAGTAAAAACATGTTTCTATCATTGTTAAAATACCTATATTTGTATAAGAATTCAATAATAGCAAATTTAATATAAAAATTCTTATATAAGAATTATAAAAATTCTATAGAATGTGTACACGTGTACACATGTTCCCTATCCTGAACCCCCCTTCCACCTCTCTCCCCATACCATTCCTCTGGGTCATCCCAGTGCACCAGCCCCAAGCATACTATATATTAAATTTGAGGCTATGAAATTGAGTTTCTAATCAAGCCAATGCACCTACATTTGAATTTAAGTGCATTTCGGTGGAGTTTGTCTCTTGACCACTGTTTTTATTGATCTAATATAAGGGAATTGGTGATGGACAGAGAGGCCTGGCATCTATGGTCCATGGGGTCTCAAAGAGTCGGACATGACTGAGTGACTAAACTGAACTGAATTGAACAAGCCAAAGCTGCAGAATTTTGAACTAACTGCTAAAATCATTTGCTCATGGTTTTACTCTCTTCCAAGTATTCATTAGTATCATGTTATGATGCCGAGATTGGCGAACCGTTAGGCAAACACCATCCATTGAGACTCACTATGTTATGGTCTGAATGATGAATTCTGCATAAAGAGACATATTTGGGCTACATTACAGTTGTGATAGAGCAAGGCATTTCATAGAAATATTTAACGATAGCCCCGACACATTAACTGAAATGACTATGAGTATTTACATGAATAGAGTTCTGCTCAATAAGACTATTCAAAATTTGGGACATCAGATTTTCAGCTACCAGGACAGACTGAAACCACACTTAAATTAACAACTTACTTTACACTTTTGTATGAAACTTACTTTCATCTCCTGTTTCAAACTCAAACTTCTGACTGTAGCCACTGTATCCTGCTGCAGTCCTCACTCGGATATGAAAAATGTACCTGGTGGCTGGCTTGAGACCTGTGATGATGACACTGGGGGCCTTGGACCTTGTGGAGGAATAGGTGAGTTGCTCATGCTCCTGGGGACAAAGAAAAGAAGAGAAAGGGAATGAAGCAGTTATTCTACTTTTACCTGTAGACACTGCAAAATTAAGCTGAGGAATTATGCTCTATCAAAAATACTGATTAAAAAGTGGTACAAGCATGGTTTTCCATAATTTGGCATTTATTTATTTATCAATTATGATGCATATGATATGGTCTTGATTTGGAAATTTATTGAGAATGATGATTATTTTACATAAACTGTATTTGTATTTTTGGCAATTTGGATTTCTGACCCAACTCTAAGGAATGGTGGTGACGTGAGACCACGTGTACACAGAATGGCAACTGCATCTTAAACAAATGGGCACATTAGGTCAGACCACACCAGCAGAGTGCAAGGAGCAAGGGTGGGAGAATTCAAGTACCCGCTACTCACTTCTACCCGCAGGTAGTGCCAAAATGCCGGCGCTATCCGTGGGTAGACCTGTGGGTAAAAGGAAAAATAAATTAATTGTTTTTTAAAGTTTGAAATCTTTTATCCCAAATCAAATGCACTGTTCTGAAACTCAGTGATTCCCCAGTAGTAACACTGAATTAATGCAACTTAAGACACAGAACGATGAAAATTTTCTTTTGAGGGAGAATATACTTTTCTGAAAAAAATACCACAGTTTATTTTGTAAAGATGTACAAGATACATAATGATTGTGAGGTAGATTTTACACAGTCTGTCCATGAGGGAGCATCAAAAACAGAGAACAGTACAAAAGACAGCACACCTGAGAAATCAGGCAGGACTGGAGGCTTGGTTCCTGGTGACCTGCAGCTAACTCCTCACTAACAGGAACCGCAACTAACTGAATGCCCTAGTCACTCAGGGTCTTAAGTGGTTTGTCTTGTCCACAACCTGAGAACAATTTACTTGTGCCTTTAAGACTGTTCATGATAGGCTGGTGCTGGGAACACATTAAACTCAATTCTATTTTTGTATAGTGTTACTGTTCAATAACTTTATGGTGTTCTAACAGGGTAGCTGAAAAAAAATATATGAACAACTCTTCTAAATTCATAGAATTAGGCCACCAGGTCCTTGAATTAATTCTCTACTATTCTCATTGTAATGTAGCTAGAGATTCTCAGAGATATAAATAACTTTCAAGACCATTAATTAAATCACTCATTTGATGCTTATATTTGATCTGTCTTGATATTCCATCAAGATCCCATTTAGCCTTTGCCTGAAAACATCTGTTGTCCAGGAGATCTTCCAGATTAACAAACAAAGTTATAAAAATCCACAAACAGAATGTATCAAACTGCATTTATTGGCCAGTGATGCTACAAGATTTGTAACTATGAAAATAATTTTCCTTATGCTACTTTTGAAAAAATTCCTTATATTAAAAGTCATTTTTAAACTTTATGGCTATATTTGTCAGAACTTTACATGCTACATGGTTATTCTCTGTCTAGCTGAGGAACTGCATTTGTCATCTAACTCCAAATAGAACTGTTTATTAAACACAAAGTACAAAGATAAATGAGTGTTAACAATAGCAACACTTTAAGTAAAAGGACAAAACAGATAAACTGCAACTTATATTTAGCCCTCGGTCACTTCTAGATTAGAAAGTAAATAAATATCTGCCTGCTAAAAATCCAAGAAAATAAAGTCTATAAATGGCAGTAATTATCTGCTAAGGCCTTAAAGAAGAAGCTTTCTATGATCAAGATCTTAATAATTATGGGGCTTAATTCCCATACTGTGGAGAAAAAAGTTTTCCCGGTGGCACAAAAGTAAAGAATCCACCTGCAAATGCAGGCGATGCAAGAGATGTGGCTTCAGTCCCTGGGTCAGGAAGATCTCCTGGAGCAGGAAATGGCAACCCACTCTAGTATTCTTGCCTGGGAAATCCAAGGACAGAGGAGCCTGGTGGGCTACAGTCCACGGGGTGGCAAAGAGTAGGACATGACTGAGCAACTGAGCGTGCACTACTGGAAGAGAAGATCCTGTTTCTGGTAGAAGTTTGGAAAAACTTTTGGATGACTGTTCATTCTTAAATAGAAGAGGAGAATATTTCACCTTTCAACTCACGAGAGTTCCTCCGTCCAGGGCATCGCAGCCCTCTCTCCTCCTGGTGTTTCCAAGCTCTTGGGAAACCAAGTCAGCACTTGTCCATGACAAGCATAGGGCACTACTGTCCCAGAGTAATTTTGCTTAATTCCCTTTCTGTGGCACAGCAACTCTAGTTCAAAGTAGCTGTGAGCAGGTAGAGACGGTGCTTTGCCACAGATCCAGGAGGGCTCAGTTCTGAATATGCCTGAATAAGGGATGTATGAGAGTTTTTCTAGAGTTTGTACAATATGGAATTGCTATTTGTATGATACTTATGTCTTCAACTTTTCTAGGTAATATATTCCACTGTTCATAATACTATCTTACAAGCTCTTCATCCTTGTTAAATCCATAGTAAAGTCTTCTCATTCTAAATATTATTCAATTTTAGTACTCGCTTTCTTCATCAAGCTTTCCAGAGGCTTGAACCAACTTTTGGCTTTATCTCTCTATCGTTCTATGCTTTCTATTTCATTTAATATCTTATCTTAATATAAGTTATTTTCTTTCTTCGTATTAATTATGCTGTCTTCTAACTTCTTACATTTCATGCTTAACTCACTGTCAGTGTATCTTTTCAAATACAGTGTAAGTCTACAAATTTCTAAGTATTGCACTACTGTACTTTATAAGTTTTCATGATATATTATTAACCAGTTCTAGGAATTTACTATTTTCCAAAAAAATACTATTTTTTAGTCTTTGTGGCCAAACCAAGGTTATTATTTGCACACTTTTAAGGGTCAAAACAGGTTGTCAGGCAGTAAATAAATGACATTAAATGAAGCTCCAAAGGCATAACCCCATGGGTTGCAAAGTACACTGGACTGTGGTAAGATAATGCTGGCAGTCTTATGTACTTATGCTTATTGGCTGAACATGAAACAGTTTTTGCACTATTTCCCCTTGGATGAGCATGACTAATACTATCAGTTGTGGGACAAAACGTTTAGTAGCAATGCACTTAATGTAATGATATATATATATCATTTCCTAAAATAAATGTGTATACTTGTTTATTTCCTAAAATAAATGTGTATTTCTTGTTTATATATTGTTATTCACATATACTAAAAACAAAGTCCAGAACTAGGGCATTTACTGTCAAACACAATACACATCCGTTATTCTCTAGAGATGTAGACATTTATTTAAGGTCTTCTTCTCAAGGGCAGATTCTGCAGCTTAGACTCAAGATTGCCCCTTTCCAGCTTCTGAGAATCTAGTTTTCCTGGGAGTCTAATCTTATTGTCACACTGAATCTTTCATTTACCTGAAATGCTCTAAGCTTTATCTATATACAAGTCAATTTTTCATGGTCATTAACAGGGATGTTCGTACTAGAGTCTGGACCCTCTTAGCATTCAATTTGAAACCTAATTTAGTGAAAAGAAAATAGGCTCAGGTGTCTAGTCATTAAGGCTGTATCTTTCTGCAACCAAAGGTAATGTGATCTGTATCAACAGAAGGCTGCATGTAAATAATTCTGGGTTGGAATTCTCCTGTCCTGGGCTCAATTTGGGTTCTGCTTCTATTATGTACCTTGGTAAGTCACCTCCAGGATGTTCATTTGCTCATGCAGAAAATTCATTCATTCCACTGACGTTTATTGAATGCTCACTAGGGTAAGGTTCTAGGGCACTATAGTAGATTTGGCTTACATAATTATCAAAGGTCTACCTAAGCAATTATATTCTGTAATTTTTATGTCAGAAATATAAGCCTGCTCTCCCCTGTTGTGACTGATTCTCATCATGCCTCATCTTATTCTCTTGGGTTTCCCAGTCCCCCTTATGGAAGAAGATTCAATAGGCCCATAAAGTGGTCACTTTTTTTTTTTTAACTGACTTGTTCTTGTTCTATTTCTTTTTCTTTTAATTTTATTTTATTTAACTTTACAATATTGTATTGGTTTTGCCATATATCAAAATGAATCTGCCACAGGTATACATGTGTTCCCCATCCTGAACCCTTCTCCCTCCTCCCTCCCCATACCATCCCTCTGGGTCACTTTTTAACTGGTTTGCTTTCTCTTAAAGTATTTGGCTGATCACACACACACACATACATTCACACATATAAAGTCTTTGGGTCTAAATGGATTTCTATAAGTTTTTTTTCTTAAATTTTAAACTAATTTGATTATACATGTGGTTAAAAGTTATGTTGTAGAGATTTTGCTACAGACATATAGATCTACATATATATCAGCAGTCATAAGGTAACAGCCATGATTTGTGCAATGCTTTACAATTTTCAAGGTATTTTCACACACATTCTTTATGTAATACTCATAATAATCTTATGGCAAGAAGAACTAGTAATATTTTTGGTCTCACTTAGCATATGATGGAACAGGTCCAGAAAGAATAAGTCACTTACTAAAGCGAGTCACATAACTAGTCAGCGGCTTCTGTTAAAGTTGTGATTTTTCACTATCCCCAAGTCAGGCAGATACATGTAGCACAAAAATGCTTATAAATTAGACTTTGAGCCATGGTTATTTTTACACACTTTATGTTCTTGGTTATCTAATCACTAGAAATAACTTTAAATTTATGGTGGACTGTGAAGCGGGACATGAGTTTGAGTAAACTCCTGGAGTTGGTGATGGACAGGGAGGCCTGGTGTGCTGCAGTCCACGGGGTCCTAAAGAGTTGGACACGACTGAGTCACTGAACTGAAATGAACTGAACTGAACTGTGAACCAGATAGTAATGATTTGATGGCATTAGAATATTTTTTAAATAAAAGTTCCTCAGTGGCAGCAAGAATTCTCAACATTGAAAATTTCAAGTAGTAATATCAAAGATAAAGTTATTTTCTATTAAGGTTAACACATCTATTTAGTTTTTTTTCTATTTTGATATTATGTCATATGGACAGATTTCATGAAATTCCAAGGGGCTTATATTAATAATTCACCCAATCTTTCAAAGCATATTATTTCTATTTGGGGCTGGGAATAGAATTTGCTTGATAACGTCCAGGAGATTCTTCTAGAAATTTTGATGTACGATGGTACCCTGCATGGCTTTATACACAGAACAGCACTAAGAGGACAGATTAAAGCATTGTTGGATTTTTCTTTATCCTTTCAAGTCATGCCAAGTTTCAGTCATCAGGAATAGGGAAAAGTAGTATTAAAAATTAGCATTCTACTACCACAATCATTATTTTTTAATATCAATGTCCTAATTAAGCCAATGGTAAAGTTCCTGTTCTGCTGGATAGAAGACTGAAGCTATAGATTCCTAAGAAAATTTAACCCTGTGTATGAGACAGCAAAAGAGACACTGATGTATAGAACAGTCTTATGGACTCTATGGGAGAGGGAGAGGGTGGGAAGATTTGGGAGAATGGCATTGAAACATGTAAAATATCATGTATGAAACGAGATGCCAGTCCAGGTTCGATGCACGATACTGGATGCTTGGGGCTAGTGCACTGGGACGACCCAGAGGGATGGTATGGGGAGGGAGGAGGGAGGAGGGAGGAGGGTTCAGGATGGGGAACACATGTATACCTGTGGTGGATTCATTTTGATATTTGGCAAAACTAATACAATTATGTAAAGTTTAAAAATAAAATAAAATTAAAAAAAATAAAAATGAAAAAAAGAAAATTAAAAAAAAAAGTAGATATTAATAGCTCTGCTTGGGGTCCTCTAAGTTAGTGGTCTCCAACCTCTTTGGCACCAGGGACTGGTTTCATGGAGGACAATTTTTCTTCGGACTTAGGTGTAGGGGATGGAGTGTGCAACCTAGATCCCTCACATGCGCAATTCATAGTAGAATCTGTGCTTTTATGACAATCTAATAGTCTAATAATCTAATGCCACTGCTGATCTTCAGGCAGTAATGTGAGTGACGGGGAGTGGCTGCAAATGTAGATGAAGCTTTGCTTGTTAACCCACTGCTCACCGCCTGCTGTGTGGCCTGCTTTCTAACAGGTCAGGGACCAGCAGCAGTTCTTGGCTTGAGGGTTGGGGACCCCTAGCTTAATTATTTTTTGTCGTTTGTCTCTTTTCATTTTTGTATCTGTCTTTTTCACTCTGCATCTCTGTCTCTCTGTCTTTCTCTCTCTCACGCATACACACAATCCATCAACAAATTCATGGTAGAAGACTCTTGAAATGTCTCCACAATAATCTTCTCAAAACTAAACAAATTAAAACCACATTTAGAACATGATCTGTAGCAGAATACTTTTCCTGACAAAGCGAGAACTTCATAGCCTAGAAACATAACTTTTGAAAGTTTATCAAAGAATCTTGTTGTCTAAACAATGGTATAAACAAATCTGAAAATATTTTACTTACATGAAGTCATTTCACATGACCTCCAGTTAAAGGAAAGCTTGTGTACTAGATCCTGTCAGAGTTTAATAATTATTTTCCAAAGAAGAGGGATACTGAATTTGGTTGCTTTTATTTTAAAGGTCATTATTACAAGAATGAAGCTTATGTGGGGGTAGGAACTTATCGTACCCTGGCTGAAAGATTTCTTAAGATTTTTCATATTTTTACTTTGATGTTGTAATTTCCTGATTACTAATGTGGATTCTCACGTGCTGTTGAAGTTGAAACAAAGATATTAGTTTCTGGAAAGGACAGCTTCCCTAAAATTAATACAAGGGCATTGTGCTTGGTTCTTCAGTTTGTTTTTGAATTTAATTAGAATGAGATCTTTTAATGTTCTTTGAGAGTCACCAACTCCCAGTGCACTCCAATTGCAGGATTTGTAAAATAGAGCATCAGAATGAGCTGTGCGAGTCCAGGAACTGAAGTTAAATTGTGTCTGTAAGATAGACATAATTATAAAAGAGTTTATAGTTCCAAAAAGTCATCCATTTCCATTCTTGTATCAGTTTATTTGATTCATTCCAAAGAAGTATTAATCTATTTCTTTTTAAGAGTTCTTTAGAGAGAGAATCTTATTCTACTCTAGGCAAACCATATGGTACACAGGCTCTTCCTAAAGTCTAAGTTAATTGTCTTACTAAACTTTAAAAATAATATTTCTTTTTAATATGTGGAAAATGACTCTCCTAATGACTGAGCTGTAATAAGCTGTTATTTTCTCTCTGCTAATTATGACTGTCTACCTAGCAATCCATAGAAGATTAACTGAAAATATTTAGAACTAATAAGTCAATTAGTTAGCCAACATACAATTATCAGTTACTTTCTTATACACTAGCAATGCCCAGTAAAATTGTATTTTAAAATATTCCATTTACCATAGCAACAAAAACCTTATAGTTTATGACAAGAAATATGCAAGACCTATATAAGTAAATCTATAAGTGCTTGCTGTATAAAAAATCAAGTCCCTTATTTATCTTGTCTTATTGCAATGCAGAGATCTTTTGTAGAATACCACATAGCAGCAGTAAAAGCAGCAGCCTGATTTTCTTTTTTCTTGAATAGATTAGCTGTTAATGCATAACTGTTAAATACTATTATGTTTGATTTAGGTTTTTAATAGGTATCTGGGTGAGAACTTTTCTTCTTTTTTTCTTACACTATAATTTTGTTTGTATTATGCTTTTAAAATGTGAAATGAGTATTAAATGTTATAAAACAATTTATCTGTATTTGCAAAAGTAATTATACGTTTTTCACCTTAATGTACTATATACTTATGAATAACTATCTTTGCATTCCTAAGATAATCCCTACTTGTTAACATATGGTTATAATATAGTTCTAAAATTTTTATTGTAGTCTTTGATTCAATTTGAAAATACTTCAAACAGAATTTTTATACCTCTCTTTTAATGATCTTGGCCTAGAGTTTTCTTATTTTTTCCTTTTTATTATCAATATTTGGTTGTTCTATTTGAGTTAGGTTATATTTAAGAGAATGCATTATGAAACTTTTTCATTTTTTAATGTTCCAGAATAATTGACATAACATGGTAATTATCTGTTCCTTGAAACCTCAATTGAGATAGATCATTTCAGGGACAGATATTTGGCCATGTTTTAAAATTATTTTATCCTATATTCAGATATTCTTCCTATTCATTTTTGTTTATCAACAGAAAATTATCCATTACATTTATAGATCTAAATTTACAATTAGGCTTGACTTATCATTGAAAATCTCTTTCATAAATATCATTTTCCTCCTTCCTGTCAAGCTTGCTTACTTTATCAGTCTTCAGAAACACTGGATTTTGATTTTATAAATTAAATACACTCTTCTTGATTCAGTTTCATTAATTTTTTATTTTGCACTTATTCATCTCTTCTTTCTCATCTTTTTCTGCATGGGTCATATACAAAGTTTGGATATATATGTATCTTAATATCATTTATTTTAAAATAGTTTGTATTTAAGTCTGTTACTCTTTGGTGGCTTAGACAGTAGAGAATCAGCCTGTAATGAGGGAAGTCTGGGTTTGATCCCTGGGTTGGGAAGATCTCCTGGAGAAGGAAATGGCAATGCACTCCGTATTCTTGCCTGGAGAATTCCATGGATAGAGGAGCCTCGTAGGCTATAGTCCATGGGGTCACAAAATGTCAAACATGACTGAGCAACTTTCACTTCACTTCACTCTTTAATGTATATTATTTAAGATAATATTCTAAACTTTCAAACAAAGAGATCATGGGGTGGCATGGGGGAATTAAACTTTTTTTTCTCTTGCTACATCATTTTCAAGAAATGATTCAAAGAATGACAGAATAATTTTATACTATATGGTTCCTTCCTCTCATTATTTCAATGTGTATCAATATATACCACTAAATAGGCAGTAATAGCCTCAAAAACATGATATCAGTTCCTTCAAAGAACAAAGTAAAAAACTAAAGGAGTGTTGGATGCATAGATAGTGTTTAATATTAATGCATATCTACTGATTGATATCTGCAAAGGAATACCTAGCCATCATTTAACATATGGTGCAGCTCTGGTCACATGTCATTGGGAACTGGACTACTAGAATTGTGCTCCAATGTGGAAATGCAAATTGGGGTGGCTTCCAGCTCACACTGATTCTCCGAAGACCATATCTAAGTTAGCCCCACAATCAGGGGAAAATAGGACTGGTGCCAAACAAAGATGATTGCCTCAAATATAAAAGAAAGCATAAATGCTTATGGATTTCTTCTCCAATGATACTTAATTCATAATGAGAAAATATATAGAGAGAATTATATTGAATAACCTCAGTTTTTCTGATTGCTGCACTCCTGAGTCTAGAACATTCTACTCTGCCTTGGATTAGACATTTTGACATCCTTAAGTAATCATCAGAATTGGGTTTTTTTGCTGGTAACCAAAAGAGTTGTTTTCTTTTCTTACATTCATTTAAGTATACAAGATGGAATTCTTAACTTGGAAGGAAGAAGAGTTAACAAGCTAGTTGGTAGGGTGTACTAAGTTAGTGGGTAAAGTGTATTTCTTTTTTAATTTTTACTTAAAATTGGCAACTGCAATTTTTACTTAAAAATTGGCAACTGCTATGACAAAATTACAAATTAAGTGTGAGTAAAAAAATATAGAAGTAGATATTCTAAGTACACAACTACTTTCTGACTGTACTTTCAGAGAAGTATCATTTAGTATACCACAGCTATAATTTACTATAATCAACTCTTGATTACTCCAGTAATCCAAAACAGGAGATAACTCTAAATCACTTTTAAAACCATTTATGACTTTTTTTCTTATATTCCATCTAATGTTCACCTAAAATGAAAATTAAAATGCATTCCTTGAATGTTAAATGTTGAGCAATAGTAGAGATAGTAGCAAAGTACACCTGATGGGAGAAGTATATTAATTAAGAATTAAGCATTCAAGCCGATTTTCAGAAAACAGTTAACTTATAAGCAGATAATTAATTGTTTGAAATAGTGCTTAAATTTACTTTTAGGGAAAAATGGCTAAGTTATTACAATGTGACCTTTACAAAATACTGGTGCTAGAATGAGACCAATGGAGTCCTAATTGTAGTTAGTCTATGAGAACTGAGATGATTATACCCTCTCAAAGGGTTAAGCTTATTGTAAGAAAAATATATAAACACATTTAATATATAAATTTATATATTTATATAAATATATATCAGTCAGTTCAGTTTAGTCGCTCAGTCGTGTCTGACTCTTTGCGACCCCATGAATAGCAGCATGCCAGGTCTCCCTGTCCATCACCAACCCCCGGAGTTCACTCAGACTCACGTCCATCGAGTCAGTGATGCCATCCAGCCATCTCATCCTCTGTCATCCCCTTCTCCTCCTGCCCCCAATCCCTCCCAGCATCAGGGTCTTTTCTAATGAGTCAACTCTTCGCATGAGGTGGCCAAAGTACTGGAGTTTCAGCTTCAGCAGAATTCCTTACAAAGAACACCCAGGACTGTTCTCCTTTAGAATGAACTGGTTGGATCTCCTTGCAGTCCAAGGGACTCTCAGAGTCTTCTCCAACACCACAGTTCAAAAGCATCAATTCTTCGGCACTCAGCTTTCTTCACAGTCCAACTTTCACATCCATATATGACCACTGGAAAAACCACAGCCTTGACTAGACGGACCTTTGTTGGGAAAGTAAAGTCTCTGCTTTTCAATATGCTATCTAGATTGGTATATATTTATATATATATATTATAATATATAATATAAAACCCTTTTACAGGTCCAACAGATGTGTTTAGCAGTATTTCTTTCTTTTAGGAACTATTATAAATAGGTAGTTCATTTAAAATAGGGCAATTATAGGCTTATGCCTTGAAGTAATTCTGCAGATGCTGTGAGAGGTCTTTTTAAAAATTCTGTATGTGTTTTACTTGCCTGTTCTCATTGCTTAAAATATAATATTTCTAGTATATCATAAGCTTTCATAATACATTGGCCAAATATATTGAACAAGTAAATTGATGAATTAATTGCTACATATTCTTACAGCAATTTAAAATTACTTTGTATAAATTAATGATATTTCAAATGAGAGATGAGAAAAAGTTGTTTTGCTGGCTTATGGTACATCCATAACCAAAACAATAATATTATGTCAGTATAGCTGACTTGTTTTCTTCATAACTTTGTGGAGAAGAGACGATATTTTACTTGTCAAAAAATATTTTGCAAAACAATATGCTTGAAAACCTGAGATCTGTGCTGAAATGTATTTTAATACTTATGTATATATTAATATTTCTTCAGTTTTAACTTTCCCATCTGTATTCATGTAACCTACCCTTGTACAGATGGGATATAGTTTTTCCTTCTGTGCTCTGTTGTGTGCGTGTTAATCGCTCAGTCATATTCAACTGTTTGCGACTCCACGGACCGTAGTCCACCAGGTTCCTCTGCCCATGGGAATCTCCAGGCAAGAATGCTGGAGTGGGTTGCCAGTTCCTTCTCCAGGTGATTCTGTGCTCTATTACTCTATAAATATAATGGCTTTTAAGTATAAATTTAGAAATTTAATGTTTAAAGCTTGATACCGTGATTTTCTTAAAAGTATATCATAGACAACACTTGAAATTTATCATTCTTTCTTAAGGCTTGAGTAATTTATAAAATTTTAAAACTATGCATAAATTTGGTGATAATATTAATAACATACATAGAAAAAGGAGGGAATATATATGTAGAACAAAACATTTTTTTAAATTCATATTTACTGAAGTATTGAGGATGGATAAAATTATTTTATCTAAAAGGTGAGAAATTGAAAGGACATTATACCCACTATAAGAATATTTGACAATTATGCTTAGTTTAGACATATGGGTTCATGTTGATCTATGGCAAACCAATACAATATTGTAATTAGCCTCCAATTAAATAAATTTATTGAAAAATAAATACAAGAAAAAAAAAGAAAAGTTTTCCAATATCTGCTGATATCAATAGTTATCAGTAATATCAGTGATACTAAGGTAGCTATATAAAAGTTCATTATGAAGCAATTTTATCATAAAATTAAGATAAATTATCAATAAATGCCACTGAGAAGAAGAAAACATAGTAAGAGTCTTTGGAAGCATTACTACACATATGTTGACTTCTTCAAATATAAACAGTATTCCAAATGTCACACTGAATGTTTTCAAAGTTAAACTATTGGAAGAACAAGGCTGAATGGAGTGACACAAAATGAGAAAAGCAACATATTCATGCTGCTTTGATTAATTCTTCCTAGTTGTGGAATGTGGATTAAAAAAATAAAGCTAGATACAATAACATGGTTTTTAGAGAAGAAAAATATAGAGTACACAGAATGTACATAGTTAATTTTTTTTCATAATAGTGTTAATTGGATTATATGATAGATAAGAAGTACAAAGACTAGTAGAGAACAAGTCTTTGAAAATGAAATAACTGGACAATAAACACAGGTGACAGGACTCCAAAACTATCACTTCATTGCTAGTTATTCTGACAGAATTAAAGTGAATAATAAGGAAGGTAAAAATTATAGATAAGAATAAAAAAGAAGATAAAATTCCACTAGAGTGAAATTTCCAGTAGTGAAAAAAAAATGCTCTGTGGAAAAGTCTCCATGGAAAAACATCTTCTCTGAGTATCATGTAAAGTCCTAACATTTGTCCAAAGCAGCTGCATAACATGGTGACAGAGAGCTGCTTCTTGCACTGAAAAGGAGGCAGAAATCCATTTGAATGTACAAGCATGAGAATGCCTTAGTCTCACCTAGAATAGGAAGAAAACACTTTCCTATTTATTTTTCATTTTTATTTCGAAAAGATGTATTTTTCATTTTATCTTTCCATTTAAAGGTACGTTGTTGCTATGATGAGACTTTAATATTTTTTTATATTTGCTGATGGGTCTTAATTGTGATCTGATGACAGATATATTTGTTTTGTTCAAAACTGAAACAAAGATATCTGTTAAGATCAATGCACAAAGCTACAAAGCATAATTTAGGTTTCAAGGAATGTAGTCCCCCTCCGTCAGAGAGATTTTAAACCTTCTTTGTAAGTGACATCATCGTGACTTGAAAATCATCCCATTATGCTCTAAATAACTCAGTATTTTCAGTTAGTGATCTAAGGCAGTCATTATCTTTAAATTTCCTTAGAGGACCAGTAATATTAAGATGTGTATCAAATGAATGCTTCAAGGTTTATATTCAAACACAACAAAGTATAGGTTTAGTAAGATATTGTGACTGGAAACTGCGTAATATCCCATGATTGTCATTAATGACAGAAAATTAGTAATGTAATATTAATAAACAGATTGCAGTAATTTGTAGCTTCCCACAGACCACACATACACACACAAATGCACACATGGTTCTTTTAGTTCCAGCACTGGTGTTTGAATCCAAAAAAACATATTGAGATAATGTGGAGATAACTACAGATGGTGTTAAAGGCAAGAAAGGGAATTCAAGGCAAAGCAAGCTCATTTTCCAGAAATATTATTTTAAGCTGCCTCATTAACAAACAATGGATATATATATAATTTACTTATTCCACATATAAACTAGTTTTGAAATCAAATCAGAGGAAATTGTCTATGATGAATCAATAAGCTAAATTTAGGGTAAATTAAAATATAATCTTGGAGAAGGCAATGGCACCCCAATCCAGTACTCTTGCCTGGAAAATCCCATGGACGGAGGAGCCTGGAAGGCTGCAGTTCATGAGGTCGCTAAGAGTCGGACACGACTGAGCGACTTCACTTTCACTTTTCACTTTCATGCATTGGAGAAGGAAATGGCAACCCACTCCAGTGTTCTTGCCTGGAGAATCCCAGGGATGGGGGAGCCTGGTGGGTTGCCGTCTATGGGGTCACACAGAGTCGGACACGACTGAAGCGACTTAGCAGCAGCAGCAGCAGCAAAATATAATCTGGGTCAATTGAAGAAGTCTTTGTTCTTTGGTCATGGTCACAAATATTGCCCATTTTAAGTATTCATCAGTTGGTACTTGGGTCCGTGGTACTAGTAATGGATTCTTTTTCATTGCATCTGCATAAATTGCCTTACTTTCAAGAGTGGATAATCTGATCCTATAATTCTATTTTATTTGCAGTGACCACATTGGCACAACCCAATGTATAGTCCAGATTCAAAGAACTGAAAGACTTTTTTGTGATAGTTTTCTGTTTTTCTTTCTTTTTGCTTTACTTTTATAAATTAACTAGTTGGTTTTTTTTTAACCCTACAGTAATATGCAATTATTAAAATAGTTTTAAAACTTCTAGAATTTCATACACATTCAACATTAATACTTGCTTTGCCCATACTGAAAAATATTTATTTTTAAGTTAGTACAAACTAGAAACAAAGCATGTAATATTATATAGGTATAAAATAAAGTAGCATAGCGAATTAAAGATGGTGGCAAAGTCTTTTACACTCCTTTCATTGAAAAGTCAGATTTTTGCCCCTCACTCCTTGAATCTTGTCTAGCCTGTGACTGATTTGACCAATAAAATAGTGTAGGAGTGAGCAATTTCAGTTACTTGCCCACTCTCTAAGAAAACTGGCAATTTTCACTTTTGGCTTAGAGCTCTGCATTGCAATCTAAGTAGTATGACTAGCCTGGGACTGTCAAGCTGTGGAGAATTCCAGAATAGCCACTTGGGGGAACCCTGGAGAGAGAGCTGGTGAGGTGGTGGAGGACAGAGGGAGGTGGTGGGAGAGGGGTTGATGATGAGACCCTAAGCATGGCCATTCTGCAGGTGTTCCAGCCCCTAACCTATTTTCTATCATCCCAGCTGAGGAGCTCCTGCTGTGTCCTGTTCAAATTATACGGTCTGTAGATTCATGAGATGCTATACTTATTTTTAAGCCACTACATTTTTGGGGTACTGTTGTTATGCAGTAATAGGAAACTGGAACAAGCAGATTGACCATTAACCTGTATCTCATAGATCTCAATCAAATATGGAATTCTCAATCTAATATGGGATTCTATTTTTTTTTGTCACTAGATTGGGTGACGGTATTTTGAAGATTCTCTTTTAACACATAAAACTTAATCAACTTAACATCTAATTATCTGATTCTTTTGAGCTGAAATTTGGAGATACAGTGATGTCTTTGTGTGACTCACAGACAGGTGAATGTAAATATGCCATAATATTACTGATCCACAGCACATTCAGATAAAAAATAAAAACCTCAGCTTCATTCACCTCACAATATAGCTGTGATGCATCAACTAAGAATGCATATGAAAGATATTCTGAACTGCAATACCCTCTTCAAATACAAGATAGACTGGTTCTTTTGCTATTGATATTATTAAATAGATGTATATGTAGTTGGTGGAAACATCTGTCGCTTACAGTAAGACATATTTTAATAATCAATTATAGTCTGAGTTTATCGATGGAAACTGCATTGGTTATTTAATAGATCACTTAGAACTACAAAAACTTTCCTCTTTTAGTTCCATGCCAATAGAGTTAGTAGGGTAAATCAGCTGAATGCCCAGGAGTCAGATGCCTTATGTGATTAGCGGTGCAGTTGCAATCTATGGGTGAGAATAACACCAATGTCTAGAAATTTCTTCAGATGACAGATCCTCCTTTAGAGTTAGTTACTTGGGCCTCAAGTCAGTTACTTGCATCTGTGGGCATGATCGGTTGACTACTTGTTAATGTAGCTCTCACTGGTACAATAGCACCATTTTGAGATTAAAAATAGTGATTTGTAATAATCCTTAATGTGACATGTTTCAGAAGCTATAGGGCAATATGTGTCTGTCACACCTATTTACCATGTTACGGATAGAAGAGAGCAATAAAAAATCTTAGCCTAACTTAGTACTAACCAACAACTGAACTAAATCTTCAGAAGGACTATATGGTGGTCTTTTAAAAATATGTAGCTGTTAAATATGCTAACCTTAGCATATTATGTTATATATAACATCATATATGTTATATATATGATGTTATATGTTATGATGTTATGTTATGTTATGATGTTATATGTTATGATGCATAATTCACTAAATATTAAGAAAATTACCACGAGGTTGTTGGTAGCAGCAGTCCTAGTAGTCATACATATTAGGGCAAATTAGAAAGATTTCATCCATCTACTTGCTGTGATTTACCCCACAAAATCACAAGAATCAAGGGACATATGGAAATAATGAATGCATGGATTGCCTTTTTTAAATGTCCTTGTGTTATATAGAAAGATAAAACACAGGTTCTGGGAACAATTTGCCTTTGCCAACTGAAACTCAGCCAAAAACAATTTATATTGCATTCAACCATGAAGGACTGCAGAATACTTCCTCAGCTAAAGCTTGTGCTAAGTCACTTCATCCAGTCTGACTCTTTGCAACCTAAAACTTAACATCTTCTAATTATAGACAATGATTTCCTATTACTAAAGGCTTAAGGAGTATCTAAGTTAACTCTAATATCCTCACTCACATTTTCAATCATTTTGTGGAAATAATGATGTTTCTAACTGTATTTAAGTCATTAGCTTTGTGTGTGTGTGTGTGTGTGTGTGTATGTGTGTTTATCCCAGGTAGCACTAGTGATAAAGAACCTGCCAGCTAATGCAGGAGATGTAAGAGGCTCAGGTTCAATTCCTGGGTTGGGAAGATACCCTGTAGAAGAAAATGGAAATTCACTCCAAGATGCTTGCCTGGAGAATCCCATAGACAGAGGAGCCTGGTGGGCTAAGTCCATGGGGTCGCAAAAATTTGGACATGACTGGAGAGACTTAGCTTCAACGACACACACACACTCAGTCGTGTCCGACTCTGTGCGACCCCAGAGACGGCAGCCCACCAGGCCCCCTCGTCCCTGGGATTCTCCAGGAAAGAACACTGGAGTGGGTTGCCATTTCCTTCTCCAATGCATGAAAGTGAAAAGTGAAAGTGAAGTCGCTCAGTCGTGTCCGACTCTTAGCGACCCCATGGACTGCAGCCTTCCAGGCTCCTCTGCCCATGGGATTTTCCAGGCAAGAGTACTGGAGTGGGGTGCCATTGCCTTCTCCGACACACATACACACACACACACATAAATATATATATATATATATATATATATATATATATATAATATATATGAACGTAAACTTGTCTTTTTCAACATACATAAATTGAGACAAAGTTTCAAAGTAAAACAGCTAAACAAACTGAAATAGTGTCCACCAAGAAAGTAAAAAACATTAAAGAAAACCAACTTTTCCTATATTAGAACTTGAATGATAATGAAATTTTCTAATTTTCCAGTGATCTTCTCAAGTAAATGGGCAGATATCAATTCTTATTTATTTTCCTCTGAAAATATTAGATCAGTGTGGATTCTACAAGGTCATTGGAAATACATGATTTTAAAACACAGCCAAATTCTGTAGCAACATAAATGTTTTTTATGAGCAGCAGGTGTATTCTTTGAGAGACTGTAAAGTTACCAACAGCCCAGTAAGGAGTACATAACTCCCTTATGTTACTCAGTCTGCCTTATAAGAGTCTCAGAGGCTGTTAATTTAGTCTCCCTTACAAGAGAATTGAGGAAGGACATTTTAAACCTTTAAGATAAAGGCATTTTCAAAAGTAGCCAATATGAATGCCTTAGGAAGAGAGGTTCATTTAAACTTTAACTCGTTAAAACAATGAATTTAGTCTTCGTGATTTGAAAATACCCATCCAAAAGAATTAATTACTCTGAGTAAAAATAAAATAGTAATTTTGAAACCAAATATGTTTTAGTCATGATAGGTACTTGGAAATGAATTCCAAGTTAATTTATTTTTTGCAAGTTTCAGAATTTGAGGCTTATTCTAAAATAAATCTATAATACCTAGCACAGTTCAGTTCAGTTAAGTTCAGTCGCTCAGTCGTGTCCAACTCTTTGCAACCCCATGGACTGTAGCTCTCCAGCCCTCCCTGTCCATCACCAACTCCCAGAGTTTACTCAAACTCATGTCCATTGAGTCAATGATTCCAAGCAACTATCTCATCCTCTGTTGTCCCCTTCTCCTCCTGCCTTCAATCTTTCCCAGCATCTTTTCAAATGAGTCAGCTCTTCACATCAGGTGGCCAAAGTATTGGAGTTTCAGCTTCAGCATCGGTCCTTCCAGTGAATATTCAGGACTGATTTCCTTTAGGATGGACTAGTTGGATCTCCTTGCAGTCCAAGGACTCAAGAGTCTTCTCCAACACCACAGTTCAAAAGCATCAATGCTTCTGTGCTCAGCTTTCTTTATAGCCCAACTCTCACATCCATATATGACTACTGGAAAAACCATAGCTTTGACTAGATGGATATTTGTTGGCAAAGTAATGTCTCTGCTTTTTAATATGCTGTATAGTTTGGTCATAACTTTTCCTTCAAAGAGCAAGCGTCTTTAATTTCATGGCTGTAGTCACCATCTGCACAGGTATCTGCTATCTAAGAAATTGGTAAGCCTATTTCAATGAATGAATGAGTCATGTAGTAAGATAGTTTATATATTGTTGACATTTCAGTTGCTCACTTTGAAAAAATTATTTATGATGACACCCAGGAGGACATCTCTAGGTATTGGTTTCAAAGTCAGAGGAGCTTTGGTTTTATTAGTTTATTGTAGCTATTTTCTCCAATAGTTGCCTACTTATTAAATTATTTAAAATTTTCTTATATCTAAGAGGAATAAGGCTCTTAAAAATATTTCTCATTACAGATTATCGAGGAGTAGAATATTTTACAGTGCTCAATAAACTATATCTACTTTTTTGGATTTTTTCACATTTGAATAAGAATTTTATAATGAATTGTTTAATTTGATTTAGATATACAACTCTGCAATACTAAAAATTAATAAAAACAGAACAAAACATATTAACTCTTTTTCTTCCTTGTACCTCTTGCTTTGAATTCATGCTTCAGTGAAATAAAACTACACTTAGAATGGCAAAATTACCTAATGAAAATATCAGATTGATTTACTTTGGCATTGAGGATTATTTTTTCAGACCCCTTATTCTAAAATTAAAAAAAAAAGGATAAAGAGGAAAAAAGGATATACATATATAATTTTAAAACAATATTTTCCTACTACAAAAGTATGAGTGGTTTAAAACACAAGTTTTTGTACAATTTCCTGGCAGCAAGAGTTTGGCTTAAAACAGCAGTTCCCAAAAAGTTTTCCATGGATCCTTATTTCCAAGGAACATGTGTTGCTATGGTTCAAGAACAAAACGTCTTATGATCGTGTAAGTTTGAGTCTTCTGGGGAGCAGATTCCAAAATGACGTTGAAAGTAAAGGTATTGAAGAGGGAAATACCTGTGCAGGTAAAACCTGTGCAAGGAAAGGGATCAAGCAGACAAGGAAAGCTTTCAGACCAGAGTGAAAGTCTGATTCTTGTGAAAAGAGAGAGGTGGAGAAATGCAGTGGTGTTGAAAATGGCCTGGATGACAGTGCAATTGTGAGAGTCTCCTGGCCAGATAAATGAGAGCCCCGAACAGGTTCTGCATCTGTCAAGAGAGGCCTGGTTCTGTTCCTAGGGGCTCGGGAAGAACAGTGGATCCCACAGCAGCTGGAGGAACTCCTGTAGCAGGTTCTCTCTTGAAGGAAGATCTAAGTATGCACGCCTATATCTACCACCAGGATCAAATAAATTTGGAAAGCACAAGGTTAAATAAAATTAAGTAGATTAATTTTCTGTAGGTATTTCCCAAGCATTTAATTATGCTCATGTGCTTCATTAAATTCCAGAGACAGGAAATATATGCCACATTTTCCAAATTGATTTGACCATACAACCTTATGGTGATCAGAAAAAAATACATGTATTGAGACTAGCTCTACATTACATACTTTGAGAAACGTTAGTTTAAGATATACTATATTAATACACCCTTACTCACTTGAGAGTCCCTTGGACTGCAAGGAGATCCAACCAGTCCATCCTAAAGGAAATCAGTCCCGAATATTCATTGGAAGGACTGATGCTGAAGCTGAAACTCCAATACTTAAGCCACCTGATACGATGAACTGACTCATTTGAAAAGACTCTGATGCTGGGAAAGATTGAAGGTGGGAGGAGAAGGGGATGACAGAGGATGAGATGGTTGTATGGCATCACTGACTCATTGGACAGGCTCCAGGAGATAGTGAAGGACAAGGAAGCCTGGCATGGTGTAGTCCATGGGGTCACAAAGAGTTGGATATGACTTCCTGACTGAACAACAAAAACAATATGTATGTTTACTGTTTAATTTATTCATTTCCGGCTTCTTATACTAGCCTTTTGTCATCATTTTCCTTCTTACTGAAGCCCATCATTTAGAATTTCCTTTATGGTAGGTCTTTTCGTGATGAGCTCTTTATCGCTGAAGGCCTTTATTTCACCTTTGTTCCTAGATGATTTGAGGTTGTTAAATGTTTTCTATCATAACTCTGGACTTCCCTGGTGGCTCAGATGGTAAAGCGTCTGCCTACAGTGCGGGAGACCGGGTTCAATCCCTGGGTCAGGAAGATCTCCTGGAGAAAGGAATGGTTACTCTAAAGGTAATATTCTTAACTTTTCTGTTTTCTCTTGTGCTAATAAATCTGCTTTAATTTTAATTGTTCCTTTCTCAGTGGTCTCATATTTAATTTTAAAATGGCCACCTTTATATCCTTTAGATTCTGCAATTCTACTATAGATTTTGTGCATTCTACATATCTAGAAACACAAGTTCTATTTTTCCTATATTGGATATGCTATACTCCATGGATTCATTGGTTCTAGACAACTTATAGCCAGATTCATGTAGGTATTACATGACGTCCATTCCTTTTTCTTAAAATCCAGCTCAGTGTATTTTCAATTTTGTTATCCTATCTTCTAAATCTTTTTATTCTTCTTTTGTATTCTCCTTTTACTTGTCTCTTTTCTGTTTCTCATTTTATTATTCTTTATCATATATATATATGTGTATATATATACACACATGTATAGCCATGGTTCATGTATGTATTACATGATGTCCATTCTTTTCTTTTTTAAATGCAGCTCATTGTATGTTCAATTTTGTTATCCTATCTTCCGTATCTTTTATTCTTCTTATATTTTTCTTTTACTTGTCTATTTGCTAAATTTCTCATTTTATTATTGTTTACCATATATATATATATATACATATACACAAATGCATATATAAATGTAAAATGTATGGTATTTTAATCCATTGGTTCAATATTCCTTACAATAATGATTTTTTTTTAAATTTTGGAAGTTCCATTCCACCCCTACAATCTGCCTGTTCTTATCTTTTTCTCACCTTCATTTCATTTCTTATTTCTTTTTAACATTCCATATACAGCTGTTCTATGTATGATTCTTTAATATATATAGTCTTTGGGATTCTAAATTTGTCGTTGATTGTTTCTGCTGGTTCATTCATGTTTTACTTTTTCCTGTGTTTCATGTTCTTTGATTGTGATATTATTGACTGATCACAGTCTTTGGTGTCTTTGAGTCCTAAATTTTGAAAGCTTTTCTCCAGAAATAATTTATATGTACATCTGCAGGTAGCCAGAGGCTGCTGCTGAAATGGTACCACTTCAGTTTTCCTTGAGCTATTTGGGTTAAGACAGGAGACCTAGGATCAGCTCTACTTTTTAGATGATGGTACAATATGCTGATCCTGACAATGATGATTTCAGGGCACTGAGAATCTACTCTCAAAGTGTCTACTTTACCAGAATTACAGCTTTGTTTCTCCTCCATCCTCATTTTTTATTTTTTGATAGGGAAGGACAGTCCTTAAAATTTAATTTCAGCTATCAACAGTATGTTTTACCCTTACCTACTTATTGTGCAAAGAAAGAAACTCAGAGTACCTATTCTGGCATAATTCTAAAAGCCAATAAACCACTTTCTGGGTTAATCACATGCTCAGACACAGCACTCTTTTCTCAATTATAATAAACATAGGAAAAAAATAAAGTGGAAGTTTGAGTGACAAATCATTCATCTAATCACTTATTTCTCAATTTTTATTGAATTATTGCACTATGTCCAGCAAAGAAATAGTTGCTCGAGACACAAGATGCACCAGATATGTTCCCAAGAGGACTCACACAAAGCATGGGAAGATAAGCATGGCCACAGAAAGGTCTGCAGTAACTTGTAATTCCTCTTGTCTCTGCGAAATCTTCCTCATATAGCAATAAACATATATGTTTAAAATAAAATTGTAATGAAAGATGTATGTGGACTATAATTGTTTTAAATATATATTTGATCATGGCATACATTTCCTGAGATATTGTCTCTTTTGAATAATGTAATATTTTGTTTTGGATTTATTCCATACTAAATCTTTTGAGAAATTAAATTTGTGAATCGAAGGTACTATTATTATGATTGCAACCATTGTAAAGAAAGATATTTGTAAACATCTGCCTTGATTTGAGCATTTCAAAAGGAAAATAAGTGAATGAGAGATATAAAATTGATGCAATTCCTAAGGACTGAATTGGATAAAAATCACTGAAAGTTAAAATGGTATTAATGAATAATATGAAGATACTCTATAATCACAAAAGCAAAACATTTTTAGTGAGAATTAATTATATCTAAGGCATATCTAACTAAATATGATAAAGTACTATTTAAAATTTTATATATCATCCTTAACATGAATCTGTTGTGCTAAACATCATGCTTGTTGTCATTCAACAGGTTTCCAATGAGTCAGGGAAGTAAAGAAGAAATGAGGGAAGAAAGGAAAGATGCTTGAAGAAAAGAAGGGAAAAAGGGTGGCAGGGAGGAGAAAGGAAGGGTGTCCTTGGGTTTATCTTGAACACTGTTTCAGTCTCCGCTTGTCTTCCTTACTTACTATACTCAATCCTTGAACTTTATTTCTGTTCTAGTTTATCATGCAAGTGTTCCCTTTGCCTGGAGTTTGCCATGTTAACTGTTAATATTAAATATCTCCCATCCTAGGTTAATTTCTAAGCCAAAAATGAAAATGTTTTATCTCTAATTATTTAAAGTTGTATCAATAAAGGATTTTTATTACAGAGATTCATTTAATGCTAAATTATAATGTAACTTTAGATTGCAAAAGAGTCTTGAATTTAGTTTTCAGGAAACGTGTGTGTGCTCAGTCGCATCTGACTCTGTGCAACCCCATGAACTGCAGCTGTCCAGGCTCCTCTCTCCATGGGATTTTCCTGGCAAGAATACTGCAGTTGGTTGCCATTTCCTGCTCAAGGGTATCTTCCCCACTCAGATATCAAACCCATGTCTCCTGCATCTCCTGCATTAGCAGATAGATTCTTTAGCATTGAGCCACCTGGAAAGCCTCATTTTAAGGGGCCTCTGTGGTGTAAAGAAAGGCATTCTAAATTTGCTGTCAGATAGGTAGCTCAGAACCTGGTAAAATATAGGTATTTAAGATATTTTAGTTTCTTCTTTCCCTTCCTGTCTTTGTTCTTCACATTTTCATATTAAAGTAGCATATATATATATATATATGTATATAATAATACAATATATACAATATAATATTGAACTCAGTTATCTCACATTGCAGGCAGATTCTTTAATGTCTGAGCCACCAGGGAAGCCTGTAATATATAATAACACAAGGTAGTGTTAATTTGTAAGAATAAAAAGGAGTAGGTATTTTAGATTTCTGTCTTCCATGGATTACAGTGCTAGATCAAAAATTAGGTTCAGAACAACTGGTAATTAAGCACAATTGAGAAATATATTTTATTTTTACAACAAACTATTCAATAATAAAGTTAGAAAATTAGCTTTTTTCTCAAACAATACTCAAGTAGGAAAACACAAGAGCTTTTAAAAATAAATGCTACTGAATAAATCAGTAGGTGATAACTTCAACTAATGTTTTTGAAGGCAGAATTTAAGCATATTATTGAATTTCAACTGATTGGAGTAATTTTTGCTTCAAGGGGCTTAGATAATATACTGCAGACACATTTTTCTGATCATCAAATTTAACAAAGGGACAGAAATCAGAAACTGCATATAAATGTATTTGTAATATTCATTTTGTGGTTTGCTCCAAATAAATCCTCAAATGAACTTCTGTCACCCCCGAATTCCATTCAATTCAAAAACTGTTTCCTTAACAAGTTCCTCTAATAAAAACAAGAAAAACATTTCCTGTCTACGGTTCAGTTCAGTTCAGTCGCTCAGTCTTGTCCGACTCTGTGACCCCAGGAACCACAGCACGCCAGGCCTCCCTGTCCATCACCAACCCCCGGAGTTCACCCAAACTCATGTCCACTGAGTTGGTGATGCCATCCAGCCATCTCATCCTCTGTTGTCCCCTTCTCCTCCTGCCCCCATCCCTCCAAGCATCAGGGTCTTTTCCAATTAGTCAACTCTTCACATGAGGTGGCCAAAGTATTGGAGTTTCAGCTTCAGCATCAGTCCTTCCAATGAACACCAATGGACTGGTTGGATCTCCTTGCAGTCCAAGGGACTCTCAAGAGTCTTCTCCAACACCACACTTCAAAAGCATCAATTCTTTGGTGCTCAGCTTTCTTCATAGTCCAACTCTCACATCCATACATGACCACTGGAAAAACCATAGCCTTGACTAGATGGACCTTTGTTGGCAAAGTAATGTCTCTGCTTTTTAATGTGCTATCTAGGTTGGTCATAACTTCCTTCCAAGGAGTAAGTGTCTTTTAATTTCATGGCTGCAGTCACCATCGGCAGTGATTTTGGAACCCCAAAAAATAAAGTCTGACACTGTTTCCACTGTTTCTCCATCTATTTCCCATGGAGTGATGAAACCAGGTGCCATGATCTTTGTTTTCTGAATGTTGAGCTTTAAGCCAACTTTTTCACTCTCCTCTTTCACTTTCATCAAGAGGCTTTTTAGTTCCTCTTCACTTTCTGCCATAAGGGTGGTATCATCTGCATATCTGAGGTTTTGATATTTCTCCCAGCAATCTTAATTCCAGCCTGTGCTTCTTTCAGCCCAGCACTTCTCATGATGTACTCTGCATATAAGTTAAATAAGCAGGGTGACAATATACAGCCTTGATGTACTCCTTTTCCTATTTGGAACCAGCCTGTTGTTCCATGTCCAGTTCTAACTGTTGCTTCCTGACCTGCATATAGGTCTCTCAAGAGGCAGGTCAGGTGGTCTGATATTCCCATCACTTTCAGAATTTTCCACAGTTTATTGTGATCCACACAATCAAAGGCTTTTCGTCAAAAACCCAGTTCATCTCAGTTCAGTTCAGTTACTCAGTCCTGTGAGACTCTTTGCAACCCCTATGGACTGGAGCACGCCAGGCCTCTCTGTCCACTACCAACTCCCAGTGTTTACTTAAACTCATGTCCATTGAGTCAGTGATGCCATCCAACCATCTCATCCTCTGTTATCCCCTTCTCCTCCCACCTTCAATCTTTTCCAGAATCAGGGTCTTTTCCAATGAATGAGTTCTTTGCATCAGATAGCCAAAGTATTGGAGTTTCAGCTTCAGCATCAGTCCTTCCAATGAATATTTGGGACTGATTTCCTTTAGGATGGACTGGTTGGATCTCCTTGCAGTCCAAGGGACTCTCAAGAGGCTTCTTCAACAACACAGTTCTAAAGCATCATTTCTTAGGTACTTAGCTTTCTTTATGGTCCAGCTCTCACATCCATATATGACTACTGGAAAAAATACAGTTTTGACTAGACAGATCTTTGTTGGCAAAGTAATATCTTGACTTTTAAATATGCTTTCCAGGTTTGTCATAGCTTTCCTTCCAAGGAGCAAGCATCTTTTAATTTCATGGCTACAGTCACCATCTGCAGTGATTTTGGAGCCCAAGAAAATAAAGTCTCTCACTGTTTCCATTGTCTCACATCTATTTGCCTTAAAGTGATGGGACCAGATGCCATGATCTTAGTTTTTTGAATGCTGAATTTTAAGTCAGCTTTTTAACTCTCCTCTTCCACTTTCATCAAGAAGCTCTTTAGTTCCTCTTCATTTTCTGCCATAAGGGTGGTTTCATCTGCATATCTCAGGTTATTATTGTATTTCTCCCTGCAGTCCTGATTTCAGCTTGTGCTTCATCCAGCCCAGCATTTCACATGATATACTCTACATATAAGTTAAATAAGCAGGGTGACAGTATAGAACTTGTTGTACTCCTTTCCCAATTTGGAACCAGTCCATTGTCCGTGTCTGGTTCTAACTGTTGCTTCCTGACCTGTATACAGATTTCTCAGGAGGCAGGTAAGGTGGTCTGGTATTCCCATTTCTTGAAGAATTTTCCATAGTTTGTTGTGATCCACACAAAGGCTTTAGTGTAGTCAAGTAAGCAGACGTAGATGTTTTTCTGGAATGCTCTTTCTTTTTCTATGATCCAACGGATGATGGCAATTTGATCTCTGGTTCCTCTGCCTTTTCTAAATCTAGCTTGAACATCTGGAAGTTCTTGGTTCATGTACTGTGGAAGCCTGGCTTGGAGAATTTTGAGCATTATTTTGCTAGCGTGTGAGATAAGGGCCATTACTGTTTGTTTAATTTTATGAGAGTCAGTGTTTCCAAGACAAACAGTGCTAACTGGAGATGATTCTGAGTTACCTTTTTAGAGCAAAACCACATGAACTACTCTGTCTTTCCCCAATAACCCTTCTGCTCTGCAAGAAAGACAATGCAGGACATTCTCTCCAGTCCATTTTAATATGAAATACAAAAGCTTAGAAATCCCCTCTAAATAATTGAAGGAAACCATTAGGAGTATAGCCAGTCAGTCTCTTAATGGAGAGGTCATGAGAGACAATAAGTACAGAACCACTCTGAAAAGCCCAAGGAACATTTGGTGGTTTATAATTGATTTTTCTGGGCAGATTTACTTTTTTTTTTTTCCCAAATAGTAATTATCAGTGTTATTAATAATGGCTGTTGCAAGAGGTCTTGCTTTAGTCTCCAAGGTAAAAATTATATCTGGTCAGAAAAGCCTCATAATTATTTCTACTTATTTGAAGAGCATATAGACTTAGGTTTTTTCCCCCCCTCATTTAAGAATTTAAGACATTTAAGTCTTCCCCCAAGGAATCAGGATAATAATAGCAGAGTCGGGAAATGAAGGAGCTTACTACACATCACTTACTATGCGAGATATGCCAAAAGATTTGTGCTGTAATAGTTTAACTCCCAGAGCACTTTGGTAGTAGTTTTTTCCTAAATTTTAAAGGTCTGATGATGTATTTCTTGAAGATGTTAAGTATCTTTCTAAATTAAGAAAGTATGGCATTTTGTCAACAAATTTTGTTCTAAAGTGATGTATGGAGTAACAATTAGAAAAGAGGAGCAGAGTTTAGAGGATTGGTTAAGCTGCTGCTGCTGCTGCTAAGTCACTTCAGTCGTGTCCGACACTGTGCGACCCCATAGACGGCAGCCTACCAGGCTCCCCCGTCCCTGGGATTCTCCAGGCAAGAACACTGTAGTGGGTTGCCATTTCCTTCTCCAATGCATGAAAGTGAAAAGTGAGAGTGAAGTCACTCAGTCATGTCCGACTCCTAGCGACCCCACGGACTGCAGCCTACCAGGCTCCTCTGTCCATGGGATTTTCCAGGCAAGAGTACTGGAGTGTGGTGCCACTAAAAAATGCCTCAATTTTTAGCCATGTTTTTATTAAGATATTTATTTGATTATATTAGATAATACAAATCCAGATACAAACTTCTTTAGAAATCATCTTTCTTGATTTTATTATTTCCTATTTGCACTCAAACACATAGACACACATACACATGCAAAACATAGTTTTATGCAACTCTTTTGGCTTTTTCTATACCATGAGTTAACTTATTAAATGTTTCCATAGCTCTTGATATAACTGCACTTAACATGTTTTTGTTACTTCAACTAGTACTGATTTGGTAAAAAGTTCAAATATTATACTTTATTTTTTAATTACCTGAGAAGCACTATGTTGGTTCATATAATCAAGTTTATACAATATTACCTATTTTCCTATAAATATTTACTATATCAGAGTGATTATATATAGAGAGGAGACTTCTGTTGTTTCTAAATGTGGCTTTATCCTTTTGCAAAACCACAGAATTGGGCTTTGGTGGGATCTGGTCCACTTTGAAAGCGGAAGTGTTTGTTGCTCAGTCATGTCTAAATCTTTGCAGGTCCATGGACTACAGCCTGTTCATGGAATTCTCCAGGCCAAGAATACTAGAATGTGTTGCCATTTCCTTCCCCAGGGGATCTTCCCAACCCAGGGATTGAACCCGGGTCTCCTGCATTGCAGGCAGATTCTTTATTGCCTGAACCAAAGTAGCTATCAAAAATTGCTACTTTAAAAATGGTCTACTTTAGCTATCCAAAATTGTTAAGATCATGTAAGAGTCAAAACAACATGTATTGTTAGTTATTGCTGAATATAAGGCCAAAACTTTGTGTAAGTTTTTCTATTTAACCTTCACCATAAGGAGTATGCATGGGATTGCTTACTTGGCAGTGTACTTAGATTGCTGTTTCTGCATCTATTTGCCATGAAGTGATGGGATAGGATGTCATGATCTTTGTTTTCTGGATGTTGAGCTTTAAGCCAACTTTTTCACTCTTCTCTTTCACTTTAATCAAGAGGCTCTTTAGTTCTTTTTCACTTTCTGCCATAAGGGTGGTGTCATCTGCATACCTGAGGTTATTGCTATTTCTCCCATCATTCTTGATTCCGGCTTGTGCTTCAACTTGTGCAACGTTTCTCATGATGTACTCTGCATATAAGTTAAATAAGCATGGTGACAATATACAGCCTTGACGTACTCCTTTTCCTATTTGGAACCAGTCTGTTGTTCCATGTCCAGTTCTAACTGTTGCTTCCTGACTTGCATACTGATTTCTCAAGAGGCAGTTCCCATGGTCTGATATTGCATTCTCTTTCAGAATTTTCCACTGTTTATTGTGATCCATACAGTCAAAGGCTTTGGCATAGTCAATAAAGCAGAAATAGATGTTTTTCTGGAACTTTCTTGCTTTTTCAATGACCCAGTGGATGTTGGCAATTTGATCTCTGTCCTCTGCTTTTTCTGAAACCAGCTTGAACATCTGGAAGTTCACAGTTTACTTGAGAATTTTGAGTATTACTTTACTAGCGTGTGAGATGAGTGAAATTGTGAAGTAGTTTGAGCACTCTTTGGCATTGCCTTTCTTAGGGATTGGGATGAAAACTGATCTTTTCCAGTCCTGTGGCCACTGCTGAGTTTTCCAAATTTGCTGGCATATTGACTACAGCACTTTCACAGCATCATCTTTTAGCATTTGAAATATGTCAACTAGAATTCCTTCACCTCCACTAGCTTTGTTCGAAGTGATGCTTCCTAAGGCCCACTTGACTTCACACTCCAGGATGTCTGGCTCTAGGTGAGTGATCACACCATCGTTATTATCTGGGTCGTGAAGATCTTTTTTTGTACAGTTCTTCTGTGTATTCTTGCCACCTCTTCTTAATATCTTCTGCTTCTGTTAGGTCCCTACCATTTCTGTCCTTTATTGAGCCCATCTTTGCATGAAATGTTCCCTTGGTATCTCTAATTTTCTTGAAGAAATCTCTAGTCTTTCCCATTGTATTGTTTTCATCTTTTTCTTTGAACTAATTGCTGAGGAAGGCTTTCTTATCTCTCCTTGCTGTTCTTTGGACCTCTACATTCAAATGGGTATATCTTTTCTTTTCTCTTTTGCCTTTCACCTCTTTTCTTTTCACAGCTATTTGCAAGGCCTCCTCAGACAACCATTTTGCCTTTCTTTTTCTTGGGGATGTTCTTGATTCCTGTCTCCTGTACAATGTCAGGAACCTCCATCCATAGTTTTTCAGGCACTCTGTTTATCAGATCTAATCCCTTGAATCTATTTGTCACTTACTCTCCATAATCATAAGGGATTTGATTTAGGTAATACCTGGATGGTCTTTTGGTTTTCCCTACTTTCTCCAATTTAAGTCTGAATTTGGCAATAAGGAGTTCATGATCTGAGCCACAATCAGCTCCCAGTCTTGTTTTTGCTGTATAAAGCTTCTCCATCTTTGGCTGAACAGAATATAATCAATCTGATTTGGTATTGGCCATCTGGTGATGTCCATGCATAGAGTCTTTTCTTGTGTTGTTGGAAGAGGGTATTTGTTCTGATCAGTGTGTTCTCTTGGCAGAACTCTATTAGCCTTTGCCCTGCTTCATTCTGTACTCCATGGCCAAATTTTCCTGTTATTCCAAGTGTGTCTTGACTTCCTACTTTTACATTCCAGTCCCCTATAATCAAAAGGACATCTTTTTGGGGTGTTAATTCTAGAAGGTCATGTAAGCATTCATAGAACCATTCATCTGTGGATGAGGTTAATGTTCAGTGTCTTTTCCTATAAGGGAAGTATCTTTTAAATGGTGGTGCCTTGGTGGCTCCATGGTAAAGAATCCACCTGCAGTGCAGGAGCTGCAGGAGATGCAGGTTTGATCCCTGGATTGGGAAGATCCCCTGGAGGAGGGTATGTCAACCCACTCCAGTATTCTTGCCTAGAGAATCCCATAGACAGATTACAGTCCATAGGGTCATAGAGTCAGATACCACTGAAGCAACTCAGCATGCACTCAATGATCATTCATATTTTTAAATTCTATAATTCTAAGAGGGCTTTCATGCCTTCAGTTTGGGAATCTCTTTGTAAATGAAATCTTTAACTATTTACCACAAAATTGCCAACATGCTGATATATTAATATCTCTATTTTCATATGAATGGTTAATAATTACAGAGAAAAGGTTGCTATTGCAAATATGGTAAATGAGAGAAAGAATGTTTGACTGCTGTGTCCTCTATATAATCTACTTTGGCCTTTAAAGACCATGGAGAAAGACATGGAACAAATGAAACCTTGAGGGGAGACATGAAAAGATGGATCCATTAGAGTAATTTACCCTACCTAGCAAGTAATGAAATAATAAAATCTGCCTAAATAAATAGAACCATACTACATGAATTATTCTCATATGTAAAATATTTGTCTTAAACAAAAAAAAAATCTGTCTTAAACAGAAGAGAATCTTGTATCAAAGCCAAATATAACCTGTATTGTCATCAATATATCTAACAGGTGCTTGGAAAATATAATACAAATGAAACTATTTTCCATGTTTATGTCCATACTACTGTACAATTAAGTCTAATTTGGAAGAAAAAAATTCCGTATATTAATGTCAATGTTTTATAGTTCATAAACTGTAAATTCATAATTTAAGTATCAATTTAGTATTTTCAAAATTAGAATATTATCACATGCTTATATTAAAACTTAAGTGATAATAAGATAATATGGCATGGTATCAGTTGTTAATACTGATGTGGATGGTAGTTTAAGAGTCAAAACTGGTTTTGTGCTGTAGTTAACACATTAATTACTGTCTTTACCCTGGTCTTATTTATTACCATATGATCCATTCAATAGAATAATCCTTTGATGGTCATGCTTGCAGTTTGGGTAAGATGGCATTCTGTCTGTGTGACAAGAATTTAAAGGATCTGTTGTGCAAAGGACTAGAACCATATTAAAATAAAAACTGGTACTGATATTAAAACTAATACTAATTTTAGTAGGTTCTACATATTTAATGCTTACTCTTTCCAAGTAGCAAATGGAATGATTTACATTTAAGAAGTCCCATTTTATATATTCCTCATAATAGCTTATATGGTTGTTACCATTTCTCTGCCAACAGTTGCAGAAATTAAGGTCCTAGGGAAGTATAACTAGTTGCCTAGGGTCACACAGTTGATTGTGCCTGAATTCTAACCAGGTCTTTCCAAATCCACTATGACTAGATATTTATTATTGTGTAAAATCTTTTGCTTCATAAATATTGATATAAAATGGCTAAAAATCCACCACCAAAAGTTAAAAAACCAACAGGATAAAAATGAAATAAGCAATAGTTCAGTCACCTTTAATGTTTCATCAATATCTAAACATATTTTCATTATAGTTTTTTATTAAGTTTCTAGTTGGAGGTTAAAACCTTAGAGATTATCATGAAGTAGGTAGGTGTCTCTCAATTAGCTAGCAGCTAATTAATCTGTCTTAAAATTAATTAATACAAGTAAAGTGTACTCATTAAGCTACTAGTTGTTAATATCATTTTTGTTTTTTCATAATCGAATTTAAGTATTAACACCAATATGCTGTTCTCCACCTTCATTCAAGACTGCAAAAGTAGTTTCGAGGATTAGAAACGTAAAAATATTTTAACTTCTAACTCATTTTTTTTTCTAATTTATCTAATAAAATCAAATATTGGCCTCACAGTAAACAAGGGTTGCCTAGCTCCAGAAGAACATGTTTCCTAACTCTGGATACACTACAAACCTTGCATGTTAGACATTCCCTCCAGCAGCAGAAAATCTGCAAATAAAGTCAGGCAGCAGAGGCACATAGAAGCTTTTATACTTCTTAAATAGAAAGTTGCATTCTCTTTATAATATTGCAAAATTTTGAAAACTATAGAGTCCAGTAAAAACTGTGCTTAAAAATGCCCAGCTTAAAAGTCACAGGATACAAAAGCATACACATAAATCACTTGCATTTCTATATACTAACAATGAAATATCAGAAAGAGAAATTAAGAATTAAATCCCATTTATCATTGCAACAAAAAATAAAATATCTAGGAATAAGCCTACCTAAGGAGACAAAAGAACTGTATACAGAAAGTTATAAGACACTGATGAAAGAAATCAAAGAAACATAAACAGACGGAGAGATATTACATGTTCCTGGGTTGGAAGAATCAATATTGTGAAAATTACTATACTACCAAATGCAATCTACAGATTTATTGTGATCCCTATCAAACTACCAATGTAATTTTTAATAGAACTAGAACAAAAAATTTCACAATTCATATGGAAACACAAAAGACTCTGAATATCAAAACAGTCTTGAGAAAGAAGAATGGAGATGGAGGAATCAACCTTCCTGACAGTACCACAAAGCTACAGTCATCAAGACAGTATGGTACTGGCACAAAACAGAAATATAGACCAATGGAACAAGACAGAGATCCCAGAGATAAATGCACACACCTATGGGTACCTTACTTTTGACAAAGGAGGCAAGAATATACAATGGGGCAAAGATAGCCTCTTCAGTAAGTTGTGCAGGGAAAATTGGACAGCTATGTGCAAAGGAATGAAATTAGAACTCCTAACACCATACACAAAGATAAACTCAAAGTGGATTAAAGGCCTAAATGTAAGACCAGAAACTATAAAACTCTTAGAGGAAAATATAGACAGAACACATGATGACATAAAGCAAGATCCTCTATGACCTACCTCCTAGAGTAACAGAAATAAAAACAAAATTAAACAAGTGGGACCTAATTAAACTTGAAAGCTTTTGCACAGCAAAATAAACTATAAACCAGGTGAAAAGACAACCTTCAGAATGGGAGAATATAATAGCAAATGAAACAACAGACAAAGGATTAAATTCCAAAATTATACAAGCAGCTCATAAAACTGAATATCAGAAAAACATACAACCCAATCAAAAAGTGGGGAAAAGACCTAAACAGACCTTTCTCCAAAGAAGACATACAGATAGCTAACAAACACATGAAAAGATGATCAACATTGCTCATTATTAGAGAAATGCAAATCAAAACTTGAGATTTTACCTCACACCAGTCATAATGGTCATCATCAAAAAGCCTGCAAACAATAAATGCTGGAGAGGGTATGGAGAAAAGGGAATCTTCTTACACTTTGGTGAGAATGTAACATTCTTGATACAGCCACTATAGAAGATGGTGTGGCAATTCCTTAAAAAGCTAGGAATAAAACCACCATATGACCCAGCAATCCCACTACTAGGCATATACCCTGTGGAAACCAAAACAGAAAAATCCACATGTACCCCAATGTTCATTGCATATTCTAGCTCTTTACAATAGCTAGAACATGGAAAGAATCTACATGTCCATTAACAGATAAGTCGATAAAGAAGCTGTGGTACATATATACAATGAAATATTAGCCATAAAAAGGAATACATTTGAGTCAGTTCTAATGAGGGGGATGAACCTAGAACCTACTATACAGAATGAAGTAAGTCAGAAAGAAAGATAAACATCATATACTAATGCATATATGTGGAATCTAGAAGGATGGCAATGATGAATTTATTTGCAGGGCAGAAATGGAGAAACAGACAGAGAACAGACTTATGGACATGGTGGGGGGAGGAAGGAGAGGGTGGGATGTATGGAGAGAGTAACATGGAAACTTACATTACCATATGTAAAATAGATACAAATGGGAATTAGATGTATGGTTCATGGAACTCAAACAGGGGCCCTGAAACAACCTAGAGAGGTGAGAAGGGGAGGGAGATGGAAGAGAGCTTCAGAGGGAGGGGACATATGTATATCTATATCTATTTCATGTTGATATTTGGCAGAAAACAACAAAACTTTGTAAAGCAATTATCCTTCAATTAATTTTTTTTTTAAATGTACAGTTTAAAAACATATACAGGGACTTCCCTTGCAGTTCAGTGGTTAAATTTTTGCCTTCCAGTATAGGGAATGCAGGTTTGATCCCTGGTCGGGGAGCTAAGATCCCATATACCTCTCAGCCAAAAAACAAAGCAAAACATAAGACAGAAACAATATTGTAAGAAATTCAATAAAGACTTTAAAAATGGTCCACATCAAAAAATAAAAACTTAAAAAAACAAAAACAAAAAATACATACACACCTTTCACAAAAGCATTTATTGGAGTGAACTATCCATGGTGGGGAGAAGGTGATGGCACCCCACTCCAGTACTCTTGCCTGGAAAATCCCATGGACGGAGGAGCCTGGTAGGTTGCAGTCCACAGGGTCGCGGAAGAGTCGGACAGGACTGAGCGACTTCCCTTTCACTTTTCACTTTCATGCATTGGAGAAGGAAATGGAAACCCACTCCAGTGTTCTTGCCTGGAGAATCCCAGGGACGGGGGAGCCTGGTTGGCTGCCGTCAATGGGGTCGCACAGAGTTGGACACGACTGAAGCGACTTAGCAGCAGCAGCAGCATCCATGGTGGAAACCCCACCTAATTCTCATCTGACTACCAAGAAAAGTTTCTAACTCTCCCTTACCCATATTTTCTCTATTAGCATTTCCTATTAAATCCTTGAAGGAAAATGCTCTCTGTAAACAGCCACCTTGTGTTGTACAGAAAGTCTCGCAAAAACTTCATGTGATCTTTCATAAATTACAGGTTTCAAAATCCTTAGAAGAAATAAATGCATCTCTGTTCAATTTACAGATTATCTTATTAAGTGCCAGATGAAAAAATAGGAGTACAATATCAGAAAAGAGAAAGTAAATTTATAAACTGGTAATTATGCTTGTACTTCTAGCCCCAAATTGTATTTGTTTTAAAAATAGGCAGAAAATATGGTTGCATTTTTAACTGCATTTGAAATGAGCAAATGTTACTTTAATAAGGACAGTGATCAGGGAAAACTTGCTAAGGGTTAGATAATATAACCTAACCAGAGATGCAATTATTAGCTTGAAATTTATATTAGAAATTCTGGCAAGATTTACCTACAGTAGTATATATATATTACTATATATATATATATATGTGTGTGTGTATATATATATATATATATATATATAGTAGTATTTACCCTTTCATCATTTTAGGATAGAGTGTTAGATATCTGACTTATATGTTTGGCTTTCTAAAGTAAAAACATTATATTTACATTTTCTATTAAATGGAAGAGCGACTCTTTGAAGGCTGACTGTATGTAGTCTGAATTCATGGCAATGTCACACTCAAATAATTGGTGGCTGTCTATGGGATTTTATTTGTCTGATTTTCACCAAACTAGATCAGAAATTTAGAGGAAGTTTGAATTTGTGTCCTTGTTACTCCTCAGAAAAAAATTTCTGAAGGAATGAAACTATAAAGGAAAAATGCTAATTTTGCATACTCCAAGGCTATCCTGATTCCCGTGAGCATTAACCTAGGTACTTTCTAGTATTCTATACTTAAAGGGATATTTGTGAATAGCTTACAATTTGACTTCCCTGATGGCTCAGATGGTAAAGCGTCTGCCTACAATGCGGGAGACCTGGGTTCAATCCCTGGGTCAGGAAGATCTCCTGGAGAAGGAAATGGCAATCCACTCCAGTATTCTTGCCTGGAAAATCCCATGGAAGGATGAGCCTGGTAGCCTACAGTCCATGGGGACATGACTGAGCGACTTCAATTTCTTCCTTTTATAATTTGATATTGTGGGTTCTATAGCCTCTACTCCAAGCTATATGTCACATTGCATTATTTTTCCCCTCCAAACAATAATATTTAAGAGGAGGTGGAAATTTATAAGAGCTGTAATTAATCTTTTAAAAATAACCTTATATTTTTCTCTTTTCTTAGAAATATAAAACTTGGTTGTAAAATATGTAGATTTTTAGGTTGTTGAAGAAACTGAGTTAGTTTTTCACCCTTTGAGACCTTAATGTACTTCCCCATAATTTTTTTTAATATTTTGTACTTTCGTTGAAAAATGAATTATCTCATTGCTTTATTACTCTTGTTTGATAATTTTTTATCCCCTTGTATAGCAAAGCAAGAAACAATAAAATAATAAGCAGCTTACACAATCACAGAATTTCAGAATTCGAAAGTAACCTAGTTTAACCTAACTTCATAAAAAATGAGATGAAGACATGGAATTCATTAAAGTGATGAGGAAGCAATTTAAGAAAATTCTGACCAGGAATATCAAAGGAACTGATTATGACTTTAGGATGTGAAGCTGAATGAAAATGCTATGAAATTTAGAACTGATTGAAATACAGCAAGTTGGCAGCAGTATGATTAATGAGCAGCCTTATCTGGTATTACAACATCAGCACTAAGACTGTACTCCCAGTAACTACATACACCAAAAGAATCCAGGCTGTCTGAGCACAGTGAAGAGGGTATTGTTTTAAGGTCCTTGGAAATCAAAATATAAACTTTGATACTCATTATGCTTATAATCTCCATTTCACTCTATAAATTTAGATGTATTCTAAAGTCTTCAATGTAGTATATTTACTTAGTTATTTACTTAACTTTAATTTTTCCTCAATTAGATATATAAAATCTCTGGCATGCTAACTCTAGCTTCTGTCATTTTGTACAAATCTATTTTTCAAATCAAACAAGAGGCAGTATAATTCTTATGAAATCAAAGACAGTTTAAAGGTAGAGGAGTCAGTAAACAATTATAATTTTCATGTGCGTGCAAACCCTCTACTAAATGCAATAGTGAAAATATCTTTTACTTTCTTTCTATTTAGATACATCCAAACCATACAGATGCTGTTGTTGATGCAGTGCTGGCACCAGTCCCAGTTTTGTGACCGTGAGAATCTTTGCTCCAGGCACTGTGGGGACTCCCTGGGCTCACTAAACCAGACAGGCTTCTACCCAGTGTGGTGTTTGCTACACAACATGGAAATTGGCTATGAAATCTCCATAATGAGTGTTTGTATCAGTAAATTCCCTTGCCATCCATTTTTTATCAGGTAATGGTGTTTTAATTAGTACCAAATGCTCATATCCAATTTCTCTGTGGTGGACATGACAACGAATAAAAATTATGAAAAGAGAGGAAAAAACAAAACAAAACTTTTATTCACCAGCTCATGACTTTGCTGATTCCATTAGAAACACTCAGTTACCTCTGAAATGACTTAGTCCTTTATTTATTACATTTTGCTTCAGTTTAATATATTAGGTTCAAATATCACACGGATATGCAACATCTACAGAGGTTCTAACTAGTTATACAGATGATATAATATTAAATTCACATCTATGTTTATAGTGTTATGGTTATTTACCTTCTATCCACACTTATTTTTTAAAGATTGTTTTTTGTTGACCATTTAAAAAATCTTTATTGAATTTGTTATATTATTGCTTCTGTTTTATGTTTTGGATTTTTGACCACGAGGCATGTGGGATCCCCACCCAGGGATCAAACCTGCACCCCCCCCTGCAGTGGAAGGCGAAGTTCTAATGACTGGGCCCCAGAGAAGTCCCTATCCACATTTTTAATGTGAGGTAATGGAGAAGCAGGGCATTTAGCGACTTAAGCTTGGAGCTGCGGCACTGGCATTCCCTGTGAGCTGTTCCAAATGTAAAGCCTCATCCCACTCTCTCTTAACCCGGCTCAGCTGAATCAGGACCTCCGTTTCAACAAGTTCCTCCTGTAATTCAGGGAATCTTTATGTCTTTTCATCAGTAACACTTTTGTTAGTTCCCATTTAAAAAACCTGTTTCCATTTACATGCAAGTTTACATTTATGTAACAAAATGGACCAATGTAGGTGGTCACTGGGGAAGGAGGATGCAGAGAATGAATGAGCTGTTTCTGCACCTAAACAGCGGGTGAAGGCTAAAATAGCATTTGTGGAAGTGAAGAGAAAACTTCTTTGGCAAACACTTACGTGGCATTTGTGGAAGTGAAGAGAAAACGTCCTTCAGCAAACACTTAAGTGAAGGAAGTACAACAAACGAGAATAAGAAAAGTATACTGATTATTTTATAAGGAAGGAAAGAAGGATTTTTCTTTTGTAGTTTATTATTTCTATAATAATTGATTCATATATTTTTAATCAAACATGCAGATTTACTGGTTATATACTTTAGGAAAAAAAGGAATTTATTGAATTGTTTTCTCAGGGAAGAAAGCTATCTTGAGAAAGAGGGCAGAGAAGGAAGAAAGAGTTGGTTATTGAGAAGTCTTTGACTTTTAGGGCTTCTCAGGTGGCACTAGTGGTAAAGAACCCACCTGCCAATGCAGAAGAAAGAGATGTGGTTTGATTCCTTAGCCAGGAAGGTCCCCTGGAGGAGGGCATGGCAACCCAATCCAGTATTCTTGCCTGGAGAATCCAATGGAAAGATGAGCCTGGCAGGCTAGGGTCCGAAGGGTCGAATAGAGTCGGACATGACTGAGTGACTAACACTTTAACTTCCACCAAGAATTCAACCTCCTATGAAAAGAAACTTTAAATCATCCCTGAGTGATGAAAATATTTCCCACAATGAAGAGCTTCATACAAATTTCCTTACCTTTTAAAGAAAACAGTTCAGACATGAAATTATGTATTTTTATATAAACCTCATAAGTACTTAATTCTATAATTGGTAGAGTAGGTGAAACAATGGCAAGTTAAATTCAGTATTTTATATAGATAATTACTGACCATCTGTATACAAGAAATGTTTCCTTCCTTATGATGAAATTTCTTAAACAAAATCTAAAAACTGCTGACTGTGATAAAAAAAAATGAGAGAATTATAAAGAAAAGACTACCAGTTGCAGGTCTTTAAATATTGGATGTAAGAATAATGAACTATTATGGGGGATGCATGTTTGCAAAATGAGGTATCAGTTGGTAATTAGTGGAGCTGTACAACACCCTGGTGAGGTAGGTATGTTTTATTGCTGCCATTTTATAGATGCAAAACAGGCAGCAGAGAGTAATGAAGTGTCTGCTTCAGGGAACCTAGAAAATCAGCATCAGCAGAAAGCACTTTTCTGAGACATCCAATTGGGATGCAACTATATGTGAAGAACTACTTAATTGCCTGGGTTATTTTGGTGAAGTTACTTAGCTTTCCTGTACCTTAGTTTCTTCATCTGTAAAATGGGGGGAGTGATAGAATTTATCTCAAATGGTTGTTATTGGAATTGAATTACTTAATACATAAAAAACACTTTAAAAAATACCTGTTTTTTTGAAGAAATTTCTGTAGTGGCTGTATCAATTTACATCCCACCAACAGTGCAAGAGGGTTCCCTTTTTTCCACACCCTCTCCAGCATTTATTGTTTGTAGATTTTTTGATGATGGCCATTTTGACTGGTGTGAGGTGATACCTCACTGCAGTTTTTTTTTTTTTTTCTAATTTTATTTTATTTTTAAACTTTACATAATTGTATTAGTTTTGCCAAATATCAAAATGAATCCGCCACAGGTATACATGTGTTCCCCATCCTGAACCCTCCTCCCTCCTCCCTCCCCATACCATCCCTCTGGGCCGTCCCAGTGCACCAGCCCCAAGCATCCAGCATCGTGCATCGAACCTGGACTGGCAACTCGTTTCCTACATGATATTTTACATGTTTCATTGCCATGCAGTTTTGATTTGAATTTCTCTAATAATACTTTGGCCACATGATGCAATAGTTGACTCACTGGAAAAGATCTTGATGCTAGAAAAGATGGCAGGGAGAAGAAGAGGGTGACAGAGGATGAGCTGGTTGGATGGCATCATCCATTCATAGGGCATGAACTTCGGCAAACTCTGGGAGATGGTGAGGGAGAGGGAAGCCGGGCATGCTGCAGTCCATGGGGTTGTAAATTGTCAGACACAACTTGGCAGCTGAACAACAACATCTTCTTTGGCGAAATGTCTGTTTAGGTCTTCAGCCCATTGTTTGATTGCATATTTAGTTTTTCTGATATTGAGTTACATGAAGCGCTTTTATATTTTGGAGATTAATCCTCTGTCAGTTGTTTCATTTGCAATTATTTTCTCCCATTCCGAGGGTTGTCTTTTCATCTTGCCATGATGGAGAACAGTATGGAGATGTCTTTAAAAACTAGGAATAAAACTACCATATGACCGAGCAATCCCACTATGGGGTATATACCCTAAGAAAATCACAATTGTAAAAGACATATGTTCATTGCAGCACTATTTACAATAGTACATGGAAGCACCCAATAGGTCCATCAACAAATCAACGGATAAAGAGCTTGTTGTATATATATGTATATCTATCTATCTATCTATATATGATGGAATATTACTCTGCCTTAAAAATGAACAAATTTGAGTCAATTCTAGTGAGGTTGGATGAACCTAGGGCCTGTTATACAGAGTGAATAAATCAGAAAGAGAAAAATAAATATCATATATTAACACACACATAGGGAACCTAGAAAAATGGTACTGATGAATCTATTCGCAGGGGAGGAATAGAGACACAGACATAGAGAAGAGACATGTGGACAGGGTGGAGGAAGGGGAAGGTGGGACAAATTGAGAGAGTAACATTGAAACATATACAATTACCATTTGTAAAACAGTTAGCCAGCGGAAATTTTCTGTATGACACAGGGAGTTCAACCCAGTGCTCTGTGACAACCTAAAGGGGTGGGGTGGGGTCAGAGGTGGGAGGGAGGTTCAAGAGGTGGGGACATATGCATACCTATAGCTGATTCATGTTGATGTATGAGAATTTCCAGAACTTCAAACTAGATAACACAACACTGTAAAGCAGTTATCCTTGAATTAAAAATAAATGTTTTAAAAATACCTGACCTAAAATTGGCCAACTACCATCGTCTATGAATGATCATTTATGTGCCTTTCTGATTGCTAAGGATATGAATATGGACAAAAGAAATCCCTGCCTCGTGAGTTTCAGTTCAGTTCAGTCACCCAGTCACGTCCGACTCTTTCAGACGCCATGAACTGCAGCATGTCAGGCTTCCCTGTCTATTACCAACTCCCGAAGCTTGCTCAAACTCATGTCCATTGAGTTGGTGATGCCATCCAACTATCTCATTCTCTGTCATTCCCTTCTCCTCCTCCCTTCAATCTTTCCCAGCATCAGGGTCTTTTCCAGTGAATCAGTTATTCACATGATGTGGCCAAAGTATTGGAGTTTCAGCTTCAGCATCAGTCCTTCCAATGAATATTCAGGATTGATTTCCTTCAGGATTGACCGGTTTGATCTCCTTGCTGTCCACAGGACTCTTAAGAGTCTTCTCCAACACCCCAGTTCAAAAGCATCATTTCTTCTGCACTCAGAGCTTTCTTTATGGTCCAACTCTCACATCTATATATGACTACTGGAAAAACCACAGCTGTGATTATATAGACATTTGTCGGTAAAGTAATGTCTCTACTTTTTAATATGTTGTCCAGGTTTGTCATGCTTTTCTTCCAAGGAGCAAGAGTCTTTTAATTTCATGGCTGCAGTCACCATCCACAGTGATTTTGGAGCCCTAGAAAATAAAGTCTCTCACTGTTTCCATTGTCTCCCCATCTATTTGCCATGAAGTGATGGAACCGGATGCCATGATCTTAGTTTTTTGAATGTTGAGTTTTAAGCCTGCTTTTTCATTCTCCTCTTTCACTTTTATAAAGTGGCTCTTTAGTTCCTCTTCACTTTCTTCCTTAAGGATGGTGTCATTTGCATATTAAAGGTTATTGATATTTCTCCCTGCAAGTTTGATCCAGCTTGTGCTTCATCCAGCCTGGCATTTCATATGATGTATTCTGCATTTAAGTTAAATAAGCAGGGTGACAATATACAGCATTGACATATTCCTTTCCCAATTTGGAACCAGTCCGTTGTTCCATGTCCAGTTCTAACTGTTGCTTCTTGACCTGCATGCAGATATCTCAGGAGGCAGGTAAAGTGGTCTGAAGATTTCTTAAGAATCTTCCACAGTTGTGGTCCACACAGTCAAAGGCTTTAGTGTAGTCAATGAAGCAGAAGTAAAAGTTTTACTGGAATCCGCTTGCTTTCTCTCATTCCTCTACCTTTTCTAAGGTGTATATATATATATATGTATATGTATACATATATATATATATAACTGACTAATCAAGTCTGTCTTTGATAAATATAATAAAAGAACAAAGAAGCAAGATAAAGAAAAGTACTATTATTGATAGAGAAAAAAGAAGAAACTTTAAGAATGTGAACACAAAGGATAAAGGAGAAAAAAAGAACATAACTAAGGGAAAGGTGTATTTGATATTCAATTAGAATTTTGATATTTATTGACTGCAGGAGGGTCTGCAACATATTGAAGCTGGAGACTGAGGGGTTGGGAACAGATGATGTCTTAGCTACATGGGAATAACTTTTTTAAGCCCAAGATGGAACTGCTCTCATCTGGAGTACCAAGTCTGAAAACTAAAATGTAGGTAACTTTTGCACCCTTGTAAAAGCTCTCCTGGACCAAAAACTGAGTATATCCACAGATGGTCAATAAGCATATGAAAAGATGCTTGTCATTACTAATTATTAGAGAAATGCAAATCCCAACTACAATAAGGTACCATTACACCAGTCCAAACGACCATCATTAAAAAGTCTACAGGACTTCCCTAGTGGTCCAGTCGTTAAGAGTCTGCTTGTCAATGCAGGGGACATGCATTCAATCCTTGGGTTAGGGAGGATTCCACATGCCACAGAGCAGCTAAGCACATTTGTCCAAACCACTGAAACCCACATGCTCTAGAGCTCATGTGCCACAACTACTGATCCCACGCACCCTAGAGCCCATGCTCCACACAAGAGAAGTCACTGCAATGAGAAGCCCGTGCACTGCAACTAGAGAAAAGCCCTCAACGATGAAGAGCCAGAACAGCAGAAAAAAAGAAAAAGTCTATGAATAAATGCTGGAGATGTGTTTGGAGGAATGTGAACCTTCCTACACTGTTGGTAGGAATATAAATTGTTGTAGCCATTATGGAGAATGACATGGAGGTTCCTTTAAACACCAAAAACAGAGCTATCATATGACCCAGCAATCTCATTCCTCAGCATACATCTGGACAAAACTATGAATAAAGAAGATACATGCTCCCTCATTGTTCACAGTTGCCCTATTCAAAATAGCCAAGACATGGAAACAACCTAAATGTACATTAACAGATGAAAGGATAAAGAAGATATAGTACATGTATACTATGAAACACTACTCAGCCACAAAAAAGAACAAAATAATGCAATTTGCAGCAACATAGATGCAAGTTAGCATACTAAGTGAAGTAAGTCAGAAAGAGAAAGAAAATACCATATGATATCACTTATACATGGAATCTAAAATATGACACAAAGAACTGATCTATGAAGCAGACTCACAGACATAGAGAATAGATTCATGGTTGCCAAGGAAACATAGGGGAGGGATGGACTAGGAGTTTGGCTTAGTAGATGCAAACTACTACATATAGAATAGATGGACAACAAAGTCCTACTGTATAGCACAGGGGATTATAGTAAATGTCCAGGGATAGACCATAATGGAAAAGAATATTAAAAACTAATCCATAAGTATGTATAACTGAGTACCATGCTGTACATCAGAAATTAACACAACAGTTTAAATCAACTATACTTCACTTAAAAAAAAAAAAATAAAAAGATGACACAGTATATCCAGTTAGCCTATCCCCAAATGCCAAGCCAAATCTGGGCTCTATACTTCTTTCCTTGTTCCTTCTCACTCTAAATGATGTTGACTATGTGGCTACAGTAGAATAGATATTTTCTATTTTTTTCTCTCCCTGTTCTTTATCCTTTCTCCTATCTCTTGCTCCCTGCCTTCTGCCCCATTTGGCAGTTCCTGGAAATGAGACCAGCTGCTTCATGAAGTATTATATAAAGCATGAATGTGTGTGATCAATCACTCAGTCATGTCCAGCTCTTCACAATCCCCTGGACTGTAGCCCACCAGGCTCCTCTGTCCATGGGATTCTCAAGGCCAGAATACTGGAGTGGGCTGCCATGCCTTTCTCCAGGGGATCTTCCTGACACAGGGGTTGAACCCACATCTGCTTGTCCCCTGCATTGGCAAGCAGATTCTTTACCACTGAACCACCTGGGAAGGCCATTATATAAAGCGTGTATATCTAAGTTGACGTCATTTTTTTTAACAGTTTCCAGTATAAGTATGCTGTACTTTGAAGAAACATATTGTTAGTGAGTAAATAGGAAATATAATTTTTTTGTGACTTATACTTGAATTTCTTCATTATTTTAAGTGCCTTTTCATATTTATAATATATTCATGTAAGTTTAAAACACTTTTTAAGTATGAAAATGTGGCCAAGAATTTGGAGAGTATAATTAACTGAATAGAGAATATCTAATTAATTATAACCCACAAGCTATAGATTTTCTTCTCCATAGTCCGCTCATCTCACATACACACACACACACACACATATACAGAAACAGAAGACAATCATAGCTAGGTTTTAATTTTTATATATAATTATGATGTGAAGATTACTGTTCCCTGCAGTGAGTTATTTTTTAAAATGTGCCTGTATATTTAACTTTAGCACACTTAAGTTATTTGAAAGATAGTATATCTATATAACTGTATAAACACAAACATAGTAGCATTTGAAAATAGCTAAAAATGGAAGAGATTATCTTTCTGAACCCTTATTTTATAGATAGAAAACAGGAATAAGAAACTTAAGGTCTAAGTCAAACTTAAATGTCCAAACACTTAGACCAGTGCCTTTTTCTAAGCAAAGGTCACTGGTAACAATAATATGTGTTTGATCTCAGACATTTGTAGACACCTCACATTGTAAATCGCTTAGTTCAGTTCAGTTCAGTCACTCAGTCGTGTCCGACTCTTCGTGACCCCATGAACCACAGCACGCCAGGCCTTCCTGTCCATCACCAACTCCTGGAGTTTACCCAAACTCATGTCCATTGAGTCAGTGATGCCATCCAACCATCTCATCCTCTGTCATCCCCTTGTCCTCCTGCCCCCAATCCCTCCCAGCATCAGAGTCTTTTCCAATGAGTCAACTCTTCGCATGAGGTAGCCAAAGTACTGGAGTTTCAGCTTTAGCATCATTCCTTCCAAAGAACACCCAAGACTGATCTCCTTTAGAATGAGATCTGTTTATAATTAATCTTTACAACACACTAGAAGGGTTGGTATCTTTATTTTCCTTTTGTAAATGTGAAGTCTGATTAGGGAGATTAATAGACTTTTTCCTGACCACAAGCATTAGAGTCAAAGTCAGAACGTGAATTAGGAATCCTTGGCTTCCAACTCCACGTTAAATTCATTAGCAATGGATCATTGCCATTTTCTTATAAAATAAACTCCTTTGTAATATTATTTATTCTATTATTAAAACATGGATATTATGTCAGTAGCCATCTCTGAGGATATTATTAATTTCTAAAGTTCCAATTGGATGAATATGGTTCTTTTCTTATAGAATCAGCACAATTTTTCTTTAACTGGAAATATTATGTAATTTTCATCTTCATATATATGAAGCAAAAATGACTATAGAATAAGAGTCATCTTCTGTGTATAAAATATTACCTTTATAATACAAGATAAATATTTTTATTCTGAAAATTTCCTTAAAAATGTGTACATTGCTTTTTAAATAAACTGAATTATTTGAGTATATGAAGATATATTTAAATTAATGGACAGAAAAATATGTATATTCCTGTGACAGGATGCCATAGGTTGTAACATTTGGAAGGATACACCAACGGGATTTCTGAGCACAAGCTGGCCAGGCCAATGTACAGAATCTATAATCTAATTAAACTGAGTAAATTCCTCCTTTTTAGACTATGGATTTTTCCATGTCAGTTAATAATAATGATAGCTTTCATTGACCACATAATTCTGAAATTACTAAATATAATCATGCTACTGAGTTACTTCTCCCCTTTTCAAACTTACATTTGCTCAGAAGCAGTAGAATATAAAAATATAGACTTCTATTTCTCTTCTTTTTATACTGTTCATGAGGTTCTCAAGATAAAAATATGGAAGTGGTTTGCCATTCCCTTCTCCAGTGGACCACGTTTTGTCAGAACTCTCCACCATTTCTCTTTTTGCCTGAGTTTCTTCATAGGGAACCTAAATTTATTTGTGATGTTCCTTTGATTCCAGTAAGTTATAGAAACACAACAAGTTCTTTCTTATTATAAGATACCACTGGGAATTATATAAATTTTTACATAATATTTTTAAATGTAATGCTCATTTTATCAATACTGTAGGTTAGTATCAGCCCAATGGGATATATTCTCAGAATTGACTCTATGTTCTGCCATAACATCTATAGCAATGATATCATAATGGTGAGTGAAAGGGAGAAAGCATAAAGAAAGTAGACTTGTGAATGTCATAAAACTAAGGAAGTATATAATTAGGGAAAATATAGTGATTGAGAATTTTAATGACAGAAATGGAAATTAAAGTTAAGAGTTGATTTATTAACCAGATTTATCTTGCTACCTTATAAAACAGCTGACCTGAATGGAAAGACAATTTTAATTCATCAGCTATTTTCATTTATACCTTAAATAATACTTTGCAAATTTTAGCAGACTATAACTTTAAATTCATTGGAAAGGATATGGCCCACTGAACTTGTTTTAGATTATGGTAATTCCATTTTTACTATTTTTTCTGAAGTGAGTTTTAGAAATAACGTTATATTCATTAAACTGTAAGCTGATGAATACAATCTCTCACTATATTGTAAAACTCAGAGTAAGTGAAGATAGAAATGTACATCCTGTGTCTTCTACCTTAATCTTATATAAAACAAGGCAAATTAATTAAGAAATTATAAGCACTATAGTATACTAGAGAATATTTAAAGACATAGTAGGTAAGAAGATAGACCAAAAAGAACAGGTTTCAAAGTAAAATAATATTCTATAACAATATACTTAATATATATATATGCATATATATGTATATGTACATTTTGAGGAAGCTCCAAATAAGACCTACTTTCTCATAGTACTTGATCTCGTAGTCCAGTATGGCTCCATTGGAAAAAGCAGGTGCTTGCCATGATAGGGCAATGCTATTTTGGGATGCCCAGTCCTTTCTTACCATACCTATCAGGGAAGGTGCTGAAAAGAAAGAAAATAACTAAGAATTAATTGGCAGGAATCATTCTCCACAATGCTTTCTTTAACATTTTGTCTCCCAAGGAAAACACAATTCTTGTTGAAGTGGACACCAATTACTGATGTCAGATTAATATGATAATCAGGATCTACTTTATTCAATCCAAATAAAATATTAAAATTTATTTAGACACTGATGGCTCAGTAGCAAAGAATTTTGCCTGCAGTACAGGAGCTGCAGGAAATGCAGGTTCAATCCCTGGGTTGGAAAGACCCCCTTTTGATCCCTGGGTTGGAAAGATCCCCTGGAGAACGGCATGGCAACTCACTCCAGCATTCTTGCCTAGAGAATCCTATGGACAGAGCAGCCTTGTGGGCTACAGTCCAGAGGGTCACAAAGAGTCATATACAACTGAAGCAACTTAGCTCACACGCATGCAGAAACAAATTAGGGGACAAAGGAAAAACTCAGATAGTCCAAGAAGAAGGACTATAACTCATCATCTCTGATTCTGTTAGAGGACATTTTTCCTCAAACTGGCTTTGGTTTTGAGCTATAATATGAAGTATAATAGACTTGACTTCTATATTTTCTCAAAACTAAGACTACTATAGAAAATCCTCTGCAATTACATGATCATTTATAAGCTTTCTTTCTTTCAAGAGTTAGTACTTAATGAAATTTTAGTACTTTATAGAAGTTACATCGCAAACTTAACTACAGCGTATTTTGGCTTATCAAAGAAAGGATCATTTCTTTTGCAAGGTTTCTATGACTTCTGACTAAAGCTGAAATATTTAATTTATGAAGTTTATTTTGAATCATGTCTGTCTTCTTTTTCTATATAACATTATCTTAACAATCCAATCCTAACCTAAAGTAATCTTGTATACACTGTAGGTTTTTTTTTATCTAACAAAATACTTCTCATCTTTAAATATTCAAATTACTTACAAAAGGATTTTTTACATACAGAACTAAAATTCAGTCTTAAAACTACAAACTAAATATACTGAGATACCATTTCTCATTTTAAATTGGCAAAAAAATCCAAAAACTTGACACCAGGCTCTGTTGGCTAGACTGTGAGGAAAAGACTTTAATACACTGTTGGTGTAAATGCAAAATGGCATAATCTTTATAAAGGGAAATTTAACAATTTAAGGCAAATTATATGTTCATTTACACTTTGGCTTTAGGAATCTGTTGAAAGATACACTGCACAAATATGAAGTGACATATTTACAAGACTACTCATTGAAATTTATTTGTAAAGCCTGGAAACAATTTAAATGCCCATCAATAAGGGACTGGTTTAAAAAAGTATGCTACATTCACCAGAGAATTATGAAACTGTAAAAAAGGAATTGTGACCATCTATAAATACTAGAATGAATTTACTTCAGGATTTACTTTTAAATGAAAAAAGTGAGGTGGAGAAAAATGTATGAAAAAAATGTCTAAGGATAAATTTAAGAATAAAAACTAGTAACAATGGTTACTCTTAGAGGATGGGAGGCTAAGATGGTCACTACAGGGTTAGAAGAAAATCATCTCTGAATATAAATAATAACAGACAAATGAACACTGAAAGAGCAATCTCAAAAGATTAAAAGAAATAAATCTGTGTATTGAGTTGAAAGCATAGCTTCTGAGAGGAACTACTTAAAATGACATTAAATGACAGTTACTTAACCTACATCTCAATGGGACATATTCTAAGTATCAAAAAAATACTGCAAAAATTATTGAACTGTTTTTAGTAATGATATTACAAGTGGTATTACTGGTATTGTAATGCTGAATGTGTGTGTGTGTGTGTGTGTGTGTGTGTGTGTTTGTGTGCGCATGCGTGCGAATGCACGTGTGTGTGTGTGTGTATTAAGAGACAAATCAAATGAATAATTACATTGGTGTTATTAAGAACTAGGATTTTTTTTCCTATGGGAAAATAGAGATACAGATGTCAGACCAATGAAGGTAAGTAAAAACCCTATCCTAGTAAACCTGAATTAGAAGTATGATTATGAACTCATGTATCTTTCCAGTTCATTTTCAGAAATTTCCAGACCAATGAAGGTAAGTAAAAACCCTATACTAGTAAACTTGAATTAGTATGATTATGAACTCAAGTATCTTTCCAGTTCATTTTCAGAAATTTCCAGACTGATGAAGGTAAGTAAAAACTCTATACTAGTAAAATTGAATTAGTATGATTATGAACTCATGTATCTTTCCAGTTCATTTTCAAAAATCCATTCACATGTACTAAATGCAGTTGAAAATAGGATTTGAAGAAACTGATTCTCTATGATCAAGATTAAATGTTTCTTTAGTTTCTAAGAGAGACTCAAGTATTAAATGTGGTAATTTACTTTCCAAAGTTGTTTTCATATCTTAAGGATAAACTACTTTCTTATATTTGTGAGAATGACAAAGTCGGTTCTCATAAGAAATTAAGTACTTTAGAAACTATATTTGAAACTCATTCCAGCTGCTTAATGACAGTATTATTGCTGTACTAAGATATTTTCTTAAAATGAGTGGTAATTATAGAAATTGCTGAGAAATAGAAGAGTTTGTGCCATAAGCTAAAATAGAAATATATAAAATGGTAAATAAGAAAATGTTCTGACAATTCACTATGTATATTGAGTCATATTCACTACTAATAAACTACCATTAGTCAATTAATGGTATTAATTCTTGCTGAAAAAAGCATTAATGTTCTTGGAATTATAGTATAATAATGAATTAAATAGTGCTTTATGGAAAAAATAAAACTTTAATGTGAATAATACAAATTAGAAGTTGACTAAAGTACATAAAAGTATATCAATTCATTACTAATTTTGAAAATGTCCTTTTCATGTATACAAATGTTGTGGTTAATTTTCAGTTTAATGTACAATATCACAAAGCAGTATTACCAGTGTATTATATTTTGTCTCATAATTACTTAGCACTCAAGTTCAAATGATACAAAACTTATAAGAAATTCAATTATGCCAACAGCATTTTAGAATGACTATTGGTTAAAATATAGGTACTATCTTTCCTATTTCCAGCTCTTCAATGGTTATTTAATTGTACAGACACATCATCTAAATTACATGAATCCTCTTCTATAAAATAGAAAATTTTTTTTTTTTAAAAATAGAAAATTAAGAGAATCTATTCTCTAACTGGAGAAGGCGATGGCTCCCCACTCCAGTACTCTTGCCTGGAAAATCCCATGGATGGAGGAGCCTGGTAGGCTGTAGTCCATGGGGTCGCTAGGAGTCGGACACGACTGAGTGACTTCCCTTTCACTTTTCACTTTTCACTTTCATGCATTGGAGAAGGAAATGGCAACTCACTCCAGTGTTCTTGCCTGGAGAATCCCAGGGATGGGGGAGCCTGGTGGGCTTCCGTCTATGGGGTCACACAGAGTCGGACACGACTGAAGCGACTTAGCAGTATTCTCTTAACTACATAGATCCTTCATTTATAAACAGACTTCAAGGTAATATCTATATAAAATCTAAAATCTCTTCACTTTTGCACATTCCTTTCATATGTAAACATCTATGTTTTAAACAGTTGCTAAATATACATAATTCTAGATAATTCTATTTTAAACCAATATTCTAAATCCTACTCTATATTTTAAAAGAGTTTCCATAATTTTTACTTTAGTGGCTAATATTCAATTGTGTTGCTATTTTATCAGGTCATTACTCTAATGTTGGATTTTGAGGTTTAAAATATTGTTTTCTCCGAATTCTGACATTTTATGTACAAACATTTTATGCATAAATTTTGATTTTGTTAAAATTATTTTAGAGAGAAAATTGCTCTATATAATTTGGATTTTGTGTCATACTATTATTACCATAGTGCTTTTGAAAAAGCTGTCACTGGCGACCCACTCCGGTACCCTTGTCTGGAAAATCCCATGGACGGAGGAGCCTGGTGGGCTGCAATCCATGGGGTTGCTAGACTTCACTTTGACTTTTCACTTTCATGCATTGGAGAAGGAAATGGCAACCCACTCCAGTGTTCTTGCCTGGAGAATCCCAGGGACAGGGGAGCCTGGTGGGCTGCTGTCTATGGGGTCGCACAGAGTCGGACAAGACTGAAGCCACTTAGCATATCGATATTACTAATCACACATTTTAAACACTTAATGAGTTGACAGCAGAGGATGTAGAAAACAATTTACAGGTCAATACATCTCAAACACTGCATTTTATGTTTTCAGAGAAGAACATTACACAGAATTTCATTTTAAAATAAGGTTTCAATACATGAAACCTAAAGCTTTTGCTTTGAATATATCTAATGAATTTGTCTTAATAATTCAAGCTTACATAGTATCTGAATTGGCATATTGTGAAAACTCTGCAGTACCAACTAATACAAAGCAGAAAATACATTTATTCCTCCACATGAGAAAAACTGATTTTAGGACACAAAAGGACAACTATTGATCTTTACTTCTGATTCTAAAAAGTTAGAGAAGGAAAGAAATAGTCAAGGAAATAATATCTTCTGGAGTCTGTCAGATCAGATGCTAACCAATGTTTCCTGAGTGACAATTACCTATTCAGTATAGCCTTCAGCAGAATCATGTTTTTGATATACATCCTTTCTTAAGTCTTCAAAAATCTTAGCTTTGACCTTCAACATAAATGACTGGTGAATAGATTACCACATTCTTGAAAATGTTTTTCATACAAACCCTTTTGATTACTACATTTTTTGAATCTCAAGTAGTTTACCAAAAACTATGTAACAAAGAATGAAAATAAAAGTATGAAGGGAGTTAGTTCTAACAAAAGAGATCTTACTCACACTTAGAAAAGTTTTGCTTTCTTATGCTTATATGGAGATACCTAAAGAAACAGTGAATTATTCTAGTTAAGTATTTTGCTCTTAATTGAGCTAATCAATTTTTATTAAATGTTTATATTATGCATGTTATCTTATTATATTGTCATAAATCTATGGGGAAGACATTGCCTCCATAAGATGATGACATTGAGGCTCAGAGAAGTGAGCAATTGATATAATTGCATTAATGATATAATGAGAAGGCCAATTTTGGTATTAATGCAGAATGTCAAAAAAGAAGTGGAAAATTTAACATTTTTGCTATACTTTCTCTTAAAATTAATTCTATTCGGTATTGTAAATACCTGTTCAAAAGTGGTAGAAATGAGGCAATGTTACAAGTATCCTTGTTGTCTTCGAGTTGATTATTTCTTTAAATTTTAAAATATCAAACACTACTGTTCAATTTTACTGTTCAAATTTACTACTGTTCAATTTTACACTGTAGTTCAGTCACTCAGTCATGTCCAACTCTTTGTGACCCCATGGATTGCAGCACATCAGGCTTCCACATCCTTATTTATCTCCCTGAGTTTTCACAAACTCATGTTTGTTAAGTCTGTGATGCCATCCAACCACCTCATCCTCTTTTACTCCCTTCTCCTCCTGCCCTCAATCAAATTATATTGTGGATTATCACAAATATGTCTTATTTTTAGCATGTAATCAAGATTTACACCATGGGTCATGAGGTGTTTTCCTAAAGATCAAACAAATGTTGCTAATTCTCAGTCATCTATTGAGCATACTGGGTAAATGAAGGTTTATTTATTGTGATATGCTTACCTGCATGAGTGTGTGTGTGTGTTTAGATGAAAAAGACAGAGTGGAGCAGGGAACGCTCCTATGCACATGTGTTTGTGACAGTGAAAATCTTAATAGTGAATGTTATATAATGTAATCCCAATATACAAACAGATCTTATAAGCAGTTTAATACCTTTTATCACCAATGCAGAAAATACTTCAATGTATTTCTGATAGCTGAGTAACCACTTCTTACTTTAGCAGTGTAGTATTTCACAGAGTATATAAAGAGCATAGTACTTCAAAAAGTACTATATAAAGAGTGCAGTGCCTCACAAAGTACTATATAAAGAGTACAGTACTTCACAAAGCTATCCATTGTCTTTTAAAAATCTTTAATTGATAAAACATCTGGAGTCATTGTTTGCTTCCTATAACTTCAACCTTAGTCCTAACGCTAGTGCTGACTTTTACTACGCATAGAACTCTTTCCCTTTGCTTATCTATCAACCTCTTTCTTTTTTTATTCCTTCTTTCTCTACTTTCCATTTTTCTTTACTTTCTTAATTTCCTTTTTTAGTGCTTTTCATTTTGTCTTTGCTTTATGCCCTCCTTTCTGTGCTTCCCTGTGCCTCTTTCTAGGCACATCTATCAACAACAGGATGAAATGTGAATTCAGAACAATATAATAAATAATATAGATTAGAAAGTAGAACTCAGAACAGACTTTTAAGACTATATGATTTTCCTCTCTTCTTTGCTAATGAGCCAGTGGGTAGAACTGCAGAGCACAAGTATGTAATAGTGTTTCTTTTGTGTATGTAGAGAAGAAGAACACACCCAATACACTATTCTTACTTGTGAAATTTTGTAAGTGTGATATTTAGCATGTGAATTGACATTTTTGAAACCTGATAACATGCTTCAAAATATTTCTGATCTTTATCTTGTTTTGAAAATGTCAGATAGCATAATCTATCTAATGATATCTGTTACATGTGCTTTTCTTTTCATGTGATTTTTCCTGTAATCAGTGGTAATATATATTTTTATCGACTTCCCTGTGTAGTCAAAACCTGATTATGAGCTTGAAATATACAGATTATGCTTACATACAGCAGAACTGGTGCTTTATTTTCTTTATAGCCTCTGTCTCTTTTCTACACCTGAGAATAAAACTGTGGTATGTTCAACCATATGGCCTGTGATGTGCTAAATTATGGCATCCAAATATTTCTACATTGTAATCCCCAGAACCTGTGAATGTTCATATCTGGTAAAGAGACTTTGCAGTTTTTGATTAAATTAAGGATTCTTAGATGAGATTACTCTGGATTATCCAGGTAGGCCTAATATAATCACAGGTACACTCATGAAAAAGAGATAGGAGAAGATACCTACACAAGAGAAGGCTGTGAGCCAAGGAATGCAGAAGTTGGAAAAAGGAAGGAGTGCATCCTTCTTGGAGCCTACAGAAAGAACAAGTTCTCCTGAAACCTTCACTACAGCCGTATAAGACTTATGTTGGATTTCTGACATATAGAACTGTATTATGATAAATACAGGTTGTTTTTGAGACAATAAGTTTGTGATGATTTGTTGCAGTGCAACAATAGGAAACAAACAGTTCAACTGATTAATCTGTGCAGACCTTAATACATTTGAGTCAGTAGAGAAAGTAGGTAAGTTTTTTAAAAGTATGTTTCTAAAACAGTGATTAAAAAGTCATCTATTTATATTTTGAAAATTAATCCTTTGTCAGTTGTTTCTTTTGCAACTATTTTCTCCCATTCTGAGGGCTGTCTTTTCACTTAGCTTACAGTTTCTTTTGCTGTGAAAAGCTTTTAAGCTTAATAAGGTTCCACTTGTTTACTTTTGTTTTTATTTCTATTACTCTAGGAGGTGGGTCATAGAGGATCTTGCTTTGATTTATGTCATCAAGTGCTGTGCCTATGTTTTTGTCTAAGAGTTTTATAGTTTCTGGTCTTACATTTAGGTCTTTAATCCATTTTGAGTTTGTCTTTGTGTATGGTGTTAGGAAGTGTTCTAATTTTATTCTTTTACATGTAGCTGTCCAGTTTTCCCAGCACCATTTATTGAAGAGGCTGTCTTTGCCCCATTGTATATTCTTGCCTCCTTTGTCAAAAATAAGGTACCCAGAGGTGCATGGGTTTATTTCTGGACTTTATTTCTTGTTCCATTGGTCTATATTTATGTTTTTGTGCAAGTACCATACGCACTATTTACAGTAACTAGAACACGGAAGCAATCCAGATGTCTATCGATAAATGGATACAGATAAATGGATAAAGAAGTTGTGGTACATGTACATAATGGAATATTACTCAGCCATAAAAAGGAACACCTTTTTATGTGTTCTAATGAGGTAGATAAACCTAGAACCTATTATACAGAGTGAAGTAAGTCAGAAAGAGAAAGGTAAATATTGTATTCTAACGCATATATACAGAATCTAGAAAAATGTTACCAAAGAATTTATTCACAGGGCAGCAATGGAGAAACAGACATGGAGAATAGACTTATGGACATGGGGAGGGGGGAGGAGAGGGTGAGACACATGGAAAGAGTAACATGGAAACTTACATTACTGTATGTAAAATAGATAGTCAATGGGAATTTGCTGCCTCAGGAAACTCAAATAGGGCCTCTGGATCAATCTAGACGGGTGGGATGGGGCGGGAGATGGGAGAGACTTTCAAAAGGGAGGGGTTATATGTGTACCTATGGCTGATTCATGTTGAGGTTTGACAGAAAATAAGAAAATTCTGTAAAGCAATTGTCCTTCAATAAAAAATAGATTAATAAAAAAGTCATCTATTTAATACCTAACTCATCTGATATATTACTTTCAAAAACTATTTGATCTGATCCTTTGAAAAATATTTTGGATACTCTGATCCTATAGATTTTCCTTATTTAATATACAATGTCAGGGTTCTCTTTTTCTATGTTACTTACTAGGAAAGGATGGGATCTTCCTCTTTCTGATTATTACCACCTTAAGTTACAGGTGATATAGGACAATTTTTTTTTTCTAGTTTTTCCTCAGAATTTATTTGTCTATTTTTAAAAAAGTATATAGCCTTGAATTTCAAGAGTTTTTCCCAAGGGAAAAATTAACATCGTTCAACACAAAGCTTGCATAGTCTTTCAAATTCTTCCTGCCATGCAAATATGAAGCTGGTAGGTGGCTTAACAATATGTTAGTGAAAAATATGTGGATATATTGGCCCAAAAAACTTGCACTACCTGCGGAGCACACAATGAAACATCACTATTAATGATGGGTCAAAATGACACGGCACTATCAGCTCTTAAATATACAGAATAAAATCAGAAGCATCATCTTTAAATTTATTTTCAGCATAACCTGGCCTTTTTAATTTCTATTTTATTAGCTTTATGACTGGCTAATTTACTCTGCTCACTGTTCAGTATATTGTGAGGCTGCTGTTTTCAGTAATTAACACCATATACCTCTACTAACTACTATATCATTTCAGAAGCATGTGGGAAACTGTTTTAACAGATGTTCTATAATGCAGTTTCTTTGAAATATAAAGGTAAAAAATATCCTCAAATTAGACCAGTCTGATATTCTGTTGACCTTATCATTACTTGTCAACTATCAGTAAAAATATATATGTTGTACCATTATTTTTTAGGAAGTTAACATATACTATTCACCCAAATCTCAGAAAGTTCACCTGGCCCTAAAGAAAAATCAATAATTTGTCACATCTCATCTTGGTGGTTTAGTTGCTAAGAAGTGTCTGACTCTTGTGAACCCATGGACTGTATCCCTCCAGGAAACTCTGTCCATGGGATTCTCTAGGAAAGAATACTGGAGTGGCTTGCATTTCCTTCTCCAGAGGATCTTCCCAACCCAGGGGTCAAACTTGGGTCTCCTGCATTGCAGGTAGATTCTTTACTGACTTAGCTATAAGGGAAGCCCTTTTCATCTTAACTTCACATATTTTCCCAATTCATAATATTTCACTATATTAAAATTAAGAATTGGTTTTCAGTAATGTTTCTAGGCAAAAGTAGTTATCATTTAAACTGTAAAGAATTAAACTGTAAAATAAATAGATTTAAAATATAATATCCTAGTTATATTTGAATATGATTGGTAACTTCTGTGCCTCAGTCAATACATCAAAAATTCTGCATCATGTTCCAGGATAGGAAAAAGTCAGCCAACTTAAATATTATCATAAACAAGAAAAATTCTATTAAAATGACCAGGAAAGTCATCTATAGTAAATGACTAAAATCATTTTAACATATATTGTGGAAAGCAGCTAAGTGAAAAACTTGCAAAAATATAATTTTAAAATAATATAATGAATAAAGTTTTACTTTCACATTCTATTACTACAATGCCTGTATGAGAAGGCCTTACAAATAGCTGTGAAAAGAAGGGAAGCAGAAAGCAAAGAAGAAAAGGAAAGATATATGCATTTGAATGCAGAGTTCCAAAGAATAGCAAGGAGAGATAAGAACTCCTTCTTCAGTGATCAATGCAAAGAAATGGAGGAAAACAATAGAATGAGAAAGACTAGAGATCTCTTCAAGAAAATTAGAGATACCAAGGGAACGTTTCATGCAAAGATGGGCTCAGTAAAGGACAGAAATGGTAGGGACCTACAGAAGCAGAAGATATTAAGAAGTGGCAAGACTACACAGAAGAACTGTACAAAAAAGATCTTCATGACCAAGATAATCATGATGGTGTGATCACTGACCTAGAGCCAGACATCCTGGAATGTGAAGTCAAGTGGGCCTTAGAAAGCATCATTTTGAACAAAGCTAGTGGAGGTGATGAAATTCCAGTGGAGCTATTTCAAATCCTGGAAGATGATGCTGTGAAAGTGCTGCACTCAATATGCCAGCACATTTGGAAAACTCAGCAGTGGCCATAGGACTGGGAAAGGTCAGTTTTCATTCCAAACCCAAAGAAAGGCAATGCCAAAGAAAGCTCAACCTACTGCACAATTGCACTCATCTCACATGCTAGTAAAGTAATGCTCAAAATTTTCCAAGCTAGGCTTCAACATTACATGAACCGTGAACTTCCAGATGTTCAAGCTGGTTTTAGAAAAGGCAGAGGAACCAGAGATCAAATTGCCAGCATCCGCTGGATCATGGAAAAAGCAAGAGAATTCCAGGAAAACATCTATGTCTGGTTTACTGACTATGCCAAAGCCTTTGACTGTGTGGACCTCAATAAACTGTGAGAAATTCTGAAAGAGATGGGTATACCAGACCACCTGACCTGCCTCTTGAGAAACCTGTATACAGGTCAGGAAGCAACAGTTAGAACTGGACATGGAACAACAGACTGGTTCCAAATAGGAAAAGGAGAACGTCAAGGCTGTATATTGTCACCCTGCTTATTCAACTTATATGCAGAGTACATCATGAAAAATGCTGGGCTGGAGGAAACACAAGCTGGAATCAAGATTGCCAGGAGAAATATCAATAACCTCAGATATGCAGATGACACCACCCTTATGCCAGAAAGTGAAGAAGAACTAAAGACTCTCTTGATGAAAGTGAAAGATAAAAGTGAAAATGTTGGCTTAAAGCTCAATATTCAGAAAACTAAGATCATGGCATCCAGTCCCATCACTTCATGGGAAATAGATGGGGAAACAGTGGGAACAGTGGCTGACTTTTTATTATTCTGGACTCCAAAATCACTGAAGATGGTGACTGCAGCCATGGAATTAAAAGGCGCTTACTCCTTGTAAGGAAAGTTATGACCAACCTAGACAGTATATTAAAAAACAGAGACATTACTTTGCCAACAAAGGTCTGTCTAGTCAAGGCTATGGTTTTCCCAGTGGTCATGTATGGATGTGAGAAATGGACTGTAAAGAGGGCTGAGTGCAGAAGAATTGATGCTTTTGAAGTGTGGTGTTGGAGAAGACTCTTGAGAGTCCCTTGGACTGCAAGGAGATCCAACCAGTCCATCCTAAAGGAGATCAGTCCTGAGTATTCATTTGAAGGACTGATATGGAAGCTGAAACTCCAATACTTTGGTTCCCTGATGCGAAGAGCTTACTCATTGGATAAGACCTTGATGCTGGGAAAGATTGAGGGCAGGAGGAGAAGGGGATGACAGAGGATGAGATGGTTGGATGGCATCACAGACTCAATGGACATGGGTTTGGGTGGACTCTGGGAGTTGGTGATGGACAGGACGCCTGGCATGTTGCGGTTCATTGGGTCGCTAAGAAGCAGACACAACTGAGAGACTGAACTGAACTGAACTGAAAAAAGGTTCAGAGTCTTAAAAGAAATCCATACAATAGATTTCAATCAAGCTGTTTAAAAAATGATCTAGACATACAGGCATCGGGGAATAAGCATAATATTTAAAGTCACAAAAGTGAAAAGTGAAAGTGAAGTTGCTCAGTCGTGTCCAACTCTTTGCGACCCCATGGATTGTAGCCTACCAGATTCCATCATCCATGAGATTTTCCAGGCAAGAATACTGGAGTGGGTTGCCATTTCCTTCTCCAGGAGATCTTCCCAACCCAGGGATTGAACCTGGGTCTCCTGCATTGTAGGCAGACTCTTTACCATCTGAGCCACCAGGGAAGTCAAAAAGTCACAAAAGCACTATGCAAAACAATATACATGGTGTGATTCAAAATATTTCTAAAATAGTAAATGCCCACAAAGTATGTAACTAAACTATATAACTATTGTATGTTGCTGTTGCTGTTTAGTCGCTAAGTCGTGTCTGACTCTTCATGACCCCATGGACTGTCATCTACCAGGCTCCTCTTTCCATAGGATTTCCCAGACAAGAATACTGGAGTAGATTACCATTTCCTCCTCCAGGGGATCTCTACAACCCAGGAAACTATTGTGTAACTATTGATAAGTCATGTAGTTATCAAGACTATTTTGGAAGATTTGGAATTGATCATGAATGAGATGATGGCCAGTTCCTCTCAAAATCATAATTCAGCAATATTCTTTTAAAAAAATTTAAAAATGTCATTCAGTGGTATAAACACCCACAGGGGTGACCCTCCTCCTGAGGATGATGAGAACAAAGAAAATCAAAGGGATGTTATCCCTGTCTGGGACACATAATACCTGAAAGTTTCCCAAGGAAAATGTTTTTAAACTTACTATGACTGTAGACTATTTAAACATCATAGATTTGCTTGATATTATACATGTAAGAGTGTGGCCAGCATAATCAAGAGGAAAACTCATGAGGAGATTGTCAAGACATTCAATAGCAAAAATGACTTTACTGAAGAAGCAGCAGCCCAGGAAGGCAAAGAGAACCAGTGGTGAGAAGACAAGTGAAATATTATGCCTGACACTGTAATACTGAAAGGGCTGTTCCAAATACTACTTGTGCTACTCTGTTTATAATTGTTACTATTAGACAAATAGACAAATGTAGCAGTGAATCAACTGTACTTGGAGGATACTGTCCACATTGCACCTGTTGTTTTAGTACTGATTCCAAACCTCTAGCTGAGTTTCTTCCAGTGTGATCAAAACTTTCTCTTTTCTTTGACCTGGATAAAACTGAACTGTGGGTTCTCTAAAAACACATACATACCCACTGCTGCAGCTGCTAAGTTGCTTCAGTCATGTCCGACTCTGCACGACCCCAAGTTGCTTCAGTCGTGTCCGACTCTGCACGACCCCATAGACGGCAGCCCACCAGGCTCCCCCGTCCCTGAGATTTTCCAGGCAAGAACACTGGAGTGGGTTGCCATTTCCTCCTCCAATGCATGAAAGTGAAAAGTGAAAGTGAAGTCGCTCAGTCGTGTCCAACTCTTAGCGACCCCATGGACTGCAGCCTACCAGGCTCCTCCGTCCATGGGATTTTCCCGGCAAGAGTACTGGAGTGGGGTGCCATTGCCTTTTCCATACATACCCACACACATACATTATATATCAACTATAACAGGGTTAAATTACTAATAGTTGTTTACCATGCTCACTTAGAAAACTAGAAGTTAACAAGAGCAAAACAGAAATAAACCTAACAATTGTCCAATACTTTCTGATTTTGAAATTACATTGACAAATTATTATATTACCCATAATTTAAAAATCTGATTTAAAAGGAATATGATCTCAAAGAGCCTAAAAAATCTCAGTCTTAGCTTATGTGATATTCTGAAGACTTTTTCAAAAATATAATTCAAAATTTTAATAAATTCAAAAAGTTGAAGCTAAATATGAATATATTTATAAGGTATGACTATGAAGTAACACATGTACCTTATGGAAGAGTTATTAAATTTTAGTCTTGCTATATATTTCTGTCATCCTTGAGTTTATGTGATGATACAAAATTGCAGACAAAGCTAGCTAAAAGCCACTGGCTTCAAAAGTATTTTAAATGAAGAAGTTTTGTGAAAATTAGTCTCAAAAGTATCATGGATTTGCTTATTAGATGTTTCAAGAAGGAAAAAGAAAAGATCCTTTTCTATGTTGTTGGACCCCTAAAGTGCATAAACAAACCAGAAAATTTCAGTCACATTTTGACTGTGAAACAACCCATGGATAAACTTGGGAATTTTAGAAGAGAGATTCACATATACGGACTTCTATTCATAAGATAAAATAGCAACGATTTCCATTTTTTCCCTTAAGACAGAACCCAGACTTGTTTAAGACTTCTTTGATCACTGCAAACGAAATTGATTTTGATGTCTGAATTCCTAAAACATTTATTGTCTATTCCACATGATACTAGCAATTGTCTGCCTCTATCGTAAGCTCTTGCAAGCCCTTTTATAGAATAAATAATAATATATTGTAGTTCACTTTTCAACTTCCCATGCTTTTCACATACATTAAATCACCTTTAAAATATACTGAAACTTTGTAAGTACAACTATTTTCATTTTCAAGTTGAGAAATGTGGATCAGACTGGAAACAACAGGTACTTAAGAGATAAGAAGTAGATTCCAGACTAAGACTGTACCTTAGGGACCATGTCACTGTGCCACATTTCAAGATCTAAAGCTCCCACAGGACCTGGTACAGTGACACACAAAGACATTAGAAACTTTGCATGTAAATATGTCCTTTATTCAGAACTTGTTTAAATCTCATTTCAAGGCTTATTGGACAATTGCCCTGGCCTCTGAGGTTTTGTTTTATATATCCATTATGGTACCATGCAAACACTATCTAATTAATTTACATACACCATGTATATAGCCATCATTCTATAAGAGTAGAATTAATGTAAGAAAATAATAATAACATATAAGAATACTAATGTGCTCAGTTATTCAGTCATTTCCAACTCCTTGTGACCCCATAGACTAGAGCCTGCCAGTCTCCTCTGATCATGGGATTCTCCAGACAAGAATACTGGAGTGGGTTGCCATTTCCTCTAGGCTGCCATGCCATCTCCAGGGAATCTTCCCAACTCAGGGATCAAATCCATGTCTTCTGTGTCTCCTGCATTTCAGGTGGATTCTTTACATTGAACCACCTGGGAAGCCCATTATTTTACGATCTCAACTGAAATATGTATATGGACTGAGGAATAAAACAAAGGCCCAAATATTCTGAGTTATTTGATTACTGATTTTGAGTATTCGCAGTATCAATTGCCTTTTCACTAATTCTAACCCCATTTTCATCATTCCAATACCTGTTCTAACTTCTGAACTGAGCTCTCAATTTTCCTCACCACAGTTTAACATCTTTTGATCAGTAAAAGTCTGCTGGATCCCATAGATTTTTATAGGTTGTAATGTTAAGTTCTATAAGTCTATATAATCTAGCTGTGCAATGTTAAAAAAGCTGTTTTTGATTTTTTATTCTCTATTATTTTTTGGGAGTGAAAGTTATATTCATAATTTTGTATAAGCATATATTTGCTGTACAGAAGCAAAATTTGCAAACTTAAATGTATTTCTTTGGCTTAAGAATTAATTTAGGTTGGTTATTAATTTTTTAATAGAAGTATAGTTGATTTAAAACCAAGCAACCTGATTAAAGAATGGGCAGAAGACCTAAAAAGACTAATATATTAGTTTCAATATTTTTATAGATTGTACTTCATTTAATGTTATTATGAAATAATCGCTATATTTTCCTCCACTATACAATATACCCTTGCTGCCTATTGTATACATGGTAGTTTTAATCTCTTAATCCCATATGCTTATGTTGTCCTTCATCCCACTTCCCTCTCCCCACTGGTAACCACTAGTTTGTTCTCTGTATCTGTGAGTCAGTTTCTGTTTTTTTTATCATGGCTAAAATGTTGTCTGCCATATCAGTAAACAAAGGATGCTGCAGCCATCAAGTCATTACATTAAAGCTGCCCAGAAGGTGAGCCCTGAGCCCTGAGGGAACTCAGGATGGAGACAAATGGGCTGCGGGCCGCCCACTGCCAAGCCCATCTAGCAGTCAGCTGCTGCAGCCATCCCAACTGTGCACCTGAGAAAACTCAGGATACTGGCCCCAGATAGCTGAGGGCATATCAAAGGAATGGTTTCAGTGAGTCCAGACTCCTGCATCTGTCCGTACACAGAAAAGTGCTAAATTCCTTTAGAAACCTGGTTTTCTTTCATTAACAGTAGTCTTTTAATGGTCTGACTACCTGATTTAGTTGCAAAAACTCCCATATATCCCGGCTTTCCCCAATCCTCTTCTGAGCAGTCTCAGTGTTATTTGAGATGATTTTTCCTGGGCTCAAAGTCTTAAGAGTGTCTGCCAAACAAAACATAATGCTCAGCTTTTAGGCTGTGCTTTCTTTTTTTATTTGATCTACAGTTATACACATTCATTCATTTGTATTATCTTTTTTTTTTTTAAGATTCCACATGTAAGTGATAACAAAGAATATTTATTTTACTCTGTCTGATTATCTCACTAGAGAGCTCAGAAATAAATCCATGTGCCTGTGGTCAATTAATCTATGACAAAGGAGGCAAGAATATACAATGAAGTAAAGAGAGTCTCTTCAGTAAGTGGTGCTGGGAAAGTTGGACAGCTACAAGTAAAGGAATGAAATTAGACTATTTCCTCACACTATATACAGAAATAAACTTATAATGGATTAAAGACCTAAATGTAAGACCTGAAACAATAACAGTCCCAGAAAAGAACATAAGAAGAACACTTTTTGACATAGATTGCAGCAATACTGTTTTGATCTGTCTTCTAAGGCAAACGAAATAAAAGGAAAAATAAACAAATGGGCTCTAATTTAACTTAACAGCTTTTATAAGCAAAGGAAATCATTGACAAAAGGAAAGACAACCCACTGAATAGGAGAAAATATTTGCAAATAATACCACTGATAAGGACTTAATATCCAAGACACATAAACAGCTCCTATATTTCAATATAAAAAAAACCCAAACTATCGATTAAAGAATAGGTAGTAGACCTGAAGAGGGCTTCCCAGGTGGTGCTAGAGGCAAAGAACCCATCTGCCAAAGCAAGAGATATAAGAAATGCCATCCCTGGGTCAGGAAGATCCCTTGGATGAGGGCATGGCAACCCACTCAGTATTCTTTCTTGGAGGATCCCATGGACAGAGGAGCCTACAATCCATACAGATGCAAAGAGTTGGACATACCTGAAGCTACTTAACACACACACATAGACCTGAATAGGTTTCCCCAATGGCTCATCATTAAAGAAGCGGCCTGCAATGCAGGAGATGCAGTTTTGATCCCTGGAGGAGGAAATGGCAACCCACTCCAGTATTTTTGCCAGGGAAAATCCCATGGAGAGAGGAGCCTGGTGGGCTGTAGTCCATGGGGTTGCAGAGTCAGACAAGACTGAATGACTGAACACAGAAAACCTGAATAGATGTTTTTCCAGAGAAGACATATCTGACTCTTTATGACCCCACAGACTATAGTCTGTCAGGCTCCTTTGTCCATAGAATTCTCCAGGCAAGAACTGGAGTGGGTAGCCAGCCATTCCCTTCTCTAGAAAGAAGATGTATAGATAGGTAAAAGGCACATGAAAAGATGCTCAACATCACTAATTATTAGAGAAATGTAAATCAAAACCACAATGAGACACCACCTCATACATGTCAGAATGGCTAACATCCAAGAAAATACAAATAAATAATGGCGAGGATGTGTAGAAAAGCAAATTCCTCTACACTGTTGGGGGAATGTAAATTGGCGTGGCCACTATGAAAAACAGTGTGCAGGTTTCTCAAAAAATTGAAGACAGAACTGTCATGAGTACATGTGTGTATTCTAAGTTGCTTCTATTGTGCCCAACTCTATGGCCCTATGCACTGTAGTCCATCAGGCTCCTCCTTCCATGGGATTCTCCAGGCAAGAATACTGGAATGGGTTGCCATGCCCTCCTCCAGGGGATCTTCCTGACCCAGGGATCGAACCCATGTCTCTTATATCTCCTGCATTGGCAGGCAGGTTCTTTACCACTAGCACCGCCTGGGAAGCCTACCATATGATCCAGCAATTCCACTTATGGGCATATATATGAAAAAACAAACAAACAAACAGGAAAACACTAAGTTGAAAACACACACACACAACCTTTATAGCAGCATTATTTACAATAAGGAAAACAACCCAAGTTATGGAAATCACCCAATGTCCATCACCAGATGAATGGATAAAGAAGATGTGAGACATATATATATATATGTCTCACATCTTCTTTATCCATATATAAACAGTGAATCATTACTGAGCCAGCAACATGCATGGATCTGGAGGACTTCATGCTTAGTGGAAGAGGCTGATTATTTTTAAGAACCAGAAGACTCAGGAAGCCTTTCTTTTCATGTCCCTCTTAGCTGTCTAAAGAATTTATGTAAAGGTTCTGTTCCTTGAATACAGATATCACCAGAGATCCCTGAAAAGAATATGGACTGGATGTGGTGGGACAAACATATCAGGCTTGTCAAGAACCTCTTTGTGCCCCATTGTCTCTGTATGGCACAACAAATAAACGCTTTCCTGTGAATTGCCTTTTTTCCTTTTGGAATCCCAAATCACTACTCCAGCATACTCTTTTGTATGAATATTTAGCTGACAATAGTGTTTAAGGTGAAGGTTTCAATCATTTTTGGGGGGAGTTACTCAGATTTCCTGGGTTTTTCCTCTGTCCATGGGATTCTCCAGGCAAGAATACTGGAGTATTTCCTAGTCCATGGGATATTCCTGACCCAGGGATTGAACCTGGGTGTCCTGCATTGCAGGCAGATTCTTTATCACTGAACCCCCAGAGAAGCCCCTCTCTCATTAATACATTTTATCAAACCTTTATTTGGTTTTTCCTGTCAGTCTGTCTCAGGTCAATTTTATTTTTAGATCAGCCAGAAGAACCTAGAAGGGAGAAGAAAATTTCTTCCTTACCAAAGTTGGCTTAAAGCTCAACATTCAGAAAACGAAGATCATGGCATCTGGTCCCATTCCTTCATGGGAAATGGATGGGGAACGAGTGGAAACAGTGTCAGACTTTATTTATTGGGGCTCCAAAATCACTGCAGATGGTGACTCAGCCATGAAATTAAAAGACGCTTACTCCTTGGAAGAAAAGTTATGACCAACCTAGATAGCATATTCAAAAGCAGAGACACTACTTTGCCAACATACATCCGTCTAGTCAAGGCTATGGTTTTTCCTGTGGTCATGTATGGATGTGAGAGTTGGACTGTGAAGAAAGCTGAGCGCTGAAGAATTGATGCTTTTGAACTGTGGTGTTGGAGAAGACTCTTGAGAGTCCCCTTGGACTGCAAGGAGATCCAACCAGTCCACTCTGAAGGAGATCAGCCCTGGGATTTCTTTGGAAGGAATGATGCTAAAGCTGAAACTCCAGTACTTTGGCCACCTCATGTGAAGAGTTGACTCACTGGAAAAGACTCTGATGCTGGGAGGGATTGGGGGCAGGAGGATAAGGGGATGACAGAGGATGAGATGGCTGGATGGCATCACCGACTCGATGGACGTGAGTTTGAGTGAACTCCGGGGGTTGGTGATGGACAGGGAGGCCTGACGTGCTGCAATTCATGGGGTCACAAAGAGTCGGACACGACTGAGCACCTGAAATGAACTGAACTGAACTGAACAGTGTGCATGTGCTTGTGTACATGTAAATCTGTATGAGTTGTGTGTGCACACATGTGTGTATGAGTGCGTGAGAGTATGTGAATGTGTGTGTGTGTATACATATGAGTGTGCATGAGTGTGATCGTGTATGTGTGTGTGTGTGCATGCTTTTATAGAGAGTATAGAAAGGCAGAAGAAAGCACTTATGCTGCTGCCCACTTGGGGGATGTTGGATGATCCTGTCACACAGATTCAAGAAGATGCAAGTGTATTCCTGATAATTTACCATAAATAGGACTGTAAAACTGCCTTTGTTCTCTCATTAAAGAAATAATGCAATGCAACAACAGATTTATTGGCCCTGTTTCTGGTTCAAGCCAAGAGGAATAAATCTTGATTCTTCCTTGATGGAGATAGTCTTTGCGTAGGACAAGTATCCAGGTGCTATCACAGCTGCCTTGAAACATTCATGGCTTCCTGAGGATATGGGTGATTTTGTTCTTATCATTGATCAAATAGCAGAGTAAATCACTTGCATAAAATAACACCTGGTGGAGCTCTGTGATTTGCTCTCATTTTCTATAGTTATTAATTGTTGTTTACAAATCATGACTGCATGTACAAAAAAGCTTGTGTTTTCTCCTATTGGCTCCTGGCTCATAATTTCTACTTCATGTTCTCATAGTAGCTTCAAAAGTATTTAGTGCATATGTTACACTTTTATTTTATTTATAGTCACTGACATTTGTGACTCGTTTGTTAACAAGCCAAATGGCATTGCTCCAAATTTATTAAAGAAGTTAATAGGATTTCAAAGATTGTTAAAGCTAAAAATGATCTAAGTAGTATAATTCATTATCAATAATATAAATCATAGTCACACTTTTATATTTCTTTAAAATGCAATATGATGTGTTAAATAATTGTGTTTTTTTTCCTAAATTCTATTTCTAAGGGAAACAATATGTAGATAAAAAAATTTTTTTTAGTCTACACATTTGCACAGTGAGTTCATACAACCAAGTAGTATTTGTTTTCTTAATACTAACATAATTAATCATACAATATACATGAAAATGCATAAAATATAATATTAATTTTAAAAACTAAAATTGGAATTTAGCAACACATAATTTCTGAATATTCAAGTTGTATTAGGTTATTTTAAGTAAAGTGACAGGAAAACAAGGAAATGGATCTGTAATGATGGTATTTTAGTTGGTACACAATATCATGGCCATCACAATGGTTTACAGCCAGCACTCTTCAATCTGGATAATGCCTAAGCTGTAAAATATTTAAGTGTTTTGAGTGTTACCTTGAATATATGTACTTCTGTCCTTAATAGTTTTAGAATTATGTCATTTACTATAATTGTTTTCATGGTTTTCTGACTTTGATGTAAGAGATCAATTTTGTGCTTGCTCCAGCAGCACACATACTAAAACTAGAAGGATACAGAGAAGATGAGCATGGTCCCTGTGCAAGGGTAAAGGAAAATTCATAAAGTGTTCCATATTTTTGGAATATTACTCATATTTTTGGAATATTCCTAAAAAGAAAAAAAATGAGTCATTTGTAATTATATAGTTGAACTTAAGACAGTCATATAGAAAAGTAAGCCAGAAGGATAAAAAACAAATATTGCATATTAATGTGTATATATGGAATTGAGAAAAATCCTACTGATGAACCTATATGCACGGCAGGAATAAAGACACAGATGTAGAGAACAGACTTGTGGGCACAGGAAGGAAAGAACGGGTGGGATGAGTTGAGAGAGTAGCACTGACATATATATACTACACTGTGTAAAACTTACAGCTAGTGGGAGCCTGCTGTCTAGCACAGGGAGCTCAGCTCTGTGCTCTGCGATGACCTAGAGGGGGTGAGTGGAGGAAGGAGTGTGTGGCAGGCTCTAGAAGGAGGGAATATATGTATAATTATAGCTGATTCACATTGTTATACAGCAGAAACTAACACAACATTGTAAAGCAGTTATACTCCAATTAAAAAATAAAATTAAAAAAAGACAAATGGGAATTTTTAAAACTACATATCTATTAATTTGATACATATGTTTTTGATTTGTATTTGTAGCTGTTCAGCTCAGTTCAGTTCAGTCACTCAGATGTGTGTGACTCTTTGTGATCCCAGGCACTGCCGCACACTAGGCTGCCCTGTCCATCACCAACTCCCAGAGCATACTCAAATTTACATCCATTGAATCAGTGATACCATCTAGAGATCACATCCTCTGTTGTCCCCTTCTTCTCCCACCTTCAATCTTTCCCAGCATCAGGGTCTTTTCAAATTGAGTCAGTTTTTCACATCAGGTGGCCAAAGTACTGGACTTTCAGCTTCAGCCTAGTCCTTCCAATGAATATTCAGTACTGATTTTCTTTAGGATGGACTGGTTGGATCTTCTTGCTGTCTAAGTGATTCTCAAGAGTATTCTCCAACATCACAGTTCAAAAGCATCAATTCTTTGGTGGTCAGTTTTCTTTATAGTCCAACTCTCACATCCAAACATGACTACTGAAAAAACCAAAGCTTTGACTAGATGGACCTTTGTTGGCAATGTCTCTGCTTTTTAATATGCTGTCTAGGTTGGTCATACCTTTTCTTCCAAGGAGTAAGCATCTTTTAATTTCAATGCTGCAGTCACCGTCTGTAGTGATTTTCAGTTCAGTTCAGTTAAGTTCAGTCGCTCAGTCGTGTCTGACTCTTTGCGACCCCATGAATTGCAGCACGCCAGGCCTCCCTGTCCATCACCAACTCCCCAAGTTCACTTAAACTCATGTCTATCGAGTTGGTGATGCCATCCAGCCATCTCATCCTTTGTTGTCCCCTTCTTCTCCTGTCCCCAACCCCTCCCAGCATCAGAGTCTTTTCCAATAAGTCAACTCTTCGCCTGAGGTGGCCAAAGTACTGGAGTTTCAGCTTTAGCATCATTCCTTCCAAAGAACACCCAGAACTGATCTCCTTCAGAGTGGACTGGTTGGATCTCCTTGCCATCCAAGGGACACACAAGAGTCTTCTCCAACACCACAGTTCAAAAGCATCAATTCTTCGGTGCTCAGCTTTCTTCACAGTCCAACTCTCACATCCATACATGACTACTGGAAAAACCATAGCCTTGACTAGACGGACCTTTTTTGGCAAAGTAATATCTCTGCTTTTGAATATGCTGTCTAGATTGGTCATAACTTTTCTTCCAAGGAGTAAGCGTCTTTTAATTTCATGGCTGCTATCACCATCTGCAGTGATTTTGGAGCCCAGAAAAATAAAGTCTGGACTGTTTCCACTGTTTCCCCATCTATTTGCCATGAAGTGATGGGACCGGATGCCATGACCTTAGTTTTTTGAATATTGAGTTCTAAGCCACTTTTCCACTCTCCTCTTTCACTTTCATCAAGAGGCTCTTTAGTTCTTCTTTGCTTTCTGCCATAAGTGTGGTGTTATCTGCATATCTGAAGTTATTGATATTTCTCCCGGCAATCTTGATTCCAGCTTGTGCTTCATCCAGCCTGGCATTTCACATGATGTAATCTGCATATAAGTTAAATAAATAGGGTAACAAAATATAGCATTGACGTACTCCTTTCCCAATTTGGAACCAGTCTGTTGTTCCATGTCCAGTTCTAACTATTGCTTCCTGACCTGCACACAGATTTCTCAAGAGGCAGGTCAGGTGGTCTGGTATTCCCATCTCTTTCAGAATTTTCCACAGTTTGTTGTGATCCACACAGTCAAAGGCTTTGGCATAGTCAATAAGGCAGAAATAGATGTTTTTCTGGAACTCTCTTGCTTTTTCAATGATCCAATGGATGTTGGCAATTTGACATCTGGTTCCTCTGACTTTTCTAAATCCAGCTTGAACATCTGGAAGTTCAGATTTTGTGAACCATTGAAGCCTGGCTTGGAGAATTTTGAGCATTACTTTGTTAGCGTGTGAGATGAGTGTAATTGTGCAATAGTTTGAGCATTCTTTGGCATTGCCTTTCTTTGGGACTGCAGTGACCTTTTCTAGTCCTTTGGCCACTGCTGAGTTTTCCAAATTCACTGGCATATTGAGTACAGCACTTTCACAGCATCATCTTTTAGGATTTGAAATAGCTCAACTGGAATTCCATCACCTCCACTAGATTTGTTCATAGTGATGCTTCCTACGGCCCACTTGACTTCACATTCTAGGGTGTCTGGCTCTAGGTGAGTGATCACACCATTGTGATTATCTGAGTCATGCAGATCTTTTTTGTATAGTTCTTCTGTGTATTCCTGCCACCTCTTCTTAATTTCTCCTGCTTCTGTTAGGTCCATATCATTTCTGTCTTTTATTGTGGCCATCTTTGGCACATCTTTGTAGCTGTTAGTTGCCTAATTTTGCCTGGTTCTTAAGCAAGCCAAATCTGTTTTCAAAGAGAAGTGGTCTAGCAGGCTAAAAATCAGCCCATATAATAAATCCAGTGAGAAATGAGTCATAAATCCACTGAGAAATGACCTCTGCTTGCTGGAGATTTGTTTCCCAGATACCCACAGAAATGTTTCCTTGCATGCAGCTATGCTTCAGAAAAACCTGAGTATAATTTGCTCAGATCAATTTCCTAATCTCAGTTACATCTTCCCACATTTTGAACTGTTCTGCTAGGTGGCGCTAGAGGTAAATAACCTGCCCGCCAATCAGGAGATGCCAGAGACGCAGGTTCAGTTCCTGGTTTGGGAAGATCCTATGAAGGAGGAAATGTTAACCACTGCAGTATTCTTGCCTGGAGAATTCCTCAGACAGAGGAGCCTGGCAGTCTATGGTCCATAGGGTCGCAAAGAGTCAGACACGACTTAAGTGACTTAGCCTTAGCGCTGCTCTCTACACTTTATATATCTTGTCCATTTGAGAATATGCACTATGATGTTTCTTTTTTTAAACTTCTAAACTCTACTTATCTGTTTAAAGTCAAAGCCTCCTGGAAGAATTCAACTGTCATAAATCCCCTCCCTCAGGAGTTCTGCAACCAGAGAGGACTGATGCCTATCACCAGAAAAGAGAAGTTAGCACCCTAAGAAATCATCTAAACAGACACTGTCACAAAACTATATATCTGCCATCTATTTTTGTAAGGGTCCATTTATCTTTTCTAAATGTCATTTGTGTTCCCATAAGTGCTCTTTATTCCCCTCCCCTTCCCCTGTCAAGATATAAGTCCCCAGTTCTAAATGTCTCCTTGAGTCATATTTTTCTATGAACTATGTATATACAGGAATAAAAATTCATCTTTTCTGTTGATAATCTCTCTTTTGTCAGTTTAATTCACAAGTCTAAGAACAATATAAAAAGAAGGTAGGCAATTTTCTTTTTCTTCCCTGACAGCTTCAATGCAATGAGGATGGGTACAATGCTATTAATAGTAGCATAATTATGGGTGGTATTGTTGTCTTAGATGTTTTCATGAGAGTATTTTTGAACGTCTTATACATATCAATGTGCCATTTTGCGATAAGGTGGTATTTCTAAAGAATTAGAGGGAACTTCATTAGGGCACAGAAATCTAGGGAGTAAAAACCTATAGATAGTGAACCTTTGAAATAAACCTGGTCTAAATGGCTTTCCTCTTTTCTTTCCTTATGGTGTTCCCTTTGGGGATTTTGTTCCCACTTAGGGTGTACTTACTGTCCTTTTTATAGACTCTTGCATATGCCTTTTTGTGATGGGAGTACATTTAAGTATATAGAGATAGAATTATTAGGATAAAGGCTATCTTGATATGCATCTAGTGTTGGAATTCTGGAAGAAAGTCTACAGTATTACAACCATATTGATAGTGACTTAGTCCAAATGTGACTTTTCAAGCACTTATGTAAACTGTCCACATAAAGTAATCAGAAAAGACACTTGAATATAACCCTTAAAAAATCCCTCTTGACCTTTTAAATAATGGCCTCCAAGTAAAGAGATGCCAATTTTTATGATAATGTAAGAGGTAATGCGCGATTTTGACAAGATTAAGAAGCAAATGGTATACTAAAGTCAGACTTTGTCAGCTTTTCAGAACCTATTGTGCCTATCTTTTCACTTCTGCAAATCAAACTTCCTTTCATTTTTGCCCTGGAGACACATGTATACCTGTGGCAGATTCATTTTGATAGTTGGCAAAACTAATACAATTATGTAAAGTTTAAAAAAAAAAAAATACCAGCACCTCACTGGTCATAAATCACTATTTACCAAACTAAGGAGGTTGTAACTCTGGTCTTTAAGATGCTGATAGGTGTTCCATGAAGGAGATATAATATCTTCAAATTCTAATTATATCTTTGGGAAATGCTAGATTAAAGTTACTGTAAATATCAAAAAAGAGGTGATGACATTATATTTTCCTTATTTCATATTATGTAAAATGGAAAACTTTTACTGGCACTATGTTCATAAAATATCAGAATGTCTAGAAAACTACTTTTGGAAATAATATTAGTCTAACCTTTGGAAACTTTATTATGTTGACCCTAGCTCAAGAGTTTGTATTGACTACTGACATATTTCTGGCATAAAAAACTCAGAAAGACTGTCAAATGTCTTACGTTTCTGGAACAAGACTGGGTTTCCTTTTCACTGAGATACCCTGGCAGCCACTAGGAACCTAAAGCCACAAATGAGTGAGGATGGAGGGAGGATCAGGAGAGTCCCAGCAGGGGCTCTCCTGATAGGTGTCAATGTAGTGCTGGGATTATGCATGTGAACTTGGAGTCAGGCTCCTTGGTTTTGAATCCCAGCTCTGTTACTGGTCATGTGAATGTGAGCAATTTATTTAACTTCTCTTGTTTTCTTTTTTTTTCTTCTAAAAAGAAGTATACCTGTGGTGGATTCATTTTGATATTTGGCAAAACTAATACAAGTATGTAAAGTTTAAAAATAAAATAAAATTAGAAAAAAAAAATAAATAAAAAGAAGAAATAATAATATCCACTACTGAAGGTTATTGTGAGGATTAAGTATATAGTTTCATTTAAAGCATTTAAAATAACTCCTGATACATTGCAAACATGCAAGATTCCTGGCTATTGCTACTATCATGAACAAGAGAACATTGAACAAACACTGTTATTATCATAAAAGAGCCATTTCATTAATAAATCTTACACGATTTTGCAATAGTCAACATCACAAATCCAGGAAAACCTTTCATATGCCACATGCTAAAAAGTCATGCAGAAAATAAAATGTTTCTTCATATATGAAAGACTTGTGGCAAGTAGTTCCCAAAGGATATTAAATTTGAATATCTTTGGTAAATGCTACATTGGGAGTAATTTTCCAGAAAATTACATGTTTAGGATTTCAATAAATATTGCACAGGAAAAGATTTGTGTAGTTAAGTACTATTTTGGGAACACTAGATGGGAAAAAAAGCCAAATAACTTTTCTTATTAAAGGTATTAAAACCAATACAATATTGTAAAGTTAAAAAATAAAATAAAATTTAAAAAAATCAAAGCTTTGAATGTGTTATTATTCTGCTTTGTAAGTAGCAAAGAATATCATATAGCATGCACATTTCCTCAACTCAACTGACCAAGGAAACACTTTTTTAAAAGTATGTCATAGGAGTAATCCTCTGTAGAAATACTTTGGGGACTGCCGATATAGAAGTAAGTCCAGGAAATTGAAACATTTATTCAAACATATATACTTTATTGGAATTTTCTAGGTCCTGTTAATTGCATGCCAGGGAACATTTAAAAATCTCATGTCACCCACTGGTACTGCATTCTAGCCAAAATGCTAGAATCTAATTTTCAGGGCATGCATTTTCAATGAACAATTTCAATAATATGAACTTGGCCTTATGTTTTAATTCTGCAAGTTTATGTTAACCAAATAAGAGTAATGCCTTTTTGTAATGTTTCTGGATGTGTCTAGTATATTTCAGAGAGCTTTGGCAGGAAACTGATATAATTCTCACATAAAAGGCACAAATACTCCTTCTTTGGGGACATGTGATATCAATGTTTCCATTAGAGTCAAGTGTCACATGTCTTTCCATAAAGATATCATTAGAAAAATATTAATGAGTCCATACCTTATTCCCTATATATCTACCCAATGAAGTCCTAAATAATCTTTCAACACCATAGAATAAACTCCTGCCTCTGGGTCAGGCCATTAAGTAAATTACTGATTAAATACATCGTTGGTGTTCTATGGCCACAAAAATTAATGTAGTACTTTCTTTTGGATCAGGTGATACCTTATTTGCTCAGAGGGTGTGGTGGAATGGATGGTTGTTTTAGCAAAATTTTCAGATCTCCAGGACATGACTTCCTGCCCACCTTAACTGCTACTGTTTTCTGAGTATATCTCAGTAGAAAATAAAAGCACCTTTCTTCTAAAGGACTATAAAAACTAAAAAGAGAAGCACGAATACCAAAATTGAATGTATATTGAATCTATAGTATATCTGGTTGAAAGTTATCCAATTTATGCTTTCTTATTTGTTTTGTTTTCATATTAAAAACTATAGTATATCTGACATTATTATCATAAAGTTCTTTTTTACATAACGGAGCCATTGACTCCTATGTATATGAACCATCAGGTGACAGATTGTTTGACTAGCACAGATCACTAAAGTTAAAATGCTTGAGTTACGTGAACGAGCACATCAACTGAACACTACTGTGTTTGCCCAAGTCAGGGTGGATCCTAATTGCTTTGACAAATTTCCTGCTGAGAAATTGATATTCAAAGATTTCTTAATGCCTTTTTTCAACCCATTTACTTCATTTTAAAGCTTCAAAGTCTTCCTTTCTGTTAATTATCACATATACTAAATACAAAGAACAAAATGCTATGTTTTATTCATCTAAGCGGGGTATCTGAACACTAAGTTACAGCAAAGATGGGAACTCATTGAAGCAAAGGTCATTCTCTGTCAAACAAGACCATAAGAGACTTTTCTTTTAGTAGAGAATTCATGAATATTTAATCGGAGTATTTCCATGAACTTGCTGTAAAAGCTATGTTTCTTGGCATTTACTAAGGATGTCACAATCGGTTACTGTAATTTAAATCTTTTGCTGATATGCTTATCAGACTTCCACTTAAAACATGCTCATCATCCATATACTAATTCATCTAATATAAATATTTCTAAATAGCATTCTAGACATTTACAGTATGTAAAATCAAATTCTGATTTATTTGTAAATATATATTATTTTTGTCCTAATATACAGCCAAGAGTCTACAGAAAAAAAAAAAAACAACCCACAATAAAACAATGAGTGAGTTACTTCTCTTTATCTGAATGAAAACAGACTATCTTCATAAATGCTTCTGAAGTTTAGGCCATATGCTAAGTAGTTTTTTCAGGCCCAAATGGTGAAAAGATCAACAAAACAACAAAAAACAAACCACAGATCACACCCTACTAAAGTTTCTTTAATTTAAATTCTGCTGTGAAGTTTAGTCACTCAGTCATGTCCTATGGATTCTTTACCTGTGGAGCCATCAGGGAAACCCCAAAGTATCTATAAGGTAGCTCAATGGATACCATTCAGAATATTATCTATAGCCCCTGAGGAGGAACTTAAGGTCCCTGACTTTTGTTTAATGACTAAACTATTAAATATTATTATTTGGTCTAATTTGAGCATTTTCCTTTGTTTCTGCATTTTCTCACTCCTTTAATTAAATTATTGTTTTATTAAGGTTTTCCTACAGCCAAAAGGCATACTGAGGACATAGGAGAAGGGAGGACCACAGGACCCTGCTCCATTTCAATTTTCACTTTTCTTTACTACTCCTCAATCTTGAAGAGAGACAGGTACAGAACAAGGAAGGGGATCAAGTTTTAGAAAGAAAATTTAATCATAAACTTGGCAGAGGAACTTGGTTATAGCTATATTTCTGTTCCAATTTTTCTCAACTCTTTGAAGGAATGGGGTGATGGCCTCTCTGGTGACTTCTTGCTACAGAGGTGTATAGTCCTGCATAGGTTTTGGAATGGACATGGAGTTGGAAATAAATTCAAGTCCCAAGCTTAGCATCAAGATTTTATATTAGAACAATATATTTTATATTACCTCTCTCTTTGGTTATTTTGCTATAGTACCTGAACAAACATTTGAAAATTAGTGGGCATAATACAATGAGGATAATAATCAAAATATATATTCTCTAAATGTAATTTTTTTTCTTAATGGTTAAAGCAGTGTGCAATGTATGTTTAACAGGCCACAAACAAGCTATTTTGGTTAGTCTAAATTTCAAACTGGGCTTCCCTGGTCGCTCAGTGGTAAAGAATCTGTCGGCAGTTCAGGAGACCTGGGTTCAATGCTTGGGTCAGGAAGATCCCCTGGAGAAGGGAATGGCAACCCACTCCAGTATTCTTGCCTGGAAAATTCCATGGACAGAAGAACCTGGTAGGCTACCATCCATGGCATTACAGAGAGTTGGACATGACTGAGTGACTAATACTTCCTCTTTCAAAGTTCAAATTAAATCAGGTTTAAGCCAGAATGACTTCCCCACACCCCAATAAGTGAACATTTCTTTCTTCGCTTTCCCCTTTTAATCATAAATGTTTTCATTGACAGCACTGATAATATATTTTCCCAGCATTGCCAGAATGGCTCAGTTGCCTGCTCTGCATCCATTCACATCCATCGGTGCTAGGCCAACTTTTTGTATATATATTGGTCTAGTTATCTACATTTGGGGGAAAACTGATCAGACAAAACAAACAAGTACAGAGGTATGCTGACAGGGAAATATTTTAAAGGCTATATATTTTATCACTTATACCCAATTGCCACATAGGCATTGCACATGTACTTTCAGCAGTAAACTTAGAGCCAGCAGTGATACACATCAGACTCTGTGATAATTTCATTAGATGATTTCTTTTCCATCAGAACACTGGGGTCAAAAATATTGTTTGAAGTAAAACAACAGCTCTGTTAGAATTTAAAAATTTCTTACCCAGTTGATCAGTATGATCCAAAAGTTATCAATTTTTTCATATAATTTAACATACCAAATAATTCTAGTTACTTAAATATTTTTTCTAAGATGCCTAGAGGCCCTCTGGAACACTGAAAGTTAGTTAGAGGAAGAAACTTACAATCTGTTATCAAAAGCAGCTCAATATTCCAGGAAAATTTTGTTTTCTTAACAGGAAGAAAGAAAACCAAATTCCAATCTTGTATTAGCTTGCTATTAACAACAAAGTTCACTTACTTAAGTCTAATCTTAATCCTGACAACACACATTTTTTTTTTCCGAAGTCATTTTTCATAAATCTTTTATCACAACCTGGGTCCATATTAATTTATCCCTTATTTTTCCCCATACATAAGCAAGTAGATCTAGGACAAAATTATTTTGCTTTTTTCCTCAACAAAAATATTTCCATAGTTATACCTTCTTTCACCAGTAATACATATGCTACCTGCTTTACACACTAAAATGGTTTCCTTATCATTTTAGTAGCTTTAATCACATATTACAAATTTTAACTTAAATGACCCTAACAAAACCAAGAAAGAAGTAATTGAACTGCTACACCAACATTTTCTGATTGGCAAACTTAAGACTGTGTTCTATAACCTCTAAAAACATACTTTTTTCATAGTATAATTTCTCTTTAATGTGATAGAAGATGCATGTTTAATGAACCCAAACATCTTTTGAAGTTCTTCTAATTAACCCAAAACTGAAGTCTCAGGTCAAGTGGGCTGTATTTGTATTTTAAGGACATGATAAGAGCTCACTTCAAACTTTCTCCTAGGCATATTTTTGTTCTCTCAGAGTTAGAATTCTGAAAACAACATTTTATCACACTAGTTCTCTTTAACTGCATATGCATAAAGAACCAATTTTGGAGTTTTAAGAGTTTCATCTTAACCCTCTGGAGTCTGAAGAATAGAATTACCATACATTGTTTAAAAACTCATCTTTATTTTGCTTTAATTGTAATCTTATAGAGTTTTTTTTCCTAGTGAATTGAACTTGAATTGCCCATTTTACAAAAGACAACAAAGATACCAGTTGCATAAATGGAATATGCATTCACGCAACGGAAGACAGAACTGTCGCAAACCTGCTGAGGGAATAACCAGTAACGGAGTCTGGAACAAACATTTCCACAAAGGGTCCTCAATATCCAGGTGCACAACAGAACCAACTGGCTGCTGCTGCTGCTAAGTGGCTTCAGTCGTGTCCGACTCTGTGCGACCCCATAGACGGCAGCCCACCAGGCTCCCCCGTCTCTGGGATTCTCCAGGCAAGAACACTGGAGTGGGTTGCCATTTCCGTCTCCAACGCATGAAAGTGAAAAGTGAAAGTGAAGTCTCTCAGTCGCGTCCAACCCTCAGCGACCCCATGGACTGCAGCCTACCAGGCTCCTCCATCCATGGGATTCTCCAGGCAAGAGTACTGGAATGGGGTGCCACTGCCTTCTCCAACTGGCAAAAATGCCCAAATAGCACTTTTCATTCACAAACAGTACTCAATGGCAGACAGTCAACAGAACCAATTGGCAAAAGGCCCAAATAGTGCTTTGTGCTCAAAAGAGATTTGCCCAGGTTCACACTGGTGGACTTACTGGGTCTTGGAGCTCATCAGCTCATCCAGATGCATGTCTCTTTTTCACCAAAGAAAAGCGTAAGTCAGCAGCCAGTGCCGAGCAGGGGAGAAACTGGGAGGATCCCCAAAACAAATGGTTTCTGCAGCTGATATGAGTGTCCCTCAAAATCCCCGTCTTGGGGCCAGCTAGCCATGAGCAGCTGGCTCATTTCAACCATCTTGGCATGTTGCTCCAGCCGTTGGCTCTGGAAAACCCAGGGGAGCCAGATGTCATGAAGGCACAGCCTCATGTTGGGTGCCCAAAAGCTGTTACCGAAAGTGGGTTTCTGGCTGGTGGCTGCTCTAAAGCCAACACAGAGACCAGGGAGGTGGAAAGGAAAGCTTCATTTATTTCAGAGGTCAGCAACTGGGGGTAGGTCGGGAAGGTAGACTCCTGTCTAAAGGCTGACTGCCCCCACTGACAATCAGTGGGCAAGGACTTTCATAGAGATAGGGGGGCTACATGTAGAAACAACACAGCAGGCTCTGATAGTCATCTTGAAATTAGTCATGCAGTGCTCTGATCAGCTTCACCTTAGTTGCTTTAAGTATATATTATTTCAGTTCAGTACAGTTAAGTCTCAGTTGTGTTCGACTCTTTGTGACCCCATGGACTGCAGACAACCAGGCCTCCTTGTCCATCACCAACTCCCGGAGTACCTCAAACTCATGTCCATTGATTTGGTGATGCCATCCAACCATTTTATCCTCTGGCATCCCCTTCTCCTCCCACCTTTGATCTTTCCCAGCATCAGGGTCTTTTCAAATGAGTCAGTTCTTTGTATCAGGTGGCCAAAGTATCAGAGTTTCAGCTTAAACATCAGTCCTTTCAATGAATATTCAGGACTAATTTCCTTTAGGATGGACTGGTTAGATCTCCTTGTAGTCCAAGGGACTCACCAGAGTCTTCTCCAACACCACAGTTCAAAAGCATCAATTCTTCGGTGCTCAGCTTTCTTTATAGTCCAATTCTCACATCCACACATGACTACTGGAAAAACCATGACTAGATGGACCTTTGTTGGCTAAGTAATGTCTCTGCTTTTTAATATGCTGTATAGGTTGCTCATAACTTTCCTTCCAAGGTGTAAGCATCTTTTAATTTAATGGCTAAAGTCACCATCGGCAGTGACTTTGGAGCCCCCAGAATAAAATCTGCCACTGTTTCCATTGTTTCCCCATCTATTTGCCATGGAGTGATAGAACAGGATGCCATGATCTTTGTTTTCTGAATGTTGAGCTTAAGCCAACTTTTTCACTCTCCTCTTTCGCTTTCATGAAGAGGCTCTTTAGCTCTTTGCTTTCTGCGTATCTGAGGTTATTGATATTTCTCCTGACAATCTGATTCCAGCTTGTGCTTCATCTAGCCCAGCATTTCTCATGATGTACTCTGCATAGAAGTTAAGTAAGCAGGGTAACAATATACAGCCTTGACGTACTCCTTTCCTGATTTGGAACCAGTCTGTTGTTCCATGTCCAGTTCTAACTATTGCTTCTTGACCTGCACACAGATTTCTCAAGAGGCAGGTCAGGTGGTCTGGTATTCCCATCTCTTTCAGAATTTTCCACAGTTTGTTGTGGAAACACAGTCAAAGGCTTTGGCATAGTCAATAAAGCAGAAATAGATATTTTTGTGGAACTCTCTTGCTTTTTTGATGATCCAGCAGATGTTGGCAATTTGATCTCTGGTTCCTTTGCCTTTTCTAAAACCAGCTTGAACATCTGGAAGTTCATGGTTCACATACTGTTGAAGCCTGGCTTGGAGAATTTTGAGTATTGCTTTACTAGTGTGTGAGATGAGTGCAATTGTGCAGTAGTTTGAGCATTCTATTAGGTTGGCCAAAATGTTTTTCAGTAAAATGTCAAAATGTTACGGAAAAGCCCAAATGAATATTTAGGCCTGCCCAATATTTAATTCAGGGTTTGTCTGTTCCCATTTCTTTGAAGTCAGTTCTCCAAAATTTTGGCAGCTTATGTCACAGCTAAAGTCCAGTCATCATCAGATCAGATCAGTCGCTCAGTCGTGTCCGACTCTTTGCGACCCCATGAATCGCAGCATGCCAGGCCTCCCTGTCCATCACCAACTCCCAGAGTTCACTCAGACTCACGTCCATAGAGTCAGTGATGCCATCCAGCCATCTCATCCTCTGTTGTCCCCTTCTCCTCCTGCCCGCAATCCCTCCCAGCATCAGAGTCTTTTCCAATGAGTCAACTCTTTGCATGAGGTGGCCAAAGTACTGGAGTTTCAGCTTTAGCATCATTCCTTCCAAAGAAATCCCAGGGCTGATCTCCTTCAGAATGGACTGCTTGGATCTCCTTGCAGTCCAAGGGACTCTCAAGAGTCTTCTCCAACACCACAGTTCAAAAGCATCAATTCTTCGGCTCTCAGCCTTCTTCACAGTCCAACTTTCACATCCATACATGACCACAGGAAAAACCATAGCCTTGACTAGACGAACCTTTGTTGGCAAAGTAATGTCTCTGCTTTTCAATATGCTATCTAGGTTGGTCATAACTTTCCTTCCAAGGAGTAAGTGTCTTTTAATTTCATGGCTGCAGTCACCATCTGTAGTGATTTTGGAGCCCAGAAAAGTAAAGTCTGACACTGTTTCCACTGTTTTCCCATCTATTTCCCATGAAATGGTGGGACCGGATGCCATGATCTTCGTTTTCTGAATGTTGAGCTTTAAGCCAACCTTTTCACTCTCCACTTTCACTTTCACCAAGAGGCTTTTGGGTCCCTCTTCACTTTCTGCCATAAGGGTGGTGTCATCTGCATATCTGAGGTTATTGATATTTCTTCTGGCAATCTTGATTCTAGCTTGTGTTTCTTCCAGCCCAGCGTATCCCCCTCAACATCTAATGAACTTTGAAGGCTGAGAATTTCCTGGGGTGTTTTTCCAGCAGACTGTGAATTTCTGTGAGCATAATTTCGTGCACATGACTACATGTGTATATGTATTTCTTAAAGTGGGCAGTGACTGCAAGAGGGTAAAGAAGTCCAGATGTAGAGAGTACCTTCTTGGATTTATTCTGACTCTGCAGTCTTGTGCTAAGTTGCTTTGTGACCCTATGGTCTGTACCCCTCCAGGCTCCTCCGTCCTTGTATTCTCCAGGCAAGAATACTGAAGTGGGTTGCTGTGCCCTCCTCCAGGGGATCTTCACAACCCAGGTATTGAACCCACATCTGCAACTTGGGCATTGTACGCAGATTGTTTACTGCTGAGATACCAGGGAAGGTTTATTTGGACTATAATCTGATTAATGTTGTCAACAATTATTTTTGTCACAAAACCTTCAAGATATATGTTTTAAAATCCTTGTGTTCAAGTAAAAAGGTAGATATACCCAAAACATGTTTTCAGATTATATCCAGGGAATATAAATGAGAAGATCTTTTAATTCTGTAGATCAGGTTTTACATTTTGTGACAACTATTGGATTATGTCTGTCTTCAATGACCTCTTCTGGATAATTCCTAAGATACAGCTATCTTGCTCTCTATCTTTTCATGGACTCCTATCTCACCACTTTAATAAGTTTTCTATTCCTAAAAATGCTGAATTGACTTTTAAAATGTGTCTGCAACATTATTAATTTGGTTTGTTATTTCTCCATTTCCTATTATATGAACTTTCATTATTCCTTATCACATTTTTTTTATATCTTAAATTAGTATATTTACCTCTCATTACATATCCAATTTTTTTTTTCACTTTATGGTTTTCCCTCCTATGGCTGAGTTCAAAGCTATACTTTTGAAAATCATAAACATTTTTTTATGCTTCTAATTTCTATAGCAAAAAGATTTTAAGAGGTCTGAACTTCCTCCTAATCGTCTATATTAACATTCTTTTGCTTGATTCTGAAATATTCTTAATTGGTCACATGATGGCTTCAGTTTTGTTGTTATCTGTCTTTCAAATGAAGGAAATCTCTTCAGTCTGAGCTTTGGCAATACATACGACAGGAGAATTGTCTCTGTCCCACTTTTATCCATGTGGGTCCCAGTGTCATCTACTTAGACTCAGAGCTGGACAACAGAAGGGTATGCTTAATTTTTCAGATTCTAGATAATTTTATCATATATAATTCTACTAAATATTCTTCTATCCCCATTACCTGAGTCTTTGATACCCTGATAATATAAAATCCATAATAAATTGTTACTTATGCTCTTATCTCCTTCAAACCACCACCAGCATAATTCATCATTCTTTGCCATTATTTTTCTTACTTCCTGATTTTCTGATGAGTGTAAATTCCTCGGTCAGTGTAGAAAGTAACAGTATTGAAAAAAGTCTCATTTTCTCAAAAAAGGTATACACATCAGGCAGAAATGATTCACCAGTGTTCCAGTTCAGACCTAATTCTGAATCAAGATAAACAGTGGGTCTGGTCCCACATGTAAGGAGCTGGGAAATAGTCCATCCTAAAAATAAGTAATAATCTGAACAGATTGAAAAATCAACAACTCTTCTCGGATTCATAAAAGAGATGAATTCAGAAGGCAAACCACTGCTTTTGAATTAGAAAGACAGGCAACTACAGCAAGTCCTGGCTTATTGGAGCAGAAACAGAACAGAATCTGCTGTGGAAACCAGTGCTGGGGCAGGAAACCTGCCTTGTAATTGACAAATTGCTGGAGACCCAGCGTGGACAACTCCGGAAAGTTGAAAACTCCAGGGCTACTAGTGATAGAAGAACCCCCATACTTTGTGGATTTTACCTCCAGTTTCTTACGGTAAAAACTGGAGTAAAGCTCCCTCATTCTTCAGGCAGTTGTAGAAGAAAAGGAACCATTTTAAATATTCCACAACACTTTGTTTTTAATAAGACTTGCCCCAAAGGGCAACTAGATAACCAGAGCTTAATCTGCTCATGTATTATCACAGTCTAACTGGTTTGGGGAAAAGAAATAATCAACCCCAGCCCATTCAAGTCATCCTGTTCTACCTGTGAATGGAGGAAAAAAAAAAAAAAAACAACAACAACAAATGCTGAGAATACATGTGAAGTTCACAGGCCAGAGGCAAAGCCTCACTAAAAGACTGAGACCTAATCACAGGAAAACAGCACACTTCCCCTGTCCCTCACCTCACCACCACATAACCAAAGACCTACCTATAGCAGTTCCTTTAATCTGACACTTAATGTTCATCTATTAAGAAAAAATTACGAGGCAAGCCAAAAGGCAAAAAAACACGCTGATGAGACAGAGTAAGCATCAGAACTAGATACCAGAGGGATGTTAAAATCATCAGACCAGGATTTTTAAACAATTAGGATTAATATAAGGGCTTTGATGGATAAAATAGACACCAGGCCTATGTTTTACTAAAGTTAGTACCTTTGGGGGAAAATTTGGATTGTATTTACTCAGTATCTCCCTATAATATTAAAATAGTGAAACACTAAAATTTAATCTTTCCCATTATTATTGTATGCTTTATATAGAATTAACTGTATAAACTCACATTGTACAATTTGATGAGTTTTGACATAGTATACACTAATAAACCATCAAGATACTGGATATTTTTACTACCAGCAAAAGATTCCTTTTGCACCATTTATAATCCCTTGCTCCCCCACAACTGTCCCAGACAACTACTGATCCACTTTCTCTCAATATAGGTTAGATTGCATTTTCTATATTTTTATGTAAATGAATCATATAGTATTCAATCTTTTTTGTATGTTTTCTTTTTTGTGGCAAAACAAATTGAGATTCATCCATGTTGGTGTATATATTAGTAGTTTGTTCATCTCAGCTGCTGAATAGTATTGCACTGCTAATTTTTACAAATATAATTTTATATCTATAGTAAAACAATATTTATTAACATGATACTTATATTTTCTTAGGAAATTAAACAGAGAAATATTGCCTCAGATATACACTGATCATCCTTTTTTCATAAGTCGTGCCCTTAATTCTTCATAGTTACAGTTATAAAAAACTGATTAGTTTGCTTTGTGCTTAAATAAATAAAAAAACAGAAGAAAATGTGTATTCAATAAATTTTACTCAGTAGCTTTTGCTACCTTAGTCCCTCCCTTCTTCTCATCCTGACTCAGGATTTTATGGGAATAAAATGTGATGAAGTTACTATTTAACTACAAGGTTTAATACACTAATAATCATGGAATTCAGTAAATTCCTCCTAGCATTTTCTCAGTGATGCTACAGAGACCAATCTCAAATTAGAAACAATAGAAGTGGGAGGGGTTAGCTTATTGATTATGACAACTATTTTCAAAAATACACTCCCTTTGCTTGTGCAAAGAGAAAAATAAAGGCTATGTAACAGGATGACCAGTGCATGTAGAAAGCGTAAGGTTTTGGGGAAAAGAGAGATACCCTTTACTTTGTGAAGGAACAAAAATAGACTAAAAAGGAACAATAAAAATTAGCCTTGTCACTGTTGTGTGTCTAGTGCCTGCATGGTCTTAGCATATTGTAGGTAATCTGTAAACATTTGTTAGAGCCTGTTACACAGAGTAAAATATTCAAAAAGGGAAATAAAAATATCATATATTAATTCATATATATGGAATCTAGAAAAATAGTACTGACAAACCTACTTGTAGGGCAGTAATAGAGGCACAGACACAGAGAACAGCTGGGGAAGGAGAGGTTGTGATGGATTGAGAGGAGCTTGAAAAATACATTTTACCATATGTAAAATAGATACTGAGAATTTGTTGTATGATGCAAGGAACTCACCTTAGTGCTCTGTGACAATCTAGAGGAGTAGGGTAGGGAGGGAGGTAGGTTCACACGGGAGGGGACATATGCACACCTTTGACTGATTCATGTTGATGTATGGCAGAAACCAAGACAATATGGTAAAGCAATAGGTCCAATAAGAAGAATTGACCAAAACCATGAAAAGTCTCCAAAGTCATAAAAGAAGAAGTTGTAAATAGCACTAAAGAACAGAGTAAATATCTAAACTCAGTAGTGCATATTACGCATGTGTGCTCAGTCCTGTCTGACTCTCTGCAACCCCATGGACTGTAGCCCGCCAAGCTCGTCTATGGAGTTTTTTCCAGAGAGAATACTGGAGTGGGTTGCATGTATATTGGAGGAAAAGAAAAGTAACGATGTGCCTGGATTGTCAAGACGAGGAGAGATAGCATCAGAGAGAATCTTTAGAACTATTGCAGTAACCTAGGCTTGAGGCAATGGAGGCCTGGGAAAGAGTGGTAAGGAGAGGCACAGAAACAGGAGGTTCCTTTGGTAGCTGATTTCTGATTGGTAGGAAAGAATGAGGATGTGAAAGGTGAAAGATGCAAAAGGGTAAGAGAGGTTTTGAGTCTGGGCAACTGGGAGAATTGCGATAGCACTTACGAATGTGGGAAGCTGGAGGGAGGGATTAATTTGGAAATAGGAGTGAGGAAGTACATGAGGTTTGGAACTTGTCAACATTTACTGGAGTCTTTTAAAGTGTATAATGAGCCTGGAATACAGGAAGTATTGAGAAAAACAGAAGTTCAAATAGCTGTTATTTTCCCTAAGAAAGGAAAATAAAATTAGAGAACATATTTTAGTGTCTTAGAAAGCTTTCAAAAGTTTTACCTCTAGTGTAAAACAAAAGCAATGGATCTCACAGTGAAATAACACCTTCCTCCCAAAAACATTTTTTTAAGAACTGTATATCCAACAAATGCTTCATATAAATTGTTTTTCAATAATTTTACACAGAAAAAAAATACACCTGATTTATTTTAAAAAACAGACAAAATAATTTCCTGTAGAGAAAAAAATAAGTTTGCATTACACAAGGGTATAAAACGAGATAATTATAATGACTTTTAAAATTGAGTACAATAGATAGTATTAGTGATATAAAGCAAGATAGTAATAAAAGATAAGTTCAGAATCAAATGGCATTTTCTTTTAAAAACGATCATTTCTATCTTTCAAATCACATTATAATAACTCAAAAGCACTATTTCTTTTTACAGGTACTACTTCCTAAAAGGCTGAATAGTTACTTTGTGGCTGATGAATTCAAATAACAAGCCATTCTTGGATCAATTTTCTGACTTCAAAAGTTAATGACTTATGAAATAATATTCTCATTTAAAATGACTTACTTTCCTTATTAACAAGAGATGGATGTGATCACAGTAGCTGGGAACTTACAATGTTTCAACTACTGACTCATCAGAAAAGAGGAATGTCACCAGCTTATTCCCACGTCCTGTTGTTGTGATTGATATTTTATGACTAAGCTGCCATCACAAGGCTGAGATGTGAGATCAGAGACATGGTGTGTTTCTTAAGCTGCACAAAGGATGAAAAACTATATTGAATCCAAAATGTGTGTTCTTATTTTTGCTATGGACTTTTAAAATACAAAAATGTACATTTCAAAGAAGGATTGGAAACATACTTTGCATTCCAAAGTTACATTTCATAAAAGAAATCACTAAAATATAAACAAACCTCTTTTATAATGTAAATAACAGAAATGCTCTTAAGAATATAATTTCAAGTGCAAGCTGACTGATTATTATGAAGTTTCACAAAAAATACAAAAGTACAATACTATGATGAACATATATTATCACCTAGTTTAAAAAAAAAAAAACAGGAAAATTGAAGGATTTGGTTTCCATCTTTTTTTGTGTAATTAAAAACAAAACAAAGCAACTTTCCAGACAAGCAGGAGTTCCTTTTATGATCTCCTCAATCAGATTCTGTTGTGTTTTACCCCCAAAATCTTCATATGCATTACTATTCAGTTCAGTTCAGTTGCTCATTCATGTCCGACTCTTTGCTTACCCCATGGACTGCAGCACGCCAGGCTTCCCTGTCCATCACTAATTCCCAGAGCTTGCTCAAAATCATATCAAATCAGTGATGTCATCCAACCATTTCATCCTCTGTCATCCCCTACTCCTCTGCCTTCAATCTTTCCTAGCATCAGGGTCCTTTACAAGGAGTCAGTTCTTTGCATCAGGTGGCCAAAGTATTGGAGCATCAGTCCTTCCAATGAATATTCTGGACTGATTTCCTTTAAGATTGACTGGTTTGATCTCCTTGCAGTCCAAGGGACCCTCAAGAGTATTCTCTAACATCACAGTTCAAAAGCATCAATTCTTGGTACTCAGTCCAACTCTCACATCCATACATGACTATTGGAAAACCATAGCTTTGACTAGATGGATCTTTGTAGGCAAAGTAATGTCTCTGGTTTTTAATATGCTGTGTGTAGGCTGGTCATAGCTTTTCTTCCAAGGAGCAAGTGTCTTTTAATTTCATGGCTAAAGTCACCATCTGCAGTGATTTTGGAGCTCCAAAATATAAAGTCTCTCACTGTTTCTATTGTTTTCCCATTTATTTGCCATGAAGTGATGGGACCGGATGTCATGATCTTACTTTTCTGAATGTTGAGTTTTAAGCCAACTTTTTCACTCTCTTCTTTCACTTTCATCAAGAGGCTCTTTAGTTCTTCTTTGCTTTCTGCCATAAGGGTGGTGCCATCTGCATACCTGAGGTTATTGATACTTCTCCCGGCAATCTTGATTCCAGCTTGTGCTTCAACCAGTTCAGCATTTCTCCTGATGTACTCTGCATACAAGTTAAATAAGCAGGGTGACAATGTACAGCTTGATGTACTCCTTTCCCAATTTGGAACCAGTCTGTATAAGTACTGTAAGCATATGTATAAACTTAATATGCATAATAAATCCTTGTGCTATGTAACAATAGTATATATTGTACTATTTATAATACAGTATAGTATGAAATGTAGTATAAGGCTATATAATCCTGTTTGGAGTGATATTCAATGTTATTTAAATGAATTATTTTATGTGTGTTATGCATTTAATTCAATGTTTCATTTTCTAGATTTCTAAATTTATCTATGCCAATGTATGTACTTCTGGTTCATTCACTTTTAACCAATGTTTAATCCATTGCATGACTATACCAAAAGTTATTTACTTTTTCCTTTATTGATAAAATTGTAGGTCTTTTAAAAAATTGCTGCTGTTTAAACCAGTGCTGCACGGAACATCTCTGTCCAAATCTCCTTGAATATATGTAAATATCTCTTTAAATTGTGAATGAAAGCAGAAATGCATTTGTATGAAGTATACAGAAATCTTCCTATTATTTTGCTCTCCAAAGTGATTATACCAATTTATTGGTTCCTGAACAATAAATGGAAGCTTCCTTTTCCCTACATCTTTGTCCATATGCTTACTTTTAAAAGTCAAATTTAAAACTGACATAAAGTGTGAACTTAACATACCTTTCACATAAAACAAATTAGCTGAAATGCTATGCTAAGTTTGATATTTATAATGAAAAGGTGTTGCTGCTGCTGCTGCTGTGTCGCTTCAGTCGTGTCTGACTCTGTGCGACCCCATAGACAACAGCCCATCAGGCTCTGCCATCTCTGGGATTCTCCAGGCAAGAACACTGGAGTGGGTTGCCATTTCCTTCTCCAATGCATGAAAGTGAAAAGTGAAAGTGAAGTCGCTCAGTCCATAGCGACCCCATGGACTGTAGCCAACCAGGCCCCTCCATCCATGGGATTTTCTAGGCAAGAGTACTGGAGTGGCTTGCCATTGCCTTTTCCGTGAAAAGGTGTTAGGACCCATTAATCCCTCAGATAACTATAAATCTTCTTGCATGGAGTAAACAGTTAGCTATAGTAAAATTCAGCTATGGATGGGATCAAGCTTTTCATCTCCCACCCTTATTCATGTTTCCAGAAACAGAGGAATTATAATTCTCTAGCATCTAACAGATGAAATAAATTGGATGACTGCCTTACATTCCAGTTCCAGACATGCTTGCCTTACATTTAAGCCTCATCTCTCATTAGCTACATGATCTTATACAACTTATTCAAACTCTCTGAACTTCAGATTCTCTCTGAGAAGTGGTGATTATAATTGCATCCTTACAATATTTTTCCAAAGATGTAAGGCAGACAATGTTTTGAATACACAAAGCACAATGCTTAGCACAGGTAAAAGCAAAAAAAATGTCCATTCGTCATAATATATAAAGTTATGCAAACTGTCATGTTAAATCTAATAATAAAGACCCCTTAATGTATAATAACCACTATATATGTCTTCTTTTCCTTTATATTCCATAGCATTTAAACTATTACAGTGATATCAGTTAGTATTTAACAAACACTGTCTTCTAAGGACCCTGAAGTTCATTTTGTATATACTTTGGCCTTATATGGTACCCAAATTACTAAGTACATCTAACTTGCTGGATACAGTGATAATACAGCCGCAGTTATACAAGAGTGGCAGGAAAAAAAAAGTAGCAGACAAATATATTGGGACTATATATTTTCCATGTTATATTATGAACTATTCAGGGTCAAGAATTTTCTCTTATTCACGTATATAGTCCTATGATTGGCACATGGTCAGCATTTTATATGCTAGATGAATGAATACATGAATGAATAGATGAAAAAATATTAATATTTCTTCCTGTGCTAGTTTTTAGGAACACTGAGAGTTTTGAGATGAAAAGTATGCCTTGGAAGAATCCAAGTAACATATTACAAGCTCCAAATCTCAATTTGGCTGAGTTTGCTACCATAGCAGATGTAAACACCATACGATGGAAAATAGGGGGAGGTGGAGGGTGAAGGGATCACTGTAATGCTTTGCTGTAAATTTCAAACCAACAGTCATTTGTCTCTTATTGTTAGGCACTGTGGACACTGAAATGGTATATATGGTCCCTGCTTTCATAAAGCTACTGTCCTTATGGAGAGAATAGAAGACTGAATAATTTTTTTCACCTGGTATCCTGTTGAAGTATATTAGCAGCCTGGGAAAAAAGTAACATACCGCAAAATATAGTAAATAACTGAGACTGTAATCCTAGATATTATTTATAGCCAACAAAATACAGGAAGAACCTATATTGATTCTTAATATATAAATGTTTCAAAAACAGAAATTAAAACTGGCCATGAAATGAATTACTGTGTCAATCAGTAGGACTCATAGGTCACATCAAACAAGGAGATTCAAGGAGCAAGGAATGGAAGTCAAAATGAAAACCATATTGGATTCAAGGCACAAAGCTGATGCCAGACACCTAGGCCAGGTTGGCCGTTATCTGATGGTCCCTAGTCTTGCCCATATCAGTGACTAGAACCACCATTTAGCCAGTTGCTAAAGACAGAAACTTGAAAGTCAATTATGATGCTTCCCTTTTCCTAGATCCCCCATACCCACCAAATGATCATGTGCAAGTCCTGCCAGCTTTACTTTAAAAATATACCTTGATTCTACTCACTTCTCTCCATTTCCATTGACATTGGTTCTTGGCTGCACTATTCTGATTCCTTTCCTTTCACGCTTGACCTCATCCAATCCTTTCCCCACAGGACAGCCAGACACTCTTTCAAAAAGGTAAGTCAGTTTCACTTACTGTTTGAAAACTTTCAGTGTCTTCCAGAAAGAACTTAAAATATAATCCGAACTTCTCACGTGCATTCTCTGGCTCCTAGGAACTCCAAATTTCATCATTACATCACTAAGCTTTGCTCCCTCATTCACTATAGTCCAGCTACAAACATCCTCTGTCAAGATGTGGAAAACTCTTTTCTCAGCTCAGAGCCATCTGCTCTTTCTTGTTTTTGGAACACTGTTCACGTTCTGGCTTATTCTCATCCTTCTGATGGCAGTTTAAATGTCAATTCTTTAAAGAGACTTTCTTTGACTTCTGTATCTGAAATTTGTCCCTGGTGGCTCAGTGGTAAAGAACATGCCTACCAATGCGGGAGACACCGGAGACGCGGGTTTGATCTTTAGGTTGGGAAGATCCCATGGAGGAGGAAATGGCAACCCACTCCAGTATTCTAGCCTGGAGAATCCCATGGACAGAGGAGCCTGGCAGGCTACAGTCAATAGGATCGCAAAGAGTCAGACATGACTTAGTGACTGGGGACATCTTTCATAGCAACTAGGTTACTTTCCTTACAGTAGTAGTCATGAGTAAATAGTTATCACTTATTTACTTGTTTTATATGTTTTCCCACCCAAATATAGTGATTTTTATTCCAAGTGCCTGAGTTGTGCCTAGAAAATACTAAGCACCTAATACATCTATGTCTAAAGACTGAATGAATGCTTATATGCTTCTCTAGAGATTTTTAAAGACATTAACAAGCAAATGAAGTTGGAATTTGGAAAACTTTTAAAAATATTTCTTTTATATTTTATTTAATTCATTCATTCTGAAAACATACCACCACTGAAATAGGCTGAATTCTTCAATAAATAAAAAGGTTGCACATCTAAATCCTATAAATATTATCTTTGACTAATATATAAGGCTTATAAGGTAAAAAAGAAAATATATTAGCTTTGCAATAATTGTTCATGAAAGTAAAAATGCTACCCTTCTTTGCATAGGCATTTATATTTTCAAATTCAATAAATTTACACATATTGAAGTACTGTTGACTTATTTTGATATATATATATACGTATGTGTGTATACATATATATATATAAATGTTTTAAAGCTGTCTAAACACTATATTTTAGTAGAAGCAGATATGATATAATCTCTCATTTATTAAAATGTATCTCAGGTTGTGATTAACTGAAATTTGTCTCAGAAAAACAGGTAGTTTCTTGCATTTGATTCTTTCTGATATTATTAGAAAAAGGCTTAAAATATTCCAGATGAGTTCAGTGTTTACCAACATATGGTAATGTCGTCAAACAGAGAACATGTAGATTTTGAGCTTTGAAGTCAGCACATTGAACTTGCAAAGGTATATATGAATTATTTAAGAAGTGTGAAAGTAATGCTCTGTTACATAAAGAAGTATGCTAGAAAAAAAAATCAGTCATGCTCTAGTTATGCATGGGCATGCTACAGATACTGTCTGGTTTTGGCCTTGTGCACTTCAAATGTACTAATTATTTTAAAGGACTATATCTAAAGTGGAGATAGATTTTTCACAGGAATATTTTTATTGCTATTCTTGTTTAACACATATATTTTGGTTAGTAGTTGTATTAACCTAGTTGTATTTTTGGTGTTATCTGAAAACCCCCCAAAATGCCTCCTAATAGCAAGTATACCATACAAATTATGTTCCCAACAGGAACCAGATGGTACACTCAAATTGGGATAAATTTGGAAGAATTTATCAAAGGGACTGCTTACAAAGTTGTGAGAAGAGTGTAGGGGAACTACAAGGATGATGCAGAGGTAGAAACAAACAAAAGCCCTGAACAAACAAACAAAAGAGACAAATTGTTACTGTCCTTGCGTCTAATGGGATGGATTAGGCAGTTAAGCAGAAAACCAAAGGAAAGTCAGAAAAAAGCTGCCTGGAAATGAGCAGTGACCTGCTACCAGGGACACTGCAGACCAGAAAAAATCATGGCAAGAAGGGACCGTCCTTTCTTAACATTGCCATGGAAGTAGATACTGGGACCTCAGTTCCTCACTGCTGTCCCATAGAGTGTTTAGAAGGTCAAATCTGAGCATGTGACCTAGTTTTAGCTGATTTGGGAGGTCAACTTCCTCTCTATTCACTTTAAAGATGACTACACACACACACACACACACAAACACAGAGAACAGGCAACATATTAATCATTCACACTTTAACAATAATAATACTATAGGTTAGTGTTTGTAACACAATAGATTGTAAAGCTCTTTCATTTTTATTACTTCATATGTGGCATTATAAAAGCACTCACAGGCTAATAGCCATGGATTCTAGAGTAAGACTGTCCAGGTTCAAATCTCAGTCCACACTCATCGATTGTGTTATTTTGGTCGTTTCCAATTTACGTACCATTAGTCTTCATCTGCAGAAAGAGAACAATAATATCTCCTCCTGGGGTGTTGTGAGGACTCAATGAATCAATTCCTCTAAAGCACTGAGTATAGTTCCTAGCATGTGGTAAGTGCTTAGTAAATGTCAACTCTTATTATTTTCATTTCACAGCAAAGAAGTGAAGTTCAAAGAACTCATGGAATTCAGGGCCATGGTTTTTAAACAATGGTGAGAGACAGTCCATGACCCAAGTTTTCTGACGTACAATAAGATAATTTTCATATCTTACATAATTGCATGTGTATGTATGTGTATTAGTCACGCAGTTGTGTCTGATTCTTTACGACCCCATGGACTGTAGCTCGTCAGGCTCCTCTGTCCATGGAATTCTCCAGGCAAGAATACTGGAGTGGGTAGCCATTTCCCTTCTTCATGGAATCTTCCCAACTCAGGGATTGAACCTGGGTCTCTTGCATTGCAGGCAGATTCTTTACCATCTGAGCCACCAGAGAAGCCCCACAACATTGCATAATCACAATCTATTACTTTGTTTAGTTTTTCCAAACACACTTTTTATTAACATTGCTTAATGTCATGTCTAATTATTGCTTATCCCCACTCTGTTTTCACAGGGTAGTGAGATGATGGTGTGTTATTAATTTCAGCCTTAGATTACTTAATAACAGTAAAATTATTCAGAAACAGTATTTCCACACATGTACATAAGAACACAGGACCTTCTCCACTAGTTAGGTAAATTATTCAGTCTAATGCTTAATTTTAAAACAGAGCTCTATCACTTTAAATATCCCATCACTGGAAAGTTTTAGACTGTTGCCTGCTGGTTGTATTCGGTGCATTGACAAGAGCAACATGAATGCTGCCTGTTACACAGTAGCTGCTGAATAAATATTTGTTGAATTAATTAACCAATTAATAAAAGTGCTATAGCTAATATATTGCTCTTATTATATGAGAGAAATTGCCTAGAATACTGAAAGATCAGAAAGACAGAAATATCTAGATTTAGATGGAAATATAAGGGACCAATACATCACAATGTGGAGATTCTATAGTCAGATGGTAAAGAATCTGCCTGCAAAGCAGGAGACATGGGTTCGACCCTTGGGTCAGGAAATTCTCCTGGAGAAGGGAATGGCTACCCACTCCCTTATTCTAGACTCGAGAATGCCATGGACAGATGAGCCTGGTGGGCTACAGTTCTGTAGTTGCTGCTGCTGCTGCTAAGTCGCTTCAGTCGTGTCCGACTCTGTGCGACCCCATAGACGGCAGCCCACCAGGCTCCTCTGTCCCTGGGATTCTCCAGGCAAGAACACTGGAGTGAGTTGCCATTTCCTTCTCCAGTGCATGAAAGAGAAAAGTGAAAGTGAAGTCGCTTAGTCGTTTCTGACTCTTTGCGACCCCACGGACTGCAGCCTACCAAGCTCTTCCGTCCATGGGATTTCCAGGCAAGAGTACTGGAGTGGGGTGCCATTGCCTTCTCCGACAGTTCTATAGTTATAAAGGCCTTAAATCAAAGTGACCTTTAAATGTAAGCCAAATAATCCCATACTGAATTTTCTCAGGCTGATTTAGAGAGAACCAGCTGAGATTTCACTATCTTTCCATAATTATTGTGAGGGAGACATTTTGACGGTGGGTTTTGAATCCAGATTGTAGCAATTGAGTATTCACTCAATACTTATTGAATGAATGAGTGTTACTTACCACAAAGAGTGAGATTCTTTTCTGTTTTACAAAACAAAGCTGTAGAAAAGCAAAACATTCGATATATGGCAGAACCAATACAATATTGTAAAGTTTAAAAATAAATTAAATAAAAAAAATGAAGGGAAGAATAAAAAGAAAAAAAAGAAAAGCAAAACAAAATAAAACCCCTTATCTAAGGATGATTAAAACAGATCTTACAGGTGAAAAAACAAAAACGAAAATTAACACCACAACCAAATCAAGCAACACCCAAACAACCTTTTATTTTAATTAAGCCATGGATTCTTTAAAGTAAAACCATAGGAATATAGGAGGGAATTAGTGTTCACTACTAGAAATAGAGGAGTGAAAAATATAATCCATTAAGATGTCTCTGTAATTTTTTTCTATCATCATATTTAAAATGTGACAGGGTGGTGTTTAGAAGAAATAATATAGAACATTATATAACCTGACCCTCATGTACTGCTGAGCTTTCCATGGCTTTATTTCTTTCTTTATTTCTTTATCTCTTTATTTAAAATAAAGGAATATCTTTAAGATTTTTTAAAATGTATCTAAATAAACTCAGTATCATATTTTAGCAATTCTAAGTAAATACTAAACAACTTTGACTTATTCACATACAAATTTGTTGTTGTTCAGTCACTCAGTCATATCTGACTCTTTGAGACACCATGGACTGCAGTATGCCCGGCTTCTTTTCCCTTCACTATCTCCCAGAGTTTGCTCAAACTTACAACAATTGAGTCAGTGATGCCACCCAACCATCTCATCCTCTGTCTCCCCCTTCTCCTTCTGTCCTCAATTTTTCCCAGCATCAGGGTCTTATTCCAATGAGTCTGCTCATTGCATCAGGTGGCCAATGTATTGGAGCTTCAGCTTTAGCATCAGTCCTTCCAATGAATATTCAAGCTTGATTTCCTTTCAGTTCAGTTCAGTTCAGTCGCTCAGTCGTGTCCGACTCTTTGCGACCCCATGAATTGCAGCATGTCAGGCCTCCCTGTCCATCACCAACTCCCGGAGTTCACTCAGACTCGCGTCCATGGAGTCAGTGATGCCATCCAGCCATTTCATCCTCTGTCATCCATCCCCTTCTCCTCCTGCCCCCAATCCCTCCCAGCATCAGAGTCTTTTCCAATGAGTCATCTCTTCACATGAGGTGGCCAAAGTACTGGAGTTTCAGCTTTAGCATCATTCCTTCCAAAGAAATCCCAGGGCTGATCTCCTTCAGAATGGACTGCTTGGATCTCCTTGCAGTCCAAGGGACTCTCAAGAGTCTTCTCCAACACCACAGTTCAAAAGCATCAATTCTTCGGCGCTCAGCTTTCTTCACAGTCTATTTCTCACATCCGTACATGACTACTGGAAAAACCATAGCCTTGACTAGACAGACCTTTGTTGGCAAAGTAATGTCTCTGCTTTTGAATATGCTATCTAGGTTGGTCATAACTTTCCTTCCAAGGAGTAAGCGTCTTTTAATTTCATGGCTGCAGTCACCATCTGCAGTGATTTTGGAGCCCAGAAAAATAAAGTCTGACACTGTTTCCACTGTTTGCCCATATATTTCCCATGAAGTGATGGGACCAGATGCCATGATCTTCGTTTTCTGAATGTTGAGTTTTAAGCCAACTTTTTCACTCTCCTCTTTCAACTTCATCAGGAGGCTTTTTAGTTCCTTATCACTTTCTGCCATAAGGGTGGTGTCATCTGCATATCTGAGGTTATTGATATTTCTCCCGGCAATCTTGATTCCAGCTTGTGCTTCTTCCAGCCCAGCGTTTCTCATGATGTACTCTGTATATAAGTTAAATAAGCAGGGTGACAATAGACAGCCTTGAAGTACTCTTTTTCCTATTTGGAACCATCTGTTGTTCCATGTCCAGTTCTAATTGTTGCTTCCTGATCTGCATACAAATTTCTCAAGAGGCAGGTCAGGTGGTCTGGTATTCCCATCTCTTTCAGAATTTTCCACAGTTTATTGTGATCCACACAGTCAAAGGCTTTGGCATAGTCAATAAAGCAGAAATAGATTGACTAATTTGATCTTGCTGTCCAAGGGACTCTCAAGAATCTTCTCCAGTTTCCTCTTTTTGTGGCATCTTTGTCAGGTTTTAGTATTAGGGTGATGGTGGCCTCATAGAATGAGTTTGGAAGTTTATCATCCTCTGCAATTTTCTGGAAGAGTTTGAGTAGGATAGGTTTTAGCTCTTCTCTAAATTTTTGGTAGAATTCAGCTGTGAAGCCATCTGGTCCTGGGCTTTGGGTTGCTGGAAAATTTCTGATTACAGTTTCAATTTCCGTGCTTGTGATGGGTCTGTTAAGATTTTCTATTTCTTCCTGGTTCAGTTTTGGAAAGTTGTACTTTTCTAAGAATTTGTCCATTTCTTCCAAGTTGTCCATTTTATTAGCAATAGTTGCTGATAGTAGTATCTTATGTTCCTTTGTATTTCTGTGTTGTCTGTTGTGATCTCTCCATTTTCATTTCTAACTTTATTGATTTGGTTTTTCTCCCTTTGTTTCTTGATGAGTCTGGCTAATGGTTTGTCAGTTTTATTTATCTTCTCAAAGAACCAGCTTTTGGCTTTGTTGATTTTTGTTATGGTCTCTTTTGTTTCTTTTGCATTTATTTCTGCCCTCATTTTTAAGATTTCTTTTCTTCTACAAACCCTGGGTTTCTTCATTTCTTCCTTTTCTAGTTGCTTTAGGTGTAGAGTTAGGTTATTGATTTGACTTCTTTCTTGTTTCTTGAGGTAAGCCTGTATTGCTATGAACCTTCCCCTTAGCACTGCTTTTACAGTGTCCCATAGGTTTTGGGTTGTTGTGTTTTCATTTTGATTTGTTTCTATGCATATTTTGATTTCTTCTGTGATTTGTTGGTTATTCAGTAGCGTGTTGTTCAGCCTCCATATATTGGAATTTTTAATAGTTTTTCTCCTGTAATTGAGGTCTAATCTTTATGCATTGTGGTATAAAGATGCTTGGAATGATTTCAATTTTTTTGAATTTACCAAGGCTAGATTTATGACCCAGGATGTGATCTATCCTTGAGAAGGTTCCGTGTGTGCTTGAGGAAAAAGTGAAATTCATTGTTTTTGGGTGAAATGTCCTCTAGATATCAACTAGGTCTAACTGGTCTATTGGATTATTTAAAGTTTGTGTTTCCTTGTTAATTTTCTGTTTAGTTGATCTATCCATAGTTGTGAGTGGGGTATTAAAGTCTCCCACTATTACTGTGTTATTGTTAATTTCCCCTTTCATACTTGTTAGCATTTGTTTTACATATTGCAGTACTCCTATGTTGGGTGCATATATATTTACAATTGTTATATCTTCTTCTTGGATTGATCCTTTGATCATTATGTAGTGTCCTTCTTTGTCTCTTTTCACAGCCTTTGTTTTAAAGTCTATTTTATCTGATATGAGTATTGCTACTCCTGCTTTCTTTTGGTCTCTATTTGTGTGGAATACCTTTTTCCAGCCCCTCACTTTCAGTCTGTATGTGTCCCTTGTTTTGAGGTGGGTCTCTTGTAGACAACATAAATACGGGTCTTGTTTTTGTATCCATTCGGCCAGTTTTTGTCTTTTGATTGGGGCATTCAACCCATTTACATTTAAGGTAATTATTGGTAAGTATGATCCTGTTGCCATTTACTTTATTGTTTTGGGTTCAAGTTTATACACCCTTTCTGTGTTTCCTGTCTAGAGAAGATCCTTTAGCATTTGTTAGAGAGATGGTTTGGTGGTGCCGAATTCTCGGCTTTTGCTAGTCTGTAAAGCTTTTGATTTCTCCTTCGTATTTGAATGAGATCTTTGCTGGGTACAGTAATCTGGGCTGTAGGTTATTTTCTTTCATGGATGGGGAACACATGTACACCCGTGGTGGATTCATGTCAATGTATGGCAAAACCAATACAGTACAGTAAAATAATTAGCCTCTAATTAAAATAAATAAATTTATATTAAAAAACAAATAAAATAAAAATTACATTAAAAAAAAAGAATCCTCTCCAGTATGGATTTTAAAGCATATCTCTTTTCTATTCCTTAACACCTTTAACCATCTCCCTACCTTTTACTATTTTTTATATAGTTTTTATAGTTGAATCTTAACCATTTTTTTAAGGTTTATGCCTAGATTTAACTCTTCTGGACATCACTAGACTGGATTTGGTTTCCCTCTGTCTGTTCATACAGAATGTTTTGGTGTCCTGAAGATACCACACTTTTTAACAACTTCTATCCTTTAATGCTAAGACAGTGTTTAGCTTATTGATATTTGCATTCCCAGAATAAGCTAATTTCTTGGTAAATCATAAATATTCAATAAATATTTAATGACATAAAATATGGACATCTTATTTTATGATTTTTAACATTAAATGTAAGAAATAGTCATTTGTCTTCCAAATCATTATAAAATAACTGTATTTACATTTTTTATTTTCCATGAGTATGTCTTCTGAGTCTGAGCCACCACGAAAGCCCATTTTAGGTGGTGGTGGTTTAGTTGCTAAGTTATGTCCTACTCTTGAGACCCCAAGGACTGTGGCCTGCCAGGCTCCTCTGTCCATGGGATTCTCCAGGAAAGAATACTGGAATAGGTTGCCATTTCCTTCTCCAGGGGATCTTCCCAACCCAGGAATCAAAACTGCTCTTGTGCATTGCAGGCAGATTCTTTACTGACTAAAGTATGAGAGAGTATGTCTTGGTACATATCAATGTCTAGTAGCCCTAGTCTTCAGATATTGAAAATATTTTGTTTTGTTAACATATAACTTTCTTTTTTTTTCTTTGTATTTAGTGGAACTCTGAAACCTAAAAATGTTAACTTGTTCTGTTTAAAGCCTACATCAAACTGAGATAAGGTATTTTCTTGGAATGGGAAAGTTACTCATGACTGTTTAAGATGAATATCCTAAACTCAAGTCTTCAATTTGTACTTCATTAATCTTCTGAAGTGATTTTCCAGAAAATCAGGCCCACTTACTTTCAAAATTAAACAACAAATGAATGCCAAAATAAATTTATATTATTTAAAAAGGTCATTTTAAGGAAGAAATTAGTGCCTTTGATTCTGCTAAAGTCAAATAATTATCAGTTGTTGGTTCTTATTAAGTCTGAACTGAACTAATAAAGTCTACACTCCAGAGTTTCACAGAAATAAATTATGTTTTATATGTAACTGTTTTGCATTTTATTTAAACATGATCCTAATCATAAATATTGGCATTTTCCTTTGAAATGTGCTAGTTGTGGCATACATCTAAGAAACTTTATCACATGAAAAATAGTCCTGTGTCTTATTTTCTCCCGTACCTCAAATGTGGATGCCTTCTAAAATATTTAAAACAGAGTGGGAAAAAAAATAATTATTTAGGCCACCTGCAAAATGAAGAAGACTAGATTCCAAAAAATTGGTTCAGTAACACATGGTATATCATACTAAAGAACAATCTCCCCAAAGGATAAGGATGGATATTTTATTCCTTCATAATTGTCTTAATAATTTTTCTCAAAACATTTCTATCAGTTCAAGACTTTTTTTTTTAAATTGTGGTAAAATGCACATAAATCTATTTTAACCATTTAAAAGTGTATGTTTCAATGACGTTAAGTGCAGTCGTGCTGCTGTGCCGCCATTGCTTTGTTGTTCAGTCGCCCAGTTGTGCCCGACTCTTTGTGACTCCATGGACTGCAGCACACCAGGCCTCCCTGTGCCTCATGATATCCCGAAGTCTGCCCAAGTTCATGTGCCACATGCCACAATTATCACCATCCAACCCACAAAACTTTTTCATCTCCTCAAATTGAAAATATGTGCTCACTAAACAATAACTTCCCCATTTCCCCCTCTTCTAGCCCTTGGCAACTTTCTCTTTGAATTTGAATACTCTAGGTACCTCATATAATACAGTCACACACTATTTATCCTTTTATGACTGACTTGTTTTATTTAGCATAAAGTCCTCAAGATTCATCCATGCTGTGACACGTATCATATTTTCTGATGTTAAGCAGAATACTATTCTATTGTATGTATAGACCACATTTTGTTTATCCATTCATTTGTTGGTGAGCACTTCAGTTGTTTCCACTTTTTGGCTTCTGTGAATAATGCTGCTAAGAATATGAGTATACAAATATCTGTTAGTGCTTTCAATTCTTTTGTGTATAAACCTAGAAGTAGAATTGCTGGATCAAATCGTAACTCTATTTTTAATTTTTAGAAAACTGCTATACTGTTTTCCATAGCTAATTCAGGGCTTTTAAAAATAAGTAAAAGTATAAGGATTGAAAAAGGCAAAAAAAAAAAAAGTCTGTATGCCCACTATGGACTCTAGAACATCATTCTAAAAGAGTTTTGAGGTTAATTTGCAATGGCAACCCACTCCAGTGTTCTTGCCTGGAGAATCCCAGGGATGGGGAAGCCTGGTGGGCTGCCGTCTATGAGATCCCACAGAGTCAGACACGACTGAAGTGACTTAGCATAGCATAGCATTATTTTATAATGAGACACAAACCCTGGTATCCTGATTCCCAGGCCAAGGACTGTCCCACAAACTCACATTGCAATCTGATGCTGAAAAGTTTGCTATAACTTTAGGAAAAAATATAAGCTTGGATAACCTGCAGAAATAATTTACTTTTGTCTTTGTAGAACCTGACACTTTCCTGATATATATTTCAGGGGCAATATGGGTTATTTATGGATTCCTATGGCACCCCACTCCAGTACTTTTGCCTGGAAAATCCCATGGATGGAAGAGCCTGGTAGGCTGCAGTCCATGGGGTCGCTGAGGGTCAGACACAACTGAGCGACTTCACTTTCACATTTCACTTTCATGCATTGGAGAAGGAAATGGCAACCCACTCCAGTGTTCTTGCCTGGAGAATCCCAGGGATGGGGGAGCCTGGTGGGCTGCCGTCTATGGGGTTGCATAGAATCAGACACGACTGAAGCAACTTAGCAGCAGCAGCAGCAGCATGCTAAATAAGTATATTCATACAAAAAGTAAAATATACAAATATAACCATGGTGACTTCTTCTTGAATCCTATAAATAACTGAAGTACTTCTATTTCAAACATAGGTTTTGTTCTTCTTCCAGAAGCATCATGGCAATCTTAATGAACTTCCACACTTCCGTCTCCTTCACTTACTGGACCATAAGTACCTTCACAAATTGGATGATCTAATTAAAATAAAAATGAAATTGACATCTAGACTTGGCACTTTGCATAGTGTATTAGGCTTTCTTTAAAATTAATTAACATGTGAGTCTTAACTGTGGATTCAATTAACCCATAGGGTGTTTGTTGCTGTATTTTTCATAAAATAACATGAAACAAAGTACACCAACATTTTTTCAAATGCCCAGATATAACTCCTTTAAATAAAATTAACACAATATGATAAGGCTACAAAATTAAAGAAAAAATCCGAAATGGTAAAAGTGAAATCTTGTCATAACAGATAAATCCTGTTCTTAAATTACTATTTGCTCTAAAAATATGTAAACAAATAATAAATGTGAAATGATAATTAAGTGCTTTAACAATTTAGCTTTCTCATTTCCTGAGTTTTAATCATAAACATTCAGTGTGATGGGTTTTATTTGTCATAAACACTTCTGAGGTGTAATATATCATTATTTTGTCATATATATACAGTTTAAATGAATTCTTTTAAAAATACATGTGGATGTGCTCAAAAATAAACACATTGACAATATTAAACACCAAATTATATACATAAATCTTTATCAAACTCTATGGTAAGTTATTTAGAAGCATTAATTTCAGTGAAAATGAGACACATCTATATTTCCAACCTACTTGCTATCTCGCACACTGAAATAGTCTATTATATCACATAATTGTCTCCCACATTGCAGGCAAATGCTTTAACCTCTGAGCCAGCAGGGAAGTTCTATTATATTACTGCTGCTGCTGCTGCTAAGTCGCTTCAGTCGTGTCCGACTCTGTGCGACCCCATAGACGGCAGCCCACCAGGCTCCCCCGTCCCTGGGATTCTCCAGGCAAGAACACTGTGGAGTGGGTTGTCATTTCCTTCTCCAATGCATAAAAGTGAAAAGTGAAAGTAAGGGGCTCAGTCGTGTCCGACTCTTAGCGACCCCATGGACTGCAGCCCACCAGGCTCTTCTGTCCATGAGATTTTCCAGGCAAGAGTACTGGAGTGGGGTGCCATTGCCTTCTCCTGTATTCAGTTCCCATCAAATTATAATTAAATGATTCCATCTGTATTTGTCTCTCTCCTTTACTAAAAATGTACTTTTGATGCAAGTTGTGACCATGCCAATCTTATGTGTTACTTTATCTTCTGTGCCTAGCAAATCCTGGCAAATGTTAAATGTTTAAGAAATATTTTCAGAATGAATAAAAATCTATTTTTAGATCAACTGCCTGATTTACTTTAGGTACCCTGCCTTGTCTCTTTCAGACACAGTGTAATGACTTTAAAAAATTTCTTAGTAGGTACCCATATGAAATTGCATGACTCATATTAAATTTTTGCTTCTATTCACGGCAACTGCTCCTGCACCTGGAATTTTGCACAGTGTTGAAGTTTACCTCTTAGTGTTAAAAAGAATTGATCACTTGATCACTTTTGGAAAAGACTCAAGCTGTTAGACCAAGATTACTTTGGAGATGCTATTAGAGCCTAGCAGGTGAAAAAGCAAAATCATTTATTTAACACAGTTTCTTACTGATAGTTACAGCAACTCTGGGTGAGCATGTTAATGAGACAGGCTGTCTGGTTTGTGCCAGAAATGATGCACCTATGAAATCTTTGTGTTGTTCACAGAGAGAAACAGTGAGGCTCCTACCAGATGAATAACAACGAAGCAATCATTGCTCCCCATAGACAGAAGACTCAGCATGGTGTATCACAATAACCGAATAGAGAAAACAACTCAAAAGGGCACATCTTATTGATGGAAGGGAGTTGAGTAATGTCTCCTACAGAGATCCTTCCTTACTGAGCTTCATTGAGCTAAAAGGGCCAATATAAGCATACATGGAAGCATTTTAGTATAGCTAGTGGGGCCACTAGCTATGTAGTCAGAGAATGTGTATACTGCTACTGCTGCTAAGTCACTTCAGCCGTGTCCAACTCTGTGTGACCCCATATGGTAAGATTCAAATAGCTGAGAAAAGAAGACAAGTGAAAGGCAAAGGAGAAAGGGAAAGATATACCCATTTGAATGCAGAGTTGCAGAGAGAAGAGAAAGGAGGTAAGAAAGCAATTCTTTAGTGAACAATGCAAAGAAATAGAGGAAATCAACAGAATGGGAAAAACTAGAGATCTCCTCAAGAAAGTTAGAGATACAAAGGGAACATTTCATGCAAAGATGGGCACAATAAAGGACATATGAGGTTATTGATATTTCTCCTGGCTGTCTTGAGTCCAGCTTGTGATTCATCCAGCGTAGCATTTTGCATCACATATTCTGTATATAAGTTAAATAAGCAGGGTGACAATATGCAGCCTTGATGTGCTCCTTTTACAAATTTCCAGTCCATGACTGTTGGATGCCATCATAGAGTCAATGGACATGAGTTTGAGCAAACTCCAGGAGACAGTGAAGGACAGGGAAACCTGATGTGTGTAGTCCATGGGGTTACAAAGAGTCATATACAACTGAGTGACTGAACAACAAAGACTGACAAATAAATTAAACGTTATTTCTTGCTTATTTACTTTTCTTCTTACACCATACATGAGATTTTGCCCTATACATCTGTAGATGGTGATTGCAGCCGTGAAATTAAAAGACGGTCACTCCTTGGAAGGAAAGTTATGACCAACCTAGATAGCATATTCAAAAGCAGAGACATTACTTTGCCAACAAAGGTCCGTCTAGTCAAGGCTATGGTTTTTCCTGTGGTCATGTATGGCTGTGAGAGTTGGACTGTGAAGAAAGCTGAGCGCTGAAGAATTGATGCTTTTGAACTGTGGTGTTGGAGAAGACTCTTGAGAGTCCCTTGGACTGCAAGGAGATCCAACCAGTCCATCCTAAAGGAAATCAGTCCTGAATATTCATTGGAAGGACTGATGCTGAAGTTGAAGCTCCAATACTTTGTCCACCTGATGCGAAGAACTGACTCATTGGAAAGACCCTGATACTGGGAAAGGTTGAAGGCAGGAGGAGAAGGGGACAGAGGATGAGATGGTTGGATGGCATCACTGACTCAGTGGACATGAGTTTGAGTAAACTCCCGGAGTTGGTGATGGACAGGGAGGCCTGGCGCGTTGCAGTCCATGAGGTCTCAAAGGGTTGGACATGACTGAGGGACTGAATCGACTGATTTTTCTTTTCTATCTATAATTTCTACTGGGCTTTTTACTTTCTCTAACATAATTATTATAAGAACATCTCATTTTGCTTATCTGTTAATTTCAAAATCTGGGTCATTTTAGATTGCCTCCATTAATTGATTTTTTTGTTTTTTGAGCTACATTTTCCTATACCTTTGCATGGCACAAAATTTTGGATTGTATCCCGACCATTGCAAATGATAAACAGTAAGACTACATTTTGTTTTGTTCATTTGAACATGCTTATTATTATAATTTGAAATACATAAAATGATTGAATTTGAACTGCAAACCTTCTCTTTTTTGGTGGGAATCACTGAAATCTCAAAATAGTTCATTTTGCCTTAGTATGGTTGTTAGAATATGCCCTCATCAATACAGTTCCAGAATCAACCAGTGATTAGGGTACAGTTTACACACACAATTTAGGGCTTCCCATCTGTGCTCTCTCCTTTATGGCATTTCTCATCCTTCATTTTCCAGTTGTTGTTGCTTCAAACATGTCTTCTGGTTCTACATACTAGTAAGACAGGATTTTTTTCTCTCCCAACTTAGGTACTTATGATGGCAGAGCCTCGGGAATGATCACAAGCAAAAACTGTAAAAATGGCAACTTGTCCAGTGCTGTTCTCTTCCTCCAGGTGTCAACCTTCCCAAATATCTGTCTCCTTTGCGTAGCTCTCAAGTCTTTTGAGTAATGTTTGATTTTGTTTTTAATATTTTATCCAGAGTTTATAATAGTTATCTATAGAGCAACTGGTCAAATGGAAGCTACTCAGCTATTATACAGAAGCAGAAATTCTTCCTGTTAACCTAAAATCCAAATTAGCAATGCACATTTTTCTTATTCATTTCTTTCTTCATTCAGTAGATACAGAGTTGTTTTTTTTTTTAAGGGAAATGATTCTCATAATATGTGTGAAGTATTGAATAAGACAGACACTATTTGCACAAACTTGTAGTGTATTAGAAAAGTTAGATCAATTAAATTTACTTGCTCTGTATCTGACCATCGGACTCCTGATTATTGTCTTGATTAAGTCTAGCATAGACTTCTAGATCTTTGTATTGCTTTACATGATCTCTTCTGACTACACTGAGGGTTGGGGATTCCCTGGTGGCTCAGATGGTTAAAAAAATCTGCCTGCAATGTGGGAGACCGAGGTTCAATCCCTGGGTCTAGAAGAGCCTCTGGAGAAGGGAACAGCCACCTACTCCAGTACTCTTGCTTGGAGAATTCCATGGAGAGAGGGGCTTGGAGGGTCACAGCCCATGGGGTGGCAAAGAGTGAGAGTCAGACACCTCTGAGTGAGTAACACTTTCACCCTCATACTGAAGGTGATATTTATTACCAAATATTTCTTTCATATGTTGTGATGCATCTTTAATTGTAATGACAAATCAATATAAGAGATAATAGTTACATTACCTTGGTAATAAGCAAATCAGTAATTTACTCCCATCTTCCACTCCTCTTTCCCACTCCCCACACCCCAACTTGCAGACATTGTGAACAAAAAAAAGCTTCCTTCTACTACTAACAGGTTAAACTTCTTTCCAGGAAAAACAGACAGCTTGTATCATATATAATAATCTTCTAATGATTTTGAGTTATTTTCTTATCCTAGAATAGCTACTTTACTTCAAAGTAAAAATATGCTCTATTTTTAATTTTAAACTCATCAGAGTAAGTTGCTTCTATCTGTCATTGAAAACAGAGTCATTTCAGAAATGGAAAAAAGTGTTTTAATAGATTTGTTTTTATTAGTGATTTTCCTCAAACTACATTTTTGGAAAAAAATTTAAACATGGTAAAACTTAAGACATATTTTTTTCGCCAAACTGACAGTTAATATATCTCTCTGGGATATCTAATAATATTCTACTGTTAGAAACAAAAGAAAGCCTAACAAATCCCTTTTACTTGAAAATCACATGGATATTTCTCAGGATTTAGGATTTGTTTGATTATAGATTTAGTCGCTATTTTATAAGCATTAAATAACCTGATCTAGGTCACCTCTGAGTTGAAAGCTGGCCACAGTCTATTTTAAAAATTTGAAATAACTGTGTAAGAGCTATGTTGGCATGCCAAATGAGATATCCCAGCTCATTCCCACTGCATCAACTAACATCTTTCAATCGACAAACTGCACTTTGGCACAAACAGAAGGATGGACTCCTGCCACTTTTTTGGTCCCTAGTAAAAGAGTTATGAACATATGCAGTGTGTTGCTCATTTTTAGAGCTTGAGGATAGCAGGTTTAATGCCAATAAAAGGGCAATGAATGGATGGAGACTTGAAAGCCAAATAGGCTTAGCAGGAGATGTACAAGGCCATTTAGCAAGGCCTATATACGCCAGGTTGGAATTCTCTGACATCTCATATTTTAGTTTTATCCCACAGGTTATCCTTGTCTTCCTATTGCTAACCTTGCCTAATTGGAACCTGTTAGCAGGAAATGAGAGATTAGATTTTTTTTTCTTTCCTATAAGGCATTGAGCACAGAACTAATGTTGGGGAAACAATAGGGAGCCATATTTGGAATGGACTGAGGCATGTTTTCCAATGATGACAGCTGTCCAAAAATGGAATGGGATGCTTTGGAGGTTATTAGCTTCTACATCATGGAAGTGTTCAGACAGAAGCTGTGCCAACTGAAGATGTTGTTATAATAAAATATGAAGCAAATGATGGGAATTAGACTGAACGTGTGCTGAAACATCATCTAATGTGTCCTTTAAGGTGTACTCACTGTATATAAAAATATGATGCTCATAAAACAATAAAATGAATAGTTTTATTTTATTTTTATTGGAAGATAATTGCTTTACAATTTTATGTTGGTTCCTTCCATATAACAATATCAATCAGCTCTATCCCCTCCTTTCTACAATTCTTTCCTTGGAGTCATTATATCTGTAAAATAATATATACATAAGTTACATAAGAAAAGATTCAATATGAAAAATGCTTTGGGCAGATCTTTTCAATTATGTTAATTTGTGATAACAGATGATTTGACTAAGCCTTAAGTAATAAAAACCTTTACACATCTTCTCTGTATGTTTCATCAATTCAACAATGTATTCTAGGGCTTAGAAATGTTCATCCTTCTGTTTCACCATTCTCAGAATGAAAGCTTGTATAGTGAGGCTTTTTGATCAGAATAATGAAACCACTGGTTTAATATTCCAGCTATCCCATCCTTTTTAATAGTAGCCAAAGCTGGAAGGGCAGAAGGGACAAGGCAAAGGTCTTTTCCTAAGTGTATATCTTTTACCAGAAAGCAAAAAATTTCCCTGAGGCAATTCATTAAAATTACCTTGACATAGTATCAGTGAGAACTAGGTCATTTGGCTGCTTTTAGACCAAAAACTGGCAAAGGAGGACAGAATTACCATGATTGATTTAGATGAGTATTTCTCAACTAGGTGATACTACTCCCTAAGTGCTATTTGGAAAACTTTGAGAGTACTATTATTTTTTAATTGTCACTGTGTCTGGGGTATAATGAACTTGAATTGTGGGGGCCAAGAATAATACCCATGAACGTCATGTTCAATTAAAACTTCCTCAAAAGTTTCACTGAAAAAACTAGTTTAGGCAAAAATATATATTCCCTTGGGGATGGGCACATTACTGCCTGAACAAATTGTGTTTATATTGGTAAGAAAAAAAGGTGGCTTTGTGGTAGACAAGCAATTGTGTCTGCCACAATTTTTATGCTTTCTCTTCATGACTCATTCCTTTGTTTTTAGAAAACTCTGAAGCCACAAGGGAAATGCATATATAAAACTGTAAATACCTTGTATAAGATATTACATGCTACCCTGACTTATTGTTTTGCACAGTGCTCTACATTTCTGCCTGCATAAATACTGGTTGATGATGTTGACAATGGCATGTGTGAGGGCTTGTGGATTAGCTTGAAGAGAAAAATATGTATATCTGGAATGGTCAAAGCATTACTAACACACTTGAAGTTAGTCTTACTCAAAAGCTTTGTCATGGACCTGAACTTTGATTCTTTTCATTTCATGTAATAGATATCTGATACTTTCAAAAACTGAAATCCAGATCAAAGATAAAGCTGCAGGTAATATTACTCACTTTTATTAAAAACTTTTATGTGGGAAAAATGGAATTTTGATATAAAATAAGCTGAAAGTAGATTTTAATAATGCATGGAAACTTATACCAATATCAATTTTAAGGCTACATGGAGCAGAGTTGGGAAATATGCTTCAATATTCAGATAAGTACAAATAAATGTTAGGATATAAAAATTAATTTATAGGCAGTAAAAAAAACACTATATAGTTAGGAAAGTACAAAAAAAAAAAGCCTACTGAAATGTGTAACTCATTTGGTAAGGTATTTTAACTATTTCTGATAATTGTCTATTTGGTAAATTTATATTACCACTGTAACTAAAGCACAAAAGGAAGGCCAGGTCCACTCCATCATGTCTATAAATACTGTTCCATCAAAGAAAAAAAAAAAAACACCTATGATTACTACCTGATTCCCATCTCATTGTGTACGCTTCCGGGATCTCTGGCTCTCTTACTTAGCGTCTGAAAAACTTAATAGATTATACCTTTGATCATTGTATGATAAATACTTTTCTGATATCAATATATTTAATTTTTGATCTAATTCTTTTAGCTTCCTGTATGTATGAATTTCATAAATTACATTTATGAAATTTGGACTCACTTAGACCAGTTATGCACAATTAGTTTCTTAATATATGCTTTTTGAGTATGATAATGATAAATTACCTTTTCAAGTATAGTAATGATTCTCAAGTGATCTGAAAAAGTTAATAATCAAAAAAAAATCTACTCTATTTCACATGAGGAATCAAGCCTGTTTTTAAATAACTTGGAAGAAAATAAGACTAAATTTAGAAAGATCTAGTATTTATTTCTGCCAAGTTTTAATATGCACGCATATTCACTCAGTCTTAAACTTTGAAGTTAGACTAAAAAAACAAAATCATAATAAAATCAAATAATTAGACTGAAGTCAGTGCATGGATATCATAGTCAACTGAGTTTTCAATGAAATATCAGGGTAAACCTTATTTTCAGGTTTATATTTTACAAGGATAAATGTAGAATTTTAGAAATAATATTTGGCTTATGTTATTTCATTTTTTATAAGGAACCATATACTATCCTATTCTATGCTGTCATTTTCATACTATCTTACTTTCTAATCTTAAATAATCTATATAAAATAATTTTCATGTACAAACACAAAACTATGATTGTTCAAAGATTAAGTTTAAAAAGTTTATCAGTGCATTAAATAAAGGACAGTAGTTCCATTGGTACTGTAAATTATTAGAAACTCAGATAAGACCATAAAGTGATTAGATGTTTGTAACTTAATGCTTCTTTACTCAAAGAAATCATGTCTTAATATATGGCTTTCAAAAAGATTCAATTTAAAATTCAGTTCTTAAAAGTGAAAACTATGGTTGCTATAGAAATTTAATTCAGAAACACCATCACCCACACGAGGAGCACGCGGCAGGTGCGGCAGATGGCGACACCTCCCTCTTTGCCTGGTCAGCGGCCCAGGAGCCTGTGCATCCTGTCCCCCCACCCCTGTTGCACTGTGGCAATCCAAAGGTGTATTAAACTCTCGACCACAAAAAAAAAAAAAAAAAAAAGAAAGAAACACCAAAGTTTATGAAAAGTCTTTTCAACTGATCAAGCACTTCAAAAAAGCATGTAAACTTTTAGCAAAGAAGTTGCCATGCCACTGAAGCTTGTGGCATGACTACAAGCTTGTAGTCATGACTAACAACTGTACTTTCTTTAAGAATTTAGTCTATAAATGACTCATTTACCCGAATATTTGTTTCTGGAATGAGAACTTAGTAGAGGTAACCTTGTATTCATTCATTCGTACATACAACATTGAAGAAACAGGAAAAATAATTTTCCTTGTGATGAAAACTCTTAGGATTTGTTCTTTTATCTTTCATATACAACATTTGCTTTTATTTAGTTGCTAAGATGTGTCTGGCTCCTTGCAACCACATGGACTATAGCCCACCAGGCTCCTCTATGCATGGGATTCTCCAGGCAAGAATACTGGGGTGGGTTGCTATTTCCTTCTCCAGGGGATATGCCTGACAAGTGTTAATTATACTTATCATGTTGTACATTACATTCCTTGTATTTATTTATTTTAAAAGTGGAAGTTTGTATCTTTTGACCACTTCATCAAATCCCCCATCCTCCTGTTTCTTATCTAGGGAAAGACAATATATAGCTATTAAAATTAATTTTAATTGTTTTAATATCAAGGCAAGTCAAAGCAATTATAAAATGGAAAATTTTAATTTAATGTTACAATTATATTTTTGTGTGAAAGCACACCACCAGAACATGGCAAGTCTCCAACTGTTGAGCTAGCTCTTTTAAATTGTTTTCTGAAGGCCTTCTTCCCAAGAAATTTTAAGTGCACAACACTTCCTAAAGTTACAAGTTATTTTTATGACAGTCACTATGCCCAGAGATTTCACTCACTTTTTGGGTATTCAGGTGCTTAAGGGGAGTTTGAGACCACTCACAGTGGGGTAAACGATCATGGCAATTTTATATTTCTTGCCAGATAATAATGACTTACGTCAGGATAAGTCAAACTGGGGCTTCTGGGAAAGATTTTTCTCACACTTTATAAAGGACATGAGTAAGAAGGTAATAGTAACTGAACTGCATTGCCCCCAAATTCATAATTTGAAGGCCCAATCCCAATGAGACTCTCCTTGGAGACAGAGCCTATAATGTGGTAGTACAGGTGAAGTGAAATCATAAGGGTATGGCCTTGAAGAAGTGACATCAGAGCTTTCTCTCCACACCAACTTAGGGAAAAGGCCATGCTGTTACAGTGAGAAGGTGGCTAACTACAAATGAGGGAAGGTCTCACCAGAGACCTGCTGGCATCTAACCATGGACTTCTAGCCTCTGGAATTGTGCATATCTACTGTTTAAAGTACCTGGATGGTGGCATTTTGTTCTGGCAGCCCCAGCAGACCAAGATATGAGGGAAACAGCCACTTTCTCCTTCTAGGGCTTGAACATAGCTATGTGAAAATGTGATGACTGGATTTGCTGCAGGTATATTCAGTTTATGAACAAAAAAGCTTGAGGGCAAAAGCTGACAGGCTGAGGATATCAGTTGGAGATACAGAATGGGTCCTTGATGACTGCACTGAACTCTTAAATAAACTAAATCTGCCTTTCCCCACCTACCCAGTCTGTGACTTAGTTGGATTCTGACCTGTTCATATTCCAACCAACAGCCCCACTGGTGGTGACAGGGATGATTCCATCTATGGGTGGGTGTGGGAGTACAAGAGCCAAAGAGCCCATCTATATGCACAGAAGCATTTGGTCAGGAACTGCCAGAAAAACAGTTTTCACCATTGGAAAACTCCTCAATATTTCACGCATATCTTTCATGGAATAGAGTCTTATCTTGTGGCCCACGTTTCCTTAACGGACTATAAAAATCCATGTCATAAAACTTTTATCTACTTTAAATTTTAATTTGGAGAAAACATTTAGATTATTGCTGTTGCACACAGACTCCAGGCCCTGGGACAAGCCAGCTGGCTCCCGTCCAGCTACTGACTTTTCTTGGAGGTTTGGTTCTTAAAAAGCTCAAGGGAAACTAAGCTACCATAGCTGCCTTCTGTCGGATACTTTCTCTGGCATCAGTGAAGCCCCTGTGCACCTCATAGCCCTTATCACTCAGTTCAGGATTTTGGCTTCTTCTGATGGGGCAGAATCATGAGCTATGGGGCAGCCAGGAGCTAGCTGAGAGCTGTTATTTGTCTTTCATGTGTTGTTTCTCCTATTGTTTTGTGGCTTGGGTGAGCTCATAGCATTTCAGGTTTGATTTTGTCCAATGCCCTATGCCTTAAATATTTTAACCCTAATAATTACCCTAAGGTAGGTATTTGCATCCCTGCGTTACAGAGATACGAAGGAATTTGTCTGAGGTCATCAAGAAAGTAAGTGGCAGAGTCTGGATATAAACTCAGATTAACCTGAGCCCCGGGTCTGTGTTGTTACATACTTCAGTCTATTACCATTGTGAAGTATTACATGATGAAAGGATGCTCAGGTACTATCAATTTTCTTCTCTCCAGGATGAACTAAAAAGGAATTTAAAGAAGATAACAGATAGGTGTGAAAAAGAGACGGTGGCATGAAGGGCCAGACAGACATCAAGCTAATGTAATTTTTGATAATTTAAGTGCTAGACCTTTTAGGTGTACAGATGTAAAGCATGCCTAAACTTGGAGAAGTGTCTTTTGTTTGTACCTGCCCAGTATACCTGCTCCCATTTCTCCTATAAGAGTACCCTCTAGTACCCTCCACACTCTATGTGATTTTGGTGGAATTGCCCATCACATTAGCCCATTCCATTGATTAAGTGAATGGTCTAGAAGTCTATATGTTACTCAAGTCATGCTAATCACAGAAATTCAGTGCAGTTCAGTTGCTCAGTGATGTCCGACCCTTTGCGACCCCATGGACATCAGCATGCTAGGCCCCTCTGTCCTTCACCAACTCCCAGAGTCTACTCAAACTCATGTCCATTGAGTCAGTGATGCCATCCAACCATCTCATCCTCTGTTGTTCCCTTCTCTGCCTGCCTTCAACCCATCCTCCCATCAGGGTCTTTTCCAATGACTCAGTTCTTCGCATCAGGTGGCCAAAGTACTGGAGCTTCAGCTTCAGCATCAGTCCTTCCAATGAACATTCAGGACTGATTTCCTTTAGTGTGGACTGGTTGGATCTCCTTGCAGTCCAAGGGACTCTCAAGAGTCTTCTCCACCACCACAGTTCAAAAGCATCAATTCTTCAGTGCTCAGTTTGTTTTTTTATAGTCCAATTCTCACATCCATAAATGACTACTGGAAAAACCATAACTTTGTCTAGACAGATCTTTGTTGGCAAAGTAATGTCTCTGCTTTATAATATCATGTCCAGGTTGTTCATAACTTTTCTTCCAAGGAGTAAGCATCTTTAAATTTCATGGCTGCAATCACCATCTGCCGTGATTTTGGAGCCCCGCCCTCGCAAAGTCTCTCACTGTTTTCACTGTTTCCCCATCTATTTGCCATGAAGTGATGGGGCTAGATGCTATGATCTTAGTTTTCTGAATGTTGAGTTTTAAGTAAACTTTTTCACTCTTCTCTTTCACTTTCATCAAGAGGCTCTTTAGTTGTTCTTCACTTTCTGCCATAGGGTGGTGTCATCTGCATATCTGAGGTTATTGATATTTCTCCTGGCAATCTTGATTCCAGCTTGTTCTTCTTCCAGCCCAGCGTTTCTCATGATGTACTCTGCATATAAGTTAAATAAGCAGGGTAACAAAATGCAGCCTTGACGCACTCCGTTCCCAAATTGGAACCAGTTTGCTGTTCCATGTCAAGTTCTGTTGCTTCCTGAACTGGATCCAAATTTCTCAAGAGGCAGGTCAGGTGGTCTGGTAGTCCCATCTTTCAGAATTTTCCACAGTTTGTTGTGATGCACACAGTCAAAGGCTTTGGCATAGTCAATAAAGCAGAAATAGATGTTTTCCTTGAACTCTCTTGATTTTTCAACGACCCAGTGGATATTGTCAATTTGATGTCTGTTTTCTCTGCCTTTTCTAAATCCAGCTTGAACATCTGAAAGTTCATGTACTGTTGAAGCCTGGCTTGAGAATTTTGAGCATTATTATGTTATTGTGTGAGATGAGTACAACTGTGCAGTTGTTTAAGCATTCTTTGGCATTGCCTTTTTTTGGGATTGGAATGAAAACTGATCTTTTCCATTCCTGTGACCACTGCTGAGTTTTCCAAATTTGCTGGCATATTGAGTGCAGCATTTTCACAGCATCATCTTTTAGAATTTGAAATAGCTCAACTGGGATTCCATCACCTCCACTAGCTTTGTTCTTAGTGATGCTTCCTCAGGCCCACTTGACTTTACATTCCAGGATGTCTGGCTCTAGGTGAGTGGTCATACCATCGTGATTATCTGGATCATGAAGATCTTTCTTGCATAGTTCTTCTGTGTATTCTTGACACTTCTTAATATCTTCTGCTTCTGCTAGGTCCATACCATTTCTGTTCTTTATTGTGTCCATCTTTGCATGAAATGTTCCCTTGGTATCTCTAATTTTCTTGAGGAGATCTCTAGTCTTTTCCATTCTATTGTTTTCCTCCATTTCTTTGTGTTGATAACTGAGGAAGGCTTTCTTATCTCTCCTTGCTATTCTTTGGACCTCTGCATTCAAATGGGTATATCTTTCATTTTCTCCTTTGCCTTTCACTTCCTTTCTTTTAACAGCTATTTGTAAGGCCTCCTCAGACAACCATTTTACCTTTCTTTTTCTTGGGGATGGTCTTGATCCCTGCCTCCTGTATAATATCACGAATCTCCATCCATAGTTTTTCAGGCACTCTGTCTATCAGATCTAATCCCTTGAATCTATTTGTCACTTACTGTCTATAATCATAAGGGATTTGATTTAGGTCATACCTGGATGGTCTCTGGGTTTTCCCTACTTTCTTCAATTTAAGTCTGATTTTGGCAATGAGGAGTTCATGATCTGAGCCACAGTCAGTTCCCGGTCTTGTTTTTGCTGACAGTATAGAGCTTTTCCATCTTTGGCTGCAAAGAATATAATTAATCTCATTTCAGTACTGACCATCTGGTGATCTCCTTGTGTAGAGTCTTCTCTTGTGTTGTTGGAAGAGGTTTTCTGTGACCAGTGTGTTCTCTTGGCAAAACTCTATTAGCCTTTGCCCTGCTTCATCCTGTATTCCAAGGCCAAATTTTCCTGTTATTTCAGGTGTTTCTTGACTTCCTACTTTTGCATTCCAGCCCCCTATAATGAAAAGGACATCTTTTTGGGTTGTTGGTTCTAGAAGGTCTTGTAGGACTTCATAGAACTGTTCAGCTTCAGCTTCTTAGCGTACTGGTCAGGGCATAGACTTGGATTATTGTGATACTGAATGGCTTGCCTTGGAAATGAACAGAGATCGTTCTGTCATTCTTGAGATTGCATCCAGGTACTGCATTTTGAACTCTTTTGTTGACTATGATGACTACTCCATTTCTTCTAAGGGATTCTTGCCCAAAGTAGTAGATATGGTGGTCATCTGAGTTAAATTCATCCATTTTAGTTCACTGATTCCTAAAACATCAACGTTCACTCTTGTCATCTCCTGTTTGACCACTTCCAATTTGCCTTGATGCATGGACCTAACATTCCAGATTCCTATGCAATATAGATCTTTATAGCACTGGAATTTGCTCCTATCACCAGTCACATCCACACACAACTGGGTGTTGTTGTTGCTTTGGCTCTGTCCCTTCATTTTTTCTGAGTTATTTCTCCACTGATCTTTAGTAGCATACTGGGCACCTACTGACCTAGGGAGTTCATCTTCCAGTGTCCTATCTTTTTGCCTTTTCATACTGTTCATGGTGTTCTTAACCAAGGTAAAACAATCTGAAGGCCCTTTAGCCATTACAAATGTTTAACAATTTAAAATTTCAAAGCTATGGTTTTTCCAGTAGTCAAGAATGGATGTAACAGCTGGACCTAAAAATTGCTGAGTTCTGAAGAATTGATGTTTTTGAATTATGGTGCTGGAGAACACTCTGAGAATCAGCAAGGAGATCCAACCAGTCCATCCTACAGGAAATGAGTCCTGAATATTCATTGGAAGTGCTGATGTTGAAGCTGAAGCTCCAATACTTTGGCCACCTGATGAGAACTGACTCATTGGAAAAGACCTTGATGCTGGGAGAGATTGAGGGCAGGAGGAGAAGGGAGTGACAGAGGATGAGATGGTTGGATGGCATCACTGATTCAATGAACATGGGTTTGAATAAACGTCAGGAGATAGTGAAGGAAAGGGAAGCCTAGTGTGCTACAATTAATGGCATCACAAAGAATTGGACATATTTTAGCAAATGAACAACAAAAACAAGAATTTAAAATTTCCCTAAAATAACTCTCCAGACCCAAATGGTTTTACTGGGGAATTCCACCAAAAACTAAATAAATAAGAATAATTTTACATAAAGGTTTCAGAAAAATCTCTTCTTCCAGAAGAGAAGGAAACACTTTCCAATTCATTTCATGAGGCCAAAACCAGACAAAATCAAAAATAAAACCAATCTCTCATGAACTTAAATGAAAAAAAAAAAAAAAAAAAAAAACTCAGTATAGTATTAGCAACACAAATTCAGCAACGTGTTAAAAGACTCATACACGATGATCAAGTGGGAGTCATATTCCTTGTAGAGAAGATTGATTTAACATTTGAAAATCAATCAGTGCAATCCACTACATCAATGGCTTAAAGAATTAATATAATGTGATCAATCAAAATAGAAACAGCATTTGAAAAAATCCAACATCCTCTTATAATAAAAACATTCAGCAAGATAGGAATAGAGGGTAATTACTCAAACTTACTAAAGAACACCTATGAAAACATACAGATAACATCACAATTAATGGTGAAAAATGTAATGCTTCCCCCACAAGATCAGAAAGAAGGGATGTCTACTCTCAGCTCCCTTATTCAAATAGTACAAGACATTTTTGCCACTGCTATAAGGCAACAGAAAGAGATAAAAGCCATTTGGAATGAAAAGGAAGATGTGCAACTAACTCTGGTTGCAGATGACATGGTTGTATCCATAAAGAATTCTTAAGAAATATACACAAAACCCTCTCCTATAACTAATAAGTAAGTTCAAATCTGCAGCATACAAAATCAACACATATAAATCAACTGCACATCTATTAACAAGGAATATGTGGAAACAGAAATCAAAAACAATTCATAATTGCTCCAAATAAAATGAAATGGTTATATATACACTTAATAATACATGTAGAAGAACAGTGTGTTGAAAAAAGAAAATAAAGAAGACATAAATAAATAGAGAGATATACTCTTTATTTCATAGACTGGAAGACTCAATATGGTAAAGATGTCAATTCTTCCCAAATTGATCAATAGGATTAATACAATCTCTACAAAAATCCCAGCACACTTCTTTGTAGACACATGTGTATGTGTGTGCCCAGTCATGTCCGACTCTGTGATCCCAGGGACTGCAGGCAGGCTCCTTTTGTCCATGGGATTCTCCTGGCAAGAATACCAGAGTGGGTTGCCATTTCCTCCTCCAGGGAATCATCTCAACCCAGGGATTGAACCCAAATCTCCTGCAGTGGAAGGAGGATTCTTTACCACAGCACCACCTGGGAATCCCTCTTTGTAGATAGATAAGCTTAGTCTAAAATTCAAAGGTACAGACACCATAATATATCAAACAGTACTGATAAAGAGGAATAAAGAACAAGAAACACTCTACCTGATAATAAGGCTTACTCTGTAGCATAGTAATAAGGATGGGGGTGGTACCAGAGAAAATGTAGACATATAAATCAAATCAATGAAAAGTATAGAGAATTCAGAAATAGACCCATCCAAATCTGTTGAAGTGATTTTTGACAAAAGTTTAAAGGTAATTCAGTGGAGATGTATATATAGTTTTTCAACAAATGACACTGAAACAAGTGGACACTTATACTGCTACCCCCAAATGAACCCCAACAAAAGCACCAACTCAAACTGAGTTACAAACAAGGAATGTATAAATTTGCTTAAGTATAAAATATGAGATTTTTTTTAGCCAAAAGTATAGTAGAAAATATTTAGGATATAGGACTCATAAATGAATTCTCAGATTTGATCCCAAAGCATGATTTAAAAAGGAAAATTGATAAATTAGACCTCAACAAAATTAAGCACTTGCTCTGTGAAAGCTCATATCCTGAGGATGAAAAGTCAAGCTACAAACTGGAAGAAGATATGTATTTGCAAATTACATATCTCACAAATGAGTAGTATTTTGAATATATAAAGAACTCTCAAAACCCATTAGCAAAAAAACAAACATTAAATTAGAAAATGCGAAAAGAACATGAAAAGACACTTTGCCAAAAAGGATATACAGATGGTAAATCTGTATATAGGCAAATGAAATGATGTTCAACATCATTAGCTATTAGGAGAATGCAAATTAAAACCACAACAATGTACAGCTACACCTAATGTAAGGTAAAAAAAAAAAAATTATGACATCAAACACAAGGATTCAGAGAAACTGGGTCACCTGTATTCTATCTGGGGAAATGTTAATATGGTATAGGCACTCTGGAAGTCAGTTTGCCAGTTTCCTATATATCTAAACGTGAAATCACTGTAAAGCCCAGAAATCTCACTCTGGGTATTGATCCCAGAGAAATGAAGAGTTCAGTTCAGTTCACTTCAGTTCAGTCACTCAGTCGTGTCTGACTCTTTGCGACCCCATGAATCACAACACACCAGGCTTCCCTGTCCATCACCAACTCCCGGAGCCTAACCAAACCTATGTCCATTGAGTTGGTGATGTCATCCAGCCATCTCATCCTCTGTTGTCCCCTTCTCCTCCTGCCCCCAATCCCTCCCAGCATCAGGGTCTTTTCCAATGAGTCATCTCTTAGCATGAGGTGGCAGAGTTTCAGCTTTAGCATCAGTCCTTCCAAAGAAATCCCAGGGGTGATCTCCATTAGGATGGACTGGTTGGATCTCCTTGCAGTCCAAGGGACTCTCAAGAGTCTTCTCCAACACCACAGTTCAAAAGCATCAATTCTTTGGTGCTTAGCTTTCTTCACAGTCCAACACTCACATCCATACATGACCACTGGAAAAACCATAGCCTTGACTAGACGGACCTTTGTTGGCAAAGTAATGTTTCTGCTTTTGAATATGCTATCTAGGTTAGTCATAACTTTCTTTCCCAGGAGTAAGCGTGTTTTAATTTCATGGCTGCAATTACCATCTGCAGTGATTTTGAAGCCTAAAAAAATAAAGTCTGACACTGTTCACATAAAAACCTGTACATGAATGTACATTGTAGTTTTATGTTTAATAGCTAAAAATGGAATCAGCCAAGATATTTTTCCGCAGATGAATGGTAAGATAAACTGAGATACATACATACCATGAAATACAACTCAGCAGTAAAAAGCAATATAGTATTGATACAACTTGGATGAATCTCCAGGGGAAATTATGCTGAATGAAAAAACTAGTCTCAAAAGGTTACACACGGTATAATTCCATTTACATACTATTTTAAAAAGATTAAATTTATTGAAATAGAAATGAGATTAATATTTTCCAGAGGAAAAGGGATGGAGAGAAGTGGGTGTGATTATAAAAGAACAAAACAAAAGATTCTTGCAGGATTAGTATTGTTCAGAATCTTGTTACACAAACCTACCCAGATGCTAAGAGTCTATAGAACACACATGTATACATAAACACACACACACACACCAAATAAGGACAAGTAAAAGTGAAGAAGCTGAATAAAATTGTTAGATTATATTAATGTCAATATCCTGGTTATGATAATAAACTTTAGTTTTGCAAAATGATCCCATTGAGTAAAAAATGGATAAAGTATGTAAGGATTATAAAAGAACCACTGTGTATTATTCCTTATAATTGCATGTAAATTATAGTAATTTTAATAGAAATATCAATTAAAATATATATCAAGTTTACACTCCTCAACAAACTTTTGTTTATTTTGGAAAAATAGCTATGTTTCTTTAAAAATATATTTTATGTTAACATGTAATGAGTTTAATGTTTTTATTAAATGGAAAATGAATAATTACAAAATAAACGTGGAAATCTTCATAGTCATCACTTATTTTCTCTGTTTACATTAAGACATACTGCATGTAAATGGTAAGGTAGTTCATATCTGTTTTCATTTTCACTTCATGTTTAAAAACAAAAGGAAAACACCTATTAACAATGGAATCTTTACTTGTGTGAATATGTTCAAAGTGAATCTGGAAATGCTTTTCAAATAAGGCAATTGCTGAATTATTTTTTAGGAAGATATAGACAAATTGCACTTAATATGCAAATGTACAGTTAGCAAATATAAAATAGAGGAAAGTGTTGGTTGCATCACAAAGTATTTTTATATTTTATAGTGAAATATACTGCTTATTACTTTTAGCAGTGAACTTTTCTGGTTTATTCAAAATGTAGCTGAATTTTAAAGTGACAATAAGAAGCTTTTCTAGGCTCAATCTTCTGCATAAAAAACAGTCTGATAGTCTGATGGCAAGAGTGTCATTAGCAGTATTTGGAAGACTGACTCTTCACTTGGCACTGAAAATCTACTCTGTAATAGGGAAATTACTGATATAAGTTCTTGTTTCAATTCATAAAGCTTTGATACACAACATTGTGCTAAGGTGCATCAGTGGATTGATTGGGCAATTTTAATGCAAATAAAGACATTTCTCACATTAATTTCAGAGGATCTGCAATGAGGCAAATCATATTTCTTAGAAATCTCATCAGATTTCCAATGCTTTCTTCTACAATTACACCAGTTCAAGGATATATCTAAAATTATTTTGTCCTTTGCTGTGAAAAAGGTTTTTGCTGTTCCATGATGTGTTCTTCCAATTTTTACCAATACCATTTGCTTCACTGAAGACTAAAAAACTGAAACTTCTGTAAAGAACTCATGTTTATGCCTCAAGTTATAGAAGTTTAAGCTTCTTAAGTTCTAAGTGGTTTCTAAGGGAGGATCCTTAATTTACTTTTCCTCAGAAATGTGCCGTGGGCAGTTACATCTCTGAAGATGCGTATTTTCACATTTTGGTCAGATTATTTTCCTGATTAATTCTTTTTTCCCCTTGCTTGATCATTACTTTGCTAGCTAGAATCATTTATAAACAGTAAAAATGTAAGGTTTATACTGGTTAATGTGATATACTGAAAATAAGAAAAAAAGGTGCTGATTTACAGTGTCAAAGCCAGAGTACTCTAAATTGTATACAATTCTGCAAAAAGCTACCCGCAGCAGTTGCCTTTCCTGTCTGTACATTAAATAAAATTCAGTCATTGGACACAGTTACAACTTAAGGAAATTCCACGTGAATATTTCTAAATTACAAAACTCTACAAATTTATTTTTTCGATTTCTATGCCACCTGGAATTCTCTAAGAGTGACAAATTATTCTGAATATAGTTATTATGAATATAGTGAGTCTTGAGTAAAATAACTTTCAGTACTTTACCACTCAGTACCATTCAGTACGACTACTAGCTCAGAATAGTAGTAGTCTTTTTCATATAGTATAACATATATGCAATATATATATATTTTATACACATTTCTATCAAACTGCTGAATCTCTTATACTTCAGTTATTTTTATCTCTTGAATTGTTGTGTGGTAATGGAAAATGCTTTGTAAGTTAAAACAATAAAATTTTTAATATGAAGAGTTGAGAATGTAAAAGATTTCTGGAAGCATAAATTTCAAATAAATATGATAGCATAATGAAATATATATAGTCACGTTAACAGACAAAATTGCGTTTAAGGTAAACAGGTATAGGGAGGGTGGTGGTCATAGGAAGCCAAATTTGAAATTATCTTTAGATTATAAGGAAAAACACATATTCAGTGGCAGAATAAGATAAAAATACCCAAAATGATCAGAAGCCAAAGGAACCAGTGTGATGAAAGAAATAACATCACCAACACCCAAATTCACTAAGTATTACATACCAAGTACTGTTTTATGTACTTTTCATGGATGTAACGTACCCCTGGTACCCCAAGTCATATGTTGAAATATTAGTACTTCAGAACTGAATATATTTGGAAATAGGGCATTTAAGGAGGTGAATATATTAAAATGAGGCCTTTAGTGTGGGCCGTTTAGTGTGAGCCCAATTTGACTGGTATCCAATAGTTGTGTACGAATGTGAGAGTTGGACCATAAAGAAGGCTGAGTGCAGAAGAACTGATGCTTTCAAGGCTTGGTGCTGGAGAAGACTCTTGAGAGTCGCTTGGACTGCAAGGAGATTAAACAAGTCAATCCTAAAGGAAATCAACCCTGAATATTCATTGGAAGGACAGATGCTGAAGCTGAAGCTCCAATACTTTGGCCACCTGATGCAAAGAACTGACTCACTGGAAAAGACCTTGATGCTGGGAAAGATTGAAGGCAAAGGAGAGCGGGGTGGCAGAGGATGAAATAGTTGGATGGGATTACCGATTCTATTGACATGAGTTGATCAGACTCTGGGAGACAGGAATGGACATGGAAGCCTAGTGTTCTGCAGTTCATGGGAGTCTCAAAGAGTCAGACACAACTTAGAAACTGAACAACAAGGATATTCAGAGGAAGGGATATCCCTTTGATTTGAGAGGTTCAGGAAAGTCTTGGAAATTGGGGTGGTATATGAGTGACCCCTCAAAATTTGTGTAGAGTCAGAGTCTGTGCAGATGAGAGAAATAGCAGTATACATGAACAGAGAGGGAGGAAGCATAAAAAGGAAGAAGGGAAAAGTATGAGAGGACAGACTGGAAAATAAAGGTGGAGGTATTCAGTGGAACTGGATTAAAACATTTTGGGGAACTGATGAAGCTTTTTGTTTACTATGGAGGATCAGTCAATAGAACATGCATTTTCTTCTTTTTATTTATGAAACTGTTTCAGTTCATAGAGTAAGCAAGCAAGAAATGACTTTACTTACATTTCCTCAGTATCCTTCTCAATCTGATAATTTTAAGAATAATTTTCAATTGCTACACTGTTTCTCAGTTCTATTTCAGCTTTTCATATTTCTACTAAAATATTGTCATCAGTAATTTATCCTGTGCTTTGAAACTGTATGTATTCCTCCCTGTGGTACTGTTGGGAGAAAAATTTTCTTTTTAGTTTTATTCTGCTGAAAGTAACAGATACCATTTATATTTTGCAATTTCAGCAGACCTCCATGAAGATTTTTTACCTGTGAATTTGAATATAGAATTAAATCCATGGTTTGGAGGAGAGATCTCAACTTTCTTTTCTACAGAGTACAAAAGATTTTAAATAGTTCATAAATTCCATAGACAAAGTGTTTTTTGAAAGTCCCATGATTTAGAAACATATCTGGGTATTGATTTATATAAACATGATGACCTGATATCCAACTAAACCAGTGAGTTTTTTCTTCCCAATATTCCTCCATGCCTCATTCTCAAGTATATATACTTTATTCCAAACTTAACTCACATCAGTTCATTGATAGGCATTTTTACCTACATATTTTTTTCTTTCATATATGCAAATATCTGCAAGGAGATCAAACCAGTCAACCCTAAAGGAAATCAATCCTGAATATTCACTGGAAGGGCTGATGCTGAAACTGAAGCTCCAATACTTTGGCTACCCAATGAGAAGAGCTGACTCACTGGAAACAACCCTAATGCTGGGAAAGGCTGAAGGCAAAAGGTGAAGGGGCAGCAGAGGATGAGATGGTGAGATAGCATCACCAACTCAATGTTTATGAATTTGAGCAAACTTCGGGAGATAGTGGAGGACAGAGGAACCTGGTGTGCTGCAGTCCATGGGGTCCCAGAGTCAGATATGACTTAGCAACTGAACAATAACAAATACTTTAACCCCGTCTTGCATATCCTTCTTCTGCCAGAATATAATTTTTCTCAACAAAATTAATAAACCTAGTAAACATTTTTCTTATAATTTTATAGTCAAAATTATATTTCAGAATTTGTGTAAATTTCTTTTTATAAACCCATTTCATCATGTGAACCTTTTATAAGGCATATATTTTATCAGAGGCATTCTCAGTTGCATGATCAAAAGCTTGTTAATAAATCTATAGTGGCATGTGGAGTAGAGTATTTTGTTCAAATTTATACACGCAGCTCTTGAAAGCTTTTTTAAAAACTACAAGGGAAGATGATACCCTGAGGGGTCTAATTTTCTTTGTCATCCACCTGAATAACTTCAATTAATATTAATACACATGCTAGGATAAGAGCATCTGCTTTGAATATATAAAGGCAAGTAAATGCTGAGACTGAAAGAAAAATCTGATTAGTTAAATAATACAATGAGGAATGTCATTATGAAGGCCAGCTCTCATTAGTAGAATTGTTCTTCACAGAATCGAATACTATAATTAAAACGTTAAAGACTCAAAAAATCTTAGTTTTTCTATTCAACTGAAAGAAAAAAAATTTACATGCCACTAAAATATAATTGCATTTTATTACAGTGACTTCATTTTAAATCATTGCAAACACTTAGAATTCAAGAATCCTATGTTACAAATTTTCCTATGTATTTTATAGCATAATACCTCTTCCAGTAATTTTTTTGGCCAACAGAAAAATGTTTCATTAATAAATGAGACAGAGTGATATTATAACACTTTCTTTCCTTTTAAATCAGTTATTACTGCTTTGATAGCAATTGTTTGAGGACATGAAACCCAGATAATAGTTTCTTATTTGCCATGGAAAGCAATGTCATTTTGAGAATAGTGGGTAACTTCTAAAGATCACCTTGTGTGCACTGCCATTTTCATTAACAGTAATTTTCTCTGAAAATTAGCCGATGGATGGAGAAATACCTGAAGCTTCTGTATTTGCCATCTATAAACAGGAAATGTTATCATAAGAATGATTAAGTGGAATTTACTTAATATATTTATTTTGCTTTTACTTTAGCTAGCAATAAAAAATTAAAAACATATGTCTAATTCAGAGACTAAAAACAAATAATCAAGCAAAGTAACATTTTGCATGCTTTAGCAATAAATCATTTTAAAAAATTTATTTACCTAATGGTATTTTATTGAACCTGAATATGGATTATCTCAGTTCAAGTTTGCTTTCTTGGAAAAGAAAACTATAGTGTTAGGAGGACAAGTTTTCTTCATTAACAAATGGAATTAGAAAGTTAAACTTTCATGAATAGGACCTAAAAACAGAGTTAGTTTAATGGGCATGCAGTCTATTCAGAAACAGAGTCCAACACTTACAAAGGTCCTTGCGTTTAACGTTAGCTGTTGTTGAAATTCTTACTAATTTTGAACAAAGGGCTCCATGTTTTCATTTTGCACTGAGCCTTGCAAATTATGTAGCTGGTTCTGCCTGAAAATACAATTTTTACATGCTGTTGGCTGGTCTGAAACTAGTCTATAGTAACATGAGTAATTTGTTGACTTTTCTTCCAGTTTTTATACTAATAAAATTCAGCCTATTTACACATAAATTATTCACTGCTCAATTGAAGTCCTTGGTTTATTTTTTTTTAATACATTGCAAATTCATTTTAAGAAAGCTACCCAAGTGAAAGAGAAATACATATTTTCAGATGATATTTTGGTTACAGATGCCATTCAGAGTCTTTTAAAAAGCCATTTATCTCTCATGGGGCTGGAGGAAAACAACATGAAGAATTTAGTCTGAAAATTTGGATAGGACAAAACATTTATATAATAAAACTGAACTAAAATACTGATTTCTAATTATGTATTGAATAACTGGTATTTGAAAATGTATTAGTGCTCCACGTCACCTTCCCAACAAACAGAAACTGTATTAACAGTTGTATCATTTATATTTCACAAAGTCCTCAATTAAGAATATTTGTGGGTTTAGTGTTTTAGAGCCTAGTTAATGAATTATTGACATCTAATATCCAAAGTGACAACCCAATTCACATCTCAGAAGGTAAAAAAAAAAGCAACCTGGAAACCTCTGGAAAAATAAGTGTGGTAAGTTGATGCTGAACCATTTCAGCATCGATGAATCCAGCCTACTGATTCTAATAGATAAGTAGTAAACTATTTCTATGATTGCTCTACCCAAACAATAAAAGCACACCCTTAAACCTAACATTTCTACAGTGATGAATGTTAGATGAAATCATATGAAATGTCAAAATAAAGACAGAAAAAAATCAATAGTTGTGCAGATGAAGCTATGTAAGGTCAATAGTTTCAAAATGTTTATGACAGCCACCCATGTTTTTTTGTGTGACAATATTTTCAATGTGCAATAACTCCAAAGCACCGAAAATTAATTTTTGAGATGGAATTACCTCTTGACAAGGATATAATTAAATTCATACTTTTTTTTTCCCCTTCTGAGAACATAGAATGATGTGGTAAATAAGCTGCCCCTTCAAGGTCAGGATTATATTCCATTTTGAAGTCTCAAAAAAGAGACGCATCCCTTGGGTGCAGAGGAGTGTCATTTCTCTCTTTCCCAGTTCTTAGTATACGCAGGCAGAATCATGGACTGTGCTGGACTCTCTTCTACATTTCCTACAAACATGTACTTGGGGGCTCTATGCAGTTGAAAACGAATGCAAGTTTTGAGTGAGGAAACTTTTTCCCTTTCTGTGTTTTTGAAAGAGAAAGTGGTGGGTGTGATAACATGTTTCTCTCCAGCCATCATTTTGATCACTGTTTCTCTTAAGGAAGAGATTCAAACCTTCATTCCACATCAGAGAGTATTGAATAAACTGGCCAGCAGAAGATTAGTAATTTAGTATATTTAAGATGTCACATATTTCTTCATGATTTGTCTTCTATTTTGTAAAAATAAGTTAAGCTTTTATGACAGCAAAAGGAAAGTATAACTCTTCTTTACTACTTAAAATACATCTGTTTATATCACAGCAGGATGTCCTGGAATATAGAGATGATTAAACATGCCCCATTCTAAACTAATCTGGAGATTTAGTTTAGTAATGGAATTTATTGTGTTATACTGTGTTATATACTGTGTTCTCTGGTTTGAAATAAGATTTTATTTCATGAGAGTGTGTGGTTAAGACAGTAAGCTCATGCCAATTTTAAAACAAAATGTTGATGGTAGAGAAAAAGAAATACAAAAGGAAAGGGGTTATGCAGTGGGGCTAGGCAGGGGTAAGGGGAACTAAGCAGATCTATTCATGATTATAGAAAAAGGTTTTAAAGTGAGATTTTGTGAAAATGGATTGATGTTCCACAGTTCAGAATTTTTAAATAATTGTTTGTTCAAATATCTAAATAACACCTAAAATTATGACATAACTAGTGGAGTCACATAATCTGCTGTTTAAAAGTTGTAATTGTCTGATTAATTTTCCCTAACAAAATGTAGCTTGTGTTTAGGCTGTCTCAGAACACAAAAATAATTTAAATAATATAAATTAAAAAGTATAGTATGCTTATAAAATAAGGCATTTTTCTGTTTTATAAAAGTACAGCAGTATGTACACTTTTTGATTTTACATCAGAACAATGGAAAGTGACGTAGAAGTACTGAATGGGTCCAGAATACTGACATGAATAAATAATACTATCAGATGTTATTTACATTTGTTATAATATCAAAATAAAAATTTATTTAAGTGTAAAGTTGCCTTTTAACTGAAGTTTTATTGTGAAGTCATTCTCCTTTTTCACAGAAAATGCAACTAGAGGAATGGTTTTAAATTGAAGCAAAACCTGGATAAATTATACATGAAGAAGTCTCTGCAATGATAAAATTACAACTGATATTGTAAAATAAATTCTCTGCTAATAATCCTGAATATAAAGGAATAATCTAATATCAACTTTTGATCATTTAACTTCATCAAATTTGAAGTCATATAACTTACTTAAATCAGTTCCTTTTCCTATTTCTTAGTCTAGAAAAACAAATTCTATTGTTAGAAAATTGCTCATTTTTTAAACATAACTGCCACAAAGAACCTAAATAAATAGGACTCAATATTATGTACACTTGAAAGATCACTTAAATTGTAAAAACAGCAATATTTTATCAAATTTTTATAGAAACTCAGTTTTGTTAAATTAACTTCAAAGCTATCTAGTGATTGTGATATTTATACAATATCATGTACACCTCATGTCACAGTCATCAATCAAATGAAGAAATACTGAGTAAACTCAGAGAGTTGCAGAGGATGTGGGAAATCCAGACTCTTTTCCTGTATCATTTCTATCAGGCTATAACATAATCTGTTATATCATGCAGTGTGGTGAAGATAGGAATTAAAAATATTGATCAAATTAAAAATTTGAATCAGCAAAATAGTGATTATAAGAGACCTTAATAAGATTATATATTTCCTCAAAGCAGACCCTAGCTCCTGATGATTCAAAACTCTCTATTATGTATCTATATATTGAAATCTAGAATGCTGATTCTTGGGTCCTCTGCACATTGTTCAGTAACTCAGTCGTGTCTGACTTTGTGACTCCATGGACTGCAGCGCACAAGGCTTCCCTGTCTTGCAAGTAAGTGTCAATAATTTTTCAGAACAACCTTTTACACATCCTGCATTTAAGTCTCCTCACTGGCACCATTTTTTAATTAAAACATTTCTAAATCAAAGCCTTATTAAAAATATCCTGAAACATTTGTGAAATTCCCTTTCTCCTTTCTCTAATTCCTAATATAATACCACTCATGAAATAAAACCAGAAAAAAGTTGGTTACGTAGTACAACTGGCATTTTATCTGAAAATGTGAATAATTCTTGTACGGGTAAAGATAAATGAATCTAAAGATAGATAAATTCACTGGACTCTTCCAATATCTAAATGCTTGAATCTGAATTACAAAATTTATTTGACAGCATCAGGGTGACAATCAGAATATATGACACCTGACACTTTAGGAAATGAAACAATCTTGAGAAAATTTCCTTACTTTGGAGTTTTTATTTTTTTCTTTCTGGTTAGAACACTATTATTTATTTCCTCTTGATTGGTGTTCCTGTGGGTGAGGGACACAATACAATGTATATGAATGCATCTGATCATAGGCTGTTTTTATTTTAAGACTTTTAAAATGTTAGAACAATTGCCAGTTGTCAATATTAATTTTTTAAATTCAGCAAACCTATAGCAATTTAGGACAATTACTAGGTAATTTTTATCTGTTTGTTGTGGTTTATGTAAAAGAGTTAGCTAGCTAAGAAGACATTTTTCCATATCTGGAAGGAAATATATTAAACGGAACTTAATCATTGTTATACTGAATCATTTTAAAGCAATTTTGGAAGATGACTCAATAATTTAAAATTCTAAGCTATTTGAGAATCGTGAACTATATACAACCAATTAGCTATATATTCAAGCAAGAAAATTTCTACAAGCTGTCTTAATGTAGAGCCAGTTCTAATAGGTCTGAGTTTAATGAAATTCAGCTTCATAGAATAGAATTAAAATTGTAGCCTGCTTTGAAATTTTATACATACTTATAGAAAGATACAAATTATGGTGGCAAGAATATAGGATGTGAGCAGGAATGTCTGACTTCAAAACTGGCTCCTGCACTTTTCAGTGTGAACCTCAGTTTTCTAATCTGTGACATGGGAATGATGAACAACTCACAGGGTCATTAAATATTAAATGGCATAATATCTGCTACAGGTTTTTCATGCTCTATACCCCATCAATGTGTATATCTTTAAAGCAATAATAAAACTTGGCAAATGTTACCCTCTTCCTCTGGTTTTCAAAGGCAGTTTTAAGAAATATTAAAGTCAAATAAAGTTCACTATATGATATCTAAGCCATATATCTCTTATATAGCACCTTCTTTGATTCTAGATCTTCCCTTTGTCTATTACATTTTCTCTTCAAAAACAAGGTTTTGGACAGAGTGGACTATAAAGTTCACTGTGTGATATCTAAACTATGTATCTCCTCTACTGCACCTTTTGTGTCTACATCTCTTCCCTTTGTCTATTACATTGTCTCTTCATAGACAAGATTTTAGACAGAGTGGACCACACATTTTGCTTAAAATTCTTTGACCAAGATCAGTGAAGATAAATGTCATCTCATTTGGGAGGGGCAAGAAATTTAAGTATATGGTTGTCTATGTCTTATACCATGACTTTTTGCCAGGAAATTGATAAATTCAATATGTATGTAGTTGTGCATTTTTTCTGTTCCTTATTTTATTTATACAAACTTTGTACCATTCAACCCTAATTTTATGACCTGCAAAAAATGAAGTGGAAAGGAAATCGTATATCTTGGTATCAACTGTTTAGATGACACTTATATTATTATTTTTTTTAAATATCTGAGTCTACAGTTTCATACACAATATCTATGAAAGATCATTAGAATTGTAGTTAATCCTGTGTCTGTGCAATCTCCTACAAAGAGAGCTTTTTCCTCCTTCAAAAAACACAATCAATTTGAACCACACTGGTTTATCTATTTTTACCATGGAAGGTATACAACCAGAAGTCACAAGTACTCTGATTTTCAAAGTAATTATTTCAGCCATTATAAGATGCTTTGGACACATTGGAAGAATTTTCTTTGAGCAACAGTGAAACAACTCTTCTAAGCAGCAGCTAGCAATAAAGACGTGAAGTATATTTTTTGTGTATGTGATATTGGTCACCAGTGCATGCCAGTAAGTTTGGTTTAGGGTTCCAAACAGGTCGCATCAACTTTTCACCACCTAGTTTTGACCATCTTCTCAGTTAACTTCTGTTTCCCCTCTCACTCTTAACGCTTACTTAACATTTACTTAATTTCTTCCACTCAATTTCTTTCTTCCCTCCAACTTTTCACACTTTAGAATTTACTGTTCTCTTCCTTATTAAAAAATAAACTTATTTTTTTGCCTCAATAAATTATTTTGCCTAAAAAATAACTTATCTTTGTCTCATGTATGAGCTTTTGATCTAGTATGCAGGTTTTGAGTATACGCTTTCAATTAGGTGGTCTCCATTATCTAGCTTTTGTATACTGGAATGTGCCTTCAGAAACTCGGCCTTGGTCCAGAGAGACACAAAGGCTTCAGGACATTTGATATAGAAGAGAAAAGCAGGAGTAACCTTTGTTCCTATGTAGATTTGATGTTGGTACATAGTAGAAAACCTTAAGAGATGATTGATATTTGGTCTCGGTTGCAGAGTGCTCATTTAAAATGCTGAATTATGTGCTAACTACATTTTACATAGAAATGTATCTCAAATAGTTCCCATTTGTGTTCTCTTCCATTAGAGGTCATTTCTATGTAAAACCATAAAAATTGCCTTTATAGGTCGTGTCCATTTGACAGCCTCTAAACCCTTCAGTTCAGACAGTAAAGCATCTACCTGCAATGCCGGATACCTGGGTTCCATCCCTGGGTCGGGAAGATCCCCTGGAGAAGGAGATGGCAACCCACGCCAGTATTCTTGCCTGGAAAATCCCATGGACAGAGGAGCCTGGGGGGCTAAAGTCCACAGGGTCGCAAAGAGTCGGACACGACTGAGTGACTTCACTCACTCACTCACTCATACTGAATCAAGAAGTACAACTTAGCATGAAATTAAGATCCAATATTGGAAAACAAAAACCACCTTGTGGCTCAGCTGGTAAAGAATCCACCGATAATTCGGGAGACCTGGGTTCAGTCCCTGGGTTGGGAAGATCCCCTGGAGAAGGGAAAGGCTACCCATTCTAGTATTCTAGCAAGACTGACTCCTTAGTTATTTTTAAGGGATTCTCTGATAGCTTCGCTGGTAAAGAATCCGCCTGCAATGCAGGAGACCCTAGTTTGATTCCTGGGTCAGGAAGATCTGCTGGGGAAGAGATAGGCGACCCACTCCAGTACTCTTGGGCTTCCCTTGTAGCTCAGCTGGTAAAGAATCTGCCTGCAATTCTGGAGACCTGAGGTTGATCCCGAGGTTGGGAAGATCCCCTGGAGAAGGGAACGGCTACCCACTCCAGTATTCTGGCCTGGAGAATTCCATGGACTGTATATACCATGGGGTCACAAAGAGTTGGACACGACTGAATGACTTTCACACTTTTTTTTTTCATCACTCTTGTGAGTCAAGATCCACTATTTAATTGTTCTTTGGAATTACTGACTTCCAACATTGAAAAATTCTATGCATACAAGAAGAAAAAGTTCTGAGGAATAAGACCAGTCATTACATTTTCATTGTCTTTTTGCTGTTTATGTGACTAAGGAGAAGAGGAAAAATCTTAATGGATATTTAAAAGGAATATTATAATACACAAACATACATTAAATTGCCAGCCTCAATTATATAATAATATACAGTATATTTGAATATTATAAAGATGAATATTAAAAGTGCAAAGAAAGATACTTATTAAACTTTGTACACATAAAATTTTAGATACTCCTTTATTTCTATTTGCATATGGAAAATGTAAAAAATTCTTAAATAAACTATACCAATCATCAGGAGAGGAAAATTATCAGCAGGGCATTACATTAACCTAGATATTCAGAATGGGCTACTGTAGGACTGAAATAGAAGGACTTGAAATCATAGTGTAAATAATAATTTAGAAAATAAGAAGAAGCATTCATGCAAAGTACAAAATGTTTTGAAAATAAAGAGAAAAAATGCCACTCTGAGCATATCAAATCTTGTGTTTGAAAGCACATTAAAGATCTTCCACTACTGGTTGGTTACATATGCCTGTGTGCTCAGTCATGTCCAACTCTTTGTGACCCCATAGATTGTAGCCTGTAAGGCTCCTCTGTCCATGGGATTATCCTATCAAGAATAGTGGAGTGAGATGCCGTTTCATTCTCCAGGGGATCTGCTCAACCCAAGGGAGGAACCTGTGTCTCCTGAGGCCCCTGCATTGGTAGGTGAATTTTTAACCACTGACCTGGCAGTTCCTACTAGTTACACATAGAAAGTCATAAAAGACCATCACTCTCCCAGTGAGAAAACAGAAGATGAAATAATATTTTGAATGGATATTTAAGGTCCCTAAAGTCTGGCACTGTATAAACAGTACAAATAAAGAAATTTCTTAAGTAAATAAGACCTTTCAAGGTGAGTAGTAACCCATGGCCATTTCCATCCCCAGGGTAACTTAGCTAGATTGCATGATTGGTGGAGAAACAAATTTTTCACCAAGAGACAAACTTTTCTAAGCAATGGAGAAACTCTTATTTCCCAGTGGAGTAAACTTTTAATAGCCACATATGAGCTGGCAAATCTTACATTAGAATTTGGGAGAGCCTATAAACCAAGCTGGGCTTCCCTGGTAGCTCAGCTGGTAAAGAATCCGCCTGCAATGCAGGATACCTGGGTTCGATGCCTGGATTGGAAGATCGCTTGGAGGAGGGCATGGCAACCCACTTGAGTATTATTGCCTGGAGTATTCCTGTGGACAGAGTAGCTTGGCGGGGTACAGTTCATGGGGTCACAAACAGTTGGACATGACTGAGCAACTAAGCACAGCACACCATAAACCAAGCTAGACCTTTCTGTTCTCTCAGTTTTATTATGGAACTTTTTGTTGAGTAAGTAGCAATACAAAAAGCTGAGAACAGAACTGGAAAACAAAGAGAAGTTTCCTAGTCTTGCAGTCCTCACATGCCAAAGGAGTACTAGATCCCTCCTAGGGATCTCAGTTCACTTCAGTTCAGTGGCTCAGTCGTGTTTGACTCTTTGGGATTCCCATGGACAGCAACACGTCAGGTTTCCCTGTCCATCACCAACTGCCAGAGCATACTCAAACTCATGTCCATTGAGTTAGTAATGCCATCCAACCATCTCATCCTCTGTCTTCCCTTTCTCCTCCCACTCTCAGTCTTCCCCAGCATCAGGGTCTTTTCCAATGAGTCAGTTCCTCACATAGGGGGCAAAATATTGGAGTTTCAGCTTCAACATCAGTCCTTCCAATAAATATTCAGGACTGATTTCCCTTAGGATGGACTGGTTGGATCTTCACAGTCCAAGGGACTCTCAAGAGTCTTCTCCAACACCACAGTTCAAAAACATCAATTCTTTGGCACTCATCTTTCTTTATAGTCCAACTCTCACATCCATACATGACCACTGGAAAAACCATAGCCTTGACTAGACAGACCTTTGTTGGCAAAGTAATGTCTCTGCTTTTTAATAAGCTGTCTAGATTGGTCTTAATGTATCTTCCAAGGAGCAAGTGTCTTAGTTTCATGGCTGCAGTCACCATCTGCAGTGATTTTGGAGCCCAAAATAATAAAGCCTGCCACTGTTTCCACTGTTTCCCCATCTATCTGCCATGAAGTGATGGGGCAAGATGCCATGATCTTAGTTTTCTTAATGGAAAACTATTGAGTTTTAAGCCAACATTTGCACTTTCCTCTTTCACTTTCATCAAGAGGCTCTTTAGTTGTTCTTTACTTTCTGCCATAAGGGTGGAGTCATCTGCATATTTGAGGTTATTGACATTTCTCCCAGCAATCTTGCTTCAAGCTTATGCTTCATCCATTTCAGCATTCCTCATGATGTACTCTACATATAAGTTAGATAAACAGGGTGACAATATACAACCTTGATGTACTCCTTTCACAATTTGGAACCAGTCTGTTGTTCCATGTACAGTTCTAACTGTTGCTTATTGACCTGCATACAGATTTCTCAAGAGGCAGGTCAGGTGGTCTGGTATTCCCATCTCTTTGAGACTTTTCCACAGTTTGTTGTGATCCACACAGTCAAAGGCTTTGGCATAGTCAATAAAGCAGAAGCAGATATTTTTCTGGAACTCTCTCGTTTTTTCAATGATCCAGTGGATGTTGGCAATTTGATCTCTGGTTCCTTTGTCTTTTCTAAATCCAGCTTGAACATCTGGAAGTTCACAGTTCACGTACTATTGAAGTCTGGCTTGGAGAATTTTGATCATTATTTTCTAGTGTGTGAGATGAGTGCAATTGTGCGGTAGTTTGAGTATTCTTTGGCATTGCCTGTCTTTGGAATTGGAATGAAAACTGACCTTTTCCAGTCCTGTGGCCACTGCTGATTCTTCCAAATTTGCTGGCATATCTAGTTCCCTTTAAAACTTATGAAGTCATAGATGGGATGAAGTTAATTAAAAATACAAAACAGTCCCTATCTAGTTTAACATTTAAAATAATAATGAGTTAGTTGCTCTTAGTTGATGCTAGGCAGAGAAAAGGGTCCATTCAAGAGCAATAAATTTGAAACATAATCTTTTGCATACATTTAATTTGCAGACAATAAAGAAAGGAAGAGGGTTTCCACCAAGGAAACCCTCAAAATAAGATAAGGAAAACAGGAAAAACTGACTCATAATCAAGAACAAAAAAAGTCAATACAAGCCAACAACAGCTTCCCCAGACATTCAAGTTTAGTCAGACACATACTCTCTGTGTATGTGTGTGCATGAAAACAGACACTTCACGTGAAAAACATCAGAGTTAGCTACACATGGAAGATGAGTATGTGTAATGGCCATGGGATTGTACACATGAATCTAAGAGATTTACAGAGTCACTGTTTTGCCTATTTCAAGGAGAAACAAAGAATCAATATTTATGCAATTATCTTTATGTTTAAAACACTTCATGGGCAATTTGGAGGATCAAACATATATAACAAGTTTTCCATGGTAGCTCAGTCAGTAAAGAATCTGCCTTCAGTAGAGGAGACCCGGGTTGGATCCCTGGGTTGGAAAGGTCCCCTGGAGAAGGAAATGGCAACCCACTTGAGTATCCTTGCCTGGAAAATCCCATGGATAGAGGAACCTAGTGGGCTGTAGTCCATGGGGTCTCAAAGAGTTGGGCACGACTGAGCAGCTAACAGTAACTAATCTAGTTGGGAGAGAATACAAATATATCTGTAGAGGCACTAGTATTAGTTGCGAACATACTAAATTTAAGCTAGAAAAGAATGCCAACACTATACTTGCTTTTTTTTTTTTTTTGAGATACTGACTTCAAATTTACCAATACTGGTAGTAACAACCAAGGCAGTATGATCAGACTCCTATTTTTAATTGAGAAGCAATTTTGAGGGTAACAGTGATCACCAGATTGTTCATGCTACTCTCAAATATTCACAGGAAGAAATCAACCATGTTCATGTTGAGCCTTCACATTATCCAAAACTCAGGTATATTTCATGAAGCTCATTTTCATCTTAGCATCTTCTTTTTTAAACTTTTCAATTGCTCTATTATAAATTTCACCACATTTGATATCAGGTGGTCAGCTGTGGCTTGCTTTTTCAGATCGAAAAGGCTTTTCCTTTTCAAGTTACCTCCATTTATTAACAGCTTTCATGACATTCATGCCTGCTAGAAAACCCACTGTGGGAAAGTATTAACTGAATAAATTACTTTGAGTTGGGTCTTGTGATATCTGCATCATGAACACTTCTAAGGAATAGGATACAGTATTGAAAAGGTAAGGAAGGATAGATTTTATAGTCTTCAGAGGGCAGTGGAATAAGGATTAGGAAGTTTGGCTTTCTCCTAAATGAAAGAGTCACTGAAGGCCTTTGACCAGAAAAATTACATGATCTTGTTTGTTTTCTGTAGATTTATTACTAGTGTTTTAGAATACATGATGGTTTTCAAAAGGATAATGTGAAGTTATCTGATAGTTCAAATGACTTACGGTGGTTACTATAAAGAGGTAAACCTATGACTTTTTAAAAATGATCATCTGTTCATTTTCTGGTTTTCTTTTTAAATTACAGAGGTGATTGCTGCTGCTAAGTCACTTTAGTCGTGTCCGACTCTGTGCGACCCCATAGTTGGCAGCCTACGAGGCTGCTCCGTCCCTGGGATTCTCCAGGCAAGAACACTGGAGTGGGTTGCCATTTCCGTCTCCAACGCTTCAAAGTGAAAAGTGAAAGTGAAGTCACTCAGGGGTATCCAATTCGTGGCGACCCCATGGACTGCAGCCTACCAGGCTCCTCCATCCATGGGATTTTCCAGGCAAGAGTACTAGAGTGGGGTGCCATTGCCTTCTCCTACAGAGGTGATTACTAGAAGTATTTTCTTTGTTCACAGATTTTACTAGAATTTACCCTAAGGGTTTCATTCTGTTAAATGTTGATTATACCCTTTCCTGAGTACTTACACAAAGTATTATTGAAAGTATACTGAAATGTATCATCTAATTAGCGGAGTTGTTCTGGGAATAAAGAAACAAAAAAGACAACTGAAAACTTAAGAAGGACTTAAATATGTTTCCAACAAAACAGCAATCTTTAATCCAGTACCTGTTTTTAGTGTATGGTTAGCTTAGATATTTGATTTCTGTCATAAAAATACTTTCTGAATATAATAAGCAACTTTCAAAGATTTTGCTCTTTCTTCTTTAGATGTAAACATTTAATGCTGCTGCTAAGTCACTTCAGTCGTGTCCGACTCTGTGCGACCCCATAGACAGCAGCCCACCAGGCTCCCTTGTCCCTGGGATTCTCCAGGCAAGAACACTGGAGTGGGTTGCCATTTCCTTCTCCAATGCACTAATACTTATTACTAAATCCTTTGCATTTAGTTTTTGAAGGTACTGATTTACTTTAATGACTATTAATACATTGGAATCTTTGAAAAATTTCTTGTGCAAGATTGTACCAATCATACAGATTGAGAAACTGACAGTGAGTGCATGCTCAGTCACTCAGTTCTGTCCAACTCTTTGTGACCCCATGGACTTGGACTGTAGCCTGCTTGTCTCCTCCATCAGTGTAATTTTCCAGGCAAGAATACTGGAATAGGTTGCCATTTCCTACTCCAATAAACAGTGCCTTGCCCAAATTTTTATGGACAAGGAAAAAGTAATTTTACTAAATTGCCTGAAATTTAATTGTTCAATCATTATTTAATTATAATAAATTGTAATAGTGTTAGGTGAAAATAAATTATTTCAGTGTTGTGTCTATACTACATAAAATAGTCAAACTGAGTTTTCATAATAAGTATATTAAAAAGTATTTTTATAACACATTATTAACTCAGTTTTTATGTAGCTTCCCTTATACTTTATAAACTTAATGTTCATAAACTACATACAAAATAAAATTCAAATAAGTTACAAATCAGCCATTAAGGGACCCTATGACCTTTGTTATTACATGGCAATTTTATTTTTAATTTTCCCATACAAAATAACAAGACTTCCAAAGAAAAGTGAGAGATATGATCTTGTATACTGATGCAAGCTCATATGCATGCATGCTAAGTCACTCTAGTTGTGTCTGACTCTTTGCGACCTCATGGACTATAGCACACCAGGATCCTCTGCGTATGGGATTCTCCAGGCAAGAATACTGGAGTGGGCTGCCATGCCCTCCTCTAGGGGATCTTCCTGACCCAGGGAAGATCTTATGTGTCTCTTATGTTTCGTATTTAGCAGTAAATCACAAAGTCAATTTCTGTTTCACTGAAGAAAGTTCTCTCTGTCCTCATGGGTCTGAAGTTCTCAAAATACTATGTTTCCTGGTTTACTTTAAATTAAGAATAATTCCCTGACTGTACATGATGAGCCATTTTTGCTATACATCATTGATATTGTATTGAGTTAGACGTTCAAGCTAAGAATTATAAAATAATGATATAAGGTTCTATAGCAGAGTTTTATACATAATACATCACGGTGCATACAGAGAGAGTTTATCTTTCCATGTAGATCAGTGAACATACCCCAGAAGTGAAGCTTGAGTTTTGAGTGATAAATAAAAGTTAATAAGGTGATAAGACAGTGGAAGAGATTTGGGGCAAAAAGAATAGATATGTAAAATAGCAACAGAATAGAGTTTGAAGCAACTTGACATTTACTCTGTGTTACTTGTTTGTAAAGTACATGGGACGGAAGTGCAGTAGGATTTGACTAGAGATATAGAAAAGCAATGGATTCAGAATACCATGCTTGATATGGCAGATACCCTAACTTTTTTTTTTTTTAATAGGTGGTGAGTTTCTACTGAAAGATATTAAAGAATATAATTCAAGATGTAGAATTTCACTTTGGCAGCTTTGGTAAGGAAAAGTTTGAGGAGAACAAGACTGGAGAAAAAAGATTATAATAGTTGATTATTATAACTGTATTGATGAGAACTGAACTAAGGTAATGAATGACTTTAGAAAGAGACATGGCAGGAACACGAACTCTGAAGAACACGAACCTCAAAATTATTAACAGATGGAGACTGATAAGTTGTTTGCAGCAAGAATAACTGTAAGGAATTAAAGATAGATTTCAAATTTCTGACTCTGATGTTTAGTGCTGAATGAAAGCAACAAAGAAAAGGGGTACAAGTAGAAAAAATGTTGATGCAAGAAAAGCCTAAATAGTGAGTCGTATTTTGGATACACCGAGGTCTACGAAAGATAGAGATTACCCTGTTTAGCTAAACATTTGGGTTTGCTGCTGCTGCATCGCTTCAGTCATGTCCGACTCTGTGCGACCCCACAGATGGCAGCCCACCAGGCTGCTCTGTCCCTGGGATTCTCCAGGCAAGAATATTGGAGTGGGTTGCCATTTCCTTCTCCAGTGCATTCATGCATGCTAAGTCGCTTCAGTTGTGTCCAACTCTGCACGACCCTATGGACAGCAGCCCTTCAGGCTCCACTGTCCACAGGATTTTCCAGGCAAGAATATTGGAGTAGGTTGCCATTTCCTTCTCCCCATTTGGGTTTAGAGACTGACAAAGATAGACGGACTGAGATTAATTTGTAGAATTTCCCAAAAGAGCCACAGAGAGATTGGTTTTTAGATACTCTCCCTCAACAGATGCACACCCTGTATGGTGCTTAGAAGTTTTCAAAGCACTTTTTAAATTTCACTCATTCTTGACAATGACTCTTTGAGACAAGCTGGAAAGTATTAGACTTCCCAGCTAGTAATGGTAAACCCAAGATTAGTACTCAGATTAGTACTCAGCACTCTGAGTCTGGTGCTTTAGATTACAGCATCAGAAACTTTGTGAGGGTAGTTAGGCTACCATCTTGGTCCAGAAAAAAATGACCATTTCTGCATTTATTTATTTATTATCAATGAATTAACTGATTTCATTGAAAAAGTAATTCATTTTCTGCTGTTCTCAGTAAAATTTAAGTTCCTTGATTGCAGAGATTTTGCTGTATTTTCTGCTGAGCTCCCATGATTCTTGTCATAGAGTAAATATTCAATTAAGGTTAGTTGAATACACAAATGAATGAACCAAATAAATTATAATGCTATCATATTTTTTCATAGGATTAACTATTATTTCTCCTAATTTGAAGTGGGAAATAATCAACATATAAATCTTCATGTCTATATGTATAGCTTTCATTATAGGTTGGTTTCAATGAATGTTTTAAAAAATGGTGGACTTGCTCTATGTGAGAATTTTCTCAGAAACAATATATTCTGTCTTTCAAAATTAAGAGACAACTAAGTGGGTAACTTTTAAATGTACTCCAAATATTTAGTTCTATACTTAAGTACAATATTATTGAGAATACATTTAAAATTTATGATTGCTACTGATGTCAACTTAGCCAACAAATATTTACAAGGAAAATATTAATATATGACATTTAATAGAAATAATAATATTTTAAAATTGTTAGACTTGCATTTTCTGTATATTTTGTCCAGAAATATTAAGCCAAAGATATGCATGTCCTTGGGGATTAGTTACTCTGATTAAAAATCGAGACTGGAATTTACCACAAATGTAGAAGGTATGTATATAAGTTCTATTTGATCAGTTGGGGCTACCATAACAAAACACCACATAGTGGTGGCTTAAACAACAAACATCCATTTTTTCACAGTCTTGGAGTTTTGAAATCCAAAGTTAAGGTGCTGCCAGGGTTAGTTTCTTCTGATGTCACTCTCTTTGTTTACAAGATAGCCACCTTCTTACTGTGTACTCACATGGCCTTTTGTTTCTGCACACTCACACCTGCTGTCTCTTCCTTTAGCATCTTATTAGGGCCCCACATTATGACATTATTTAACCTTCATTACTTCCTTAAAGGTTCTATCTCCAAATAAAGACTTATTCACAGGTTAGGGATTCAATCTATGAGTTTTGGGAGGACATAGTTCAGTCTATCCATGGGATCTCGAGGAGTCGGACACGACTGAGCAATGTCACTTTCACTTTTCACTTTCCTGCACTGGAGAAGGAAATGGAAACCCACTCCAGTGTTCTTGCCTGGAGAATCCCAGGGACGGTGGAGCCTGGTGGGCTGCCATCTATGGGGTCGCACAGAGTTGGATATGACTGAAGCGACTTAGCAGCAGCAGCAGTAGCAGCAGTTCAGTCCATAAAGCTTACCATAAGAAAGATCTAGGCTGTGTTGGTTTTTATTTGGGGAAAGTAAATATTTTTCCTTCAGAGAAAGAGGGAGTGATACTACCAGGATAAGATTATTCACTAACAGGTAATGGCAAATGAACCTAAAGGAAATGTATGAGCAAGCACATCAGACAGTCAAAGTTGAAGGCAATATCTGGTCCTGACAGAGGAATTTTTTTAAAGGACTGTTAACATATATTTTGTCATTGTGCTTTGCATATATAATAAATCCTATGAAGTTAATGGAACAATTGTTTTTATATCAATACTTAGTACAAATCAAATTTATGCCATTAGTTGTAATACTGGTAAAGTATAGATGAATTAAGACAGGATTCAATTGATTTGGAAGAAGACTAAGACTGTGAAATTAGGAACAGAGTGGGTTTTCAGAGCTTTGAGAATTTCAGAATTATACAAAAAGACTTCCTAAACTAAAAATATTATATGATTTTTCTCTCATACCAGTCATAATGTCTGGATTCAAAGCATATCATAGGACCCCAGATGAGATGGATTCACATAACCCAGTGACAATATTCAAGTCTATTTACTTGGTGCTTTTCAGAAATAAGCTATATTTCTCATGCTATAGTAGCAAAATAGAGGCATTAGACTAGTCTAGAAAGCATGGGGAGTTAAGAAAACAACAAAACAACTGAACAAAAATCCTCCTGGGTCCAATATTTGATACTTTAAAAATATTACTTTCATAGATTTAAAATTCAAACATGCCTTTTAACACCAAATATACATTTTTTTAATAGAAGGACACAGAGAATATACTTTCAAAAGGCTAAAAATATGGAAGGTATGGTTATCGATTTTTACTGACAGAAAAAGTACCATAAATGTTATTCTAAGAACACATAGCTGGCACAGGAGCAGTGGCTGCATGGCGCAGGAGGAGCGGACAAAAGGAGATTCCCCACGTCCAAGGTCAGGAGCAGTAGCTGCGCTTTGCTGGAGCAAAAGAGATACCTCAGGTCCAAGGTAAGAGAAACCCATGTAAGATGGTTGGTGCTAAGAAAGGGCATCAGATGGCAGGCAGGCTGAAACCACAATCACAGAAAATGAGTCAATCAGATCACATGGACTACAGCCTTGTCTAACTCAATGAAACTAAGCCATGATGTGTGGGGCCACCCAAGACAGATGGGTCATGGTGGAGAGGTCTGACAGACTGTGGTCCACTGGAGAAGGGAATGGCAAACCACTTCAGTCTTCTTGCCTTGAGAACCCCATGAACAGTATGAAAAGGCGAAAAGATAGGATACTGAAAGATGAACTTCCCAGGTCGGCAGGTGCCCAATATGCTACTGAAGATCAGTGGAGAAATAACTCCAGAAAGAATGAAGGGATGGAACCAAAGCAAAACAACATCCAGCTGTGGATGTTATTGCTGTTAGAAGGAAGGTCTGATGCTGTAAAGAGCAATATTGCATAGGAACCTGGAATGTTAGGTCCATGAATCAAGGCAAATTGGAAGTGGTCAAACAGGAGATGGCAAGAGTGAATGTCGACATTCTAGGAATCAGCAAACTAAAAATGGAATGGAATGGGTGAATTTTACTCAGATGAACATAAAATCTACTACTGTGGGTAGGAATCCCTTAGAAGAAAATGGAGTAGCCATCATAGTCAACAAGAGTCTGAAATGCAGTACTTGAATGCAATCTCCAAATTGACAGAATGATCTCTGTTCGTTTCCAAGGCAAACCATTCAATATTATGGTAATCCAAGTCTATGCCCCAACCAGTAATGCTGAAGAAGCTGAAGTTGAATGGTTCTATGAAGACCTACAAGACCTTTTAGAACTAACACCCAAAAAAGATGTCCTTTGCATTATAGGGGACTGGAATGCAAAAGTAGGAAGTCAAGAAACACCTGGAATAACAGGCAAATTTGGCCTTGGGGTACAGAATGAAGCAGGGCAAAGGCTAATAGAGTTTTGAAAAGGAATGCACTGTTCATAGCAAACACCCTCTTCCAACAATACAAGAGAAGACTCTACACATGGACATTACCAGATGGCCAACCCTGAAACCAGACTGATTATATGCTTTTCAGAAAAAAATAGAGAAGCTATATAAAGTCTGCAAAAGCAAGACTGGGAGATGATTGTGGCTCAGATCATGAACACCTGATTACCAAATTCAGACTTAAATTGAAGAAAGTAGGGAAAACCACTAGACCATTTAGGTATGACTTAAATCAAATTCTTTATGATTATATAGTGGAAGTGAGAAATAGACTTAAGGGACTAGATCTGATAGACAGAATGCCTGATCAACTATGCACAGAGGTTTGTGACATTGTACAGGAGACAGGGATCACGACCATACCCAAGAAAAAGAAATGCAAAAAAGCAAAATGGCTGTCTGAGGAGGCCTTACAAATAGCTGTGGAAAGAAGAGAAGCAAAAAGCAAAGGAGGAAAGGAAAGATATTCCCATTTGAATGCAGAGTTTCAAAAAATAGCAAGGAGAGATAAGAAAGCCTTTCTCAGTGATCAATGCAAAAAAATAGAGGAAAACAATAGAACGGGAAAGACTAGAGATATCTTCAAGAGAATTAGAGATACCAAGGGAACATTTCATGCAAAGATGGGCTCGATAAAGGACAGAAATTGTATGGACCTAACAGAAGAAGATATTAAGAAGAGGTGGCAAGAATACACAGAAGAACTGTACAAAAAACATCTTCACAACCCAGATAATCATGATGGTGTGATCACTCATGTAGAGCCAGACATCCTGGAATGTGAAGTCAAGTGGGCCTTAGGAAGCATCACTACAAAGAAAGCTAGTGGAGGTGATGGAATTCCAGTTGAGATATTTCAAATCCTGAAAGATATTGCTGTGAAAGTGCTGGACTCAATATGCCAGCAAATTTGGAAAACTGAGCAGTGGCCACAGGACTGGAAAAGGTCAGTTTTCATTCCAATCCCAAAGAAAGGCAATGCCAAAGAATGCTCAAACTACTGCACAATTGCACTCATCTCACACTCTATGAGCCTGGTGGGCTGCCGTCTATGGGGTTACACAGAGTCAGATACGACTGAAGTGACTTAGCAGCAGCAGCAAAGTAATGGTCAAAATTCTCCAAGCCAGGCTTAAGCACTATGTGAACTGTGAACTTCCAGATGTTCAAGCTGGATTTAGAAAAGGCAGAGGAACCAGAGATCAAATTGCCAACATCCACTGGATCATTGAAAAAGCAAGAGAGTTTCAGAAAAACATATGCTACTGCTGCTGCTGATAAGTTGCTTCAGTTGTGTCTGACTCCGTGCAACCCCATAGATGGCAGCCCACCATTCTCACCTGTCCCCGAGATTCTCTAGGCAAGAACACTGGATGGGTTGCCATTTCCTTCTCCAATGCATGAAAGTGAAAAGTGAAAGTTAAGTCACTCAGTCATGGCCGACTCTTAGCAACCCAATGGACTGCAGCCTACCAGGCTCCTCCATCCATGGAATTTTCCAGGCAAGAGTACTAGATTGGGTTGCCATTGTCTTCTCCAAGAAAAACATCTATTTCTGCTTTATTGACTCTGCCAAAGCCTTTGACAGTGTGGATCACAATAAACTGTGGAAAATTCTAAAAGAGATGGGAATACCAGACCACCTGACCTGCCTCTTGAGAAACCTATATGCAGTTCTGGAAGCAACAGTTAGAACTGGACATGAAACAACAGACTGGTTCCAAATAGGAAAAGGAGTAGGTCAAGGCTTTATATGTCACCCTGTTTATTTAACTTACATGCAGAGTACATAATGAGAAACAGTGGATTGGACGAAGCAGAAGCTGGAATCAAGATTGCCAGGAGAAATGTCAATAACCTCAGATATGCAGATGATACCACCATTATGGCAGAAATGAAGAAGAACTAAAGAGCCTCTTGATGAAAGTGAAAGGAGAGAGTGAAAAAGTTGGCTTAAAGTTCAACATTCAGAAAACTAAGATCATGGCATCTGGTCCCGTCACTTCATGGCAAATAGATGGGGAAACAGTGGAAACTGTCAGACGTTATTTTTTTGGGCTCCAAAATCACTGCACATGGTGATTGCAGCCATGAAATTAAAAGACGCTTACTCCTTGGAAGGAAAGTTATGATCAATCTCAACAGCATATTAAAAAGCAGAGACATTATTTTATCAACAAAGGTCAGTCTAGTCAAGGCTACGGTTTTTCCAGTAGTGTTGTATGCATGTGAGAGTTGGACTCTAAACAAAGCTGAGTGCAGAATTGATGCTTTTGAACTGTTGTGTTGGAGAAGACTCTTGAGAGTCCCTTGGACTGCATGGAGATCAAACCAGTCCATCCTAAGGAGATCAGTCCTGGGTGTTCATTGGAAGGACTGATGCTGAAGCTGAAACTCCAATACTTTGACCACCTCATGAGAAGGCCCTGATGCTGGGAAAGACTGAGGACAGGAGGAGAAGAGGACGACAGAGGATGAGATGGTTGGATGGCATCACTGACTCAATGGACATGAGTTTGGGTAGATTCCCAGGAATTGGTGATATACAGGGAGGCCTGGCGTGCTGTGGTTAATGAGATCACAAAGACTCGGACATGACTGAGTGACTGAACTGAACTGAACTGAAGAACACATATCACTTATAAATAAAAAATAAAAAGCAGGGAATTGTATAAAACAAACTAGAATTTCCTGGCATCACTAAATATAAACTTCAGCATGTGTCAGAGCTTGCATGATAGCTAAGTGTTGGAAAATTTTTGGGCTCAGACAGTAAAGAATCTGTCTGCCAATGCAGGAGACCTGAGTTTGAGCCCTGGTTTGGGAAGATCCTCTGAAGACGGGAATGACAATCCACTCCAGTATTCTTGCCTGGAGATTCCCATGGACAGAGTACCCTGACAGCCTATAGTCCATGAGGTTGCAAAGAGTTGGACACAACTGAGAGACTAACACTTTCACTTTTAAATATCCTGAAAGAGATCTAACATATTTAGCTCATATATTAAAAAAAAGTCCATTCTCAGTATCATAATAATTAATTTGTATCATTCCCTCTAAGGCACATTCAGTTATCCACAGTTTACAGGGGGAGACACTGGTTTTTCATGACCAGTGGTGATGTTAAAATCTGAATACAGGGCATCTGATTCCATCTCCACTGTATGGAATTTCATGGACTGAGACTTGTGAAAATCCTGGAGTTTAAATTGGCCTCATTATTTTGAAAAGTGGGCGTAGCCAAGGAAAAGATTATCCAAATTGACAGTGAAGAAAGGGCATACGAAAACCACAGGTCTTAAAATAAGTAGATGTTTGTAAAATAAAATGTACAATTAGGAATATACTGGGAAAGAGTTAACTGGATAAGCTCTGCCCCTAGGATCTTTTCAAAAAAAATATTTTGTAGCCCAATGTGATGTGACACATCTGGCAACTGTCATTAAGATTTAATTATGAAATGAAGTGAGGGAAATGAATGAGGTAGCAGTCAATCTGACCCTAAAACTTGAGGATAGGGAAAATTGGATAGTGACAAATGTAGGTAAGATGATTCATTTATTTAAATAGCAGAGTTTCAAAAAGGCTTTTTATGTAATTGGTAGGTGAAACATCAGGCAGCCACCCAAACTCTAGACAAAGACTAGTTCCTAGAGCTCATGATATTAAGTGGTCTAGAGGTGTAACTCATTCAATTTCTAGTATCTGATATTTTCAGCTAATTTTATTAGAACAGTCTTATGATTCAAAATTTGGCTTCCCAGTTGGTGCTAGTGGTAAAGTACCTACCTGATAATGCAGGAGATATGAGACGTGGGTTTGCCATGGACAGAGGAGCTTGGCAGGCTACAGTCCATAGGGTCTCATACAGTTAGACATGACTGAAGAGACAACATGCACAATTCAAAATTAAAGAAAATGAGAGCATACTGTTGAAATTTTATCTCCTGCTTGTTTCCCAGTAATCCAGTACCTTAGGCTGGTCCCCAAAGAGGCACACAACTAGATAAGAACGGTCAAGCATGTGGTTACTGGAAGGAATTCTAATGGGCACCAGGCAGAACATGGAAAAACGAGATAGGAGAGAGAAGGAAGCCAGCAGAGGATCTGTTAAAAAAGAGTGTGCTGCTGAGATTAACTGGCCATGACCCCACCTAAATCCTTAAGAGACTAGTACAGAACACATTTCAGAGTGAGACCACCATCTGGGGAAGGATCTGGGGCTATCATCCTCTAACTCCCACTTATCCTTGCTGGAGGCTGCTCCCAGGGTGTTAGTGCCCTGGCACACCTAGCTTGCCCAAAGGGAAGAATTGGAGAAAAAACTCTCAGGTACAGAATCTTCAGGTAATTTCAGTAGACACTGAAAGTCGCTCAGTCGTGTCTGACTCTTTGCGACCACATGGACTATACAGTTGCTGGAATTCTCTAGGCCAGAATACTGGAGTGGGTAGCCTTTCCCTTCTCCAGGGGATCTCCCAAACCCAGGGATTGAACCAGGTCTCCCACATTGCAGGTGGGTTCTTTACCAGTTGAGCCACAAGGGAAGCCCAGGAATACTGGAGTTGGTAGTGTCTCCCTTCTCCAGCGGATCTTCCTGACCCAGGAATCAAACCGGGTATCCCACATAGCAGGCGGATTCTTTAACAACTGAGCTATCAGGGAAGTCCTCACTAGACACTGGGGGGATCTTAAAAACAAACAGTAAGTACCAACAAATATGGACAGGAACCTGACAGTAGTTGGTTATACTATTTCCCTTCTTCAAACAGTATTCTTGTTTTGAGTGTATGTAAGTGTATGTGTACCTCCGCATACTTATACAAACACATACAAATGTAAGAGTCTTTCTTTGGCTCCCTTTGTACCAAGGGAGTACAATAAATAGCAGCATACTCTACATACTCTTTCATAACTTACTTTTTCATTTAAAAATTCTTGGATATTTTCCCAATTCAACATCAAGAATATCCTCACTTTTTATTTATTCCCAAATAGTATCCCATTATGTATGTCATAATTTGACATTATTTATAGACTGTTTTCAGTCTTTTCTGTTGTAAACAATGCTGGTCGAATAATCTTGTAATCCTGTATTTCAAATGTGTGTGATTATACCTCTAGGATAAATTTCTAAAACTGGATCTGCTAAGTCACAGGTATATAAAGCATATATATGTGTATGTGTGTGTTTAAGGTATATATTTAGGCAACATCTAATTGTCCTCCATCTATGAATTTGTATCAAGTCACAATGCCATCTATTGCATGAATTTATTTTCCTGATTCTTAAAATATTTTCAGCCATTCGTTGCATGAATGTTTATTTTCCTGATTCTTAAAGCATTTTCAGCCTGTAGGTAGCTTTTAGCCTTTTTATTTATGCCGTATATATCACTATCTGTGTTTCTTTATGTCTATAATCTATATCATCATTTGTCTTTGCCTTGAACTTCGCTTGTGGCAGATTCTCCCATGTAGAAAATTTAAATTTCTATACAGTCAAATTTATAAATCTTTCATTTTTTGTTTTTAAATTTTGTTTTCTATTTCATTTCTATATTGACCCATTGGTTGTTTAGAAGCATCTGTTTCAGTTTCCACATGTTTGCTTATTTCAGTTTTCTTCTTGTAATTGATTTCTAGTTTCATAGCACTGTGGTTAGAAAAAAAATGCTTGATATGATTTCAATATTCTTAAATTTATTGAGATTTCTTTTGTGGCTTAACATGTTAATTTTTCATGGAAAATGGCTCACGTGCACTTGAAAAGAAAGTGTAGTCTTTTGTTTTGGGTTGGAATTTCTGTGGCTACTTAGCCTATCGGTGCTAATGTGTCACTTAAGGCCAATGTTTCTTCGTTGATTTTCTGTCTGGATGATCTATTCACTGATGTAAGTGGGGTGTTAAAAGTTCTCCACTATTATTGTATTACTGTCACTTTCTCCATTTATATCCATTAATATTTGTTTTATGTATTTAGTGATCCTATGGTGGGTGTGCCGATACTTATAAGCGTTATATCCTCTTGGTGGGTTAATCCTTTTATTATGTAATGCTCTTTTTTTCTTGGTACAGTATTTGTTTTAAAGTCTATTCTGTCGGGGGTAAATACGGCTATACCAGTTGTCTTTTTATTTTTGTTTGCATAGAATATCTTTCTTTTCCATTTCATCACTTTAAGTCTGTGTTGTGTCTTTAGCTCTGAAGTGAGTCTCCAGTAAGGCAGGGTATACAGGTATCTTAATTTTTAAATTTTTTTAAATCCATTTAGCCATCCTATGTCTTTTGACTATAGCATTCAGCCTATACACATTTAAAATAATTATTGATAGGTATGTAATTATTGTCATTTTGTTCATTGTTTTCTGGTTGTTTTTGTAGCTCTTCTCTATTCCTTCTTTCTTCTATTGTAAACTTCCATTGTGATTTGGTGACTTTCTTTAGTGTTATGTTTTTAATATGTTTCATAATTTTTTGTATGTATATTATAGGTTTTAGTTTCTGGTTGCCATGAGGTTTTATGGTACTATGTATACATAGTGTATTTTAAGCTGGTCATTTACATTTAAGTGCATTCTAAAACCACTACATTTTTACTTCACTCCCCTCTCACATTTTATGATTTTTATGTCATGTTTTAGATCTCTCTGTGTATTACTTATTGTTTTAGATACAAATGATTTTACTACTTTTATCTTTTAATCCTTAAACTAGCTTTGTAAGTTTTTGATCCACTACCTTTATTATATATTTGCCTTTATCAGTGTGATTTTTTTCTTTCATAATTTTCTTCTAGCTATGGTGTTTTCCACTTATATAAAAGTCTCTTTAATATTTCTTGTCAGGCTGGTTTAGTGGTGACAAACTCATGTAACTTCTGCTTGTCCAGGAAACTTTATCTCTCCTTCAACTCTGAATAATTTTGCTAGGTAGAGTAATCTTGGTTGTAAGTTTTTGTTTTTTTTTTTTTCCCTTTCAGTATTCTGAATGCATTGTGCCTGGGAAGTCCCATATAGTCTGTGAAGTTCTTGCTGACAAATCAGCTGATATGGGGGTTCTCTTGTATGTACCTATTTATTTTTCTCTTGTTGTTTTAAGAAACTCTTTTCTCTTTAAGCTTTGACATTTAGTTATAACGTGTCTTGGTATGTATCTCTTTAGGTTCTTGTTTGTCACTCTCTGTGTTTCATGGACTTGGATGTCTGCTTCCCTTGCCAGGTTAGGGAAGTTTTTATTCGCAATTTCTTCAAATGGGGTTTTTGTCTCTTTCTCTCTCTATTCTCCTTCTGTGACTCCTTTAATGTGAATGTTAGTATCCCTGATGTTGTTTCAGAGGACTCTTAAACTATCCTTATTTTTTTTTTAATTCTTTTTCTTTTTTCTATTCCATTGGGCAAATTATACTACCCTGTATTCCAGATTAGAGAGCCATTCTTCTGATCCTTTGATGTACTATTAATTCCTTCCAGTTTATCTTTCATTCAGTTGTGTTCTTCAGTTCTAACTGACTCATTTTAATATTTTATCTCTGTTGAAATTCTGAGTTTATCCATTCTTCTGAGTTTAGTAAGCATCTTTATTACTATTTTTTAACTCTTTTTCTTAAATGGTTATCTATCTTAGTTAGTTCTGTTTTTTTTTTTTTTTTTTTTTTTAATTTGGGAGGAAATCCTTTGTCTCATTTTGCCTATCTCTGTGTTTATTTCTATGTATCAGATACATCAGGTACATGTCTCCCATCTTGACAGAGCAGCCTTATGTAGAAGGTGCCTGTAGGACCCCATGGCACCTTACCATGGTAATCAGAGCGAGGTGCTTGGGGTATCCCCTATGTGTGCTGCATTCTCTCTCCTGTTGTATTTGGACTGTGATTGCAATAGGCATGCTGGTGAGTAGGGTTGGCTCAGTCACAATTGTTGTGCATATGCCAGTGTTCAGGGCTGATCCCCCAGAGTCAGAGCCCCTTTTGGGGGTGCTGGTGCCAGCTGGGATAGTACGTAGGGTAGGGTGTGGCAGGTTCTAGGGGAATATTGGGTAGGGAGTATGCTGGGAGCTAGGATAATGAAGAGTGATTGAAATGGTATATGCCAGTACTGGGACAGCTAGGTGGAAGGTGAGTTTAAAAAAGAAAAAAAGGTACCTGCCAGTGCTTCAGTCCCTGAAGCAAGTTCCACCAGATACCTGACCCTCCCATTTATGCCTTAAAGTACTCATGCTGCTGCTGCTGCTGCTAAGTCACTTCAGTCGTGTCCGACTCTGTGCGACCCCATAGACGGCAGCCCACCAGGCTCCCCGGTCCTTGGGATTCTCCAGGCAAGAACACTGGAGTGGATTGCCATTTCCTTCTCCAATGCAAGAAAGTGAAAAGTGAAAGTGAAGTCGCTCAGTTGTATCTGACTCGTAGCGACCCCATGGACTGCAGCCCACCAGGCTCCTCTGTCCATGGGATTTTCCAGGCAAGAGTACTGGAGTGGGTGGGACCTTGTTCTAAATGACCCAGATGTTTTTCAATCTGCTGCCTCTGACTGGGACTTGGAATGAATGAGTTTGTGCATAAAACTTTGAAGAGTAGTCTAAGTTTCCAACAGCCTTCTGGTTCTTCCAGACTTATAACTACTGCTGGTTTTCAAAGCCAGACTTTATGGGAGCTTGTCTTCCCAATGCAAGTCCCCTAGCCTGGGAAGCCTAACACGAGGCTTAGCCCCCTTGTACGTCAGGGGTTTCTCCATAGTTGTGATATGCATCTTCTTCAGTTGCCACCCCAGGGGTGTGGGTTCTGACTAGATTGCATCTCTGCCACTCCTGCTAGTCTCCATGTAGCCTTTACTTTATGGCCTTAGTTGTATATTCTGCTAGTCTTCATGTTATTCTCAGAGACAGTTGTACATGTCCTCACGTGGACACATCAAAATCTTTTAAATTACTTAATTATTGTTTGATAAATGTTTCAATATGAAATGATTCTACTTCTTTAAGGAATGTAACATCTTTTACAGAAAATAATTTTCTTTAATGTTATACAAGTACTTTCATTAACAAACATTCATTTTCCCCTTCTATTTCTTTTTATCCTCTCTTCATCTCTTGATTTTATTGAGTGAATGTCCCATTCACGTGAATATTAAGCTTTTTATCACATAAAAAGCATAACATTTTGCCATATTTCCTGGAAAAACTGACTACACAATATTGGTCATACAGTGAATAAAAAGACTCAGGCAAATATGTTGGATGAATAATTACTCTGTTTGAGTCCATAATATGGCTTAGACTAAAATGAACTCAATATTTCCACTGAGTATAAAAAATTCTAAAATATTATAAGGAAATATTTTCTTCTCTTAAATGAGAAAGACAACATATTAAAAAAAATATATATATATATATGGCAATAGGACACGCTGACTAAGTCTTTAATTTTCCAGGCAAAGATCAAACTGTCTTATATCCAGAAGTATTATGGAGGTAAGCAATGTAATGCCATTTCTGACATTTTATTTTTAAATGTTGGTACCTATAATTAATGTCATAAGGCATGAGATATGATGCTTTCCTATGCACAGACAATATACACCACTTAAAGGTAGCTGTCATTTTTGACAGTGACTAAAAAGAATTGCCTGTGGTTAAAAATATCATTACTTAAAAAAAAAAAACAAAAAAAAAACCTCTGTATAAAAATATAATGCTTATGAAAATCTCTGTGGACAAAACATAGTGTGGAATAAATGTTACTTTTTACATTTAATATTGTGTTACAACAAAAGCTATTCATTTTTCCCATTTTCTGACAGGTTTTGTGAATAAAACAAAATTAAATAATAAACATATAGTATCATATTAAATTCTCTTTTTTTTCAAAGAGAATCATTAAATTGCATATGCCATTGATAAAATAGCCCCAAATTATTGATAGCTTCAATTCCAAAATACTATAGAAAAAGGAAACGTACTCATCACCTAGGCAGATGCTGAGTTGGTCAAACACACCAATTTTCAACATGGACTTGAAAGCAAGAAAAGGAGTCAACCATTCTCGTTTTAAAATGATTTAATAAGTGAATTGAAGTAAATTTGGTAGTTGAAGTATCCTGTGTCTATGAAAGTTAATATTTTTTTATTTCTACTACATGTCTTTGTTATAATTCATATTCCCTTTATCTGTTAGGTGACATGATTCAAACATGGTTAAAAGAAGAAGTCATGTTGCACAATATATAGATGAGCAATCTAGAAGTATTACAAGACAAATATCATGTTCATAGAATAATTTTAAGTCAAATATTAATCAATATCAGAACATTATTTTGCCAGTGTCCTAAGGCATACTATTAGGTCATCTAAACAAAGATATGCAGATCAGAGCTTTCATTTACTTAATAAATATTGATTGATCATGTCAAGATTACTAGGGAGAGAGATATGAGCAAACTGATAAGAACAACAGATTAAATTGGCTATTAGTGGAGACTCTGGAGCCAGATTCTCTGTGTTAGAAAGCTGGCTCCAACACCTACAAGCTATTTGACCATGATGGTGTTTTTCTTTTTTTGGCCCTGCCATGGCGCATGTGGAACTTCCTTGACCAGGGATTGAACTCATGCCTCCTGAAATGGACGCTTGTAGTCTTAACCATTGGAACACCAGGGAAGTCCCCTGTTTGACCATGATGGACAAGCTATTTATTCTATCTCTGCCTCAGTTCTTTTATCTATAATATGGGGGATACAACAAGTATTTTATAGCACTGTTATGAGAAATAAATGAGTTTATATTTGTAAAGCAATTTTCTCTTTGTCTGATGCATGGTGAGTGCTATGTATTCATTAAATAAACTAATTAATATTAAATAATCAATAGTCAAAAAGGTAATAAGTAAGTCTGGTTGGTCAACATACTGAATCATTTGGATTGTAGAATTATTAGGGAAAATAGAAAATATTTAAAGATAAAACTTTTTTTTTTATTTTTAAAATTTGCTTTCTAGCTAGCATTTGTCATTTCTTTTTAAAAAGCACCTTGCCAAGATCAGATTATCTAAAAGTAATGAAAGACGATATACAGATGATCATTGCCAGGATTGGAGGCTGTTCCTAGGATTATTACTTGGATCCAGAGAGGCTGGAAACCAGAATTTCAGTCTGGGCAGGGTGGTTTATCTCTCAGACATTGATTTTGAATGGCTGTGGGTCATAGCCAAGAAGCACTGTGTTTGCACTAGACGTTGATGAAAGGGAGCACATCATTTCAGGGCTCTTACAGCATGGAATTTCACTGAGAATATCACTGAGGCAAATTCTGAATGCTAGGAAAAAATTTTCAAGATAGTACTGCACCTCTGTTTTTGTTTTCTTTGGTCATGCCTTGAGAGTGCAAAGTTGTGCTTCAAGCCTATTATCACGAAGTTCCCAACTCTAAACTAGTTCCAGGCATTTTAAGTGCCTTCCTGCCCTAAACTCTGTTCTTCAGGTAGACCAAGCTTATCCAATTTACTGTAGAGTGTACCTCATAGGACAGTTCTGTCTCTGGGTTGGGACTAGAAGTCTCCTGATATTCAGAACTGGAAAATAATTTATCATAAACTCCAGTCACATTTCTACCACTTGCTTGAAGTATCACCACAAATATGTCCATGATTTATCAAGGTTGATCCACTGCCCACCATGTATGTGTAACAGTGTGTTCATATTTTGTAGGGGAAAGCAAAAGTCATTATCACTATGGTGGGACACTTGGTTTGCGTTACTGGGGTGGGTGTGAACACTCGCACTTGAAAGTCAACAGTAATGTATGAAGTTACTATTTTTATCCAGGATAACACAAACACTTTTTTTTGTCTTCATTCAAGTTATAATTATTGTTGTAATGTAATTCATAGTGGTTTTTATTCCAGATAGGTACCTTTAAGCTTCAAGTACTGCAGTAACAGTTTTGTATTGGTATTAAACCAGTCCAAGATCTGAAGAATTCTTGGTGTGATTTTCCTCCATTTATTTGAGATTTTTTATAATAAAAATGCTATTATGATAAATATAATAATAAAGGGAAATACTAAAAATTGAATTCATATCTGATCTTCTTAAAAGTTATGTTATCTTCAATATCAACTCTTGATGTTTTATCTGATTTGAAAGTGTTCAGACTGCAATATGTTGCATTTGTACTGATGGAATTCAAACTTTTCTATTACATTGTAAAAATGAAACAGGTGGCTAATAAATTAACTAAGGGTAAGTAATTTATTATTGACTAGGTTCAGTTCAATTTTGCTATTCCCTAAAGGCCCTGTGTTCCTCATGAAATATGTTGAATAAAAGACTTTTTATTTTTCTAATTTAGGCATAGCCTTAGAAAAGTCAAATGATAATTGATACTGTGAATTTCAAGAAAACTACATGTGATTTGGCAACTTGTAAGTAGAGAAAAAATTCTACAAAATAAAGTTCCCCTTTAAGGAGAAAGAATATAAATCATATACATAGTTTTATAACAAAATTATCAAATCCTACAAATAAATTCTACATGATAGGCTTTGCCTCCTCTGATCTCTGATTATAATTCTTTAATGCCTAATGTCTAAGAGACTGTTTATGCTCTTAAAGTTTCCTTTCAGATAAATATAAACAACAAGAAATATACTCATTTATTCTTCTCAAATAACTGTTTCATGTCTCCTAGGAAGCACTGTAATATGAAAAGATCCTTCTAACTTAAAAGTAAACTATGTCCCCCGAATTTATTTCCCTTTTGTGTTGACTCGAGGCAAATCAATGTTTTTTAATTCTTGGGGCATATGGCTCCAACCTAAATAGGTTTTCTTTTTGTTCTTTCATGAATTTTAAAAGGAAGAGCTTATGTAAACAATAAAATGGTATGCTTGCATATGGTCATACACTATTTGAATAGGAAAATTATGGGGTCAAAAACACATACACACCAAACACTTTGATCAGCAGTGGAAAACTATCTAGCCAAAGGATAGTTAAGAGGAAATTAAGAAAAACTTAAATTTGATAGTCTATACAAGTTTATGTGTCAATAATAATAATAAAACTAAAGTCTGTAAAATTAAGTTTCAAGCAACATTCTGTTTTCAAGTACTGAGAAAAATTTTATCAGATCATCAATGGGCAGTCTTTCAAAAATGTATGTTAAATAATTGAATATAACATCTTCAAAGTCAGATAACTGAGAAGAAAATAATGTAGTGAATGATTTCCCCAAGTTAATCAGGAATTCTGCAATAAAGTCAGAATTTGAATTTCAAATTCTTAATCAGATTCTATATGTTTGTGAGGAGTACATGCATGATTTTTTTTTTCCTTTCCTTACATTTAGAAAAAAAGAATGATTACATTTCTATTTATTGAGTTTTGGTGACGAGTAGAATGGTTTAGAAACAAATCAATCCAAAAATATTTCAATATAAATATGTGGATTATAGTGCATAATGGTCTTAGATCTAACACAAAATTTGCTTCTGTTTTATAATTTGGTAATCAGGATTAAATCATCCATTCTTAGCACACTATAGACAATTCAGAGGTGTGTCAAGGTTAAGAAAGCTATCTAAAGGGACTCGAGTATAATTCATTTTTAAAAGGAATTGCCAAGTGAGGTAGTAGCCTTCCTATCACAATTAATTATTTACTAAGTTCTTCCCATATCCTAAAAACAAGCAGCTAAGAGTGAAACAGAATGCTGTGATTCCTTTGGCATAGAGATAGCTGTTATCTAACACTTGCTTGTGCTCATGAAAAAGTGCAGTCATAGCCACACTAAGATTGATTTGTGGGAGTCTTAACCTTGTCTTTCCTTATAGAAATTAGCCATAAAACTTGATCAAAACCCATATCTAGGTATGAAATTCCCATTACTAGGGCAAATTCATGAGACAATGACAGGAATAGAAATAAAATGCTTTGGTAAAATTCTGAACAAGCAGATCAGCCAAATCTGGTATTATGTTTGATATGAATCTGTCAAAGGATTAAGGAAAGGAATAAAAATAGAATATAATTGTCTTTAAAATTCCTTTAAAATAATTACTTAAGTCATTTCTTAAGACATCAAAAACAATGCAAGAATGCTTAAATATAAATATGCCAGATGTTGCTGTCATGCTAAATACAGAACTATCTGATAGTAACTCCATCTAAAGATATGAACATGGAAAGCAAATTTTATGGTTACTTGCTACATTTTCTTGGTGCCTTTATATTAGTATTATGTGAACTGTTGCTTTTAAAGTAACTTTATTTTATAATAACAATAAGGAAAATAAAATTTTCATTTCTAAACACAGTGCTAGACATAACATTCACTAAAATAATTGATATCAAAAGTGAAAAAAATATTCTTAGAAGAAAAAAATGGAGTAGGTGTTAATACTAGTGCTGATAAAGACTAACCACAAATATTAATGTAGGAAGCATGAATGTTTCAACTATTTTTGTCTGAATGTTTCAAGAAATATGTCCAAATTTCAATACATATATATTTTTGGACTCTGAGTGAAAGCTGCTCAGTCATTTACCACTCTTTGCAACTCCATGGCCTATATAGTCCCATGGAATTCTCCAGACTGGAATATTGGAGTGGGTAGCCTTTCCCTTCTCCAGGGGATCTTCCCAACCCAGGGATCAAGCCCAGATCTCCTGCATTGCAGATTCGTCACCAGCTGAGCCACAAGGGAAGCCTGAGAATACTGGAGTGGGTAGCCTGTCCCTTCTCCAGGCAGATCTTCCTGATCCAAGAATCGAAATGGGGTCTCCTGCATTGCAGGTGGATTCTTTACCAACTGAGCTATCAGGGACTGTATCTTGGTCCATATATATGTATGTGTAAAAATGATTTGGAATATTTTTAGACTATATATAGGAATTAAAATATGTTGTTTAATAGTCAACTTTTAGAAGATGAATTAAACAGGGTCAGCAAGGCGATTACTCTGTTGACCTCTGAGAAATAATTTGTTATTTTTATTTGGATAAGCTTATCTCAGACTCTTGTAGATTTTTCTAATTATTTTCTTAAATATTATAATTTATTAATAAGATTTCTATTAAAAAAAGGTTACAACCTATCTTATAACTCAATGTTATGTTAACTTACTGTACACATTAAGTGTCTGATTTAAGTTTTTGGAACTATCATATCAAAGTATGCTGACTACAGAAATCGAACCATATCTAACTTCCTACTTCACCTGATCTTATAAAATGAGTTAGATACTTTATAAATATATAATGAATATTTAAAGAATTACATTTATCATTGTGCTGCTATAAATAATGACAAAAATCCAAAAAACTCTGAACATCTTCAACAAAACATTCTACATACTCAATGTCTTATGTTTATTAATTATATTCATGCTTTTGTGTAATTAATTAATATCTGACAAAATACTTAGTTGTCATTGATGTCTCGGACATTTACCTGTAAAAGATGAATAGTGGTTCTGTTTTAAATTTCAACTGTGTGCCATATCAATGACTACCAATAGTGATTTATGGGATGGCAGTATCCCATAGGTCAGAAGAGTTTTTGACAGATACATCGTCAAAAATTTCCCTAAACAACTACACCAAATACCATTTAAATGCTAACTAAGCACATGAACCATAATAATGTTAAAATAGAAGATGGCAATTATATAATTAAATGTGTATGTGTGTGTGTTCACTCACTTCAGTTGTGCCTGACTCTTTGTGACACTATGGACTGTAGCCCACCAGTCTTCTCTTCCATGGGGATTCTCCAGGCAAGAATCCTGGAGTAGGTTGTCATGCCCTTCTCCAGGGGATCTGCCTGACCCAGGGATTGAACCTGAGTCTTTTATGTCTCTTACACTGGCAGGTGGGATTTCCTACCACTAGCGCTACCTGGGAAGCACAAATGTGTATCTAACACTAATTACTATACTGGTATGCAGAGTAAGGATTTTATATATTTGCATTTATTGGGATGAAAAAGAAATGCCCTGGGGATTTGTTTCTCCCAACTCAATAGCAACGTAATGAATCACTATTATAACAGTAAGTGAAATCTGGAATAGTCTACTATTTTTTCACATCATGTTATTCAGCACTTCCTCTCCATAGTGCTGAATGGACACTTTGGAAATGAATGCCCCTTCAGTGTATGGAATAAGCAGTCACATATTTGGAAAAATGTTGTTTTTAGAAAAGCTGGCTCAGCACAGGATTAGCAGTACTAACTGGAGCATACAATTAAAATACATAAACAAAAGAAAAGGGAGAGGAGACGCAAAATAGAATTTATGGGTAAAGAAAAGAAAAAAGTAAATGTAAAAACTGAAAGGGAGAAGTTCTCATAATAAGATTAAAGATTACAAGAGAAATGAGAGCTCATAAACTATTTTTAAACTAACAAGCCAGGGACTTCTCTGGCAGTCCAGCAGATAAGACTCTGCATTTCCACTGCAGGTGGCAAGAGTTTGATCCTTGGTCAGGGAACTAAGATCCTGCAAGTCTTGAGGTGCAGCCAAAAAACAAACAAAAATAACTTAACAAGCCCTGTTTCTCCCTGCAGAAAAAGGAGTAAAATTAATATGCAAGTGAAATTTGCATGGATTTTTTCCCCCCCAAAAGTAACCAACATAAAAGGATTAAATACATGCTTGGGGAAGAAGTGTTGACAATGCTTTTATGCACAGTAGGTAAGCACTGTCAAGAACAGTAAACATTAATAAATTGTAGGGATATATATTTTTGATACAGGGATTTATTCATTCAAACATGCACTATCTATTAAATACTATGTACTGAGTTAAGCAATGGACAACAGAAATGTAAAACAGAATTCTTGAAACCTATTATTTTTTTAAGATTAGAACTACAGGATTATGAGATTGTGGAATTCATTATATTTCTAAGTAAAGACTACAGTTTGCAATATAACCTTAAATTAGAGACAATGCAATTTGTTTCAGTTTGTGTTTTCTAGTTGATTGTTTAGAGTAAGATTTGATGCCTTGCATTTTTAGAACTCAGTCTTACGACATAAAATTTGATTTGTCACAAATAATGTGTCCAAATGCTATTACTTAAACATATTTTAATTACTGTTTTTTAACATATGAAGCTTAATTGCTTAACCATATTGAACTTATAACAGGCTTTTGAGAAATAAACTGTGGAATATTCTTCAAGAGATGGGAATACCAGAACACCTGATCTGCCTCTTGAGAAATTTGTATGCAGGTCAGGAAGCAACAGTTAAAACTGGACATGGAACAACAGACTGGTTCCAAATAGGAAAAGGAGTACGTCAAGGCTGTATATTGTCACTCTGCTTATTTAACTTATGTGCAGAGTACATCATGAGAAACGCTGGACTGGAAGAAACACAAGCTGGAATCAAGATTGCCGGGAGAAATATCAATAACCTCAGATATGCAGATGACACCACCCTTATGGCAGAAAGTGAAGAGGAACTCAAAAGCCTCTTGATGAAAGTGAAAGTGGAGAGTGAAAAAGTTGGCTTAAAGCTCAACATTCAGAAAACGAAGATCATGGCATCTGGTCCCACCGCTTCATGGGAAATAGATGGGGAAACAGTGGAAACAGTGTCAGACTTTATTTTTCTGGGCTCCAAAATCACTACAGATGGTGACTACAGCCATGAAATTAAAAGACGCTTACTCCTTGGAAGGAAAGTTATGACCAACCTAGATAACATGTTCAAAAGCAGAGACATTACTTTGCCAACAAAGGTTCGTCTAGTCAAGGCTATGGTTTTTCCTGTGGTCGTGTATGGATGTGAGAGTTGGACTGTGAAGAAGGCTGAGTGCCGAAGAATTGATGCTTTTGAACTGTGGTGTTGGAGAAGACTCTTGAGAGTCCCTTGGACTGCAAGGAGATCCAAGCAGTCCATTCTGAAGGAGATTAGCCCTGGGATTTCTTTGGAAGGAATGATGCTAAAGCTGAAACTCCAGTACTTTGGCCACCTCATGTGAAGAGTTGACTCATTGGAAAAGACCCTGATGGGGGGAGGGATTGGGGCAGGAGGAGAAGGGGATGACAGAGGATGAGATGGCTGGATGGCATCACTGACTCAATGGACGTGAGTCTGAGTGAACTCTGGGAGTTGGTGATGGACAGGGAGGCCTGGCGTGCTGCGATTCATGGGGTCACAAAGAGTTGGACACAACTGAGTGACTGATCTGATCTGATCATTTGAAATGCCAATTTAAACATAAAATTCAAGACATTGGTATAATTACATTATTCAATGAAAATGTGTTATAATTTATGAGATATCTGGGGCTTCCCAGGTGGCTCAGTATAAAGAATCTGCCTGCTAATGCAGGAGATGCAGGTTCCACCCCTGGGTCATAAAGATCCCATGAAGGAGAGGCATGGCAACTTCACTGCAGTATTCTTGCCTGGAGAATCCCATGGAGAGAGGAGCCTGGTGGGCCATAGTCCATGGGGTCACAAAGAGTCAACAATGACTTAATGACTCAGCATGCATGAGATATTTATTCATATTTGTCTGAAGGTCCACAAAATAATATTCTGTATTTCAAATATTAATTTGTAAAATAAAACTAAAATTTTTCAAAAGTAATTTGACTTGCCATTTTTTAAGTATAATGTAAACTAACATACTTGTATGCTTTTCTCTTTTTAATGTTGTTGGTAGCTTGAAAATTGTATTTCAAATCAGTAATAGAGAATAATGCAGAAAATATATAATGAAGCATTTTGGTTGTGGTAGTTTATTTTTTACTAAAAAGTATTCTTCTAGTAGCGTCATTTGTTTATATGATGGTTAACATTAAATATCTGAGAATTACTGAAACTGTCAGTCTTTCAACAAAGCTCTATAAAAAGCTTGATAGGAAAATAAGCCACTGTGAATATCGGAAAAATTTTAAGTAATGTAATTTAATGGGAAGTGTGTTCAATTTTTTGAACTTCTGCAGGTGCAAACATTATTTGGCTATCACAGTATACAATCATATACTAACTTGAAACTCCTCATTGGCCATATACTGGGCTCTTACTATGTGTATCATTTTGTTAGGTAGTTAGAAACAGGAGTCCAAAATGGCGGTGGCTAAAAGACAAGGAAGGGAAAAGCCCAGGAAAGTAGAACAAAGTAAGGTCAAAGGAAGGTCCGAGGACTGGAGTGAGGACCTCAGGGAGAACAAACAGCACTGCTCCTAGCCTAATTTACACAGGACAGGCCCAGGGGGTAGGAAAAAACATATAAAAAGAGGAGCCAAAGGGCACGCTTTTCTCTTCCCATCTTTGGGTTGGCATGCCCTCATGTTTCCTGCTGCTTTCTAAATAAAACTGAGCTGTAACACTGATCTGTCTAAGAGCTATAACACGTCTGTTCCAGACCTGAGAGTTATAACACGGTCTGTCCAAGAGCTGTGATGCGCCGAGGACTTTAATGTCCGTAGCTTCAAATTTTTCTTGGGATGAGACAGAACCAAGGACATTACACTCGCCTGACAACATTATGTAAAAGTTTGGTGATATTTTCTAAGTTTTTCAGCTTTATTCACATCTTTTAAATTACCTTTGAAATAGAATTAATTTATAAACACTGTAAAAAATTCAAACCTAATTTCAAGTTATAAAATTAAAAATAAGACATATTCTTTTTCTGTTACTTCTTGATTCAATGTGTGCATTATGCTGTTTGGGGGGAAAGGACTTAGCATAATTAAGTTTTTAATAATTTGCCAAAAATCTTCCAAATCTGCTTCTCAATTCAAGATTTGGAGGTATCCTTTAAGATAATCATGTTTTTCTCCTTTGAGTTATTATAGATTATCTAATATTGGATAATTTTGCATTTCCTGGGTGAAATATACATTTATGGTATTAATATTAGCACTGATATTCACAAGTAACAGTGGCATCATTAAATTATTCTTAAAAGTCACCCCTCTTTAAGTGTGACACCTGGGTCTTGCCAGAACCCTTACTGATTAAGAGCTCACTCACTTGTGCCTGTTTTGTTCACCTGTGAAATTAGGATAATAATTGTTACTATACTTATGCAGATTGTAAGGATTACATGTGTAAATATACGTAAAATCATTAGTACCTGGCCCATAGAAAGCACTGAGTAGATCTAACCCATAATGTGATGATAATGGTGTTAATATTGTTATTATGACCTTAACTTATTGCATTTGCCTTGTAATTTTAGTCCCTGCATGCTTCTTTTCAGGTATTCTATGCAGTTTTCTATAGTGTGGGGTGAAAATGATTGGAAGCAGAGTGAGAGACTGATTGAGGCCATAGGCACACTTTACTAAGAAGACTGAGAATTTGTTCCCCACTAGCAGAATGAAAGAAATGTCCAAATTTACTTTTAAGAAGAGAAATGCATATGAAAATAAAATCAATGCAATGAAATACAAATTAAAACGGAATCCATCCTTCTCTTTGGCATATACCCTTCCTTTAAAAAAAAAGAGAAGCTGTAAGTTAACTGTATTTAAATGGGTGATTCTAACAAAGCAATGATTTTAAAACACACACACTTTGAGAATAATTACAATTTAGATCATAACTTACAAACTGAAAACAAAACTTGTCTTATCCTCTTATTTTATAACATCTCCCAAGTGTCATCTGATAACACTAACTTTTCTTGCTCATCTCATTTTTCCTCAGGAGACCTTTGTTCATCACTGTATATCATATATTCTTGGGGCAATTTGCCTTTCCCTCTTCTGCAAACTGGGACACATTCTAGGAATATCAGGGCTTTTATTTTGTCTAGTATTGATGAAGAAAAAAGTATGTGGAGCTGAGTCATATCAACAATAATGCTCTGAAGAACACTTGGTTTTCTTTATCCTACACGGCCTTAATTCATATACTTCCCTAGATTCCTAGCTCAATTTTTCTTAACTTATGTTAGATCCCTACATTTGTGGTTGTTAGTTGGTTAGTTGTGTCTGACTCCTTGCAACCCCATGGACGGTAGCATGTCAGCCTCCTCTTCCCTCCACTCTCTCCCAGTGTTTGCTCAAATTCATGTCCACTGAGTCCATGATGCTATGCAAACATCTCATCCTCTGTTGCTCCCTTCTCCTTTTGCCTTCAGTCTTCCCCAGCATCAGGCTCTTTTCCACTGAGTTGACTCTCTGCATCAGGTGGCCAAAGTATTGGAGCTTCAGCTTTAGCATCAGTCCTTCCAATGAATATTCAGGGTTGATTTCCTTTAGGATTGACTGGTTTGATTTCTTTGCAGTCCAAGGGACTCTCAAGAGTCTTCTCCAGCACCACAGTTCAAAAGCATCAATTCTTACATAGCTTAAGAAAAGTCCATTTCTTTTGTTCATAAAAAAACTGTGATAAAAAAAAGGTTTACTTAATTTTAAAACAGTACAGAAACTGCCAAGTGACAGAATAATGTAGCTAAAGACATATTGATAAAAGACAACATTTCTCTGGTATACAGAGAAGTAACTGTCAAATCTGGATTATTGTCTGTTAAGTTCATTGTGTGAGAGGGAAATGGAGCCAAAGTGTTTGTTTTGCAGGGAATGTTTAACATGCTCACAGGTACTTATCCAAGGGCAATAGAAATCTAACTCAAGACTCCTCCTTAGAGAGTGAATTCTATAAAATGTTTTAGTACTGAAACTTGCCCTAATGTATGTACAAACTATGAATTCACAATCTTGTGAAGAGATACACAAGGAAAACAAACATCAAAATATTTAAGAACATGTACACGACAGATCTCAACTCTACAAAGATATGAAGATTACTAATAATGTCTTAAAAATTATAAATGTTTTAGAAGAGACCACAGAGATAATCTGGTTTGGTCTGTTGAGTTTATAAGTAAGGAGTAAAAACCTAGAAAAATGAAATACCTTGAAAAAGGTCATGCAGATAGCACAGTAAAGGCTGTGGTCCAGGTATCAGAGAGCCTTACCATGTTTATTGTTTTTCAACCCTTATTTGCTTGCTCATTTTATAATATTCATTTGGTTTTCTCAATAACAAAAATAATAATGATGTTTAAGCACTTGCAACATTCCAGGAACTTTTGTGAGAATTTTATTTCTGTTATTGCATTTAATCTTCACAACAATTCTTCAAGGGGAACACTGATATCAGTCTTTATTCCACAGACAGGGAAATTCAGCAGTCTGGCTACTTTGCCAATATTTAGATCAACACTTTCATAATTTTATCTTTCAATTATTTCAGATTGCCTGGTGGCATATAATTTATTCATGGCTGTTTCTACTCTATAATAGGATTAGTACCACCTATGAATTGGACAGTGTTTAATCTAATATTTCTGACCTTTCTCCTTCTAAAGAAAATATACGAGTGAAAATGTCAGTCATGTCTTCAGTAAAACTCAACGTCAAACATTTACTCTTTGCTATCATCTTCCATCCTTGAATCCACCTTGATCATAACCAGTCTTCATTGATTCTTTGCTTCGCTTCCTGCCTGTGATGTATTGTGTAACTAGATCTGGACTTTCCTGTAAAGTGCTCTTTTGTTTCGCTTAAGCCTTACTTGATTTTAATTTGCACTTCCCCTGCTCTGAACTGCTTTGCTTTACAGGTTTCCCCAATCTCCTCACTCAAGCAATCCGACAGCACTCAAAAGATGCTTATGATGGCTCTTTTTTTTTTCTTAGTCATACTGGTAGGGTGACATTTTCTTTTTATAGTGGGGAAGTTTTAATAAGGTAAAGGTTTAAGAAAATATTTTTTTCTAATATTCAAAGTATGAACATTGTTAATAAGTCATAAACAATATCAGGAGATTAAAAATAACATATTCCTCCTTCCAAAAAATATTTTTTAATATATTGAAGATAACAGCAAAACCAGGATAGATGTTCTGGCCCTTTCTTACTGTGATTTGTGTTCTCATTTTGCAACTTGACTATATGTAAAAGATATTCTAAAATGTCTGAAAAAATTCACTGAGAAGTTATATAGGCATAATATAGATTATTAAAATTACTTAAAATTCAATCACTTTAAAATCATTCAAATTTTCCTAGCAAGGAACAAAAAATCTTATTCGTAACATGTTCATGGAGAATGAGCAACAAATTGTGCTCTCCATATTTCTGTTACAAAACAAATTAGTGATTGTAATCTTTTTTTAGGTTTAGGATAAAATAAATTTATCCTGGTAGTAATTCATATTTTCCATTTCTTAGATACGTAATTAACACTGTAAATAAAACATGCTGAACCAGATTTGTCTTTCTCTGATTACCTAATATTTAATTCCTAATTTCCATGGTACTGTTAGGACCAAAGACTGGCTGGTCACCAAAATAGAGCAGAGGAGTATGTTAAGGTTTGTTTGCGTAAGTTAGTGGCTATTGAAAATGCCTACCAAATCACCATGCCCTCGACCCCAAGCAAGCTAAAGATTCTCTGTTGCTTTTCCCAGCTCTCCAACCTGACCCATATTTTGCCCCATCAGGAAGCTGTGGCAGTCAGGCCCTGGGAAATCAATGATGGCAAGACCTCTAGTGGGTACCCATTCCTCCAGTTAATTTTCTTCGTTCTCCAACTGCTCACCTGTACTCAGCATTTTTAGACAGTGGTCAAGTGCCGTTGTTGCTGATAGTCTAGTGAATGAGAATACTCTGAAAATCATGTGGAGGCCCTATTGTGAGAGAATATACACCTCTCTCCATCCCTACTTATGAGCTTAATGAGTCCTGCAGCTCTCTACTGGAGAATAGTATTCGAGTTTCCTGACTCTATTTGGCCATAGTGTTGGCCACTGAAAAGTGGAGGTGCTGAATTGGTAGGTACTTAAGCATTTCTTGGAACTGACTGGTGGCTACTTCCTGTCTTTTTCTGGAAACCTGTACAGGTTTTTCCCCTACCTCTGAATTTGTCTGAGTTAAAGAAAACCATGTCTATAACAAATCAGTTCAACACTTTATAATCTATACAGCTCTTGGAGAATCATTTTTTTAACTTATAAGGCATTGCTAAATTTATAGACTTTAACATCAGTTTTGGCATTGTCTTTTATAAAATAAAGAACTGCTTGTATACATTAAAGTGAACGTGAAAGTGAAGTTGTGTTCCACTCTTTGTGACCCCATTGACTGTAGCCTACCAAGCTCCTCAGTCCATGGGATTTTCCAGGCAAGAGCACTGGAGTGGGTTGCTATTTCCTTCTCCAGGGGATCTTCCCAAATCAGGGATCGAACTGGGGTCTCCCACATTGCAGGCAGACGCTTTGCATTGCCGTGTTGCATTGCGGGTCTGAGCCACCAGGGAAGCCAAATTATCAATTAAAGGGTCACCTTCTGTCTTGGACACAACTTTATGTCTAACCTTGCAGCATAAAATCACTAGTTCTAAATTCAAAGTAGTAGTATTCTTTATACAAATAGACTTATAATACTTAATAGGATAAAATAAACCAGTAGTGATTGATTCTAAACACCAATTTTACTTTTCACTGAATTTACTCTGAAACTTATGAGGAAGCAAAATAAAAGAGGGACTAAAATTAATGATTAATGAATATCCTTTAAGAAGTGGCCATTGATTTCCTGTTACTTATGAAAAACTGAAATTGTTTATGACATTAATTAATTGGCTTAATTTTAATTATACAGAAACTTAAAATGCTTTATAAATTACAAAAGAAATTCTGGTGAATGATATCTTTAAAAATCTTTAAAGGAATTTAAAGACAGAAGGCACAGACAAAAAGGCAGTAAAATATTTAGTAGGTATTTACATCTATTTATTGGAATAAATTCAGGTGGGAAGTCATAGATCCGTGAGTTAAGTCTGCACATCAATAAATGTGCAAATCCAGAAGCTCATTTATTCTGCCAGTAACGTTGAACTGTATATATCTAGATTTGTCAGGGACAACCCAGACTAATGCCTGGTTTCTGGATGATTATAAATAACTTTCTCTTTCATTTCAGAATGTCGCAGTTTGAATATAAATTATACTGATTGATTTATAAGTTCTTGACTATGTATCATCTGGCTATTACTCTCTGACACAGGTGAGAGGGTTAATGAGTACCTGAGTCTCCAAATATACAATTGCTGTTGTTTTTAGCTGCTAAGTCATGTCTGACTCTTTGAGACACCATGGACTATAGCTAGCCAGGCCCCTCTGTCCATCAGATTTCCCAGGCAAGAAACTGGAGTAAATTGCCAGTTCCTTTCCCAGGGCATCTTCCCAACCCAGGAATTGAACCCAAGTCTCTGTAGGCAGATTTTTGACCACTGAGCCAACAGGGAAGCTCTTATGATACCAATTGTTGTTGTTCACTCACTGAGTCATGTCTGACGCTTTGTGATCCCATGGATTGCAGGACGTCAGGCTTCCTTGTCCTTCACTATCTCCCAGAGTTGGCTCAAAGTCATGTCCATTGAGTTGGTGATGCCATCCAACCATCTCCTCTGTTGCCCCCTTCTCTTACCTTCAACCTTTTCCAGCATCAGGGTCTTTTCCAACGGGTCGGCTCTTCACATCAGGTAAGTACTGGCACTTCAGCTTCAGCATTGGTCCTTCCCATGAATATTCAGGGTTGATTTCCTTTAGGATCAGACTAGTTTGATCTCCTTTGCTGTCCAAGGGATTCTCAAAAGTCTTCTCTAGCACCACAGCTCAAAAACGTCAATTCTTTGGCACACAGCTTTCTTTACAGTCCAATTCTCATATCCTAACATGACTACTGGAAAAACTATAGCTTTGACAACACATGTATTTGTCAGCAAAGACTTCTCTGCTTTTTAATATGCTGTCTAGTTTCGTCATAGCTTTTCTTCCAAGAAGTAAGTGTCTTTTAATTTCATGGCTGCAGTCACCATTCACAGTGATTTTGGAGCCCAAGAAAATAAAGTCTGTCACTGTTTCTATTTTTTCCCCATCTATTTGCCATGAAGTGATAGGACCAGATGCCATGATCCCAGTTTTCTGAATGATGGATTTTAAGATACGATTAGGAATGACTATATATGTCTTGAATCCTCAGTGATCCCTGAATGTAGGTACCTGTAGGGTTTGGGCAAATTAAACCATTAGCCATAGACTACTTTTGAAGTCTGGAATTCAGGGAATTTCATATATTCTCTCTGTGTGCAATGATACTAATTGTACATGTACATGATCTGTGAGTGAAATGTTTAAAAAAGAAGTAGGAAAAAAAAAAACATTCTGAGCTTGCACAGGATAATTCTTCATAGGTACTTCACTGGAGAGTATTGTGAAGACTCTAAACTTGGCAACCATGCTACTGAGTTTAAATGGTTAGGAAAACTGAACTATAAGCGGTAAGTCTTGTATCATTTCTGTCTTGTTTTGGCTGTAGTAATGAGACTGAGACTAAATTCAGTTATACTACAGAGCTTTGAATGCATATCTGTCATAAAGGCAGAATAAAGTTGCTCAGAGCATTGTGTTGTCTAAGGTAAATATTACATACTTAATAAGAGGAAGTATATTCTTTTCTAGCATGAAAATTTACAAATGCAGTAACATCCCCTAGAGTGAGTCAGGATTATACATATATATCATTTATTTCTGGCAAGACTGTTAACATGCTTTAAGCACAAAAAGGAGCCTTGCGAAGATAAAAATATTTCTTAACTTTCAGAGGAAAAAATGGTGAAGAAAGTAGTCACCTGAAGGAGATTCTTTATCAATATATTCTTGGGCCCATGTTTTATACTATTGAACTAGAAAAGTAGAAACAGAATCAGTAGCATTTATAGGAAAGACAATAAGAATAAAGATTTCTGCAAAACATTTTAGTTACTTTTAAAATTATTTTTTTAGAGTACTTTTCCTTTGTTTAATTGAAAATTCAATCTAAATACTAATCCTCTTAAGTCCTCTCATCATTTTTGGCTTTTTCTGAAAATTACTCTCCTATTGACAACATCTAGGCAGCCAAACTCCAACTTTGGATTCATAAAATATATTCTATGTTCACACAATACTGAGTTATGAAATCAGCAATAAATTTAATAATTTAAAAACTTTAATATACAAGTGTTTTAATTAATAAAAGACAACTATAGAGTTAATAAAATTTAAAATTGTATTAACCTAATAAACTGGTTGTCAGCTAAAGTTATGAGTTAACAACTTTGGTTTGCTCTGTTATTTGAATCACATGAGTAAATATGAGTAAATATCTGTTATCTTTTTTCACATATACTTTGCTTCATAGATCCAACATGATGTGTCAAAGACACAATGATACAAAATACATTGTTTCTACCCTCGGTAAGCTTATGTGTATGTACATGCTAAGTAGCTTCAGTTGTGTCTGACTCTTTGGGACTCTATGGACCATAGCCTGCCAGCCTCCTTTGCCCATGGGATTCTCCAGGATAGAATACTGGAGTGGATTGCCATGCCCTCCTCCAAGGGATCTTCCTGGCCCCAGGATTGAACCTGTGTCCCCTCTATCTCCTGCATTGCAGGCAGCTTCAGTGGTAACACTGAGCCACTGGGGAAGCCCTAGTAAGCTTACATGCCACAACAAATATGCCACTTGGGCACACTGATTTTCTTGAATTCAAGGTTCTTGTGTAAGAATGACATTCCGACCCTCTTTGATCCCTTCTGAAAGCAGAAGATAAGTCTCTCACATGGAAGAGAGTATACTCTCCCTGTATGAGAAAGATGGAAGGCATGTTTATAACTAGAGATTCCAGAATTCAGGGCCTAGAAGCTTATAACAACAAACCTTGTTACTTCAATTTAGCCCCCTAAGCTCAAACCCATTTGTTTTGTCAATTGTTCAAAAATTTATTGTTTCTTTGTCTAAAAGGTACAAAAGCTTCCTGCTTTTACTTTCTCAAGATTCCAATTTTTATGGAGCTCTCATATATATATAATTAAATTTATTTTTCTCCTGTTAATCTGTTTTATGTCAATTTAATTATTAGACCCGCAAAGGACTTAGAAGAGAAGGGAAAATTTTCCTCCCTACAACACATAACGATTTGTTTATAAACAATTCATAATTTATTAAGCCCTCCTTATTTTGTTAAATGTTTATTTTTACATTTATATTTCTACTTCTTTGTGATTTTTTTTTACTAGTAGGAAATTTACTGTGTCAAACGATACAACATTCAAAGTGTTCCAATAAATATTCCTAACATGTTTTTTAAACTTTAAACATATTTAAATTCCAACCATCAGTATATATGAGAATTTCATCTTGTAATAACCTCACCAGTATCAAGTTTATGTATTTTTCATCACTACTATTTGACAGGTAAAAATTCCCATTTATAATTTTTGCATTTCTTTATTTACTAATAAAAGCAGCTTTCTTAATAACTGTAAGTAGCTTTTATTTCCTCTTTCTAAATTTTTTATGTTCTTCACCATTAATAATAGTTTTAGTGCTTTTCATATTGATTTATTTATATTAATAGATTAAGACCAATTTACCTATTTTTATGCTTGTTATAAAAAATTTACCTTTTAAATCTGTTTATGTTAGATATATTGAGAATTTAAATATTTGAGTGTGTGTGTGTGTGTGTGTGTGTGTGTGCGCGCGCGCCCATGTGTATGCAACATCTGATCTTTGCTTTTGAAATTTTTCTATTGCTCTTTGGATTACTAACACTTTACTATCTCTAGATTTGAAAGAACTTGCCTATGGTGTTCTTCAAAGTTACATAATGGTTTCAGACATACAGACACACACACACATATGTGTGTATACATGAGAAAGAAAAAACCAAACAGAGAAGCAGGGAGTCCTTTTAAACTCATGGACCTAGTTTCAAAAAAGAGGAAGTGATGACCCACAGGCTAAAGCACAACAAAAGTAAGGATGACTGTCTAATGTGACAAGTGCATTCCTGGATTTCTATTTAAAAATAGAACAACTTTAAATTTCTTGTCTTGTCTTTTGTGAATTTGAAAATGTCTTCCTATCATCAGGCCCAGTAATATGTGGATTTAACTCAACTGTGTATTGCAGACAAAAGAAATGTAGATCTCCCCAAACAGAGAGTATCTTTGAGGTAGGCCACATACTATATTTTTCTCCAATCTATCTGATTTGACGGTATGCAGTATTAATCACACATTGTTTGCTAAATCTCCATATTTTATAAAGTAGAACTATTTAGCAAACATTAACATATAAAGAACTTACTAATTTCTCTATTACCATTTTCCTAGAAAAATCTGTCCTTCATTCTTTTAACTAAATATTTTGTAATTTTTAAATACAGATAGTAACAACAGTTCTCATTTCACATCTCCAAAATAATCACTCCTAAACTTTTAGTATTTAGCTTCCCAGCTTCTTTCTCCAAACCAAGAAATAGCATTTATGATATAAATAACATTTATAATTCATTTAAGTAGTCATACTGGTTAATTCAGAATCTGTTATACAGCTCAATTAACAAACTTGCTACAGATTATTGTAATACTGAAAGTCACTCAGTCATATCCAACTCTTTACGACCCCAATGGACTCTATAGTCCATGGAATTCTCTCAGCCAGAATACTGGAGTGTGTAGCCTATTCCTTCTCCAGCGAATCTTCCTGACCTAGGAATCAAACCAGGGTCTCCTGCATTGCAGGCGGATTCTTCACCAACTGAGCTATCAAGGAAGTCCTCAATTAACAAACTTGCCACAGGTTATTGTAATAGATACTATACATCTACCTATGCAATGCCCATTTTTAAGTGTGTTCTTTGCTGTCCTTTTCTCCTATAGGGATGGAAATGCACCAAATTTGATTTTCCAGCCTTCCTTGTGGTTAGGGATAGCTATGACTCCAAGTTCTGACTAATGAAATCTACACAAAAATTCGCTGGTTATCGTTTGCTAAAAGTTTTTTCTTTGCCAGTGAAAATGAACAGATAAGGCTACAATTGCTATTTTATTGTACACCCTTTTCTATGTCTTGAAAACAGATATGTTGCCTCGGTGTGCGGCCAGTGTCACTGCAATCAGAAAAAAGAAGCCAAGAATCTTTGCATGAGAGAGCAGCAATGCCGAGAGATGCAAAAGTGATGAATTATCACTGAATAGGTCAACTGCCTCCAGCAAGATTTTACTTCCATTCTCATTACATGAGGAAAATAAACTTTACTGTATCCAAGGAACTCAATCAGATTTTCTGTTACTTTTAGTCAAATGCATTCCTAACTTGTAGAATTATTTATTCATCTTTATTCTCTCCATTTTTAGTCATAATTCCTTGGGATCCTCTTTATGGCTCAGAAGACAAAGACAGCTATTGAATATTTGTCTTAGTTAAATGAGTAAAGAAGATTTATGCAATTCTTTCTTGGTCCTAAAATTCCCCCAATTTAAACTTACCTCACTGTGATCATATGTTTGGTAATTTTTAAACTTAAGTATGTTAATCTTCTATCTAAGTCAAGAGAGGAAAATGTAAACAACTTCCTAAGGCGAAGTAAGTAACTTCAAATTTAAAATATTAAATGAAAATACCAAACATAAATGCAAGACTTTTTTTTTTTTTTTTTTGCATTCACTCATTTAGTCTGTCAACCATTTATTTGAAAGTCTTTGACATGACACATACTGTATCTCAGGAAAGATGTGGCAAATAATATTTTTTGTGTTATTTCCTCTCTCTTCCTTTCTATTGATCTTCAACTATTATTTTAATGTGGGCTGAACTCTGACGGGCATTATGAAAGTGGATCTAAATTAGATTATAGTTCTCTATTTTAGTAGGTACAAGAAAGTGTCTCAGACCACAAAGGACTGATCATCTGCGTTCAGGGAAAACAAAAAAGCAATCTCCTACTAATATAGAACCCACAGGAAAAAAAAAATAAGATGGAAGAGAGAGAGAATATACTACATTTATTTAAACTGACTTGTGGAACCATTTGTTATTTAATTACCTTTCCAACCAATGGAATATTCACAGGTATAGGAACCCATACTCACACTTTGAATAAGCAAACAAATATAACAACAAAAAGAAATGTAGTCAATTAATTTTCATTTAAGAAGCAGATTAAACTCATATTTCAACATTAAAATAACAAATTGTGGTGGTTACAAAACATTAACTACAGATTTCAATACTTCTGCCTCTGCTTCTGTTTCATGACAGGACCTGTTTATTCATATTTATTTCTAATGGAGGATGGAGTATAAACTGGGCTTATACATAAATGACTTTATCTATATGCAAATTGTCTCATGGAAATCTCTGGCAACATACTTATGGACAGGCCTATCTTAAAAACAATAAGCTAAATATCACATTTTAAATTCTTTCTTTTCTTTTTTTTTAATCATATTTTACCATACTTTCAGCTCATTCTCACTTCTTTTCCAGGGATTTGTGCAGTAAAACAAGACCAAGGCTAAAAAATATGCTATATAAATAAGGGTCAGTCTTTTTATCTTCACAGCTCAAATAAGTTCAATTTTACAGTCCTCTTTTATGGCACCAATCTACTCAGGCTTTGCCAACTGCTTTTGCATTGGATTTACAAGGTTTTCAAGCAAGAGTCAAAACAAAAGCTAAACAGTTGGAACAAGTTTTGTTCAGTTCAGTTCAGTTCAGTCGCTGAGTCGTGTCTGACTGTTTGAGACCCCATGGACTGCAGCACTCCAGGCCTCCCTGTCCATCACCAACTCCCGGAGTTTAATCAAACTCATGTCCATTGAGTCGGTGATGGCATCCAACCATCTCATCTTCTGTTTTCCCCTTCTCCTCCTGCCTTCAATCTTTTCCAGCATCAGGGTCTTTTCCAATGAGTCAATTCTTTGCATCAGGTGGCCAAAGTATTGGACTTTCAGTTTCAACATCAGTCATTCCAATGAATATTCAGAACTGATTTCCTATAGGATGGACTGGTTGGATCTCCTTGCTGTTCCAGGGACTCTCAAGAGTCTTCTCCAACACCACAGTTCAAAGGCATCAATTCTTCAGCACTCAGCTTTCTTTATAGTCCAACCCTCACATCCATATGGAAGCAATCCTTATTAACTTGGGATGCTAGCATTTTACTTATCTAATTTAATTTTACTTAGTTTTGCATTGAAGGGCTTCCCTCATAGCTCTCTGGTAAAGAATCTGCTTGCAATGCAGGAGACTCCAGTTCGATTCCTGGGTCAGGAAGATCTGCTGGGGAAGGGATGGGCTACCCACTCCAGTATTCTCGGGCTTCCCTTGTGGCTCAGCTGGTAAAGAATCCTCCTGCAATGCGGGAGACCTGGGTATGATCCCTGGGTTGGGAAGATGCCCTGGAGAAGGGAAAGGCTACCCACTCTAGTATTCTGGCATGGAGAATTCCAGGGACTAATACAGTCCATGTGGTTGCAAAGAGTCGAACATGACTGAACAACTTTCACTTTTCACTTTCACTTTGTATTGAAAGTGAAAGTGACTCACTTGTGTCCGACACTTTGCCACTCCAAGAACTATAGCCCACCAGGCTCCTCTGTCTATGGATAACCCCGGCAAGAATACTGGAGTGGGCTGCTGTTTCCTTCTCCAGGTTATTTTTGACCTAAGGATAGAATCCAGGTCTTCTGCATTGCAGGCAGATTCTCTACCTTCTGAGCAACCAGGAAATTGTAGCAACTGGAGAACTATAAAATCTGACCATTTCCCATATTCGTTGACAGAATTTTGTTTAGGTAATATTAAAATTTCTATAATTAACACTATTATATGAATTTATATAAAATTGATCATAATTTCATTTTATCACTAAGATTAAAATGCCTCACTAAACTGTTTTGTGAAACAAAACTAAAAGCCTTAAATACTCTTTTTTACGCCTAATATAAAAAAAAAATTTCCAACTATTCACTTCGAAATTACTTCTAAGTGAAAAAAAAAAATCTATCTTTGAAGAATCCTTCTCCTATCTTCAGATTTCTAGTATGGGAATATTAATCAAATTAAATTACTTTATCTAAGAACATAAAGCTTTATCATCTAGGTCAGCCAAATCCAGCCACTAAGTGTTTTTGTAAATAAAGTTTATCAGCACACAGCCAGTATTCTTTCATTTATGTATTGTCCAGGGCTGCTTTCCTGTTGCAAGGGCAGAGTTTAGTAGTCTAACAGAGAATAAATAGCCTACACAGCCATATAGTTTATGATACTTACTATCTGACTTTTACAGAAAAACATTAGATTGTCAGGGGACAATGAACAGATCTGAAATCTACCTACATAGAATTTTCACATCTTTTATTTGGAAGAAATATTGGAAAATGTCCTGTTTATGTCATGAAAAAGCTTTGGTACAGTACAGAAAACTACAGTGAGGGTCTAATTTCATCAAAATTTCTGGCCAGAATCTGAATGAGAACCAGGAGCTGAATACCCTCAGTTTCATGTCCATCTACCACATTATACCTTCCTCTCAAGCAACATACACCTCACCTTATAGTTTTTCTTCATTAAGCTTTGTGACAGAATTATATCAAAAGAAAGAATTGTACAGAAAATAGCTTTTATATATCATGCAAAATTCTACAACTTAAAGATATTTTTATCTTATATTTTTACAAATATATTAGTAAATGAATTTAAATGCTTAAATTGTTCATTGAAAATTTTCCTTAGTATAACAATGTTAATATCTTTATATATTTTAGTCAGTTCAGTTCAGTTCAGCCACTCAGCCATGTCCGACTCTTTGCGACCCCATGAATTGCAGCACGCCAGGCCTCCCTGTCCATCACCAACTCCCGGAGTTCACTCAGACTCATGTCCATCGAGTCAGTGATGCCATCCAGCCATCTCATCCTCTGTCGTTCCCTTCTCCTCCTGCCCCCAATCCCTCCCAGCATCAGAGTCTTTTCCAATGAGTCAACTCTTCACATGAGGTGGCCAAAGTACTGGAGTTTCAGTTTTAGCATCATTCCTTCCAAAGAAATCCCAGAGCTGATCTCCTTCAGAATGGACTGGTTGGATCTCCTTGCAGTCCAAGGGACTCTCTAGAGTCTTCTTTAACACCACAGTTCAAAAGCATCAATTCTTCGGCGCTCAGCCTTCTTCACAGTCCAACTCTCCGTAAGTTATTACAAAAGAAAAGTGGTCTACCATCACTGCAAACCTTTTTTTGTCTAGGTATACACATCCTGTTTAAACAGGAGGCATTTAGTGAAGCATCACAAAAATTTAACTTAAAAGTACATCCCTGGTCTTTCTGTTCAGTTCCATTGATCTATATTTCTGTTTCTGTGCCAGTACCATAGTGTTTTGGTTACTTTAGCTTTGTAATAGCATAGTACGAAGTAAGGGAGCCTGATTCCACTAGGTCCATTTTTCTTTCTCAAGATTTGGGGTCTTTTTCACTTCCATACAACTTTTTGTTGTTGTTCTAGTTCTGTGAAAAATGACATTGGTAATTTGACAGGGATTGCATTGATCTGTAGATTGCCTTGGGTAAAAGAAAAAAAGATTAATCACATAGTTGTGTTCAGCTCTTTGGTACCCTATGGACTGTAGCCTGCCAGGCTCTCTGTCCGTGGAATTTTCCAAGCAAGAATACTGGAGTGGGTAGCTATTCCCTTATCCAGGGGTTCTTTGCGATACAGGAATTGAACCCAGCTCTCCCACAGTCACCATGGAGGTGGCTCAGATGGTAGGTAAAGAATCTACCTGCAATGTAGGAGACCGGGTTCCATCCCTGGGTTGGAATGATCCCCTGGAGAATGGAGTGGCAACCCACTCCAATATTCTTGTCTAGAGAATTCCATGAAAAGAGAAGCCTGGTGGGCTACAGTCCATGGAGTCACAAATCAGACACATTAGACTGCCTTGGCTAGTAACAATATTGATTCTTACCAGTCCAAGAACATGGTACAGAAGTCGCCTACATGTGAAGAACGAGCTCCGTTCTGAGAGTGCATTCATAGTCTGGTTTGTAAGTCCAACAAAGTTAGCCTAGGTATCCAACTAACACAATTGGCTATATAATACTATATTGTAAAAGGTTTATACTTTTCACAAAAATAATACATAAGAATAAAAAAAAACATTTTAATTCATACAGTACCCTGAAAATTACAGTAATGCAGTACAACTGGCATGCAGGAGATGGCATTGACTGAACAGGCAAGAAGAATTACTGACTAGAGGAGTGAAAGGAGGTGGGAGATGGTAGAGCTGAAGGATCATCAGCAATAGGAGACAGAGGGCAAGTACACCTGATGTTGATGGCACAAGTTCTGGTTTCTTGCTGGATTCAATTCTATCTACCCTCTTGAAACAAAACTATTCAGTGATATTTGGGGACTAGTTCTTTTTTTTTTTTTTTTTTTCATCATAGATGACATGGTAACACTCAATGGCATTATGAATGGCTGCTGAAACCTTTGCGTACCGTTCTACATTAGGGTTTTGTGCCTCAGAAACTAACAGTGCCTCCTTCAGTTCAGTTCAGTTCAGTTCAGTAGCTCAGTTGTGCCCCACGCCTTGCAACCCCATGGACTGTAGCATGCCAGGCCTCCCTGTCCATCACCAATTCCTAGAGTTTACCCAAACTCACCTCCATTGAGTCGGTGATGCCATCAAACCATCTCATCCTTTGTCATCCCCTTCTCCTCCCACCTTCAGTCTTTCTCACCATCAGGGTCTTCTCAAATGAGTCAAATCTTTGCATCAGGTGGCCAAAATATTGGACTTTCAGCTTCATCATCAGTCCTTCCAATGAACACTCAGGACTGATCTCCTTTACAATGGACTGGTTGGACCTCCTTGCAGTCCAAGGGACTCTCCAGAGTCTTCTCCAACACCACAGTTCAAAAGCATCAATTCTTTGGTGCTCAGCTTTCTTTATAGTCCAACTCTCACATCCATACATGACTACTGGAAAAACCATAGCCTTGACTAGACGGACTGTTGTTGGCAAAAATAATGTCTCTGGTTTTTAATATGCTGTCTAGGTTGGTCATAGCTTTTATTCCAAGGAGCAAGTGTCTTTTAATTTCATGGCTGCAGTTACTATCTGCAGTGATTTTCGAGCCCCCCAAAAGTAAAGTCTGTCACTGTTTCCACTGTTTCCCCATCTATTTTCCATGAAGTAATGGGAACAGATGCCATGATCTTAGTTTTCTGAATGTTGAGCTGTAAGCCAACTTTTTCACTCTCCTATTTCATTTTCATCAAGAGGATCTTTAATTTTTCACTTTCTGCTATAAGGGTGGTGTCAGCTGTATATGTGAGGTCATTGATAGGTCTCCCATCAGTCTTAATTCCAGCTTATGCTTCATGCAGCAGGGTATTTTGCATAATGTACTCTGCATATAAGCAGGGTGACAATATACAGACTTGACATACTCCTTTTCCTATTTGGAACCAGTCTGTTGTTCCATGTCCAGTTCTAACTGTTGCTTCCTGATCTGCATACAGGTTTCTCAAGAGGCAGGTCAGGTAGTCTGGTATTCCCATCTCTTTCAGAATTTTCCACAGTTTGTGGTGATCCACACAGTCAAAGGCTTTGGCATAGTCAATAAAGCAGAAATAGATGTTTTTCTGGAACTCTCTTGTTTTTTTGATGATCCATTGGATGTTGGCAATTTAACCTCTGGTTCCTCTGCCTTTTCTAAAACCAGCCTGAACATTGGGAAGTTCACAGTTCATGTATTGTTGAAGCCTGGCTTGGAGAATTTTGAGCATTACTTTGCTAGCCTGTGAGATAAGTGCAATTGTGTGATAGTTTGAGCAATCTTTAGCATTGCCTTTCTTTGGGATTGGAATGAAAAATGACCTATTCCAGTCCTGTTGCCACTGCTGAGTTTTCCTAATTTGCTGGCATATTGAGTGCAGCAATTTCACGGCATTATCTTTTAGGATTTTAAGTAGTTCAACTGGGATTCCATCACCTCCACTAGCTTTGTTCATAGTGATGCTTTCTAAGGCCCACTTGACTTCACATTCCAGGATGTCTGGCTCTACGTGAGTGATCGCACCATCATGATTATCTGGGTCGTGAAGATCTTTTTTTGTACAGTTCTTCTGTGTATTCTTGCCACCTCTTCTTAATATCTTCTGCTTCTGTTAGGTCCATACCATTTCTGTCCTTTATTGAGCCCATCGTTGCATGAAATTCCCCTTTGGTATCTCTAATTTTCTTGAAGATATCTCTAGTCTTTCCCATTCTATTGTTTTTCTCTACGTCTTTGCACTGATCACTGAGGAAGACTTCATATCTCTCCTTGCTATTGTTAGTGCCTCATTAAATAAAAATAATCTTCTTGCCATGTGCTGCATCATAAGTGTCTCCAGTTCTTCAGCTCCTTCTTCTTTTTGTCTTTGTCCACCTTCTCTCTGTGCCTCTAATCCATCAGGCCTTTAGTAAGCGCCTCATGTTGCACAGCCACAGTATTGTACCGTAAAGTACAGAAAAGCACAACCACTTATTGTGGTTGCATGCACATGACAGTTTAAGCAGACATGTGAAATAATTTATGTGATTGGACATGTGAATGCACGTTCACATCCTTGAAAGTTCACAAATTGATAGTTCATGTGTGGGAAACTCCCCGTATATCTTTCTGTTTGTGTTGTTTTCCATTTTTTTTCATCAGCATCTTACAGTTTTTAGAGTACAGCCCTTTGACTCATTGGCAGGTTTATCCCTAGGTATTTTATTCTTTCAGATGTGATGGTAAATGAGATTGTTTCCTTAATTTTTTTATGATCTTTTTTACTGAATAGAAATACAACATATTTCTGCATATTAATTTTGTATCCTGTGACTCTACTGAATTTGTTGATGAGCTTTAGTAGTTTTCTGGTAGTGTCTTTTGGATTTTCTAAGTATAGTAGCCTGTCATCTGCAAATAGTGACAGTTTTACTTCCTTTCCAGATGGGGTTTCTGTTATTTCTTTCTCTTCTCTGACTTCTGTGGCCAAGACTTCCCACTATGCTGAATAAAAGTGGTGAGAGTGGGTATACTTCTCTTCTTCTTGTCCTTAGAGGAAATCCTTTTGGCTTTTTACAACTGAGTACAAGGCTTGCTGTGGGTCTATTGTGTACAGCCTTTATTATGTTATGTTCCCTCTATGTCCACTTTCTGAAGAGTTTTTATAAATGCATTTTGAATTTTATCAAATGCTTTTTCTGCATCTACTGTGATGATCATATGGAACAAGATAAAAAGCCCAGAAATAAACCCATACACCAATGGTCAATCTACAACAAAGGAGGGAAGAATATGCAATGTAGAAACAACCATCTCAGCAACAAGTGGTGCTGGGAATACTGGACAACCACATGCTTAAAAATGCAATTAGAAAATTCTCTAACATCACACAAAAAAATAAACTCAAGATGGATAAAAGTCATAAATGTGAGACTAAATACTATAAAAACTCCTAGAGAAAACATAGGTAGAACACTTTTTGACATATATTACACAAACATTTTTTGGATTCATCACTTAAGAGTAATTAAAATAAAAACAAAAATAAATGAGACCTAATTAAACTTTAAGTTTTTGTACAGCAAATGAAATATAAACATAATGAAAAGACAACTTACAGAATGGGAGAAAAGATTTGCAAGTGATGCAACTGATAAGGGCTTAATTTTCAAACATACAAACAGTTTATATAACTCAACATCAAAACAAAAAAATAATCCAATAAAAAAAACTGGCAGAAGATCTAAATAGACATTTTTACAAAGAAGACTACAGATGGCCAACAGGCACATTAGAAAATGCTCAATGTCACTAATTATTAGAGAAACACAGATCAAAACAACAATGAGATATCACCTCACCCTAGAAAGACTGGCCATCATCAAAAAGTCTACAAATAATAAATGCTGGAGTTTGGAGAAAAGGAAACCCTCCTACACTGTTGTTTAATCACTCAGGTGTGTTCGACTCTTTTGTGATCTTTTTGGGACTGTAGCCCACCAGGCTCCACTGTCTATGAGATTTTCTGGGCAACATTTTGGAGTGGGTTGCTATTTCCTCCTCCGGGGGTAACGTAAATTGGTACAGCCAGTATGGAGACCAGTATGCATGTTCCTTTAAAACTAAAAACAGAGTTACCATATGATCCTGCAATCTCATTCCTGGGCATATATCCAGAGAAAACTCTAATTTGAAAAGATACAGGCATCCAAATTTTTCACTGTAGTGCTATTTACAATAGCAAAGACATGGAAGTAACCTAAATGTCTGTTGGCAGATGAATGGATGAAGAAGAAGTGGTATAAATATAAAATGCAATATCACTCAGTCATAAAAGATAAAAAATAATGTCCTTTGCAGCAACATGCATGGACCTAGAAATTATCATACTAAGTAAGCAAAAGACAAATATCATATTACATCACTTATACATGGGATCTAAAGAAAAAGATACAATAAAATTATTTAAAAAACAGAAAAAGACTCACAGACACAGAAAACAAACTTATGGGTGTTAAAGGGAAAAGGAGGAGAAAGATAAATTGAGGTGTTGGGATTAACATATACACACTGTTGCTGCTGCTGCTAAGTCGCTTCAGTTGTGTCTGACTCCGTGCGACCCCATAGACGGCAGCCTACAAGGCTCCTCCGTCCCTGGGATTCTCCAGGCAAGAACACTGGAGTAGGTTGACATTCCTTCTCTAATGAATGAAAGTGAAAAGTGAAAGTGAAGTCGTTCAGTTGTATCCGACTCTTCAAGACCCCATGGACTGCAGCCTACCAGGCTCCTCTGTCCATGGGATTTTCCAGGCAAGAGTACTGGATTGGGTCGCCATTGCCTTCTCCAACATATACACACTGCTATATATAAAAATAAATAACCAACAAAGACCTGCTATACAGCTTATTGAATTATACTCATTATTTTTAAATAACTTATAAAGGAAAAGACTCTGAAAAATGTGTATGTGTATATATATGTGCATACATATCATATATAATATGTATGTATACATATTATAATCACTATGCTATATACCTGAAACTAGGAAGACACTGTATATCAACTGTACTTCAATAATTTTTTTTAATATTTTAATAAATGAAAATTTAAAAGTGGATCCCTTTATTTAATCATGTTTTCCTTTATTTAACACATTTATGAATATTCCTAGGTGCTAGGCACTGTAGTGCCCTCAGGATACAGTAATGAATTTGATTTATTTCTAACAACAAATCAGGAACCATTTAGAATTGTTATGTCAACACTTTTAAACATTTGTCATTTCGAGTACCTTGAGATGTTTTATAAATCCCCAGAAACACATCTTTAAGCAATTCTCATGATATAGGTATAGTCATTAATAAATATAAATTGATTCTGCTTAGCAATGAATATTGCCTTTTAAAGCAAAATGCTGATTATACAGAGTATTTTAAAATTGACTAAGGTGAAGATGTAAAATAAAATATTAAACTGTAAATATTAGCTAGGTTTGCTATGGAATTTTACATGTACCCTAACATATTCACTTGGACTAATTAGTAAGTGGTTCATAAATTATTACAAACTTATAACTTAAAAATATTCAATATTCAGTTTTTCTTCCATTCATCCATTCAATAAACATATCATGGGTTCCACATATGAGCCAGGTTCTATTCTAGGCACAGAGACTATAGCAAATAAACACGACAGAAGTCCTTGCTTACATGGAGTTCACATGAAAGCTGGTGAAAAACAGAAAATAAATGTTTCAGTAAAATGCAAATGATGATAAGTGTCATGAAAGAAAGAAAGGAAGAGAATGCAGTCAGGGGTGGTGACTACATGAAAAGTTAAAATTTTAACTGAAGTGGTCATGAAAATTCTCTATAACCTAATGCCACTGGAGCAAAGAACTGAAGGAGGTAACAAAAGGACAGAGGCCATGAGGCAAGAATGTACCTGGGGTGTTTGAGCAAAAGCAAAATAGATCTCATGGTTGGGCGGAATGGCTGGAGTTTTGTGAAATATATTTCTTTTGGAGTTGACAATATATGTATATCTGAAGAAGTGTACCAGAGAATAAATGCATTTTAAATTTGAATTCTTTCTTTCTTTATTAAATATATATTTTAATTTTTCTTTTTCTCTGAAGTTTATAAAATGTGCTCTATTATTAAAATACATATATTAATTAATCATATAAATACTTGTTTCAATTTTAAGATTTAACATTTTGAAAGACCTAAGACCACTTTCTATTTGACAATAGACTTCTGTGTTTCAATATCCACCTTTGATATACTGACTCCTTCAATTCAGGCAAGACATTGTAGTGATGGCCAGCAAAGTTCATGTGCTCCGAGGACAGGTCAAAAGTCTCCTGGAGTTTATACGTTTACTGTGGTTGCTCATCATATTTTCTGTAAAGACTAATAAAATGCTATCGATAGCATATTGAAAAGCAGAAACATTACTTTGCCAACATAGGTCTGTCTAGTCAAGGCTATGGTTTTTCCTGTGGTCATGTATGGATGTGAGAGTTGGACTGTGAAGAAGGCTGAGCACTGAAGAATTGATGCTTTTGAACTGTGGTGTTGGAGAAGACTCTTTTTGTTTTTTTAATTTTATTTTTATACTTTACAATATTGTATCAGTTTTGCCAAATGTCGAAATGAATCCGCCACAGGTATACCTGTGTTCCCCATCTTGAACCCTCCTCCTTCCTCCCTCCCCATACCCTCCCTCTGGGTCGTCCCAGTGCACCAGCCCCAAGCATCCAGTACCGTGCATCGAACCTGGACTGGTGACTCATTTCATACATGATATTATACATGTTTTAATGCCATTCTCCCAAATCTCCCCACCCTCTCCCTCTCCCACAGAGTCCATAAGACTGATCTATACATTAGTGTCTCTTTTGCTGTCTCGTACACAGGGTTATTGTTACCATCTTCCTAAATTCCATATATATGCGTTAGTATACTGTATTGGTGTTTTTCTTTCTGGCTTACTTCACTCTGTATAATAGGTTCCAGTTTCATCCATCTCATTAGAACTGATTCAAATGTATTCTTTGTAATGGCTTAGTAATAGTCCATTGTGTATATATACCACAGCTTTCTTATCCATTCATCTGCTGATGGGCATCTAGGTTGCTTCCATGTCCTGGCTATTATAAACAGTGCTGCTATGAACATTGGGGTACACGTGTCTCTTTCCCTTCTGGTTTCCTCAGTGTGTATGCCCAGCAGTGGGATTGCTGGATCATAAGGCAGTTCTATTTCCAGTTTTTTAAGGAATCTCCACACTGTTCTCCATAGTGGCTGTACTAGTTTGCATTCCCACCAACAGTGTAAGAGAGTTCCGTTTTCTCTTGAGAGTCCCTTGGACTGCAAGGAGATTCAACCACTCCTTTCTGAAGGAGATCAGCCCTGGGATTTCTTTGGAAGGAATGATGCTAAAGCTGAAACTCCAGTACTTTGGGCACCTCATGCGAAGAGTTGACTCATTGGAAAAGACTCTGATGCTGGGAGGGATTGGGGGCAGGAGGAGAAGGGGACGACAGAGGATGAGATGGCTGGATGGCATCACTGACTCCATGGACGCGAGTCTGAGTGAACTCCGGGAGTTGGTGATGGACAGGGAGGCCTGACATGCTGCAATTCATGGGGTCGCAAAGAGTTGGACACGACTGAGCGACTGAACTGAACTGAACTGAATCTTTGTATTTAATCTGCATTTTCTGAGTAAGGTATGCTTCTAATTTGCAATAGGTACAGAACAAAATGAATGGTTTGAATAAGTTACAACTAAATAACTAGAGTTTTATAACTACTGCTGCTTACCCTGGGCCCAGGTTTAAAAAGGCAATGTGTCCTAATGTTTAAAGAGCACAGACTTCAGGAACCTGAATACCTGACTACAAACTGTGGTTTGTCCATTTCTTAACTCCATGATACTGATGTTTTACTTAGTCTCTTTTTTTGTGTCAGTTTCCTTGACTGGAAAATGTGTATAATGATACCTTTCTGGGTTGGCTTTTATTATGATTTAAGGACAGTGTCTGACACAATGTTTTTAATGTTATCTCATTAAATGAAAGTTGAACTGCATCCTTCCTAAAACCAATCAGAACTCCAAAGAACAGATTCTGTCTTGAAACACTTTCTCAAACAGTCATAAAATCATCAAGTCAAGTAGGAAATAGCTTAAGAAGATGCTGTCTAACAAATATCTGAAGAGAGAAAGGGCCATGGATTGAAGCCACAAAAAAATACATGAAAGACTATTTAAGAATTTTGTGATTTATAATATCTTTGGGTTTCTAAGGCTGTATTCAGATTAGGTGTAATGGTTCGTTTTTGCATTCTACCATGAGAAAAGTTGACAGACATTCTAATATCTGGCATTCGGTGGTAGAGATTTAGTACCTGAGGTACCTAGTATCTCATCCACCGTGAAGGTAGCAAGATTCTGATTCATACATGAATTAACTTCCTGCTTTGAGACTAGTAAAGCTGTTCTCTGAAGTCTCCTTTTCATATACCTGCCCTCATTTAACCAGATGCATAATAACCCTCACTACCTTCCCTGCTTTTTTCCATGAACTAATCATTATTTATACATCTCTATTTTCTAATATTTCTTCCGGGTATTCTGTTAAGATAAAACACAGCTTTATGATGCCCTTTCCTATCAACACTAGACTATCTGTTTCAAGATAGTAATTAACTTCCTGCTTAACCTGTCACACTTAATTTGAAATTGGGCACACAAGGCTATTAAAAACTGTGGTTGTGGTGTTTGCATCTGGCTGAGACACTAGCCACTGGCAGCCTTGATTTATCACGCTTCATTTAAATTCCTGTGCCAATGATTTTAGTTCTTAAATGCTGTGACTGGCATTTATGGATTTCAAAATCAAAGTGAAACTAAGCTACAGTTAAGAACTCAACAGCTCAGATCGATGAAAAACAGCTTTATAACTGAGCACCCTGCACTTAAATCCTAGGGGCTTGACCAAATAGTGCTTAGTGCTCAGAGATGTTGCTGTGGGAAGACAAGTGTCCTATTTTAATGACTGTTTATAAATCACAATCAAACTATGTGTCTTGTAACAGTGCCATGTAAATTTGCTCCCAGATGGAAACTATTTTTTGCTAAGCCTGTTTCTTTAAAAGAACAACTCCCTAAAAGTAAGCTTCTCCTGACAAATCTCATCTTTGACATTCAAATCTTTTTTATCCAACATTGCTCATGTTTGAAGAAGTAGAATATAACATTGCTACTAAGACCTTTTCCATAATACTGCATGAAAATTGCTTCCTAAATTGAATGAGCTTAATTCTATAACTTTCTTATTAAAGGCTGACTGTGGTGCAAATTTTGATTCACTGAAAGCTTCTTCAGATATGAACATGGAGAATTAGGCTTTTTCTACAACTCTGTCAGAAACAAACTGTGAAAATTTGTTCCTCCTGCACGGCTTCATAATTTCAAAGCTCAACCCTTCTTATATGTTCAGTCCAAATGTTCTTCCTTTTATATTAAAGCTCCTCCACAAAGTACTCCAGCTCAGTTAAGCATCTCTCCTCTGAACTAAAGTATTCACATCTGATTCTTATAACTTGAATGCTTAAATTAAAAATATGCTTTTTATTTTTCGCTCGCCTTTTTCATTCTGCTAAACTTGTCTCCCCAGTTACAGTAAATAAGGTATTTGAGGAAGCCACACTAATTTCTCCCTTCCTTATCAATACTACATGATAAGCCACTGTACTGATCATGTATTCAGTTCACTTCAGTTCAGTCACTCAGTCGTGTCCGACTCTTTGTGACCCCATGAATCGCAGCACACCAGGCCTCCCTGTCCATCACTAACTCCCCGAGTTCACTCAAACTCATGTCCACTGAGTCGGTGATGCCATCCAGCCATCTCATCCTCTGTCGTCCCCTTCTCCTCCTGCCCTCAGTCCCTTCTAGCATCAGAGTCTTTTCCAATGAGTCAGCTCTTCGCATGAGGTGGCCAAAGTATTGGAGATTCAGCTTTAGCATCAGTCCCTCCAAAGAACATCAAGGACTGATCTCCTTCAGAATGGACTGGCTGGATCCTCCTTGCAGTCCAAGGGACTCTTCAGAGTCTTCTCCAACACCACAGTTCAAAAGCATCAATTCTTCGGCACTCAGCTTTCTTCACAGTCCAACTCTCACATCCATACATGACTACTGGAAAAACCATAGGCTTGACTAGACAGACCTTTGTTGACAAGTAATGTCTCTGCTTTTGAATATGCTATCTAGGTTGGTCATAACTTTCCTTCCAAGGAGTAAGCGTCCTTTAATTTCATGGCTGCAATCACCATCTGCAATGATTTTGGAGCCCACAAAAATGAAGTCTGACACTGTCTCCACTGTTTCCCCATCTATTTCCCATGAAGTGATGGAACCGCATGCCATGATCTTCGTTTTCTGAATGTTGAGCTTTAAGCCAACTTTTTCACTCTCCACTTTCACTTTCATCAAGAGGCTTTTGAGTTCCTCTTCACTTTCTGCCATAAGGGTGGTGTCATCTGCATATCTGAGTTTATTGATATTTCTCCTGGCAATCTTGATTCCAGCTTGTGCTTCTTCCAGCCCAGCGTTTCTCATGATGTACTCTGCATATAAGTTAAATAAACAGGGTGACAATATACAGCCTTGACGAACTCCTTTTCCTATTTGGAACCAGTCTGTTGTTCCATGTCCAGTTCTAACTGTTGCTTCCTGACCTGCATACAGGTTTCTGAAGAGGCAGATCAGGTGGTCTGGTATTCCCATCTCTTTCAGAATTTTCCACAGTTTATTGTGATCCACACAATCAAAGGCTTTGGCATAGTCAATAAAGCAGAAATAGAAGTGGAACTCTCTTCCTTTTTCCATGATCCAGTGGATATTGGCAATTTGATCTCTGGTTCCTCTGCCTTTTCTAAAACCAGCTTGAACATGTGGAAGTTCATGGTACACGTTTTGCTGAAGCGTGGTTTGGATAATTTTGAGCATTACTTTACTAGTGCTTAATAAATGTTTGCTCACTTATTTATTAAAAAATGTATTTATAGAGCTTTATACCTAGTAATCTTCAATGCTCCAGGGATAGAGTGATGTGTGTTCAGTCGTTTAGACGATTTTACTAGGTAAATGACAGAGATGCCACTCTGTTACCAGTACCTATTTAAGTTCTTAGAATGATCATTAGGTGATAATGATGCTTATTCCTAGTACTGTCTCTACATGTTTTGGTAACATCATGTAATACAAACCTGGTAAAGTAATAACAGAAGAGAGTTCATAGGAGACATTGAAGATGGTGCTACCTAAGCATGGCTTTGGAGCTGAATCCTAGAATGCCCTCCCTTTGTCTCACTTTGAGGAAAAAAAAGGTTTTGAGTCACCTTCCCTTCTTATTGCCCTCTTACTGCAGAAGGACAGCAATGGTCAATGAAGTAATTATACAGGTACAAAAGAACTAATCATTAAAACTGTTCTCCTGTTAACTTTGTATATGTGTGCTCAGTTGTGTTGAACTCTTTGTGACCCCATGGACTGTAGCCTGCCAGGCTCCTCTGTTTATAGGATTTCCTAGCAAGAATACTGGAGGGGTTGCCATTTTCTACTCCAGGAAATCTTTCTGACCCAGAGATCAAACCCACGTCTCTTGCATCTTCTGCAATGACAGGCAGATTCTTTACCACTGCACCATCTGGGAAGCCCAGGATAGATTGAACTGATCAATAAAATATGTGGAAAACTTTAGCCCTCCTGGAGCTTAAGGGCTTCCCTTGTGGCTTAGCTGGTAAAGAATCTGCCTGCAATGCAGGAGATCTGGGTTTGATCTCTGGGTTGGGAAGATGCCCTAGAGAAAAGAAAGGCTACCCACTCCAGTATTCTGGCCTAGAGAATTCCATGGACTGTATAGTCCATGCAGTTGTAAAGAGTCAGACACAATTGAGCGACTTGCAGTTTTCCAGAAGCTTAAAATCTATTATTGAAAGATTAAATTATATTTGGAATTTATTACATCAAGGAAACAAGTGACAGAATAAGGAACACATACAAATCAGTTTGAAGAGTTACTTAGGTACAATCGTGAGAAATGATAAAAGCAAAGGGTAAACCAAAAAACTCAAACAAATAAAAAAAAAGGAAGCTGAAAGTGGCAGAGACCGTAACGTGGGGAAAAAAATGGGAAGAAGGGAGAAGAGGGGATGACACTTATATTTCTGTTTAAACCATATAAAATTTAATCTAATTACAGTCACATTTCTAATTATATATGAGAAGGAAATGACAAACCACTGCAGTATTCTTGCCTGGAAAATCCAATAGACAGAGTTGCCTGGTAGGCTACAGTTCATGGGTTGCAAGAGTCAGACACAACTTAGTGACTAAATCACCACCACCCCATATACTATGTATCTATCTATCTATCTAGATATGTATATTCCAAAAAATAGAATATTTATTTCTTTTTGCTGAGAATAAGGTAATATGGGCTTGAATATGGGATGAAATATTACGGAGATACTTCTTTATGTCCAAAAACAATCGCACAAATTGAAGTCACCATGGAAAACTAACAATAATACTGCAAAATATAGGGTAAGACCTATAGAAAGAGCTGTATACATGGAAAATTACAATGAGATTTTTTTATGGAGTAGGTTTCCTTTCAGTTGAGGTGTCAAATTTATAAATTATGTTATTTTCATATTTTTATTATGTAAATTCTTTGGAATTATATAGACATGTTTTAAAATATTAAAAGACCATGCACATAGAATGTTCATATTACTCAATGCAATTACTGAATATTATAATGCTCATCATGCTATCCAATGTAATAGACTTATTTTGCAGATGAAGAATCTGAGGTTCAGAAAGATTAAATATCTTGCCTGAATTTACACAGCTGGACAGTAGCAGTTTAGGGACTAGAACTCAGAGTTGATCAGATTCTTCCCAGCTAAACTATGACTAAACTATGGACATTTAAAGAGAATTTAAAAAATGACATGATGAGCTATAAATTCATGAGAATGCAGATGGTAAATAGCAGGATAAAGTATGTACAGAGGATATGAAATTTAAGGCCCTGGAGATCCATAACACCAGACTATAATCCCTCCTGTATATTTCCAGTACATTCTTGTTTATGCTATGCTACATCACTTCAGTCGTGTCCGACTTTGTGTGACCCCATAGACGGCAGCCCACCAGGCTCCCCTGTCCCTGGGATTCTCCAGGCAAGAACACTGGAGTGGGTTGCCATTTCCTTCTCCAATGCATGAAAGTGAAAAGTGAAAGTGAAGTTGCTCAGTCCGGTCCGCTCTTAGCGACCCCATGGACTGCAGCCTACCAGGCTCCTCCATCCATGGGATTTTCCAGGCAAGAGTACTGGAGTGGGGTGCCATTGCCTTCTTGTTTAGGTTGACACAACTGAACATTACGCCTTCTGTAGTTTTGTTTCAGAATGATGAGCCTGTGAACAAAATGCTTATTGTTGATATATCCTAAGTGAGCACTTCATGATTAAGGGGCAAAAGGATCAGGGTATTAAATCTTTAAAAGGTTCACTTTATGTATGGTAAAAATTTGTGTGTATTTATATACACCCATACACTTAATTTACCTACTTCTTTAGTAAATATTTGGGCTTCTCTGGTGGCTCAGAGTAAGGTGGGAGACCTAGGTTTGATCCCTGAGTTGGGAAGATTCCCTAGAGAAGGAAATGGCAACCCACTCCAATATTCCTGCCTGGAGAATCCCATGGATGAAGAAGCCTGGTGGGCTACAGTCCACAGGGTCCCAAAGAGTTGGCGGACATGACAGAGAGACTTCACTTTCACTTACTTTAGTAAATATTTAATGTATAGATTTTATGTGAAATGTGCAATGTTACACCTTGGCATATATTTATGGAGAAACCAATAGAAAAAAATTACATGCAATGGAAATGAAGAGCATGGTAATTATGGTAAGAGGGTAAATATAAGGAGCTATAATAGGATAATCAGGGCCTGATCATGGAGGAGCTCACAAGTCACTTTAGAGAACTAAACAGTCATAGACCCACCCCACAGAGAGAAACAGTGCCAACATTAGAAAATGTTGCTATTCATTTTCTTATGATTACACGTGTGCACTAGTTGTTTACATACTTGGATGATGATGTATACAGAGTTTCAGGGCCTGCAGTCCTTACAATACTGTCAGCATTATTCTCATTCACTAAACTTAATATTCTGCCTTATGGGCATAGTACATTTGTTGACTATTTATTCTTGGTAATTTAGGATATTTACACATTTCATTATTATACTTAATGCATGATTATACACCCATATACTATTTCTATATGTTTTATCTTTCTTAAGATACTAATATCAGTCAGTTCAGTTGCTCATTCATGTCCAGCTCTTTGCAACCCCATGAACTGCAGCACACCAGGCCTCCCTGTACATCACCAACTCCTGGAGTTCACTCAAACTCATGTCCATTGAGTCAGTGATGCCATCCAACCATCTCATCCTCTGTCATCCCCTTCTCCTCCCGCATTCAATCTTTCCTAGCATCGAGTCTTTCAAATGAGTCAGTTCTTTGCATCAGATGGCCAAAGTATTGGAGCTTCAGCTTCCATATCAGATATTAATATACCTAGTGTATTAAAAGGACATAGTAATTTTAAGGTACTGGAAGCACATTGCCATATAATTTTGTAGTTTTCCTATAGTGATATGGAGTTCTTACCAAATTATATTCTAAGCTGACATAATTATTACCATTTACCAAAGAAAATCTTAGGAAAAAAAAGTCCAACTTAATTACAAGAAAATTACCTATCATTGTTTAAATTTTCATTTGTCTGAAATTTAGCAAGAATTAAATTATTTCTTTTTTCAGCAGTGCTCCATGGTGTGTGGGATCTTAGTTTCCCAGCCAGGGATCAAACTTGCCCCCCTGCACTAAAAGATCGGGAAGTCTTAACCACTGGACTGCCAGGGAAAACTCAAGATTGAAATTCTTTTTTAATGAATATTAGGTAATAGTATCTCTTCTAAGTAAGGATTGACAGCTCATCCTTTGCCCATTTTCAGTTCAGTCACTCAGTCGTGTCCGACTCTTTGCGATCCCATTAACTGCAGCACGCCAGGCTTCCCTGTCCATCACCAACTCCTGGAGCCTACTCAAACTCATGTCCATCGTGTCAGTGATGCCATTCAACCATCTCATCCTCTGTCATCCCCTTCTCCGCCCACCTACAATCTTTCCTAGGGTCTTTTCGAATGAGTCGGTTCTTTGCATCAGGTGGCCAAACTACATTTTACCATGGTCTGTTCTTCACATGGACTTCCCTGGTGGCTCAGACAATAAAGTATCTGCCTACAATGTAAGAGACCTGGGTTTGATCCCTGGGTCAGGAATATCCTCTGGAGAACTAGCTACTCACTCCAGTATTCTTTCCTAGAAAATTCCATGGACAGAGGAGACTGGTGGGTTACAGTCCATAGGGTCACAAAGAACTGAATATGACTGAATGACTAACAAATATTTTATCATTTTAATTCTTCACTTGTATCTTACCTAGCTTGTTACTTTTTATCATTTTATTTATAAAGACTTTGATATATGAAATCTCTATTAAACTCATCTGTTATTTGCTTTGTAATTTATTTTTATATGATTCTCTATTCATCTATACTTAATTTTTTTAAGATGTTATGCTTGTATTTACTTGGTTAATAACTTGGGATTTATTTCAGGGTATTTTCTTAGTTGAAAATTAACTTTAAATATTTTAAACAATAATTTTCCCTCAAAACATTTTATTCAATGATTTATAATTTTCCTATTGATCTTAGATGTGTTCTTTATCCTATATTAAATTTCTCTGTATATTAAGAACTTTTTTTCAAGGCTCTTTTGTTCCTTTAACCAGAAACTGTTTCTATCTTCTCTATGGAAATATAAATTAATTCCTAAAATATGAGCTAATTATTCATTAGTTGATTTTGATTAAATATACTTCTGTTTTAAGTGATACACCTGAGAATAATTTTGAAGAAAAAGCCATATACAAATGGAACAGCATGACATTTTTCATTTATATAAAACCTTCATTATCTAGCAACCAATATTTTTCATATAAAAGTACAATGCAGTGAACTTATAGATAGTATTATGAAAACTTGATACCACACTTTCTAAGAAAAGTTTTTACAGAGAAAATTAAGCAAAATTTTAGTGATGAAATTAAATCACAAGAAAAGTAATTAGTTCTTGAAAATGAAAATATGAAAATAAAGGGTTTTATGCAAAATCCAGCTCAGAAATAGAACCTGTATGCCATGTTTATGTGCTAAGTTTACAGAATGTGAGGTTTTGCTTGGTTTCTTTAAATGTCAAACATATGTAGTCTTCTTAGTTGTCAAATAATTAAGTAAAAATGATTTTTGTGTCTTTTGACCTTAAAATTAGAGTTATAAGTTAATATCCAAAAATACATAAACAGCTCACATAAATCAACATCAAAAAATAAACAACTCGATTAAAAAAATGAGCAGAAGACTTGAATAGACATTTTCCATAACAGGATATGCAGATGACTAATAGGCACATGAAAAGACATTCAATGTCACAAATCATCAGGGAACTGAAAATCAAAACCAGAATAAGATATCATCTCACACCTGTCAATCACTGTCCTCAAAAAGAACACAAATACAAAATGTTGGTGAGGATGTGGAGAAAACGGAACACATATACCCTGCTAGGGGGAATGTAAATAGGTTTAGCCACTGAAGAAAACAGCATGGAGGTTTCTCAAAAAAGTAAAAATAGGCCTACCATACGACCCAGCAATTCCAATCACAGGTAAAAAGAAAGAAATTTACACGCATCCCAATGTTCAAAACAGACCTATTTATAGTTGCCAAGATATAGAGGCAACCTAAATAAAATTTTGCCATTTGCAAAAGCATGGATGGACTTGGAGGATTTTATGGTAACAGAAATGTCAGACAAAGATAAACCCAAAGATAAATACCATCAAGTATCTGCCTGCAATGTAAGAGACCCGGGTTCGATCCCTGGGTCAGGAATATCCCTCGGAGAATGTGCTACCCACTCCAGTATTCTTCCCTAGAAAATTCCATGGACAGAGGAGCCTGGTGGGCTACTGTGCATGGGGTCACAAAGAGTTGGACATGACTGATTCTACATGATGATACATGTAGAATCTAAAAAATTGCAACTAATGAATATAACAAAAAGAAACAGACTAATAGAGAACAAATTAGTGGTTACCAATGGGGAGGAGACAGGTGGGGAGGTGCAATATAAGGGTAGGGGATTAAAAGGTATGAACTATTATGCATAAAAAAGCTACAAGGATAAGCACAGGGGATATAGCCAGTAAATTTTACCATATTATACCATACCAGTATATTTTACCATAACTATAAATGGAGCATAATAACCTTTAAAATTGTTATCATTATATTATATAACTAACATTAATATATAGCATTGCACATACTATACATAAATAAAAAAATAACACTATAATTTTCCCTACAAAATCAAGTTCCTATTAGGGTAACTCTTCCCATACTCTACCTCTGGTGCCTCACAATGGACTTAAGTTACATGAAGGCAAGTATATGACTTCATGCCCACCTCTGAAACTGTGAGCTACCACAAAGGAGGAAAAATAAAACTATGGAAGTAGAAAATAAATTTTAAATTAATAACAGAAATGAAAAATTGGGACATTTGTAGAGAAGAGCTTAGAGAACGATAGTTCTAGATCATAGTACAAAAATGATGAGTTTGTCTTAAAAGATCATTAAAACTTTAATTCTTAATATGTAAAGAAAATAGACATATCAAGGACGTATCATTAAAAAAAGGTCTATCATAATTTAATGCATTTAGGTTACTTCTTGCATTTCACCTAGCATTATGAATTCCTTTTTTATTCAGAAAATTAGAGTAAAAATTACATTATATAAAATTTTAAAAAATCTCCAATATATAAATAAAGTAATCTAACTAGAATGTTTACTGATGGTTTCCTATCTTAAATAAAGTGTTATGATGCAGAGAAAGAGACCGTCTAGCTCTTGAAGTGCAACTTATTTTTTTGTATTTTCTTCTTTAATAGGCTAATAGGCAGAGGGAAGATTTTAGGCAAAATTCATGAAAGACAGGCTTCCCAGGTGATGCCAATGGTAACGATCTAGCATGGCAATGTCGGAGACGTAAGAGATGAGGGTTCAGATCCCTGGATCGGGAAGATCTCCTGGAAGAGGGCACGGCAACTTATTCTAGTATTCTTGCCTGCAGAATTCCATGGACAGGGGAGCTTGGAGGGCTACAGTCCAGGGGGTCACAAAAGAGTAGGACATGACTGAAGCAACTTAGCACGCATACACAAAGAAGACCATCCTAAAAGAGTCAGTGAAAATATACAAGAAAATTGGAATTATTGCTTAGATATATTTGAAATGGGATAAAAATGGCATTTATTTGTAACATAAAATATATTTATACAAATAGTATAACATTTATAAATTCATCTTGACTGAAGACATGTAGCTGAATTATACATTCTCTTGAGATTCTTTAAGGCATATGAAAATTGTCACCTTATAAGTATATAATATGGGCTGGCAGCAGTTAGGGTAATAAAATTCAGATGGTGGAAAATATTTTAGGACATAATTTTACATGTCAGTTATCTTTAAATTTAAAAATATAATTAAGTAGTACTTCAAATAGAGTTTAATTGTTCTGCTCTTAATACAACTATCTCACATCTTGAAAAACAGCTAAATAAAAACCAACTCAAAACTGTTCAGCACATTTCTTATAACAACAGAAAGAGGAACCTAGTCCCAATTTCTAGGAATCTAAATGGTCAAATCATATCTACAACTGACCACCATGGTTATCTTGAAGAAAAGTAATCAAAAAACTTTAAAATATAAAATTATAAGATAGGACATAAATATCAAGCCTATCAAAATATAATTCAAACTCATAGAAAGTAGTCGATTATTCACTATTTATATAAAGAAGCCTTGAAACAGGAAGTCAAGAGAGGACATCAATTCACACAGAATTTTTGTAAAGTAAAGGGTAATCATATCTTAGAGATATAGCGAATCAGCAGAAGAGTAAAATAAGCTGTTTAAAGACAAAACAAAACAGAATGACCAGGATATGTCTATCCACATATTATAGATACATTTATTATCCTTGGAATATTATTTATTTGCTTTAATGAGATATTACTTAAGATATGAGCTAGATAAGAATTTGAAAAAAATGAATACAAGTAATTCAGTGAGCCAAGCTATAATTATTTTGAAGGAAAAAAGCACGTTTTTGTCTTAGGGTACACTTTAGAAGTGACTTAGTACAATATAGAGCTATGGAATTTATATTTAGGTCTATTAGAATTGCAAAATAATTAGAACAGCTTTAGGCAAATTATGGAGCCATCTTTCAATTTTTTTTTGTTTTTTATCTTTTATAACTAAAAGCTTTGCTTACTGTATGACAGAATAAATATATGGTCAAACATCTAGTCTCTCTTTCATAGAAATAGAAAAATGAAATGTCAATATTTACCACCTATCACATCACTATTTTATCATTTATTACTTTATACATATTTTAAGGACTTGCATGCTAAGTAATATTTTAGGCACTCAGTATTCAAAAATGTATACTGAATCAGATATATGCTTAATTTTATCTTTTTTTTTTAGTTAAGCTCTAAAGAATTTTAAGGAATGAAAGACTGCTCCGTAGTAGACACCACATTTCAAACATTCTAACACGCGCTTGCTTTTCACTACATGGCACACATCACAGTACTTGGCACATCACAGTTACTGAACATAGTTGTTTTCTGACTAACATATAGAGGTAAATGGGAAAAACAATGACATCACTATTTTGTAAAATGCGTTCAGGATAGATTTCAAGAGTCTGCTTGACTTTTTCGGCTGCATGGTTCTATAATCCTGCTTAGAGTATAATGCTTGGCTACTGCCATCTTGAAATTCTTAATAATTTTATCTTTAATTCATATTTTGTAAGCAAAGTCTGATGGGGCAACTGGGAGCTTGACACTCTGGCTTTCTCATTCATCCCATGCAGGCAGCCAACAGTTTCTGGCAAGGAGATTTAAAGACCTTTAGAGTTCTCCCTTGCACTCTGGGTTGGGAAGCCCTGGGAATCTGGAGGTGTCATCAATCTCCCTACAACTATCCCTGTGCAGAGGGAAGGTCTCTGGACTGGATCAGTGCCTGGGGACACCCTTCCTAATTCTTTCCAAGGTTTTGAGTCTGTCTTATATTTGTCTGTCCTGGTCTGCTTGAGATACCGTTGGGGACTGGAGATACCAAATGGTGCAGGACTTTAGGAAAAAAACTGTGCTGTACTCTGACTTCACATGAGTTAGATGCTCTTATCTTTACATTTAAAAGTAGCATTGAGCAATATAAAGATGAATGGTAAAGTTTACGCTAGTAATTTGAAATTTACTTTTTCTTTACTTGGACATTAAATGGCAAATAAAAAAGTACCATGACAAGTTGAGAGAGAGAGAGAAATTGCAGAAGGAAAAAGCTTTATATTTTAGTACCTTTAATGGCCCTTTTTTTCCCCTGCTTTTTGAACAAAGGGTCCTGCAGTTTCATTTTTCACTGGGCATCACAAATTATGTAGCTGGAACTGACTGTTTTAGAATCCAAACCAAATAGAAAAGTGCTGAGGAATACATGGAAGAAAAAAAAAACTACTTAAACACGTTATATGGAATTTCAGTGTGATTAAAAGGTCAGCAATTAGTTTTCAATCTTTACAAACTATTTATTAAATATTAGACACTTCACATTTTAACTAATTTATCAGAATATTCTATCAAACTTGAAAGTCTTTTAGTTTCACTTTTACACATTATTTTTAAAAAATATTTATTAATATTTACTTTGAAATAAAAAGGACTTTTAGAAAATATCCCTTCCCCCAAACGAAAATCTATTTTTTAAGAGTAACTACATTTGAATCAATAATCCAGTTATCCAAATCAGTCAGTCTGTTATGCAGGCAGTTAAGTTAATGGAGTTAAATTGGCATCCCTTTTTAAAACAAAGAATTGCATTGAAAATGAGCAAACAATGTGTGGGATATTTGCTCTACCATAAAGTAGAGCCTTACATCACATGACAGTCATAGATTATGCAAAATGTGGTCAGATTGCACTTATTTTCACTACTGATCAGGTTTATTTTTTATAGGATTTAAAATATTTTACTTAAAAAGTTCTATTACTATTTTTCAATTTATACGGAGAAATGCCATTAAATTGTTAATTTGGTATTAGCGGTATCAACATAGCAATAAGATCTTATTATTTTATGCTAAAGAAAACATTTAGTCACCTTTCTGAAAAACTGCACAAATAAGAATTTCTTAGAGAAACTTGATGACTCTAAAAGTCAACTGCATAAAATCAAGTTTAGGATTAAGCATATTTCTCTAGCAATGTACAATCACCAAAAACCCCCATTATTGCTATTAAAGGATGGTTTAGTGTTGATAAAAACTTTTTGTTAAAAATTCTAAGAACAGCAGCAGAAGACTTAGTAAGCAAGAAATTCAATATGCACTAATGAATACATGTCTAATAATACTTTCTAGTAGCTTTTGAGGCAAATTCCTGGTTAAATTTAAGGCTTTGCCCTTTTGTTTCGCACTGCCTGGAATATTATTTTATATTCAGGCTTTCTCCTTAAACTCATGATCTGCTGGAGTATTACAATATCAAGAGAGGTGTTTTTGGTTTCCCTATGTAAAATGTCCCTCTCCCATCACCTCCAAATCTCTTAGTCTGTTTAGTTTTTCTTTATGGGACATATCACGACTTGACACAAAAATACGTTCTGAACAAAGGGACACTGTTAGCAGTTTGCATTGTTCCTTTATTGCTATATCTTTAGCATACTGAATTGTTTCTGGCAGATAGTAAGTATTCAAGAAATATTTTTGAGTGAATGAAATAATTAACTGAAACGATCTCCAATTTCTGTTAACGCAGTTAACTGAGATTTATTAGGTTATAAGCAATGTAGATCGAGGATGAAAGTGTGTGTTAGTCGCTCAGTCGTGTCTAACTCTTTGCGACCCTATGAACTGTAGCCCACAGGGTTCTGTGTTCATGGAATTTTCCAGGCAAGAATGCTGGAGTGGGTTGCCATTCCCTTCTCCAGGGGATCTACCCTGACCCAGAGATCAAACCCAAGTCTCCTGCATTGCAGGCAGACATTTTACCATCTGACCTACTAGGGAAGCTCAGAGATTGAGCATGCTGCTGCCACTGCTGCTAAGTCGCTTCAGTCGTGTCCGACTCTGTGCGACCCCATAGACGGCAGCCCACCAGGCCCCGCCATCCCTGGGATTCTCCAGGCAAGAACACTGGAATGGGTTGCCATTTCCTCCTCCAATGCATGAAAGTGAAAAGTGAAAGTGAAGTCGCTCAGTCGGGTCTGACGCTTAGCAACCCCATGGACTGCAGCCTACCAGGCTCCTCTGTCCATGGGATTTTCCAGGCAAGAGTACTGGAGTGGGGTGCCATTGCCTTCTCCTGAGATTGAACATAGGCTTAGGCAAATAACACATCATACTCGTTCTCAAGATGCTTATATATTGGTCAAACTATGATATATAAAATATGATTATGATCCAGTGAGAGAGATGCATATGTGCTACTATTCACAAATGACTGGAAGCAGTTCATTTTCTAAACTTGCTGACTGAAAGCTGAGCCACTTAACAACTTCAAGAAACTCATTGCTAAGGTCTAAGAGCCTTTTCTATACCATTCATTTTCTCAAAAGATGAATGCCAAAAAGACACTAGACTTGAGAGCAATTGGATGTTTCCCAGGACTAAACACAAAGTTTACAATTACTTGGATTCCTCAATTTCAATATTTGGCTGGACCATAAAGTTACTTAGTTATGTTTAGCTAGGCCGACATTTCAATTACCTTCCGTGCATAAAATACTTAGAATACTTCTCAGAAGAAGAATACTTTTCTTAAGAAATAGGAAAATTTTATCCGTCAATATAAAGTGTCTGTGGCTTTTGAATATGTGATTTTTTTCAGTTTAAGAAATATGAAAAATATAATATGATAGTATTACTCAGCTTAAATTATAGTTATTGATTTTATTATTTTTTAACTTATGCCACTATCTTATATTCAGTGTATCTTTCAGTTCAGTTCAGTCCCTCAGTCGTGTCCGACTCTTTGCGACCCCATGAATTGCAGCACACCAGGCCTTCCTGTCCATCACCAACTCCCAGAGTTCACTCAGACTCACGTCCATCGAGTCAGTGACGCCATCCAGCCATCTCATCCTCTGTCGTCCCCTTCTCCTCCTGCCCACAATCCCTCCCAGCATCGGAGGCTTTTCCAATGAATCAACTCTTCGCATGAGGTGGCCAAAGTAGTGGAGTTTCAGCTTTAGCATCATTCCTTCCAAAGAAATCCCAGGACTGATCTCCTTCAGAAAGAACTGGTTGGATCTCCTTGCAGTCCAAGGGACTCTCAAGAGTCTTCTCCAACACCACAGTTCAAAAGCATCAATTCTTCGGCACTCAGCTTTCTTCACAGTCCAACTCTCACATCCATACATGACTACTGGAAAAACCATAGCCTTGACTAGACAGACCTTTGTTGACAAAGTAATGTCTCTGCTTTTGAATATGCTATCTAGGTTGGTCATAACTTTCCTTCCAAGGAGTAAGCGTCTTTTAATTTCATGGCTGCAGTCACCATCTGCAGTGATTTTGGAGCCCCAAAAAATAAAGTCTGACACTGTTCCCACTGTTTCTCCATCTATTTCCCATGAAGCAGTGGGACCGGATGCCATGATCTTCGTTTTCTATGTTGATCTTTAAGCCAACTTTTTCACTCTCCGCTTTCACATTCATCAAGAGGCTTTTGAGTTCCTCTTCACTTTCTGCCATAAGGGTGGTGTCATCTGCATATCTGAGGTGATATTTCTCCCGGCAATCTTGATTCCAGCTTGTGCTTCTCCAAGTCCAGCGTTTCTCATGATGTACTCTGCATATAAGTTAAATAAGCAGGGTGACAATATACAGCCTTGATGTACTCCTTTTCCTATTTGGAACCAGTCTGTTGTTCCATGTCCAGTTCTAACTGTTGCTTCCTGACCTGCATACAAATTTCTCAAGAGGCAGGTCAGGTGGTCTGGTATTCCCATCTTTTTCAGAATTTTCCACAGTTTATTGTGATCCATACAGTCAAAGGCTTTGGCATAGTCAATAAAGCAGAAATAGATGTTTTTCTGGAACTCTCTTGCTTTTTCCATGATCCAGCAGATGTTGGCAATTTGATCTCTGGTTCCTCTGCCTTTTGTAAAACCAGCTTGAACATCTGGAAGTTCACGGTTCACATATTGCTGAAGCCTGGCTTGGAGAATTTTGAGCATTACTTTACTAGCGTGTGAGATGGGTGCAATTGTGTGGTAGTTTGAGCATTCTTTGGCATTGCCTTTCTTTGGGATTGGAATGAAAACTGACCTTTTCCAGTCCTGTGACCACTGCTGAGTTTTCCAAATTTGCTGGCATATTGAGTGCAGCACTTTCACAGCATCATCTTTCAGGACTTGAAATAGCTCAACTGGAATTCCATCACCTCCACTAGCTTTGTTCATAGTGATGCTTTCTAAGGCCCACTTGACTTCACATTCCAGGATGTCTGGCTCTAGGTCAGTGATCACAGCATATAAAACTTTTATATTGATTTCTTTTGTTTTGAATAAACTTGCATAGAGTTTTGGAGAAGGAAATAACAACCTAGTGCAGTATTCTTGCCTAGATAATCCCGTGTACAGAGCAGCCTGGTGGGCTGCTTTCTGTAGGGTCACACAGAGCCAGACACAAATGAAGTGACTTAGCGTGCATGCATGCATTGGAGAAGGAAATGGCAACCCACTCCAGTATTCTTGCCTGGAGAATCGCAGCAACAGAGGAGCTTGGTGGGCTGCTGTCTATGGGGTTGCACAGAGTCGGACAAGACTCAAGCGACTTAGCAGTAGCAGCAGCACAGAGTTTAGAAAAAAATATTCACTGTCAAGAATTTTGAAAACATAGTGAGGATTAGGAGGAATATTCAGACATAAATAAATTAAAATACAGATATAAAGATGAATGATGTTTTCAATGTCCCTAATTACCTACTCTAGCAATGTGCAAAAGGTTGCTATTTGGAATAGATTATATTTTCAGAATGCAGTGAACTGTAAATCAAACAGACATCTCAAGTTTATAAAAAATGGAGACTTATGTTGATTAAATTTATTTTCAAAGTCAGTTCAATTAATTATTCCTGCCTGAGCACATATATGAATCTTCAAACAAAATTAAGCCTAAAGCAAGACCTATATAGAATAGTCGCCCAATGGCAGAGATAGGAGGGTTGAATATACATTTTAAGAAGTCAGATGATTGGAAAAATTGCTTCTGACAATAAATGCTTTAAAGACCCTTTAGCAAATATCAGCAGAATTGGTTTGTAATTTAGCACATCTTTCACTTTAATTGGAGGCTAATTACTTTACAATATTGTATTGGTTTTGTCATACATGTCTTTTACCTTGAACATGATCCCTTAAGGTTTTTGCACATGTCAGGATATCTACAAACACAATTTGTTTCAGGCTGACTATACATGATTAACATTTTCCTTTACTGTCTATGACCTGAATAATTCCTTTTACTAAATCACATATCTTTGTTTTTCTATCATGCACTGAAGATTAAAGTCAAATGTTTTCTAGGTGTTGCTTTCTTGTTTTGCTCTCTAAATGAACCGCCTTTAAGGACCATTTAAATAGACTATGAAAATAGAAGGTTGCAAATATAGCTTTTAGGGATTGTAGAAGTCAGTTAATTAAGGTTTATTGCTAAGATTTCTAATTATGAGAGTCATAGCTTTAAATCTATAATCTTATTTATCCAACTAGAATCAGTATAATCAAGGAACGTTTCTCCTAACTACAGCTAAAGTAGTTCTAAGTGATTTGGGGAAAAAAATTTTTTTAAATTTCTTTAATTGTAAACAGTAAACAATTAAGCAAAGGTTGTTTAATGTGGTTTACTTAATATTTCTTAAGTATGAGAATGTGTGTGTGTGTGTGTGTGTGTGTATTTAACTACGGGCTTCCCTGATGGCTCAGCAGGTGAAGAATCTGCCTGCAATGCAGGAGACACAGAAGATGCAGGTTTGATCCCTGGGTTGGGAAGATCCTCTGGAGGAGGAAATGGCAACCCATTCCAGTATTCTTGCCTGGAGAATTCCATGGACAGAGGAGCCTGGCAGGTTACTGTCCATGGGGTCACAAAGAGTTGGACAATGATTGAGAGACTAAGAACAATTAACTACATGAAAGAAAAGGCCATTTGATGCAAATTTCCTCTTTATCCTCATGTTCTACACTGCACACATAGAGTAGTAAAAACATAATGCAACTGTCTATATTTTTCAGTCTGTTTCAATTTATTTCCTAATTGTACTAAGTCAGCTCAAGTACAGCATTATTATTCTGTTGATTTTCTTTTACCCAACCTGTGGCCCTGATGATGCATTAGTCACTTCTGCTAAATGGCTGTTCTCCTAAGTTGTCTTGGCTATTTTGTAGACTCCAACCTATTTCTCCAAATCTTAAGTTAACTGTTCATTCCATCCACAGGTCCTACTGTACTTCTGCAATATACCAACGTCTTCAACCTTCTTGGGTATATTAGCCCTCAGGGCTTAATTCCTCAACTGCTCGATCTTCACTTGGTTCCTTCTACTCAGTATTCTTTCCCTTCTCCTGGCTTCATCTGGCTTATGCACATCCCATTCATCTTTCAGAACATAATTTAACACTGTTTCCTCAGAAAGACCAGACCTTATCCTCCAGACCTGAATAATACATGCTTTCAGAGAACCTGATGTTCTCCTTGGTGGGGTTTATCACAGTACTAATTATGCATTTGTCAAATTATTTATTATCTACCTCTCACGGAATTCATAAGAGCTTTCTCACCACTGTACATATACTGAATAAGTTAAAGGCTTTGAATAGCTCTATCATTTTTCTATGGTGTGAAAACAATAATATGTAACTTATGAGTAATGAGACAAAGAATTTACTGTGGTCTCCTCAGTCCAATAAAATTGTAATGTGCCATCCTGTAACTTTGTACAGCACCTCTTGAGTCGCTTCAAAGAAAATTTCCAAAGATACCCAAGTAGAATGATGGGAAGTCCCTCCCTCTATTAGGATTAGTAACATTGTTGTCTTATCAAGGCTGGCACACAATGATGACAGCTCAAGTTTGGTTGTGGGACATCTCAGTTTCTATAAGCTCCTTTTTCATTCCAGCACTAGGATCTGACCCCTTCTGATATGAAAAGATTTAACTGATACAGCACAGACTGAATTATTTCATAATGTTACCCCTGACTAGAGTATTTGCATTTTTAAAGATGTGGTTTTCTAACATCAGAATTTCAGACACAAGAAAAGAAGACCTTCTTTTTGTCTCTTAAAATTATGACATTGATATAGTGGTTCATACAAATAAAACTGGCAATAATATTTTATAAAATATATATGTGGAACTTGATGTACTTTTCAAACAAAATTTAAATATATTTTGATTTTTCATTAAAACTTATATCTAAAACAAAGTAGAAGTAAATGAATAATAAATGTTTCTGAATAGTCTTCTCAAAGATAATCCTCTTCCAGAAAGTTTAGTTTCAATATATGGATACTACATCTTGTTCCATAACTAATATAATTTCTGTCCTTATAGCAATACAGTTTTAATGAATTCTTTCATTTTCAAAGTGAGAAATAGTTTTTACCCTGCCTTCTGCTACATTAGAAAAATAGTCAATATGAACTCTCTTCTAATACTAGAACAAAAGACTATTATATGTATGTATAATGTATGAAATTATATAAAGATATTTACAAACATATTTGATTTAAAGTGATATATTGTTCCGAGAGGAGATACCCCATGTCCGAGGCCAGGGGCAGAAGCCTGGAGGACCCATGCCCGAGGGGCGGCAGCCAAGAGGAGTTACCCCACATCCAAGGTCAGAGGCAGCAGCTGAGAGTGCCAGGCTGCGATAGCACAGGAACGGCTGACAGGAGCTACCCCATGCCCGAGGCCAAGGGCAGCAGCCAGGAGGAGCAACACCACCTCCAAGGAGCTGTGGTTGCGCGGGCACAGAAGGGCCTAGAGGAGCTATTCCATGTTCAAGGTCAGGAGTGGGGGGTGGTGAGGAGATAACCCTCGTCCAAGGTAAAGAGCAGCAGCTGTGCTTTGCTGGAGCAGCCGTGAAGAGATTCCCCATGTCCAAAGTAAGAGAAAGCCAAGTAAGGTGGTAGGTATTGCAAGAGGGCATCAGAGGGCAGACACACTGAAACCATACTCACAGAAAACTAGTCAATCTAACCACACTAGGACCACAGTTTTGTCTAACTCAGTGAAACTAAGCCATGCCCTGTGGGGCCACCCAAGACAGGCGGGTCGTGGTGGAGAGATCTGACAGAAATGTGGTCCACTGGAGAAGGGAATGGCAAACCACTTCAGTATTCTTGCCTTGAGAACCCCATGAACAGTATGAAATGGAAAAATGATAGGATACTGAAAGAGAAACTCCCCAGGTCAGTAGGTGCCCAATATGCTACTGGAGATCAGTGGAGAAATAACTCCAGAAAGAATGAAGGGCTGGAGCCAAAGCAAAAAAACAATACCCAGCTGTGGATGTGACTGGTGATAGAAGCACGGTCTGATGTTGTAAAGAGCAATATTGCATAGGAACCTGGAATGTCAGGTACATGAATCAAGGCAAATTGGAAGTGGTAAAAAAAGGAGATGGCAAGAGTGAACGTCTACATTCGAGGAATCAGCGAACTAAAATGGACTGGAATGTGTGAGTTTAACTCAGATGAGCATTATATCTACTACTGTGGGCAGGAATCCCTTAGAAGAAATGGAGTAGCCATGATGGTCAACAAAAGAGTCTGAAATGCAGTACTTGGATGCAATCTCAGAAACGACAGAATGATCTCTGTTCATTTCCAAGGCAAACCATGCAATATCACAGTAATCCAAGTCTATGCCCCAACCAGTAACGCTGAAGAAGCTGAATGGTTCTATGAAGACCTACAAGACCTTTTAGAACTAACATCCAAAAAAGATGTCCTTTTCATTATAGGGGACTGGAATGGAAAAGTAGGAAGTCAAGAAACACCTGGGGTAACAGGCAAATTTGGCCTTGGAATATGGAATGAAGCAGGGCAAAGGCTAATAGAGTTTTGCCAAGAGAACGCACTGGTCATAGCAAACACCCTCTTCCAACAACACAAGAGAAGACACTATACATGGACATCACCAGATGGTCAACACTGAAATCAGATTGATTATATTCTTTGCAGCCAAAGATGGAGAAGCTCTATACAGTAAGCATAAACAAGACCAGGAGCTGACTGTTGCTCAGATCATGAGCTCCTTATTGCCAAATTCAGACTTAAATTGAAGAAAGCAGGGAAAACCACTAGGCCATTCAGGTGTGACCTAAATCAAATCCCTTATGATTATACAGGGGAAGTGAGAAATAGATTTAAGGGACTAGATCTGACAGAGTGCCTGAAGAACTATGGATGGAGGTTCATGACATTGTACAGGAGACAGGGATCAAGACCATCCCCATGGAAAAGAAATGCAAAAAAGCAAAATGGCTGTCTGAGGAGGCCTTACAAATAGCTGTGAAAAGAAGAGAAGCAAAAAGCAAAGGAGAAAAGGAAAGATATAAGCATCTGAATGCAAAGTTCCAAAGAATAGCAAGAAGAGAAAAGAAAGCCTTCCTCAGTGATCAATGCAAAGAAATAGATAAAAATAACAGAATGGGAAAGACTAGAGATCTCTTCAAGAAAATTAGACATACCAAGGGAATATTTCAAATATTCAAAATATGCAAAATTGGGCTCGATAAAGGACAGAAAAGGTATGGACCTAACAGAAGCAGAAGATATTAAGAAGAGGTGGCAAGAACACACAGAAGAATTATACAAAAAAGATCTTCACGACCAAGATAATCATGATGGTGTGATCACTCACCTAGTGCCAGACATCCTGGAATGTGAAGTCAAGTGGGCCTGAGGAAGCATCACTAAGAACAAAGCTAGTGGAGGTGATGGAATTCCAGTTGAGCTATTTCAAATCCTGAAAGATGATGCTGTGAAAGTGCTGCACTCAATATGCCAGCAAATTTGGAAAACTCAGCAGTAGCCACAGGACTGGAAAAGGTCAGTTTTCATTCCAATCTCAAAGAAAGGCAATGAAGAAGAATGCTCAAACTACGACACAGTTGCACTCATCTCACACGCTAGTAAAGAAATGCTCAAAATTCTCCAAGCCAGGCTTCAGCAATACATGAACTGTGAGCTTCCAGATGTTCAAGCTGGTTTTAGAAAAGGCAGAGGAACCAGAGATCAAATTGCCAACATCTGCTGGATCATGGAAAAAGCAAGAGAGTTCCAGAAAAAACATCTATTTCTGCTTTATTGACTATGCCAAAGCCTTTGACTGTGTGGATCACAATAAACTGTGGAAAATTCTTCAAGAGATGGGAATACCAGACCACCTGACCTGCCTCTTGAGAAACCTACATGCAGGTCAGGAAGCAACAGTTAGAACTAGACATGGAACAACAGACTGGTTCCAAATAGGAAAAGCAGTACGTCAAGGCTGTATATTGTCACCCTGTTTATTTAACTTATATGCAGAGTATATCATGAGAAACGGTGGGCTGGAAGAACCAAAAGCTGAAATCAAGATTGCTGGAAAATATCAATCACCTCAGATATGCAGATGACACCACTCTTATGGCAGAAAGTGAAGAGGAACTAAAAAGTCTCCTGATGAATGTGAAAGTGGAGAGTGAAAAAGTTGGCTTAAAGCTCAACACAGAAAATGAAAATCATGGCATCCGGTCCCATCACTTCATGGGAAATAGATGGGGAAACAGTGTGTTTCCCTAAACAGTGGAAACAGTGTCAGACTTTATTTTTCTGGGCTCCAAAATCACTGCAGATGGTGACTGCAGCCATGAAATTAAAAGACGCTTACTCCTTGGAGGAAAATTTATGACCAACCTAGATAGCATATTGAAAAGCAGAGACATTACTTTGCCAACAAAGGTCCCTCTAGTCAAGGCTATGTTTTTTCCAGTAGTCATGTATGGATGTGAGAGTTGGACTGTAAAGAAAGCTGAGCACCGAAGAATTGATGCTTTTGAACTGTGGTGTTGGAGAAGACTCTTGAGAGTCCTTTGGACTGCGAGGAGATCCAACCAGTCCATTCTGAAGGAAATCAGCCCTGGGATTTCTTTGGAAGGAATGATGCTAAAGCTGAAACTCCAGTACTTTGGCCACCTCATGGAAAGAGTTGACTCATTGGAAAGGACTCTGATGCTGGGAGTGGTTGGGGGCAGGAGGAGAAGGGGACAACAGAGGATGAGATGGCTAGATGGCATCCTGACTCATGGACATGAGTCTGAGTGAACTCCGGGAGTTGGTGATGGACAGGGAGGCCTGGCGTGCTGAGATTCATGGGGTCGCAAAGAGTCGGACACAACTGAGCGACTGAAGCGAACTGATTGTTTTTATTCTCAAACTTAATTATTTATACCTTATAGGTAGAACAGTTGTATTGGGTTATTTTTAATCAGGTAGCAGAAAAAAGGCTTAGAATTAATGTGCTAGTGTAGAGCAAAACAGAAGACCTAAATCTGTTTTATCTTGAAGACACATCTGAAACCATTCTGTTGATACTACAGGAATAATAATAATAAAAAAAGAAAACAGTAATTCCATTTTGAACAACCAAAAAGCAAATTCTATGATGTAGAACAATTTGTTACATGAAGGGGAATATTATATAGTAAATACGAAAATGGTGATTTTACAGTACTATTTGTTTGCTTTATTTATTAGATGTATTTCTGAAGAGCATCAGCAAAGTGAACTTATATTAGTTTGAATAAAATAGTCAAATCCATTTCAAATATATTTTTAGAATGCTAAAGTTTTCTTCCTGTGTTTTTTACAGGTTTATCAGTGTTTTTCTTTTAACTTCTTATTTTGCAACAATGATAGAGCCGTAGAAATTTACCAGAAAAAAAAAGTGTAGTGCAACTTCCCACATAGATTTTACCCAGCCTCCCCCAATGTTAACTACTTGCATAACTATAGTGCAATATCAAAACCAGAAACTGACATTTGGAAAATCCACAGGGCTCATGTGTGTGTGTGTCTGTCTGTGTGTGTGTGTGTGCGTGCATGTATATGCATTGAGTGCAACTCTTTGCAACTTATCATATATCTAACTTCATGTAACTACCACCATTATCACTACAAGGCTCACTCCTGATATTCCTTCACAGCCACATGAGCCCTGTAGATTTTCCAAATGTCAGTTTCCTGGTTTTGATGTTCCACTATAATTATGCCACCTAGTCTGTGGCATTTGTTATAGCAGACTCAGCAAATAAATATAGTGTAAAAGAATAGTTTTATCTGTATAAATTATCCTCATCTATATGTGTTCACATAAAATAATACTTTTTGCTATAAGACGATCCTTTCTGTAACAACATAATTTATGAATGCTTCTCAAAGGGAGTTTTTAAATCTCAAGTTTTCCTGGTATCATGCTTTGTGAAAAATTACATAATGGGGGGATTAAAGATAATATACTCTTATAAAAAGCATGGGACTCTTCATGCCTGACTATATTGCAGTAAAAATCTATAGTGTTAAAAGGGGCCATTTAGCTGAAATGAGTTTTTTTTTTTAAAAGACAGCTTATTTTTTACACAAAACTGCACCTAAACAACAGCATTTAGATACATTAATGGATATATTTGCTGTTCCTTTTAAGAGTGAATTATGGTTAGGCATGTTGGCTGCACTGTTTTTATAATATAGATATGAGTTATAATTAGTATAAATACTTACTATTTCCTTATTTGACAAGGAAAAGAGAGGGTTGCGTAAGTAGGGCAGCTGAATTTCAATTCATTTAGTAACCTTATTTATGTCTGATGTTTGTTGATAGGTTATATGAACTTGCTTATTAAGATATATCAGCATAGGATTATATGAAAAACATAATGCATAGCCATTAAAGACAAGGATTGTATCTAATTGGCAATACTAGTAAGTAATATCAAAAATATCTTTCTGCACCTTGGGAAACAGTAAGAACAACAATCAGTAAATCACCCCTATAATGTAGAGAGTGTGTAACTGCACCCCAGTTAATACAGGTCCACCAGGGATATTAAGCATCAAAATGGAATTATAGATCTGTTTTGAGAGAACAGCAGTAGAACTTACCATCTTGATCCGTGGTCACTGTAATAGCTGTGAATGGCTTGGGAGAAAAACTCAACTCAGAAACTCCATTCATGGCTTCTATTTCAAAGGTGTAATTCACGTGAGACACAAAGTCAAGTACTATCACGGAATTGTTGATCAGGCCAGTATGTCTTGGGATGAAGCGGAGTCCTCCACCACAGTCCTCACACTGGCTGGTGTCTAAGCCACATTTCTTACAGATTACACTGTATGTGAGGTCTTTTCTCCCTCCTGTGTCACTTGGTGGGCTCCATTCCAAAATAAGGGCCGTTTCATTGATGTTAAAAACCACATTCCTAGGAGCTGAAGGTGGCCCTAGAGAAAGCAATTAAAAAACAAATGTACATGTATAGGACAATGAATTATAGTGCTAACTTGAAAACGTCAATAATAAACATGTGCTGGTATTTTATATTAGTTTGAACTCTTTCTTCTGATGGAAGCCATAAAGAAAAATGGTTAAAAATATCTACATAAGTTTAGTAAGAGTGGAGTCTTAGGGGTGAAGATGGTCTGTATATTAACTTTTGGCATATAAATTTCAGTATTTAACATCAAAAGCCACAGATCACCAAAAGTTACAGTAATTATACTTCTTAAATTTGTTGACTGAAAAAATACAATAACCCAACATTATTTTAAATTACATGATGGCTTTGTATAATTACATCTTAATAATTGCATCTTCATTTAAAAACTTTGAAGAAATAACATACATATATAAAATATGTTGTGTTCAGTATTTTAGTCTTCATACTATGCTTGATGTATAACTAAAACTCTCATTCATTTGAAAATCTAAGAATCTTTTTCTCACAGGCTGAGAATAAATGGCCATAAATTTAGGGTGGACACACAGTTTGGAAGGAAGGGAATAGGAACAGAAACTGGAGGCAACATAAATACTTTTTTAGGTCCTGTCAATTTCACGGGACAAAAGCATTATTTGGAAGGGCTGCGTGAGTGTGCTCAATTGCATCTGACTCTTTGCCAACCTCTGGAATCTAGCCCGCCAGGCACGTCTGTCCATGGAATTGTCCAGGCAAGAATACTGGAGTGAGTTGCCATTTCCTTCTCCAGGGGATCTTCCTGATCCAGAGATGGACCCCACGTTTCTTGTGTCTCCTGCATTGGCAGGTGGATTTGGAAGCGATCAAAGGGGATATAGGTGAGATATGGTACCTAGATTTTATTTATATAAACTTTACTAAGCATAAGTAAATGCATCCTTGAAAGCTTATAAGGAGACTTTCAAGATCCTCTTATTTGTCATCAAGAGTCTGCATAAACCATATTGGTCATGGGTGGTGGATGAGCATCTGCTCTCTTTTCTCATTATTTTTCCATATGATCACACTGCACAGAGTACATAATATCTTTAACTATTCATTTTTTTCTCTTAAAATTGTGTCAATAATCTTGTATATTCATCTCAGTCCTTCAAACATTGGTTTCATATCATTCACTGAACAATTATTAACTGAAGGTCTACTGCGTGCCAGACAGTGTACTGTGTGCTTGCTATATTGTGAAATGCCACAGAATCCTTCTGTAAGAGACTGTGCCTATGACAGATACTTTGAAAAATAATTAATTGCATAAATGACTCATTAAATAATACTGCTATATTTTAAAAGGTTAGTCTTAAGCAATTCAAACAGTTCTTTAAATTCGGCAATTTGCTTAGAAGGAGGAAAATAATTCTCTGTGGCATTCTCTGCATAGAAATAAATTCAAGTTTTCACATAGGCTTCTTTTGGATTTCAAGACATGGTCATTCACTCATTAAATAAGTTTTCCATGACTACCATCTGTGCCAGATATTTTGCTAGATCTTGGGCTTACAGCCTAAATCTGATAAATGTTATTTCTGCTTTCTTGCTATTGATATTTTAGCTGAATGGCTAGATAAACACAAATGCACACACAAAAACAGAAGAATAAAATTCAAATTATAATAAGTGCAATTACAGAAATCAAAAGGAATGGAGCTAAAAAAAAGTATCAGGGGGCCAACCTGATAAACCTTCTGAGAAGGTCTCATGCAGGTGGTGTGGAAGATGTAGAGAGGGGTAGGAAGGATTTTAGAGATAGAACATGCACGGTTCTTCAGTCAAAAAAGGTTGTGAAATAGTCATGGAAGTGACAGAAGATCACTGTAGCTAGAATGTAGAAGGAGTAAGCAAGAAGTGAGTTTTAAGCAACAGGAAGGGGTCGGATAACGCAATACTGCTATGCTCACTGGAATGAGTTTGTATATATACATACATATATATATATTCATTTAAAAGGAAGAAGCTGACAGATTCTATGTACAGAAGTGATGTGTTTCAAAAACAGCAATGCAGCTGAAGTGTGGGGAGTGGTCTTAAAGATAACAGAGGACTCAGTAACAAGATCTGTTCCACAGTGTTAGAGAAGCATAACATCACTCCTAAATCCATATAATTCGGTGTCGGGTTTGAGATATTAAGAAATGCTATGCTTCCTTTTTTCATCTTGTTGGATCCTATTATCAGCAACCTGATGGGTATGGCTCAGACACCTATATGTGCACCACCTAAAGCCAGCCCTAGAAATGGGAGTTAGTTTTTCTAAAAGGTTTCTGTATACCTTGCTTTATGCCATTTCATGTTCCAGAGAGTTACAGACATGTCTGCTTTCAGAAAGGCAAATACTGAAGGGATTATAAACTAGAGCACAGGGATAAGCATAATTTTTTTTTTTTATCTCCAACCTAGACTCATGCCTAGGAGATAAAGATTCATTATCATTATCATAATAGTGTCTTCCTACTGGATGACATATTCATATTGTTGCTCTTTTCTCTTATTTATAATGGAAAACATGAATTATTATTCACTTACATTTCCAAGATCAGGAAGAATGTTATCAATTATGTTATGGGTGTCTGCAAGTATATGACTGTCCGCCTAGAGATACTTAAATTAAAAAGGCAGACACCCTTCTTACTCAAGGGCCCTCATACCAATTTGCATGACGATTAAATAGCTTTTTAATTGCCATTAAATTATGCCAGCTAAACTGTGATTTCATGCAAATATTAAGCTGTAATGACATACAGTGAATCATTTACTAAGATTTAGAACTTAGAACAAAGAGAGACAATTAATTCTAATCCTCAGATTCCACTAAATTATGTGTCACTGGGCTTTTATGAATGTGGCCTGATTGCTTTGTTATCATTTATAAATTATACAAAGATTATGTGACACATTGGGAGAAAAAAACTTGGCAGCAATAACTCTTTTGGAGACATCTGTATTGAAAACTCTCAGGGATTTCCTTCTGTTGATCTTTTTCTTCAAAGGAAACAAGTAATTCACACAGGAAGAAAGCAATCTCCACACTACACTCTCAAGACCAACCTCATAAGAAAAGGACAACTATCCTAATTTCCAACTAGCTGTTTTTCAAGACCATCATGCAAATAAACTTGAATAAAAACTACAATCTCATTTCTATTAGTTTATTTTTAAAACAGTTTCAATCTTCCTTTGGCTTCACTTTGGATTTCCCCTTTACACAGGGGAAAAAAAGATTGTGAAATAGTCATGGAAGTGACATTAAGTTACCGTGCTCTAACAGTAAACGTATGAGAAGCAGTGGCAGTGCTGTCCAGTCCCTTCCCAGAAGAGCATCTGGCCTTACAACCCCCATCTTCCTCTCACAGTAGCAGAGGTCAACTGGGCTATATTTTTTATTTTTCATTTTCATTTTTTCTTTATGTAAAATGTTTTAAACAGAGCTATATTTCTCAAAATACATCCCATTATAATATCTCTAGTCCCTTGAGATAAACCCCCAAAAATGAGCTCAGTGCTCAAATTACGATTCCTCTGGCAGATTGATGCTGACACAAAAGAAACGCAATTTCCTTCCCTTTGTTGAATCCAACATTTCCCAAACATTTATTTATAAAATATTATTTTCTAAGAAGCATCTGAAGGAAAGCTAGCATTCTGTTAGTTTTCATATCTTTTTCATATTAATTGAAGAGTGATTATTAATTCACCCATTAACTCTATAGCTAATTGTGGTTTATAGATACATTTTTAACCTTAAGAACAATGAAAATTTGATTCAAGTAACTGAGGATATCAAATCATGAAAGGCTATTGCCTATTAAACTGTATTTTCCAATTCTTAAGTTACTACCGGACAATAATTTAAATGTGTCTGCTACTACCAAGATGCAATAATATGGTTTCCTGATAAAAAACATAGTCACATCTGAGTTTATGGATGAGAGAAAATAGTTCTATGTTTACCTATGTCAGAAACCATTACAGATACAGTGAATCATCTAGAGATGTTTTGGTAAATGCTTTTGCAAAGGAGTAAATTATATGAATAAATGAAAAAGTATGTCTCCAGACTTTCATAATGTACTAAAAACATCAGTTGTCAGATCTGCATATAGACATAATTTAAAACTCTAAAAGTCATTTCATTTTTTTCCACATCACTATCAATTTTAACTTTATAGTTATATTATTAACTTCATAGTAATATTATTCCTATATGATCTTTGAAAAAGGTACTTAGTGGAGCCCTGTTAACAAAATTTTGTATTTGTATTCATATCTAAACTACTATGTGCTCTATCCATAAGACTTGTTCATAAAATGTTTGTATATTTGGAAATAGACAATGAAACTGGGACTTCAACCTCACCACAGGGAAAAAATTAAGTCAATTTATTTAGAGAAAGAAATGAAATCCAGGAAAGGTTTGTAATTATGTCAAGGTCATAAAATTCATCAGTGGTAGGATGATAATCTAAGTCTTTTTGATGTTTAAGTTTTTCTTTTTTTTTTTACTCTGTCACAATGTATTCATCCCATAAACAGAAAAAATTTCATTGGGTTTTGCTGAGAGAGTACTGTCAAATATAAATTTTCAAAACACAGATATTAGAGAGCAATTTATTGCCTTCCTACAACAAATTTCTTTTAACAATGTTCCTTAAAGCATTTAAAAATAATTTATAGAAGAGCAACTGAAACTTAAATCTTCAAGATAAATATTGCTCAAAATAAGAAACATGTGCACTTAAAATCCT